>NC_140360.1:25900183-26527204 GCF_963514085.1 Chelon labrosus | reverse complement strand
CACACAGCTTGCTGAAAAGAAAAAACTTCTCCAATGAATGTTAGCACAAAGGAGAGGATTGTTCAGATTCTTCCCAGCTGATAGAGCTTTTGTATTTGGACAAACATCTAATGTGTCTTTCCTCGAAACATTGACTCTATCCCTGTCCACCCACCAAATATTCATTTCCTTTCATTCCATCTGAGCAGGACTCGTCCGTTTTTGGGGATGGAGACATAAATCGTGTCTGTAAATCTGGAGCGGGAAAACATTAGATGATAGTGTGAGATTTTACTTTGAGTTAATGTCATGTTGGTGTTGATTAATAACAGATGTAAAATTCCTTTATTCAGAGAGTCAGACATAAGTTAATAATCATTTCTTCTGTTGCTTTGCTCTTGCTGCAGTTACTGTTTACCATGTACTTCTGTTTGCACTGGGGAAAAGGAGGCTTTCTTATTGAAAAACCTCCTCAAGGTTTCACTCGCTTAAATAATAAAACACGCAAAGTTAAATCCTCTCCAGTGCTCGTCCCGCAACATCCGACTGACAGAGGACGCCCTGATTTTTCACCAGTGCATTCAACAGTTACGTTCACAAAACCAACTCTATGCAATGTTTGCACCTCAGCGTATAGCTGCGTTCGTCTGATGTGTTACAGTTGCTTTCCATTCCCCTCACTCACCCACCCGTCTCCAGCTCCACAGCTTGAAGCGTCAGATGCGTCTCTAAATATTAATTTTGTAGTTTATTTTAGTATTTTTCAGATATTTGAGGAAAAAAAAAGAAAAAACTCACTGAGCTACTTGGCACTACATCTAGCCACGCTGTCACATCTTGTGCATGTCATGATTCGTGCCTGGATTTGTCATTTTTCCTTTCTCCTTTTTTTTTTTTTTTAATTCATGTGTTGATATTTGTGAGGTTTTACGAAAGACTTCAGTTGTCTTCTTTTCCACTTATGTAGCTTAAACATTTTCCACTATTTTACTTCTAGATCAGAACAGGTTTTAAGATCAGGGCTCGAAGGAAACGTCAGCTGAACACTTTTACTGGCTCATTTTACCAGCCAGTACAGTGTATTGGAAAGCACGTCGTCTTTTCCATCTTGAGTCCAGTCAGCTGCTTAAATTCACAAGTAAAGTCCAGAATGTCATTACTTTTGTGGTTGCAAATTCAGAGTTTTGTGTTCTTAAATACCTATTCTACCAACACTAATCCAGCTGCACTGTCAAAGGAGGCTCAAGACAAACACTGGTCAAATGCCACAGCTGTAGATGAATCTGAAGAGGAACAACAGGCGCTGGCATTTCTGACTGTAGAGTCATTTCAGCTGGTTAAATGGTTCAAGCAGCTAGTATACACTGACCAGTTACACGACTAACGCTCTGTCCCTTAACCAGTCCTTAGTTTAATGTTGCTTTGAGTGCCGGCTCTTCCTATTACAAATGTATTCTGTTGAATTTTATGTCATGTGGTTGTCGACGTTATATGTGTGTACAAGTGTTGCACAGAGGTAATCGCAAGCAAAATGGCATATTATTTTGTGCAATTGATTTATTTTTATAGTATTTAAACAGTTGTTTGGTGAGAACGTTGTAGCAGATGTTTTATTTAGAGGTGGGGAACTGTGAGGGGTCGTATCCATAACGTGGACAGCTTAATGAATGGAGGAAATGTCTACTAATAAAATCCTAATTTCAGTTTTTGGCCACGTCTCCTTTTTGAAATGAAAGGATAAACATTGGAACCATCTAAACATTATATGGCATTAATGGGTAAGAAGGATTTCAATCACTTGCTTTTGAAAAGGAATTCGATGAAAATGGAGTGGGTTATAGATAATATTTCTCAAAGTTAGTTTACTGTGGCTAGGGAGTCCAAGGGTAAAGCGTCTGCTCTTTATTCCATGCTTCTTTATTTACTTGTATTACGAAAATCAGTTATATTATTTTACAATATATAATTAAACTAATTCCACGTCACCCTGATAGCACACAACCTCAGGATGTCACCCAGGAAATATCCGGTTGTTCTGATGTGGAATTTCAGAATAAAAGCATTTTGATGATTTTAACCTTTTAAATGCCAGTTTGATTACTTAAAGTCTGTTACTTATGGTAAACAACGAGGTGATGATTATATCGAGTCATTGCTGTGAGATTAAAAAATGTGGTTACAGTGGGACTTAATGGGACATTATTGTCCTCTAAGGTCACAAGAGGACAGTAACTTTTAAATCTGATGCTACGCAAAAACTAATAATGCATTAATGTCAGTATTTTAATGATCTTGGTCATATCCAAGTCTGATTTGAAAAAAATGCCCCAGCCCCCCAGCATTAGTTTTATGGAAAATAACACATTTCTGTGTTTTTCATGTAAAAATCAGAGGCTTTCACAGCACTGTTGATCTTTTTATCAGCCCTTCTTTAAATCTTCATTAGGGTTATATTGTTCAGCAAAACAAATGAAAGCCGTTAGTTCAACAGTGTTTTCATGTAGGAGGTTGTGCCCTCTCACCTGCATGAAGCATGTCATAGTTTTCTCCTCCATCATCATCATCATCATCATCATCATCATCTAAAGGTGACATCGTCACCTCAGCACCTCCACTAGCAGACTGCAACTCTTCTGTGCATTTTCTACAGAAGTGAACTCCCTTTGAAAACATTCTGCCATTCACCTGTGTAGCATTAACGTTGTAATTGTGTTGCTAGTGTAATTATTTGGTGTGCTATATTGACTTACAGTGCTGCTTGAAAGTATTTCCGCCCCTCAGAATTTACTACATCTCATCATTAAAACGACTCAATGGAGCCTATCCCAGATGTCATTAGGCGAGAGGCGGGGTACGCCCTGGACAGGTCTCCAGTCTATCACAGGGCTAACACAGAGAGACACTCACACCTACGGCTAATTTAGAATCACCAATGAACCTAACCAGCATGTCTTTGGATGGTGGGAGGAAGCCAGAGTACCTGGAGAGAACCCACGCAGACACAGGGAGAACATGCAAACTCTACACAGAAAGGCCCAGTCGGCCCATGGATTTGAACCCGGGACCTTCTCGCTGTGAGGCATCAGTGCTAACCACCTCGCCACTGTGCAAATTAAATAAACATCTGATATAATTGCATAATTAACAATTACTATGGAACTGGTGCAAAACATTAGCTTAGTTTGTTCAAAAAAGTGTTGAACTTCAAAAGTTGGGCACTGAAACTAGCACTTCACCCTAGGACAAAAACTTTGATATGAAGTAGCTGTCAATTCAAGTCCACAATGAAAAAAGAGTCTGAAGGTCCCGCTAACATTGATACTGTATATGTGAAGATACATTACAACAGATAAAATATCTACTGTGCATGATCAGATAGTTGAGGAAGGTTGTGTAAACCAGATCACAGGAAATTAAATAACTGTTTTCTAACAAAGATCTAAAAAAAAAAAAAAGAACAAAAAAATCAAAGAAGAGCATACACAAAGGTTTTTATGTATTTGTCTTTTATTTCTTTTTCCTGATTGAAATGTATTGTAAGGTCATAATTTGTCATTCATCACATTACATGGCATGATGCACCAGGTCTACTACACCCATTTACAGGAGGAATACACGGAAACATACACAAGGTTTTACAATGGGGAAACAGGAAGTTTAGCTCATTGCACTTACAACAGTGAATGGAACACTTTGTAGTCGTTTTTAGGCTCTCGACCTTTTTTCTCTATTTTATTTTCACCCTCATCTTGCTCCAGTTGGGTTAGTTGATCTTTTTTTTTTTTTTTACTCATCTCCTTTGTCCAATTCGCCCTCTCTCTCTCCATCTGCATGTCCCACATGTCCCATAAAATGATCCGTCCACCCCAAAAATTACATGGAAGCCAGAATAATTCTTTTTTTTTTTTTCTTTGATGTTTTCGATGTCATCTCATTTTACAAACACAACATGTATAGAAACTCTACACAGACCAATATGTTTTTATTTCTTTTTTTTTTTTTTCATATCCGAATACAACTTTTATTTAAATGAGTTTTAAACAGTCCGCACGAGCCGGCCACATACGTACACAATGCAGTTTGTCGTTTATTATTCAAATCAACAACAATCTCTGGTTTGTTATGTAGGTTTTGTTGGTTTTATACACAAAAAGCACACGCTTGGGCACCGAGTTCCAGGCTTGCATACGCTCCAGCTTGTGTTGCCGCTTGGTGCGCAAAGGCCTCTCTCATGCCTCTCGTGGACGTGTGCCTGTGTGTGTTGTGGTATGTTGGAGATTTACATGTTGTACAGGACGTGTCCTTCATTTACACGTTGTTGTTGTCGAAGCGGACTCTGATCGGTTCTTATCTGGTATTTACACTGGAAAAGAGATGGCAGCCCGTGAGGTGGGATAGGTCAAAGGTGGGATAGGTCAAAAAGATCACGGGATGGCTGGGCGGGTGGGGGTGGGGGTGGGGGAGGTTGGCTGGGGGACAGGTGTCCAGGTCATGCACTTGTCATTTAACGTTGATGATTCATTACAGGTGAAAGATGAAGAAGCACTCCCTGATGGTTTTACTCTGACAGATGGACATCGCTCATGGTTTGTTTCAGCAATCTTTTACAACCTCTCACCCATGAAACATTTACTTTTTTATATATATTTATATATATATATATATACTTTTATTTTAAAATCCTTCACGGGTCCTGTTTTACTTTGACTGTCTACATGACCAACAGCAAGAGCAGTGGCCACTTCACTATGCTCTGTACAAGCACTGGATGCTACCTTTTTGGTTAAGAACACACACGCACAGTCTGGATTTCCCATACGCATTTTAAGCTGCATTTAAATACAGTTGACACAGAGAAACTGTGTGTTTCCATTTTTACAATCTGAAAAAAAAAAAAAAGTCCCAGACAAAGACAGCCGTTCTGACTGTGTGTAAATGCAGCCTTATTGCTGAGATGCGTCGAGTCGGATTGGAAGGCGGGTCAGGCCTTTTCAGATTACTTTGAAAACCTCTCATGGCTTCATCTGTCTATTGCAAACTAATAAACACAAGAAGTTTGTTCCAAAGGGTCATTTGAAATGACACAGAATTTAATATTGAGACTGGATTTTTCTCATTTTCAGAAAGCTAGTAACGATTTGGAACGCGACTCTTTGAGTTTATCTTTACTATCGTCTACATTTGTGCTTCAAACACCTCTGAAAAACCAGGCTGTGGCTCGGGTGGTTTTGCCCACTGATGATTGCCGTGGTCTGAAACGGGTCCGTTGCATTCCTGGATATAGACAGACACCACGCAGAGTATAGACAGAGACCACGACTGGCTAGAGGGCAGTAACAGGATGGCTTTCTTCAGTGACCAGTATTGTAGTATAAAAGCCCTTGCTGCTATGCATATTTAAGTGACCTTCGGTGGCTGTATTCACGCTGGAGCAAAAGAAAACATGACATTAACACGTTTTGACGCAGTTCTTGCTATCTCTGTGCTCCTGGCTGTGCCATTCAACTACAACCTCCTCCCTCTCGTCAACAGCAGCCACTGGATCACGCCTGTGCCGCGGAGTGTTCACGATCCCATCTACCGCGCCCATTACTTCCTTTCCGTCTAGCTTTGAGCGTCTCCATCGCGATGCTGCATTTAGCGTGTGCTTTCCTGAGGCAAAAGTGATTGAGGATTCATTTATTGAACATTTTACTTTTTTACAAACTTCCGAAACATACGACACACAATAGAGGAAGTCGGTATTAATTTGGGCAACTTTAAACTCTCGCTCATATCGTTTGCTCTGATTTTAAGCTTCATTGGTGACCTCAGTGATCTGGTGGCAGTGTACCTGTCATCTCTACTGTGAGGACTGTTTGGGCCACGTGCACCTGATGTGCACCTTAAGACTGAAGTCAAAGGAACTGATCCAGACGGAACCAGAACAATCAGATTCTTAATTCTGCATTGAACTCTACAGAATCAGAGTAGTCTTGTAGATTACAGGGTGAATATATATATATATATGTAGATATTTGAACTATTTAAAAAAAAAAGAACATTAAAACAACCAATCAATTGATAGCACATTGGTGTTTCTTGGTTAACACATTGTTTAGCCACATTCAAAAAATGGTCCCGTTCAGATTACTAACAATCGGATTATTGTGGTTGAGCGTAAATCTAGCAATAGATAATATCTGTATAAACATAGTTACTCATTCTATAGATTTCCGACCTAAATCTCTTTCTTAGCCTTCATCCGGTTCTCAGTATGATAAAATAAATTCTTAAATAGATGAATCATCTGATAAATGTTTCACAAAAAAATAGATATGTGGCTACTCTACACAAACATGAGTCCCTACAGGATCTTCTCATAAACCACCTTCTCTAAATCTTCCATAAATATCTTCTTTCTGACTGTCCTGCTGTAGCTGAGCTTCTAATTTAAAGCGACGACTGCAGATAACACAGTAGTGTATGCAGCTTATAAATCTAATCTGATAGCTTCTTGTGGCAGTGCAACTTTAAACATTCACGCCTGCACACGCACCAAATAGGAATGTCTTAAACAGTGCTGCACTACAGCACATTCTTTAGTCAAATATTATGCACAGTCATCTGAACTTTGACCAGCTCTGCGTTTGACCTCAATATTTATGGTGCTTGGTTGACTGCAGAAATAACAACAGCCCAATCAGGAAGTGTCTTAAATTCTGGGTCTGATCATTTAAAATAAAAGGACCTCTCTTGTTCTTCTTCACCCCTGAGCAGACACCGATCATATTACTCTGTCTCTATGTATATATATTATAAATAAATAATCTAAATTTGTGATATATTTGTTTCTCTCTCTATATATATATAATTCTCTGGACTACTTTTCTGTGCCGCCGGCTGCTTGGAAGGGTTCATGACAACGGAGAGCTTTCACCGTTTCTGCTCAACACTTTCGTTTCATTTTATGCAGGTTTCTGATTAACTAGGTGGTTCTCCTAAAAAGCCATGGCGTGTTTTCATTGCAGATCCTGCAAGGCTCTCGCTGTCGTCACTAATTCTTTCAGCTTCGAGGCCAAGCAGGTGCCGTCATGAACACATCCTTGGCTGCAAAAATCCAGATCCCTCCTGTTATGTCCTAGTCTACAGGTGACCTATTTTAAACGCTGTAAATTCGTCTTATTTTCTATCGCAGCAAAGCAAACATGATGCTAGAATAACTGAGGTGTGATAAACGATGACTGTGTGACTGTTTCCCATTTGCGTTTCACTCGCCTTTTCCCTCCTAGTGTGTCTGTTTTTTCCAAATATGATTCATTGCATAGAACGACTGGAGATGAGAGGTCGCCTCTTCTGCCCACCATATCTGTTGTGGTTGAACTCGTGTTTGTTTTCTTTTCCACGTTGAATGATGGTTTTCATTTTACTTTTATCTTCTTTTTTTTTTTGTTTTAAATACACGCATACAGAACCCCCACACACATACATACAAACATTAGGAACAGAACAATATAGAGGTGACTTTGAGGTTTTCTGCGCCGGGCAGCATGCGAAGGTTCCCAGCGAGCGTTCACACAGACAATATACAGCAGAAGTTGGTTGGTTTTGCTGAAGGCCTCGCAATGTTCGGCCTGACAGAGTACGTTTTGAGTACCGAACCGCAGATCCCACAATGCACTGCAGGAGCAACAGCAGGGAGAACACTGACCTGAGAAGTTTCCACTGACAACTGACAGTCTGTGAGAGAGGTTTTTTGGGGTTGGGTTGCAGGTCTGGACGCCGCCACCATAGAAAACTCAAAGTAAAAAAAGGCGAGTGACTTCGTGACACAACCAAGTGTGTTATTTTTGGTTCCTCAAGTCACATGAGCGTTGATTTCTTCTTCTTTTTTTTCTTTTTTTTGACACCATTTTGTGTGCTTTCATATGCGCTGTGCACATTTGACAGAGTGAAGACACATGCTTATACACACTTGTGTGAGGAGCTTCTTGCAGGCTCCCAATAAATGTCCATCTCGGAGGCTCGGAGGAATCACATCGAAACCCAAACCCCCCCGCGGGTGATGAAGCCGAGTCCAGTTATGCTGTTGCGGTGACTGGTCTGCGTTTCAGTGCCTCTCTGCTGCCCTGCAGTGCTTTCACATCAGACTCCAGCTGGCTAATGTAAGCAGTGTATCGCTCCGATCCACTGACTGGCTGATTGACGACACCAAAGTCTCACCAATGGTTGGAGGAAAAGATCTGGGTGGTACCATCCTCGGGGTTTCTAGGTGAACTCCAGTGCTCTGGTGTATTAGTACAGCAGTAGTACAACATTAGAGTTCATTTTGTGGTACTTTTTAGTCAGACTTGAGCGGTACATCGGTTGTAAGTTAGACAGACGGAGGCAACACATTTCTATTCCACCAACTACTAAAATCACACAAGATTGTGCTCTTTGCTTTCTTAACTCTTACTCTATTGCTTTTATAATTATTGATAATAAATCAAAGTCAGAAATTTGACAGGGGCCTTGATGAAGGTAACAAAACATTACAAAATAAAAAAAAAAGAAATGAAATCATATCACAAACAATTATCAAAAACAATGTTAAGTTAAAAATATAAATTAATCTCTCTGTGGCCAGTGTTCTAGCTGATATTAGTACATAAAAAAGATTGTGATGAAAATGTGATTACAAAGTATGCCACTTATACACCAAAATAAAACATTTAAAAATGATTAAGGCGATATTGGTAACCTGCAAAATAAAAACCAGGCGATTAACAAAACCAAAGTAGAAAAAAAAAGAATGAGAACACACGCATTGAAATAAAAAAATAAAAAATAAATAAAAATGACAACCACCTACATGAGAAATATCTGAGAGCCAAATTTTGTGGAGCAGTTGGAGATACCCCATGCCCACAAGCACTGCAGGTAAATGTTGTCTTAATGGCTTTGTAATGGCTGAAAAACAACCCAACCGTAGTCGGCTTCATTCAGCACACCAGTCAAATATTTTCCCCAAAACGCAATAAAAGGCTCCTCTTATTCCCGCGTGTTGCTTCAGTAATCTCTCCTCTTGGTTATTATTTACGTCGTCTAGCTATGATGCGTTTCCCAGTGTCTTTATGGCCTCTGTTAAGTAATGATGAACAGTGTAAGGTCTTGGATATAAAGTTCCATGCATTTCAAATTCCTACTTTGTTTTTTTGTTTTTTTAAATCCACTGTACACTTCTTTAAAGACATGGCAAGTTGTGGATTAGAAAGAAAAAAAGGAACGAGAAAGAAAGAATCAGCATTCAAGAAACGCAGAGAGGTGAGGAAGGGAACAGTTCCAATCCGGAATGTAGATAGAAACAGAGCAAATCGTGGAAAGAAACGCCAACACCCGTCCCGTGTTGGCTACATCGCTATCATTGTCTTATTCATTCAGTGTGGCATTTCCATTTCTCAAATTCATCCATTACGTTTTCAATGTACACTGACGTAACAAAGAGGTCTTATAAGTACCAGAAAAACCTGACATACTTCAGCAAGTTTTAGTACATTTTCCCTATTCTTTTTTTCTACCTTGATAAGAAATAGAAAAGAGGAGAGAGGCTGGTTTGTTGTTGGTGGTACTAGTTTGAGCACAGGACTGTGAAACCAAGGATTCCTGCATGCCACCAAATCTGTGGTAAAGCTCCCATTTCCTGTTGGCTGTTTGCGGGATCAAGCAGCTCTGACATGAACTGTGGAGTCGTCAGCATATGAGAGCAGAACTTCCTTCCATTGAAACTGAAGAGTCGAATCCACAGGAGGGCTAAGGTAGAACATGGCCTCCACATATGTTCTCCAGCTGTGTAGACCTGTGGTATAAGCAGAGCTCCCTCTGCTGGTAAGGAGGAAGAAAAGCAAAAAAACGAAACCTGGGGCGTTTATCAACACGCTTTCCTGTCTGCTCTTCTGTTCTTGTAAAACATCATGAGTTGCAGTCCAGGTACTGTTCCAATTCAAGGTACGCATCTGACCAAGTGTGATCCAAGTATCTGGAAGTGAACTTGCCCCACCGGTTTTATCAAAGACGCATCAGGAGGTAACTTTTATGGACTTGATACAGCCGTGTATCCCCAGAATGCATTTCAGGGGAAGTCATCATGTATGCTGCTGTTACTATCCTGTCCTCCAGAGTTCGTACTTCAGGAGTCCAGAGTTTGCGTACTTGGTTTTGATAAACGCCCCTTGTTTCTTTTGCAGCCACAGGTTCTCTTTCGTAATGGAGGGATGGATATAACCGCTGTAGGTTGGTTCTAGGGGCTCTGCAGTATTTTGGTCAAGCCGGATTCTTTGGTTGGGGATCCTGGATGGACAAGGACAGTCCTTCTGAAGATGTTCGGTTGGACATGGAATGATCTAAGAAAAAAAAAAAAAAAGCAGGGAATTTGGTCAAAATATTGGACACATCTCATTTGTATATTTCATTCATTGTCAGAAATGTTGTTATTTCTCATATATGAAAATTGGAAAGATGTGGACGTACAACAGTTGTGTAGTAACCATTCAGGGTCTACACAATGGAAACACAATTATAGTAAAGGAAGAGTTACTTTATGTTCAAAAGGTGCTTGTCAGTTATACACTGTGCTGCATCCTTACGTTGATATGATGTAATATAACACTGTCCACTAGAGGGTGTATAAGCCTAAGAAATTCACTGCTGACTGTAGACAGTACAGTATATTGGACTCTCAGTCATCCAGCTCCTGACAGGTCTCTCATTGGAAAGTGAAGAGCAGCTGGACTTTTGCTTTTTTCTCTGAAGTGAATCTGGACACAATTTAATTATGTTAACAAAACGCTGCCAAAACAAAACCAGTTTCTCTTTTTCCTTAAAGAAGGAAGTCAGTTAATGACCCAGATGATCATGCTTCCATTCTCTGTAATTAATGTAGGCCACCATTTGGTGCAGCACATCAGTGCTGAATAAAACAATCATCTTGTTGTCAGTATTTGCCATGAAGTCCCGACAAAGATTTCTGCTGAATCCAAACGTTTTGGCTTTAACAAAAAGTCCACAGTGTCACCGACTTGCGTGGACTTCTGTCAAGCATGTGTGTGTAATTAACAAATGTCCTCTACTGAAGAAACAGAGACCAATAATGACAGTGGAAGCAGAAATATGGGCGAGAAAAGAGTTTTTCATGGTAACGATGAAAATCTTGAACACGTGAACCACTGTACTAGACAGCAGCAGAAGCAGGCTGCAAATATTCCTAACTCAGCTCGTCAGCCTGTGCAGACTCTGCACCAATGGGAACATAATGGGAAGGACGCATGTTACAGTGCTGCCTGAAATAACAGCAGTGAAGTCACTCGCACAATCTTGCACTTTAAATTTGCGTCACAGCTCTGAGGAAGAGACCATTCTTTGTAAAAATAGCATTGCTGAAGCATTTGCTCAACAATGGTTTATCTGTACGTCTGACAACTGGGAACCTGCACACTGACTCTTCATTACTTCAGTCTTATTGGGCAAACAGAATGACAGAGACACTGAAATAATCAACCCCTTTGCATAAGACGTGTTCCCAGACACAAGACTCAGCTTCTCTTTTATCCCACTGTCATTTAAACGTCTCCTTATCTCTTTGGTATGCCGCCCTCTGACCTCCTGTACAACCAAGGACTTAAATCGTCTAGATTGCCACTAAAAGGAAGTTTAAGGAATCCTCATTCCAGCATCCACATGACATAAATCTGTGACCAAAATGAGATCTATAAAGAAATGGTTTAACACTTGAGTAAAACTGGAAGACTAAAAATGAGCCAAGCCCAATCCAGACCTCCCCAATGCTCCTCTGGCTGAATGGGAGCAAATCCCTGCAGCCCGGTGCTTTGGGGAAAGAGAAGAGTAACACATGAATACGCATAGGTTTGGGATGAAATCTTCAATTTCTGCATGAGGATGGGTAGAGTATGGATGTCCACATACATTTAGTACATGCTAAAACACTAGGGAGGGGGGAGCAGAGAGAGCGAGATGTTTTTTTTTTTTTTTCTTTTGCCATTGGAGGGCTTAAAGTAGGAATGATAGATGAATGGGCAGAATCTTACAGTAATCAAAGAAAGTGAAAAGGCACGCAGAAGGAGAAAGGAAATGAGAATGTTGACAGAGAAAGGACAATGAAAGACTGCACAAAAGTGAGAGAGCAAGAACAAAAGAGGAGAAAAAACATTTGACAGAGGGAGTAGAGAGACACACATAGAGAGAGAGAGAGTTCCCTCTGCAGCAGTCACGTGAGGCAGTTAGTCAGTTCATGGCTGCACGGCACAGAAATACACACAGTCCAGGCTCAGTGTTATCCTTCATGGCACATATGCAATGCTGTGCACACTCCCAGATCCAGCAACATCACTGCCTGCCCATCTCCCCATGGTGCATCAAAAGCTTTCACAACACACTGCGCCAAGCCAGAAGACTTTACTTCGAATGAAAAAAAAAAAAGGAACAGATTTTCTGACCGTTGCTGCCTCAGCTCACATAAGACACATCTGCACCTAAAGTCACGAGCCATGAAACTGACTGACCTGTCTCCTGAGGATTAGTCACATATGACCAATTTGCATTGCATTTACAGCTGCTAATGTAGGTTTATATTGAATGTATATTTGAAAACATTCACTTCGGGGGTCATTTGTGATTACTCTTTTGATGATTTTGTTTAGGTAACTGAGCAGTTGGAGAGACTGTTTGGGGTCATGATGAAATATTGAGAAGCTCAGTGTTGATTTGTAGAAAGAAACTGCATGTGATAAGTCTTTTAACCGAGTAGAGGAAATCACTCCTAAGGCCTGAGATATGCACCAATCAGGCATAACATTATGACCACCTTCCTAATATTGTTTAGGTGGAGGGGCCTCTGTGGATCATCCCACAGACACTTGATCAGTTTGGGATCTAGTGAATTTGGAGGCCAGGTCAACACCTTGTGCTGTTCTTCATGTTTTGTTATTTTTTAGTTGTTCCTAAAGCGTTTTTGTGTGTGTGTCTGTGTCAGGCTGCATCCTGCTGGGGATGGCTGCTGCCATCAAGGAGTGTCATTGCTATGGGGTGGGGGTGCCTGGTCTGGTCTAGGTGGGTGCTACATGTCTAAGTAACATCCACATGAATGCCAGGTCCAAGCGTGTCCTAGTAGAATATTATATTGTCACAAGACAGTCAATGTTATTTACTTCTCTTGTCAGTGGTCATAATGTTGTGGAAGTGTAGCCACAACATTAACTTGTCCAGATACATTATTAACCTATGCACAATGCATGTCACTGGAAGATTCCACTAGAGGACACACCAAAGAACTCCGTCTGCACAAAACCTCTGGGTTCACTTACTGTATTGTTGAACAAAGCTACAGGCGTCTGATTACTGGTTGATAAAACATTGCATCTGCACCACTCCTACTATCCCAAATCTTTCCATGGGGCATAGATGTAATGGTCTCAGGGCTCTTTTCGTGTATTTTTGCACATTTTGACATCTACGTCTTCAAGTCTTTAAAAAATGGTGCTGGTCAGAGCTTCTTTGACAAGCACGTGTCACTGTGCAGCGGCAAAGACACATCGTGGATAACTGCAGAACTGATCAATAAGCTTGTATTCCAAACTTTCCACCATTCATGTCCACATACGGTATACCCTATAGCATCTATGTGCATAACGCAGCTCGCGGACACATAGTGTTAATTTGGATGGAGGATGTGGATAACCAATACTCAAAATAGACTGTGGATATGCACAGCAGCTGTCATGAGCATGTAAACACGTAGTTAAAGCCTGCCTCTTGGTCAAATTGAACCGAATTTTGATGAAGTTGTATCTATCTATCTCTATCTATAAGAATCTACATAGAACTACTAAACTCTAATTCAATAGAGACACACTGAAGCTCTAATTGCTGACTCTTGAGCCTTCATGCAACACAGAGTGGAAGCTGATGTGAGCTGCTAATCAGAGCTGATGTCACTGTGACATGATGACAAACCATTTAGGAGAGAAGAGCTTTTTTTTTTTTTTTTTTAATAGCTTAACACACTTCTCCCCATCGTTACATCATTGCTAAACCACTTTCATATATTTAATTTTGAATTGAATTTGCTATATATTTATGCCTCGAGGTGTTCAGCTGTTCGTCACACCTCCAAAATAATTCTGTGACGTTGTCGTCAATGTGAAGATAAACAGATCCACAGATGTTCCTGGAACATTTTTAGATATTTAAGAGGCGTGCTATGAAGTCCAAACAAAGGAAACTAACCAGATACATCTGGTGTGAAACATCTTTGTTAGGCTCAGAGTTTCACGTTGAATCAAACAAACACTGTCACGAGACTAAATGAGCTACAAGCCTGATCCAGTTTGGACTCTGATATTTCGTTGTCATTTAATAACTCACTCCCACTCTTTTGGAACGTGACCAACTTTTGCTGATTTGTTTCTGGACGAGGTGGCTGCAGGCTTTTAAAATTTCAGGCGTAGGCCGCAATACAACAGTAGCAAAAACACAGAAGCAGCGACAACACTGGCTTCAGGCTGCCGGAGGACCGAATAACACAGGCAGCTTGTCTCTGCCTGACCAAAACTGAGATATGTAGTTGGAGAGTCACAGATGTACAAATGTGATCAGTCAATTAAAACTGTAAGATTTCTTTCTCAGGGCTAAGATTAATGTCTTGTTTTTCATCCAGTGTGTAAATAATTTGTCATCCATGCTGCAGAGAACAGTGTTTACACCGAAATAAAAAGTCATTTTGGGTTTATATTTACATTTACCTTTATAATTCAGTTCTGCATTTGAAAGCAGTACAACATACCAGTCTTGTGCATGCTGCACGTCCAGATACTGTTAAATATCATATAATCTGGATTTCAGGTAACTCTGTGGGCTTCACTGTTCATCTTTAGAGTCCCAAGATGCTCCATATACTTTTTGTATGCCTTATCCACCTAAACAGAATGTCCTCAAGAGTAAGTATTGTGCATTATCAGCCTGAAAAGTGGAGACAGAATCTGTATGGTTTTCACGCAGTATGGTTTTGTAGAGATGGAAAGTTCAAGGTAACTTACTGTCTGGCCTGCCAGAGAGAGCAGCATGTGTGTGCTCAGGCCTGAGACATGAAGCATCCAGATGATTCCAGTCCTTGTTGGCTGCAAGAGGAGAAAAACAGAAACATTTAGGCATTATTTAGCCTTCATCTTAGAAGAAGCAACAGATATCTGGATGTTAAAATCATTATTTATTATGGTCTAAGTCTGTCTGGGAATGGGATTGTTTGTGAGTGCATGTTGTAAAGTACTATAAAATTAAAAATTGAAATAAAACACATCAGATCTCAATGGAAAAAGAATCATGCTGGATATCGATACTGATATGGACTGGGTAATGTGTTACGAATGCAAGGATGCCACATCGTTTCATGGAAATGAAAATGATCAACCCACAGAGGGCTGAAACAAAAGTGACAGAGTAACAATTTGGCTAGTGGAGCATGATCCCCCCCAAAAATAAAATGACACACAACATTCCAACTCCAGCAACCTTAACAGTAATCATCCAAGTTAGAAAAGCCAATATGCTCCTAATGAGACGACAGATGGTGCATCTCCTCCCAGATATGGAGGCACCAAGGCATCACTGAGCTCCTGGACAGTCTGAGGTGCCACCTGGAGGCATCGGATGGACCGAAACATAAAGTCCCAGAGTAGTTCTATTAGATTTAGTTCAGGTGAGTGGGGGGTCCAGTCAATGGTATTATTTCCTTCATCCTCCAGGTACTGCCTGCATACTCTTGCCACGTGAGGCTGGGCATTATCATGCACCAGGAGGAACCCTGGACCCACTGCACTGGTGTAGGGTTTCCATATACAAGGAAACCATATTTTGGAACACTATACACAGTATTCAATTAAATTCAGCTTTACTTATATAGCGTCAGTAACAAAACAAAACATCTCTAGATGCTTTACAAACATGGTCTGAACCCCCCAGAGCAAGCATTGAAAGGGACGGTGGCAAGGAAAAACTCCCTTTTAACAGCTTTATTTACTGTCCACGATTTTCTTACATGTGGTGTCCTTAACATGTTAATGAGGGTTACCAGAATGCACCGTGAAACCATAAGGTCACACTGGGCATTACGGTAATTTCTCATGCTTTATTAGGGCTGATGAAATGATCTGAGTTGTGATTACAAAAGGGAATTATTCTAATTGATTTTTCTGAGAGGCCTGACACAGTTGACTTGAAGCGTAATGATACAGAAGCGACATCAAACCACAGACACGTGCATGACTAGACCAGCTAATCTCCATTGTTCAAGGGAAGTAAAACTAAAATTGAATGTTTAAAGACTTAAGCATTATATTGACCCAGACACAGCAGCAGCAGCCGATTTTGGTGATCAAGGCCCACTGACTGATTCTTACACCGCTAATAAATGGAAACCTGCAGGTTGTTGACCTCTGTTCTTGACTAAAACTTTTATTATATAACATTTAAATAACTTGCAGGTTGCACTCAATTCAATTCATAGTGTTACTGTGTCTATAACAATACAAATACTTGGGAGACACTTTCCAGAACCCGAAGCCTGAACCCTCCAGAGCAAGAAGTAATGTGATGGCGGCAAGAAAACACTCAGACAGTAAGAAACCTTGAGCAGATAAATCACACTCCGGGTACTCACCAGTGTGCTCAGCTCCCCTCTCTGTTCCCCTCTCTCTCCTTCCTTTCTCTCTCTTTTAGTAAAACAAAAGCAGGGGGAACTCTGCAGGTTTTTCTGGTACAAGGCCTCAAGTCATTGTTGATGTTTTTTTATTTATTTTCATAGTCCTGCAAATTCAAGAAAAATGTTTTTAATTTCAGAAACCAGGACATTCATTTACCATTAAATGCAGCAGGACAATGTCATAAAAAAATGAAGCGCTCTTATCTGCAGTGCATTACTGTGACAGGGTACTTGAGCGTTGAAAGCTGTGCTAGTTCAGATTTTTACATATCATTTGGAGCACAGGCTCAGTGATTAAAAATTAAACGTGTATGTCTGTGTAAGTGCCTTGTCACTGTCTTATTTATGTTTCATTGTTCTGAGATTTTAAAATGTTAAAGTGTAAGACCCGTGTCTGCTTTTATGCTTGAAGTCCAGCCTCAAGTGAATTAAACCCACAGAAGTCAAATCCAGATCAATAATCTCAGATCTATAGTTGTGGCCGCTGGTAGTGAGCACACTATACGGTATGTACATCCAACCTGTTGCCTATGTCTTTCGGCTGAATGCCTGCTGGATAAACACACAACCTGTTTGAGACTTTCTGTGTCATAGTAGGAATGAGTTATTATTATCAGCCTGCACATGCAGAGCAGCTAGAGGAACAAAACAAAATAGAGAAGAAAAGACTAAGACATTAACACACCGCTTTAGAACACACTGCCTGTTCTAAACCACTTTAAACCGCCCACTCTCTACTGCCTACAAGAGTCAACACACAACGTGCAGCAGCTATCTGTCAACATCCCAGTAGACTTTGAACTAGAAGCATGTCAGAGAGATTATAGGAGCAAGCAAAGAAGAAAAAAAAATACATACCTTAATGTTAGCACCTCAGAACAAAGAGGTGAACTTCTTGCCAAAACCGGAGATAGCTGGAAGAGAAAAATGGGTTAAATGGATGTCCAAAAACTGGATTAAAATAGTAAATGTCAGCACCCTCATGAAGATAAAATGACATGATTTCAACAACCACAGCTATGACCTCTGTATGTTTGTATGTTTAAGCTCCTCAGTATTATCTATTGTTATCTGTCTGTCTGCGAACAATGAGGGCATTGTTATCTCACTGATCTAATGAATGTGGAGGCGTCTGTAGAATGAGGGATGCCTTTATGGTTGTCTGATTAATTCTCCAAGACAAATGTCACTTCAGACTGAGGTCCAGAGGTCTCTTGAGCCCTTAAGCCCCTGTGTGTTGTGGGTCTTTTCAGGATCTATTAGTTGCTTAACATCAAGGTTGATCAATGCTATCTATAGCTAAAATGACTTGTGCTTTTTTTCCAACAATTATTTATATGGTGATAACTAACAGTAGTAGATGCCTGATTTTCAACATGACTAGTGTTTCCGTTAAGTTGTAGACAAATGACTTTTTAAGTGGTGCTGTTTGTTTTCGGCCGATTCATAAGTTGTACCTTCTCCCAGTTTGCCGGCCTGCTCAGCAGCTCCTCCGGGCAGGATCTTAGAGAACATGCCATCTCCCTCCATGCCGGGCTGACCTGCTGCTGCACTGCCAATACCACCAGGTCTAGGAGCTGCCTTGGAGCCTGGGCAGAAAAACAGAGAGGGGAAGAGGGAAAGGAGGATGGAAAACACAGATCAGATCCAGAGCAGAAGATGAATCAGCATCACTCTAGGTGTAATATTCCACTTTCAGTTCAGTAGTTCCATGTTCAATTTTTCCTGCCCTGCGAATCTAAAGATTTATTTGCTTTCCAGCAGCTTATTGCCCTTTTTATTCATTAGCTCCGCTCGGATAAACACACGTAGGCTTCCTGTTTGCTGATATACCACTTGACTTCATCCTATCACCAGATGGACCTTTCTGCCTGTTTGTTAGCTGAGTTGTCCAACTAACTGGCTTACGAAAGTAACCCTAGCAGCAAACTGACTACAACCAAAAAGACAAGCAACTTTGAAAGGGCTAAAGTGTGCAGTTCCACTTATGGCCACTTGAGGCTGGCTCTAAAAGGGAGTCACCTACATGTTAACATGTCCAACTTTACAACAAAAATGATTTGTTTCAGCCTGGAACAAAAGAAAGAAAGAAACAAACAGCTGTCTAGGTCTCTAGAATTCAAGTAGCTTCTTGGCTGAGTGGTGAAATGAAAAAAAAAAAAACCTACAGGTCCAGATGCCCTGGTCTGAGCTTTAATTTCTGCATTTGAGACAAGTGTACAAGATGATTTTTTAATATACCTCACCGGTTTAAATGATATCAAGGCTTTAATTTCTCAGTGATTAAGGATGTGACTTCTGTAAGGAGTGACAGGTGGCCATAGCAGGTCGTAGCTTTCTGTTCAGGGCCCGTCTGATTTGGCACCACCTCTTTAACCATTATTATATGGGTTGGGACTCCCAACCCATTCTCCCAACTTGGGAGAAAGGTGAAGTCAGGTACTACCACACTGAGCTTCAAAACTGCTCTTCAAGAATCCAGAGATTGCTCTTTCTTTACAGGCAACGCTTGCTAACAATTTCACTCAATTGCGGACGACCTTTGGATGTTCCTAGCTACGCAATTTACGAGCTAAAACAACACTGGCATTGAAAGCTATTTGCCTTACTGTCAAAGAATAATGATGAACATACTGTTCCCCTGTGTAACTGGAACGAGTGGTGTAGTTGGCATGTTTTAATGAAAATTTGACTGAAATTATTCCATCAGTTGTCAAAACTGTTATTCTTTGACCTGGATTAAAATGGCACCCACCACATAAACAGTCTACCTACAAAAGAAAGTGTCTACTTCACCTATCACCTTACTGACTAACTCATTATGTAGCGACTTGGCACATTCAGGCTGATTTGCTGCCATGAAGTGAAACCCCTTCTGCGTGTTCTCCACTGTGGGATTATCTACAGATTAATCTCAGATTAGATGAAACAGCACAAAGTGGTTACATAATGCAGACACAGTGGGCAGCAGCTGCAAGACGTGGGAGTGGTGGGAGTACAGTACCTATGCCTGTGAGTGGGGGCTGGGCAGCCTTTGAGGCCATGACGGGTGCTGCTTTGGCTCCAATAGCTGTTGCAGGAGGTGTGTCGATCTTGGTCTGCAGAGAGAGAGAAAATAAGAGAAAGAGGGACGTAAAACCTCAAAGATCATCACTTAGAAACACAAACCTCACAGCATTTTTCCCGTTTTCACGATAAAACTGCTGAAAATTGAAGACAGTAGGGGAAAATGTGTCATGTATTCACAATGCCAGTGACACAAAAAAATAACAGGGATGTGGGCTTCATCTGTGTTTACTCAAACAAAACCTGAATGAGAGTGAGACAGTAAGAGATAACAAGAGACGAGGAGAGGAACACCGAAAAAAAACAAACAGATAAGAGACGGAGAGACAGACAGAAGATGGCAGAGAAAGCTGCTCTCTTGCTTTGTTGTGACAGCCCACTGAATGATGACTGACTGAATGATGAGTGTCAACTTTTTCAAATGTCAGTCTGAGGACTCCTTTTGAAAAAGATGAGATCTCTTGTGCTCAGAGGTTCATTCAGAAATCCAGCTCGGATCCAGACCGTTTAAATATTATGTAAAAGCTATGACTGCTTGTACAGAAACATTTTAGACGCAGTCACACCTAACTGATTTCTCTGATACAACAGTTTGAATTCACATGCCTATCCACAGTCCATTTATATGAATATTTAAATTTAAGTCCAAAACAAACAGCTGAGACAAAAGTGCAAAAACATTCCTCCAGATAACTACATACATGCTCTGTGGCTCTGTGACCCTGTTAAAAAATTCTGGATCAAGGTTTGTGAGGACTTATCAACATGGCTTAAGTGTAACATACCCACTTGCCCCAAACTATGTATCCTAGGTGATCTAAGTGACATCGATATAGAGATTAACAAGGCCCACATGGTCCTCACCACATTATCCATAGCGAAGAAAACTATCCTCTTGAACTGGAAGACTAAAAACAATCTAAGTATCAACCACTTTAAAAATCTCCTGTCGGATCATATCAGTCTGGAGTCCATGTCCGCATCTAACAAATTCCAATCGGCTGACTTCTACTCTCTCTGGGCCCCGCTGATTAACTACGTCACCTAGCAGGAGGGGGGGATGTGCGTTCTGCCCTGCTGGGGGCTGTGGGGGCCTGCGGTTGGGCCCCCTGTTGGCTGTGGCGGGCACGCTGCTGGTGGGGCCGTGATCGGGACGGTCATCGGCCTTGACTGGGGGGCCGGGCTGACCTGGGCGGGGCGGGGGGGGGGCCTTGGGCCCCGTGGTTCGGGGGTGGCTCCCCTTCCCTCCCTGGGCGGGGGGGTTGGCCGGCGCTTGGGGGGCGGGGCTGGCCCGGACGTGCGGCATCCGGGGTGGGCCGGCGCACGCCCGTGTGTCCGGTCGCTGCCCCGGGGCCCAGACCGCACCCAGAAGGGTGGGGATTAGAGAAGGGGGGGGTTGGGGGGAGGAAGGCGGGGGGGGGGGGGGGTACATGGGGATTGGTGTGCGAGAGTTGTGTGTACGGGTGTGTGTATGTGTGTGTGTTTGGGGGGGGGCGGGGGGTGTATGAGGTGCATGCGGATTGGTGTGCGAGAGCTATGTGTGCGTGTGGGTGCGTGTGTGTTTGGGGGGGCTGTATGAGGTGTATGCGGATAGGTGGGCGAGAGCAAGGTTGTGTGGGCGGGTGTGTGGGTGTGTTTGGGTGGGGGCTGTGTGAGGCGCAGGTGGGTTGGTGTGCATGGGGGGAGCGTGTGTTTAGGGAGGTATGGTGTGTGTGCTTCGGGGGGGGGGGGCGCTGCCCTGTCCCGCTGGTGCCGGTCGGGTGGGCGACGGGGGCTCCTCTGGTCCTAGCGGGGCCCCGTGCCCCGATCCTCCTCCGGGTTGGGTCTCTCGGCCGATGTGCTGCTGCTATGGGGCTGACGGGGGCAGAGGCCCACTGGGGCGGTTCAGGGCCCTCTAGCTGCAGTCGGTGTGGGCTCTGGCCGTGGGGGTGGCCGCTCCTGTCCCGTGCCGGCCTCCGGGAACGGGGGAACCCTAATGCTGGTAGCGGCTCGTCTTCTGGGGGAGGTTCATCTGACCCCAGACACACATTCTCGGGACCCCTCCCATCCTCCAGCCTAACTCACTCACACATGTAGGGCTTTGGGGGCATGCACACCATGGGGGGTGCAGCGAGGGGGGGCATCTAAGTGCCCTCGTTTGCTGCGCCCTGGGATGACATGCTTCTCAGTTTTAATCACACTTAGTCATTAAACGTATGGAACACTGACAGCACACAATCACCCATGGGGGGTGGGCTATGCAGTGTCTGGTGGGCGGGGCCGTTCAGGAGGATAGGACCGCTTGTGTGGCCTCGCCTCCAGCGCAGTGTGGTCACTACCTCCCAATTTTAATCGCAAACAACTCACATCTCACAAATAACCATAGGTGGGGGTGGGGGGGTGACTGGGTCGTCTTGTTCCCCTGTTCCCTGGGTGCGCCGGGGTGGCGGTGGGGGGGCTGGCAGCTCTCCCATGGGCCTGCGGTACCTGCCGGCTGTATCGCTGGGGATCTGCCTGATCCGGTGGGGACCTCGTTCTGGCAGGGTGGTGGTCCTGGTGTGGTGGCAGCGTGCCGTGGTTGGGGGGACTGCTTGGGGGGGGAGTACGGTGGGGTGGGGCCCTGTCGGGATGGGCCCTGTCGGGATGGGGGGGTCCCTGGGTGCTTGTCTGGCCGTTGCCGGCGGGGGGGTGTAGGGCCCTGGAGATCTGGGGGATGGGTGTGGCTGCCGACTGGCGGTCACGGTTTGTTTGTGGTTTGTGTTGTTTGTGTTCGACTGGGTGAGTCACAGGGGGAGAGCGTGTTAGAATGAGGGAGGGGGGAGGTGAGTAAGGTGAGTGCACGGAATGAGTGGGAGAACCTGGTGGAGGGTGTGAATGAGTGAGGAAATGAGAGGAGGGCTGAGTGGGATGGATGGAAGTGTATGAGTGAGTGGGTGTGCAAGTAGGTGGCAGGGGAGGGTTGGGTGGGTGGGAGGAAGGGAGGGGGGGGGCGGGGGTGGGTGCTGCCGGGGTCCCTGGGCGCGTGGCTTAGGCGTGGGGGCGGGTGCTGGCCCGTCCCGGGCGGCCGTCTGGGGCGGCCTGGTCCTTGTGGGCGTCGGCTGGGCCGCGTGTCTGGTGGGGGTGGGGGGTGCTGCCCTCGGGCTCGTGGGGCCGTGGACCCTGCTCCGTGCCTGTCCCGGGTGGCTGGTTGCCTGGCGAGGTTGGTGGCTGCCTATCTTGGGCCGCCGGGGCCTGCTCGCCGCGGCTGGGGGGGGGGCTCTGGCCGGGGGCCTCCTATGCCACCAGCTGGATGGAGGCATGTCCCTCTGTGGTGTGGTGGTGGGGACACGCACCCTGGGGTTGCTGCTGGTGGTTGGGATCCTGGGACTTCCTGTCCATTGTCTGCTCTCCTTGGGGGAACGGTTGCACCATCACAGCCATCTTTAAACACTCTTCACCCTCATTCTGCATGGTGACACAGTCACTGCATCCTCTGGTGAACATTTAAACCGTGTATACAAACCGTGAACATTAAGGACTACTGTGGTTTAGTTATCTGCTGTGTTATACAAACATGTATGTGTAGACTTAAACACGAGTGTATAAAACTTTTGTGCCATGGTTGCTGTCTACTCCAATGTAATCTTTCTCTTTTGTGTGCCTTTTAGGATTGTCAGCTTGCTCTCCGGCCGAGACCGGGTGATGTTCTTTGTTGTGTTTCTCAACAGGTGTAGCAGTTGCTGCTTGGTGTATCCCTCTTTTTCTCTCCATCCCCCCCCCCCCCCCCCCCCCCCCCCCTTTTTCTCTCAACTCCTGTCCACTCTATCTTTCTTTCTCTTTCTCTCTCCGTGTCAGGTTCAGCAATATTATGTAAAGGTCCATCCACCAACATGTATAAAAAATAAAATAAAGTTTAACTGAGATTATCAAGAGGAGCCTTATCATTCATAAAGCTCCCCTTGGCAAATCAAAATCTGCTCAGCACAATATGAAGAACAGATCATTATTCTGCTTGCTTCAATGCTGGACAGGACAAAAAAAAAAAAAAAACATTCCTCTAATGACCACTCGAGTCCGTCTGCAAAATTCCCATAGACCTCTGTGTTAAAATGTCCTACTTAACAGCAGAAATAAACCTGTTTAAATTGCCTCTGACTACACAACATAACCTATCGTACTTGTGCGCTCGTCAGTCTGGCTCACTCTGTAACAACGCCACCCAAACAGTAGTCGGCACTTTTTGCCAGTCAGGTTCATTGTTGTTGCTACTTCCTGTTTCACTTTGAACAATGGCGACTGAAACTTTTGATCAGTCATACAAATGTTTGTATCCCCAAGGAAAGGTTAACTGAGGAGGTCTCAGTTAACCTTTCCTTGATGTGTTCCACATTTATTTATCCAAAATTGATCCAGCTCCTGCGATCTGCGTTGCTGTGACGCATAGTCACATTTCTGGGGTGCACGTCAGGCTATGGTGTTAGGGTCTGCGTAGGGTCTGGGGTTGACGCCACAGATAAGGAGTCAAATTGACGCAGCAGTGTAAACCGCCTATTACCCATTATTTAATTAGCTGGGAGTTAGGTGTAGTGAGGCACTGCCCACAACAACCAGGACCAGCACACTGAGCTTCAAAACTTCTCCTCAGGAACCCTATGTGTGAGTTTGTTCATCTTTAAATACAAACTTACTGAACAAGCCAACCTAATCTTTTATTACCATACTGTATATGGATAATTATGTTTGTATTATGTAAATTTTGTTTGCATTTGCATCCATTTTGGTCGGTCAGATCCTGCTGTTGAGCAAAATCCTCTGCTGTGGTTGTCATTCAAATCTGCATTTATTGTTGGTATACGAATAATAAAAATTCGATTCAGTTGATTCAGAGTTTGTTTTAATTCCCTGTGAACATTTACAAATGTTGCTCTCTTGTATCTTTGTCTCACATCTTCTCTCTGTCTGAGTGGACTGGTTTGGAAATGTTGAGATTTGCTGTGTCACTGTGAGCTGTTCTATGTCCCTGTTTATTTATTTGTTATTTCCCAGCTCAATATCTGAGGACTAAACTACTGTGGCTGTAACAGAGAATAGCTTCAGGAAAGATGCAGACCAGACCTTTTCTGATATCCATTACTGTAACAGCTGGGTCTGTATGAATGCAGGAAATATGGCCCTGTCTTGGCTCTGTTTTGCTCTCAGCTTTATACTCTTATTTTATGTCACTCATATGTAAAAAACAAAAAATCTAACCCCTTAAACAAACCTGAATTGACAGACACTGGACTGATGCCAAATAACCACAACCATAATATTCTGTGTTTGCTTCCCACTGACTTTAGTTTAACTGCAGCAAACCTGAGGTGATGCATTATGATGCACGATGCAGCTCCCAGCATTTCATTATTTACAGCCATTTAATCAATGTTTTTAATTACACAATGCACTTAACATAAGAGTGTTAGTGAATGAGTTTGCAGACGGAATAATAATCATAAGACAAATTCTATTTACTGTTTATGGTTTCCGGTCAGAGCTTTCAGAATCATTTCCGAGGCCAGTTCCTGCATAATTTCATATCAGACCATTTGAATAAGTTCCGTCAATGCAGCAATATGAAAATCCAGAGCTATTCAGCAGTGGAGGCACATCATAAATACTGTAGTAAGTAATAACTGGCATGACAGCAGTGGCTTCATGAACTTTGAACACCTTCATATATTTATTAAAGACAATCTTTGAGTGGTCTCAAGTTGTTTTGTTAAAGTCAGATTTTTACACTCCAACTCCAAAATTGATTAACATGGATTTATGATTAGGGAGTAAATGCAGGGTGAGAATAGATTTTTCCAGGGGGACTTTTTGAGTGCCAATTTCTGCAGCGTCTAGCAGACGGTGAATCAGCCACATTGAGTTATCAGCTGCCTCTGTGTTAATCACAGTGTTAGATAAGGCCTGCCAACGGAGACACTGCAGTATTTCTGTAACTATATCTAAACTGGAGGGAGATTGAGTAGCTTTTATCTCAGGGACCGTGGAGGGACCCAGGATGGAGGGACGAAAGGGATGAGAGTGAAGAAAGGGGTATAAGATAGGATAAGTTTTATGAGACTGAAGCAAACTGGTTTGTTACATTAAGATGTCATAACGACAGTTTTGTTATATCTTATGTCTTACAGTGTGCGACCTCAAGAAATGCAAAAACAAGTTTGTTATGTCAAGCTGTGACGTAAAGAGAAAGTGATATGTAAAAGAGAAATATATGGTACACTAGATGAAGTATGTATGAGTGCGGAGAGAGTCAATTTCTCTCTCTTTGTACTCACCATGGCGGATGGTGTGGTTCCTGTTGGACCTGTCTGCCTGGCCTGGCCCATAGGTCCACCTGCCGGTCCCATCTGCCCAGGCTTGGCCTGGCCCTGGCCCATGCCCATGCCCATGCCCATGCCCATGCCCATACCCATGCCTTGTCCTGAGGCTGGGGGCTGCTGCTGAGGTCCCATGTTTGCTGTGGCACCCGGTTGCCCTGGCCTGGCTGCTGAAGTCTGGGCTTGTTGTTGGAGTTGAGTCCTCTGTCCTGGAGGTCCGTCTGTCAGGGAACCTGGACCACCCTGTCGCCCTGATCCCGTAGGCCCCACAGCGGAGCCCTGACCACGGGCAGAGCTGGTGCCAGACCTGGAGGAGCCTGGAAGTAGGAAGGAAGGGGGACATTTTGTGTTCATTGTTTTAAATTTGACTCAATGAAATAAATTTGACACCGTCACATTGTCCCACTGAAAGGAAACCTCAGAGGCTTTAAACGGTGTAAAAATTCACAAATTGACAGAACACAAGACTGTGTGCCAAAGGAATTCAGTCAAATCATCTTTGATCTTTTCTTTATGTTTCTTGACATCTAAGTCAGATCATTTCTGATACCAGGGTGCCTCTATCTCTGAGGAAGCATTGCTTTTATAAACCAAAATTTGCTGATCAAGGGAGACAATATTCAAATAAGGGGTTTTTCTTATTAATAGGACATTTCAGTTTTTATTACTTTGCACACAATTTGATTTGACAGGAGACGCAATGACATGCAACAAAGGTGAGCAGTGTTGCCTTCAGAGAAATATTTCCTTTAAAAATATGTACTTGTCATATATTTTAATTAAAAACTGTCTATCCCCGAGGGGAGAGTTGATTGTAAAAAAGCATCAAACTCAGTCTGAACGACAGGTGTTATTAAATATTTGGGCTTCCAATCTAAATAATTAAAAAAAATTACAGGGATCAGATCCAATGATCACCGATCATTTCACAGCCTGTTTGTGTTTGTAAATTTCACCTTTTTTCAAGCATTTAATTTATGTCTAATTGATCCAGTATGATACCCTAATGTGTTTAGATCATACACGAATAAAAGAGTTTCATGAGGGCAATTACAAGGAGCATAGAGTTAGTTCAGGCAGGAGGCCAGTTGAGCTCACAAAACCAGCTCATCAGTTAATAGTTAATACATAAGCCAGTCACTATCAGTTGACCACTCAGCTAAAGAATCATTGGCAAATCACATTCTAGGCACCTATTTAAGTTTCTCAGCAAGTAGATTTTCAACCCGCGTCCAATCAAGCTCCTCTTTTTAGTAGATATACATTCAGTCTTAATTCAGTCAATTGATCAATCAGCCTGTTGATCTCTCAGTTGGTTAAATAAGCTATTCTTTTTTTCCTTTTTGCACAATATTTCAAGATATAAGCTAACCTCTACACTGAAAGGACAAATGTGATGCTCCTCAGGTGTAAATGTGCACTGTATGTACCTGGTGGTTGGCCCTGCATGTCCACTGGTCCCTGGGACTTGCTGCGTGAGGACCTGTGCGGGTCCCCCTGTCTAGATGGGCGCTGGCCTTGATGGTGTCCAGATGGATCCCGTGAGTAGTCTGAAGAATGGTATCCTCCAGCCCTTGACTCACCACGCCTTCCTGAAGATGAAGACCGCCCTGAGGGGTCATGGCGCATAGCTGGGTCTTTGGGATGTCCCTTAGATGACCTTGAGGCCCTGGGCTCATCTGAATGACGCGATGAGGATGAGTGGCGACTAGAACTGCCATGATGTCTGTGGTCACGGGATGATGAGTGTCGTCCACCGTGGCCATACTCATCCTGGGGCCACAGGTCCTCTTCAGGAGGCTCATCATAATCATGGTAGGTGTGTTTGACACCATGCCGGCTCCTCCCAGATGAGTGGCTGCTGCCGTAGTGTCGAGAACTGGAGCGTGGCTTTTCAAACCAGTCAGTTTCTTCTTGGCCCAGATGGTAGGCTTTGGAAACCGAGAGCAGATCACAGTCAATCTCCATGTCGTTTGGAGACAGCGGCATGCAGGCTGAAAGAAGGAAGAAGGCAGGAAGAAGAAGACCGACCGCATGCAAAAGAAAAGGGTAGGTGGGGGAAGAAACAGAAAGAAAGGCAGAAAATAAAAATAAACCTTTTATATCCATGCAGTATACACTTCACGTCGGCTTCACACAATACAAGACCATATAACAGGATAAAATAGACACTGCAAAACTGTTTGTTCTGGCGGCTGTTATTATGCTCAAGTTTCAAAGTTAAAGCCAGTGACACTGAATATTTCACAACTATACTTTTATTTACAGCCTTGCCAAACCATTGGAATATTCTTCCTTTTAATTTGATTTTATGAATACGGTTTCACAGTTGCTGCGAAACAATATAATCTCTCTTTAAAGATTCATTTTGAATATATAACTTTTTATGAGAACAGTTTTGCAGTGTAAGCAGAGATTTAATAAATCAAAACACATGTAAACAAAACATCAGTGGCAAAGACAATTAAAAAACAAGACCCTGTAAAAAAGAATGCATCTGTGTCGTGCAAAGACCTTTCAAGTGAATCAGATTGTGGCGAATGACGAGAACGACCACGCCGAAGAACCATGCGAGTATTGAACAGACAGACGACTGGACGAACAGGCGGAAGGACGGACAGGCAGGCAGACAGACAGACAGCAGTCCACTGATAAGAGAGCTCCAAGCGACTCTCAGGAAGAAGAAAACATCAGCATGCAACAGCTATCTCTGGCTTTCTTTTTCTTTCTCTTTACTAAACCTAGCCTCTGGGTGGGTGGGGGACGTTTAGATAAACGGTGGGGCAGTAGTAAGTAGTGAGACTGTGTGGGAATTTAGTTCCCACAATTACCTTCGCTGTCTGACACAGCACAATGATAATCATCGATAATGTATGTGTCATCCGATTTGTAGACATGTGTCCGGGGAAGGTCCTTTATGTGGTCTTGAACGTCGGGCAGCGAGTGGCTGGAACCATATTGGCCATAATAGTATTGATATCTACTGCTGCGACTGTCATATGGGTCAGGACCTAAGCTCGATGATCGCCCAGAACCCATGAACCTCCCCAAGGGACTCAGTGGACTCTCCTCTTCAGAGTACTGGCGGGTTGGGTGGCGCCCCCTGCTGTAGCCAGATCGATAGGAGCGATCGTCCCTCTCATAGGATCGGCTGCGATACCCAGAGTAGTCCCTGGATGAGATCTTGTCCATGCCGTAGCCAGTGGAACGGGAGCGGCCAGTGGAGGTATAGTAAATTCGATCGTCCTCCTCCATCATCATACCATAGTTTCGACTATTATGAGAGATGCCACTGCCACCGTCGTAAGAAGTCCTCTTAAAGCCGTAATCCTCAATCAGCTGGCGCCCTCGAATGTGGGAGGAGGGATAAGTCCCACCTGTCACTGAGGAATAGGAGGCTAGGTCTGCCTCCACATCCCGAGCCTCCTCAATGGGAGAAAACTTGGAGATTTTTTGCTCCATACTCCCCAGTTTCCTGTGCTTGCTGCGCTTGGAGGACATGACAGCAGGAGCCAGAAGGCTTCTGGATGATGACAAAGGTTTCTGTACCCCGGAGCGGAGGCTGCCATATTTGTAGTCGTAGTCATAGTAATAGGGGGATCCCCCACCCATGCTAGAGCTCACGCTGCTGCTGCTGCCCCCTAGAGGTCCGTGCCTGTAGCTGCTCTTACCCCTGCCATGGTGGTCGTACAGCTCTTCCTGCATCGCTGCTTCCTCCTCGGGTGCCCTGCCGTAAGGGGAGCTGCCAGTTCCCCCACGCGTCGTACTGCCAGTGGTGCTGCTGTGGCCGTGGATGTCGCCTGGGTAACGCCCGCTGCTGCCATGATGTATCATGTCCCCTGTCGTCGTGCCCAGCCCGTCTTTTGCCGTCAGCTCACTTACGTCATCAATCATCATGTAGTTCCTTGGGATGTTCTGCTCTAAGCCAGGAGCCCCATACATCCCATCTGCTGTGCTATAGGTGGAAGGACTGTCTACAGAGTGCCCATAGGCATTGGAAACTGTGGCGGTGTACTGTCCATAAGAGCTGGCTGTGGTGGTGGTGTAGCCATAAGTATTAGCAGTGGTTGTGGTGTACTGGCCATATGAACTAGCTGAGGTTGAAGTATACTGGCCATAAGTGCTGGGGGGTATTGTAGAGTACCCGCCATAGCCGCTGGACACTGGTGCTGAGCCATAGGGCCCATAGGAGCTCGCCATGGTTGTTGTTCCAGTGTACTGACCATATGGTGGGGCTGCACTGGAATAGACAGCATCCTGGGCTGTGGTGGTGACCACAACTGTAGGGTTGCTGATCGTCTCATAGTTGGTGGGCATCTTGTGCTCCAGATCGGCTAACGACGTCTGCCTAGGTCTTCCTGGATGAACTGTGAGAATATCAGCCTGGGGCTGCCCAGGGTACGGGGCTGTCTGGCTGGGGTAGGAGGACACAGCGCTAGGATAGGGTGAGCTGTGGGTGGGGTATGGGGGCTGACCGGGTGGTGCAGGCCCAAAACCTGTATGCCCTGGCTGGGGCTGAGGCTGAGGAGCAGCTGGTAACCCCATGTCTGTCTGGGGGTATGGGGGCTGAGTTTGAGGGTAGGTGTGGGAAGGATAGGAACTTTGAGACTGGTAGGAAGGTCCAGGAGGTGGGGCATGGCTTTGAAGGGGTGTGGGCTGTGGCAGTGCCTGTGACTGTGACACTGTTGGGTAAGGAGGCTGGTTGAATGTTGAAGACTGGTATGGCATACTCGACTGCTGAGATGGTGCTGCCGGTTGGCTCTGGGGGTACTGACAGGAAAGGAAGGATGAGGTGGGTGGGTACTGGGCTGCTGTGTTGAGGTCGCTGGTAAATTGGCTGAGAGGGGCAGTACTTGGTCTAGTTGTTAGTAGCCCATTGGTCTCGTGTGATGCAGCTGCAGCTGCTAAACGTAGATTATTCAACTCACTATCAGACATGTAGTCCCTAGTGTCCCCCATACACCTTAGGTAGGCAATATCCCTTCGCTCCCTCTCCTTGACCAATGTCTCTTTCCTTTGGTGAATCCCCAGTTCTAGGTATCTCAGCTTAGCATCAATTTCTTTCTCTTCCTCCTCCAGTTCAGCTTGCTGCTTTCTAAGTTTAGTGGACTCTTGCTCAACGGCCTTCAGTTCGTGGGTGAGGTCTTTGAGGAGGCTGGCTTTAGCTGCCAGGCCAGACCTGGAGCTGGGCTTGAGGCTGGGCACGGAGGGCAGGTAGACCTGTTGGAGGGTGGGTGTCATCATGGGCAGGTGAGCTGATGTTACAGTCTCCTCTGGAGGAGGGCTGGGCAGGGTTCGCTTGACCTTGCGGAGTAGTGAGCTCTGCTGTAGGGCTGCCAGCTGGAGAGAGAGAGAGAGAAAGAGAGGGAGGGAGGAAGGAGTGGGAGAGTAAGACAATATGGGAAGGGCAAAGGAGAATGGAGATGGATTGGAGAGGAAAAAAGGAATTGGGTGTGGGATATGACCAATGAATACCATGGTGAAGGGATTTGTGGAATCCAAATGAGAATATGAAATGGAGGAAGGCAAAAATAAAGGACAGATGGTTGAGGAAAGAGACAGGTTTAAAGATAGGGAGGCATGAACAAAGAAAATGTTGAAGAAAAATGGGAAATATATATAAAAAGATGAGAACGAGGTACGTGGAGTGGAGAAGGAGTGGCAGCAAGTAATGCAAAGAACAGGCAAAGAGAAAGGGATGGAAAAGAAAGGGGATAGAGAGGGATTTATAGAGAGGGTAACGGTTAACAATGGGGAGAATGTCGAAGGAGATGGGAAGATAAACATGTGTAAAACAGATGAATAGAATAGCAGGTAGAGAAAGGAGGAAAACTCAAAAGGAGGAAAAGGTCAAGGAACAGAAGAAACAAGGAAAGGATGCAACAACAGGGACATACAAGGAAGACAAAGGAGACACACATAGACAAAGAGACGAGGACAACGGGAAACAAGAATGGAGTTTATGTTAGAAGACGTACAGAAACATTAAATTCGCAGCCATTGTGGTGCAGTTTAATCGGCAACTAATGCCATCAACTTGAATAGTTTGGGGAACTGCAGAGTTGTTGCTTTAAGGATTTGATCCATTACATTTTTGTGTTACTGAAACATTTGAGCAAAATATACTGAATATTCTAAAAAAAATAATAATTTGGATTTGGTGAATGTTAAATGTTTACTGCATTTAGACGGTGGGTCTTGGGTCACCTCAAACTGAGCCCCAGAGTAATATGATAATTATTCTTCTGGAATAAATCTCCTTTCTGGATGGATTAAGAGGCTGGCTACATGAATTAGTGTTGACTGTCATTTTTTTTTATCTTGTGTGTACATTCTCTATCTCTGTTTTTTCCTGCCAAATATAATAGCTGCAATGTAAATTTGTAATTTGTACATCACAGTGTATCATGTGTTGTTTATCATGTCAATCTGCATGGGGGCGGCAACATAAAAATAAATCCCCTCAGGGACCTATTATTATCAATCACCTAATCGTAGTAGAAATACGTTCCAACTAATACCTCAAAGTGTAAGGAGAGAAAATACTGTATTGTGTGGGAGATGTATACATAACAAAGGGGTCATTCATCATAGCATTCACACTGTACTGTTATGACTAAATATTAATGAGGAAGGGGGGCCACTGTACAAAGGATGTAAAAACTGTATTAAGTCAGTTCACAGGCACACTCATAGTGCACTGCATTGTTCCCTTTATCTTCCTTAATGGTACAAACACTTAGGGGATTTGACAATGTCAACAGTGTGGAAATGGATTCCACCTCCATTTTTTCAATCAGGTGACTAAAATTGAAAGACAGTTACATCTTACATCAACACTGGAGGCTTTGAATGTAAACAGGTATTATACAGTGAAAAGACTACAGACTCATTTTCATCACTAAGCATTTTTCTTAAATGTATTCTTTTTCTAGCCATTGATATGATTTCGATTTCAATTGGTCTTAAGAAGTTCATTATAATATACCCTACATAAGGATGATGCACATTACGTGTTGTTGATGATGTATAGTGTCTTGCACCATATTCAGAGAAGTGTTTTTGGATTCCCAAATCACAATCCAACAGAGATATTAATTATGCAATGATACAAATATTGGTTTTATCCTAAGTCTAGTAATCGTAACTAGTAACATATCAAGTAACATGCAAAAACATTTACTCTTTGCCTAGTTCACCCATGTTGAGGTGGTTTGTGGGAAAACTGTTCATCACAGGGTTTCTAGAATAAAGGCTCAATAGTGGATTCCACTTTACATGGCAGCTATTGTTTTCTAAGAGTAGGTGTCGCTTCTTTTAAACGGGGGAGGTGTAAACGATGCAGAAAACAAAACAAGCATCTGAAACGTCAGTAACAAAGGGATTTAGTCATTGTGGCATCCACAAAAAACATTCATAGAACTCACAAAATAAAAACGGGGGCAACGTAGAACGACCAGTTAGTATTAATGCCTTTCTAAGTTTTGACCGTACAACACAAACAACTACGTAACTACTGTCTAGCTGGAAGATAATGTATGGATTTGCAATACCTGGGCCCTGTTCAAGACTGTAAAAAGTCACCAATGTTTTGGGTCATGTACCCATCATGTTTCCCATCATTTTTATTGATTCTGACTGTATTTTTAGTGAAGTACATGTGGTTTGAATGACTTTACCTGACTCTGGAGTGCTTGTTGTTGATACAGGGACAACCTGGCCTTGGTGTGCTCGTCTGTTGTGGGGCTGAGCGACTTGGGGTCTGACATGGACCTCTGGGTACTCTTGATGGGTCGGGGTACAGAGGGGTGCCTCTGGGGAGATTCGGCTGTGTAGGACTTCTGCTGAGGTGTGACATGGGCTTTGTTCAGTCTCTCACTTGACAGTGAAGTCTCCAGCAGGCGGTGAGGGGACACTGGTGAGACAGGAGAGTAGAGCACTTGTGGAGATTTTGGGGCTGTCTGCTGCTGCCGGATGATGCTTGAGATTGACTCGTTGTGGAGGTGGTTGTGAGGCTGATAGTTGATGTCGAGTGGGTCAGGGCGGCGTCGATCAATCTTGGCTGCATTTGCTGCAATGTGCTGCTGCTGGCGCTGCTGGGTTAGAAGGTCGGCAGAACCAGACTGGTGAGTTCCGGCACTGGTAGAGGAAGAATATGGACTGACTGTGGTTGGTACACTAAGCTGGGGAGCTACAACACCCTGTGACTGGGCTTCTGGGTCAGTCTGGCATGCTAGAGATTGTCCTTTTTGGGTACGCTCAGGTCCCGATATGTAGTGCACAATCTCTACTTTATTGGGGTCGGGTACTGTCACATGAATTGCTGGGGAGACTCTTCCTAGGTGCTCCACTTCTGTCTGGCAAGACATTTCCCTGATGGTCTGGATGGCAATACTGGAGGAAACCATCTTGGGGGTGTCAGTTTTGGTGTCAGTGGCTGCGGTGGATGTAGCGGCGGAGCTGCTGCCAGCTGCAGTGGACTCTGAGTGCCTGGAGAAACGGGAACGTCTTCGGCGGACCGGATGCTCAGTCTCAGCCTTGTCCTCGTCGTCGTCTGTCTGGACAGAGCAGTCAACGCTGCGACCACGTCTCCTGGTGCGATGGCGCATCATGTACCTGGGATGAGAAAGAAAATGATAACAGTTATTCATGAATTTTTTTAAATAGTGAGGCACAGTAAGTTGGTTTGTTTGTTCTGTAATTAACATGTAGTGAGCAGAGGTTGCGCTAGACTTTTTCGTTGTCGGTCATTTTGACTGACAAGGTCATAAAAATCCCGTCATAATCTATTTTTACCCATCACTTTAATTTTTTTAAAATGATAATAATGACATATTCAATAGCATTTAATTTTTATTAAAGTTTCATTAACTTTAAGTACTTTTTTCAGAACAGCATTGACTTTAAATGGTAACAAAAAAAAAAGAAGTTTCGGCTGCCGACAGTCAATGCTGTCGACACGTCTTGTCCGTACTAGGAACGGAACTGCTAGCGTAAACAGTTCTTAGACGGTACCATAGGGTTGAAGTGCTTCGGTGGTATGCAAATTCCGTTTTGGTAGCCGTTAGCCGCATAGACATAGACATATATACATATATATTGTATATATGTCTACGGTCCATGGTTAGCCCATATGGGTTAGCCGAGCTCTGACGTGTGCATCAGTGTAATCGGTGTACCAGGAAATCGTGCACCGACAAAAGTTCCGCGATTGCGTAAATGGCGATGTGAGACAAGAGCCAATTAATAAGGTCACTTGCCACCAAGTGGTCAGGGGTGTGAATTGCAATCTGTCAAAATGACGGATGGCCTTCAGATTTTTCCGTCACATTTTAAATAAAACGGTCAGTGACAGAAAATATTCGGTTAACGCGACTAATAAGGTCACTCGCCACCAAGTGGTGAGGGGTGTGAATTGCAATCTGTCAAAATGACGGATGGCTTTCAGATTTTTCCGTCACATTTTTAAAAAAACGGTCAGTGACGGAAAATATTCGGTTAACGCGACCCCTAGTAGTGAGGGTAAAACAGTGCAAAAGCAGGTTTTAGCATAATAATGTGGTAAAACAGCTGGATTTATATTGGCCAGGGAAATGAGAAACTTTATGAACACGAACATTACAGGCAGCATGTATAAAATAAAACATGTCCTTGTTTTAACTTTTGCAAACAGTGTATGTTATGTCAGATATTATGGTCTTGTAGAATGCTGTTTTTCTTCCAAACTCTCAGAAATATGACATCCTTATTCTGTGTGAATGTATTTTTGAATTGTTCATAAATCCTGCATCTAAATCTCACATTATGTCAAGTACTGATTTTAAATTTCAGAAAAGTAATTAAAAAGACTACCATGGTAACCACACACACATACCTACATTTATACCCCCGTCTCCTACATGCTCTAAAAACACACGCACACATCTGTCCACTCACTTACTTCACACGCACTCAACGTTACCTCTCCTCCCCGTCTTCGTCATCAGTCTGCACACAGCTATCTACAATTCTCCGGGGGGAGCCGTAGAACACCACGCCATCTCCGTCCAAGCTGTCCCTGGTCAAACGGGTCATGGAGCTGTGTTTCCGCATGTTGCTCCTGGTCTCCATTTGCTCCTCCTGGCTCCTCAGGCAAATCTCTGATGAGGAGTTGCGGAGGGAACGGGAGCCCATCTGAGGGTCTACGTAGGGGTGGAGCGGCTGTCCGTTCATATCCAGCTGTAAAAAGAAAGTTGTTATACTACCTTGCCAGTCACATATTCGACTGAAATGCAAGACAATGCAATTACACCTGATTTTGGCGCAATAAATGTTGACAACAGAAGTGGATAAAGGGAAGAAAAAAATGTATAATGCAATATTTTATCTGATATCATAAGTGCTTTTTCAGAGAAAAAAAGGAAATTGATAAAATAACAAGCCAAAAATGTACAAGTGAGAGTTTCTAATACTTGCCTTTTAAGTAATTTATTAAACTCTGGCTTTTTAGCGTTTAATTTGACAGATTTCGCTTGCATCTTGTTTTTGGGTATATATTATTTTAAGTTTTCTATATCTTTTATTTATTTAGTGTTGTTAGTATGGGAGACTTGCAAAGTAAGAATTTCATTGTATCGTCTAAACTGCTGTTTTTACTGTGCAAATGACAATGAACATCTTGAATCTTGAATCTTTCATGTACGAGTGTTCTCCACTCACCTGCATGCTCTGACCTACAGCAGCTGTCTTCTGTCTCTTCTGCTCTTCAAGCTGCTGCTGGAGCTGCTGTTGTAAAGACTGGATCTGGTCTAGCTGAGACTTCTGCTGGGCCAGCTGCTCCCGCTGGAGGACAAGTTGTTTCTCACGCTCATGCTGCTGCTGCTGTAAAACCTGAAAGAGTGTTGGTGGAACGTGCAGTAGAAAGAAGCACACATGGGGAAAACCACAGAGAGAGGACAGAAGTGTGAGGAGAAGAAGGGAGGAGGAGAAATGTTGAAACAGAAAAAAAGGATGAAAAAGAACGTGATGAGAAAAGAAATTTGAGAAACAGAGAAAAGTGATAGAAAAGGACACTGTTGTTGATGTTTTTTTTATACAAGATGATCAAAAATGCAAACCAAATTACAAAATTCCTGAAACTGAATGCGGCATGGAGTTATTCTTGTGCTGATGGATTAGTTCTGAAAATGGTTCCAAGTTAGTCAAACTTGTGTATATTTGCAAAAGCCGAGAATGGAAGTGCAACATAAATGAAGTGCAGTGCGTACTGGTAATTGATTTTACCAGTCATATAATGCTCATAAGAAAATATTTAAAGCATTTTCTTTGTTGCTAAAATGACAAGCTGGTGCAGATAAGGAGTTAGGATTTTTGCATATACTGTAGGTTATGAGATGCATATTAAACATTCCATTTCTAGTACATTCTCATTAGGAAGGCTTCCACACCTGTTTAACAGACTTAACTTGAAAGATTTTCAACTGCTTGTTCTATTAAAAAAGAAGAAAATTGTCATGTTAGCTTTTAACTGTTAAATATCTACACAAATATTTTAGAAGTGCAGAGCAACATATTAAAATTGCTCACTTGCTCTTGAATGTTAACTTTTTACAACACAACTGAATCTTTTTTTCTTTAGTATACATACACAGTATATCAGACCAACAAATTGAACATGAAACCGCTTTCCCTTATTTTCTGAATATAAAAACGACCAACCAATGAAACATGAAGACAACTCTACAAACAACATTTGAGCATCATATTTTTCACTGCACATATTCCCGTATTTCACATATACATACTACAAGCAAATTCATGCACTTATCACAGACAGGGAATGCCAATTAAATAAAGCATGCAAACCTTTCTTTCAATTCTAAAAAAAATAAATAGTAAACAATTTTTTTTTTTTTTTCTAATAACAGAATTCTAACATTATCTTCTATGGGTACATTTTGTAGGCTACTTTTTTGAAGAACTGATAGGAGGCATGCATTAAAAAACATGCATATACTGTATATAATCTGCAAGTCTTTGGATTGTTTGTGGGAATAATGCATCTTGCAGAGACAATCCATATAATTGAACACTAATCATAAGCAATTTAACAATATAAAAAGATACCAATAGAAAGTATATTACAAATAACACCACCACAAAAAACAAATACCTAATGCAAAATAATAATAATAACCACAAACATCAAACAAGACACCAACAATCAAACTATCCACCTCCTGTTTCTCCCTCTACCTGTTCCTTGATGTTCTGCAGCTCCTGTAATTCTCTCTGTACAAGAATCTGCTCTTTCTCCCTGTGCATTTTCAGCTCTATCCGTTCTCGTTCCAGTTCCTCATGTAGGCGCAGTTGCCGGAGTTTCTCCAGCTCCACGCGTTCCCTTTCCATCTGCAGAAGCTGCTCCTGCTGTCGGTGCAGCCTCTCTGCCTCTGTTTCACCTTCCTTATGTATGGCACCTGGTGGAGGAAAAGGAGGAAGACCACCTGCAATGGGTAAGCCGCCAGTTGGGCCAGATGGGCCAAGAGGTTGGGAGTAGCCATGGGTGTGTGACGGACCTGAGGGTGGATAGGCATGCGCTGCAGGAGGAGGTTGTTGCGACTGCTGAGCAGTTGCCGCTTGTTGCTGTTGTTGACTGTTCAGGTGTGCCTGGGACAGGTTTATTGGCTGTTGCTGTGGATCAGTTGGTATGACAATTGTTCCTGGTACTGAGCTGACCCCTGCTGATGTAGAGGTCAATGTAGCACCTTTGCCGAGGTAAACTGGTTCATCTTGGGCTGTTAGGCCTGACGTTGTCATGGAAACAGACACAGGAGCCCCAACTGGTGCTGAAGTTGTTGCAGCAGTGGCAGTGGCTGATGTTGTCTGGAGAAGGCCTGGTGCTGGGTAACGAACTGGTGTTTGTCCAGATATGGCCATTCTGGGGCTCATTGGTAATCTGGTGAGACTCGATAGGGGTACTGGTGTCATGTTGGCAGAGGGGTATGGCCTGTAGACACCTCTCAGTAGTGGGCGAAGAACAGAGGCAGGTTGGGTTGTGATAGGAAGTGTAGAAGCAATGGGGGTCTGAATGGTGGAATAGATCATCCCATCGGAAGACCTGATAGCAGCAGGGTACATGGCTCTCAGACTCGCCTGCCTGGCATTGATAAGGTTAGTTAGTGCTTGACTGTGAGAGATTGGTTTTCCATCTAGTCCAAAAAGGAGGTTCTGTCTCATGCCAAGACCTGCGAGTCTGGAAGCTCCAGGACCAGTGCCTCTTCCCAAACTGCCAAATTGCATCAAGTCTGGGTTGCTGCTATATCGATCTATGGAATTCAGTGCTGCACACATCCGGCTAATTTCCCTTGCAGTTGTAGCACTGTACTGAGCCAAGTTAGCTTCCTGGAAGTTAGCAATGTCACGAGCAGAATAGCCATAATCTGAACTGATGTTGGACAAGGAATTATATCTCCTTATAGGCAGTGTTTGAGCTGCAATGTCTCCTCCATGGCGTAAATCTGTATAGGAACCATATTGCATCCCTATAAATCCTCCATAGCTCTGTTTCATAGCAGTTAAATCCATGGCAAGTTCTCCTGAGGCTTGGAGATGTGGTTCCATTTTAGAATGGTAGGACTGTAATTCAGCATCAGCAAGGTTTGTATCAGACATTGAAGGCTGGAGCCTGCCAGGAAACGGTAATGTGTAAGCCTTACGTTCATCCATTGGATACTCATGATACCTTTCAGGTTGTCTTTCTTGGTCAGATTCATAGGTGAGAGGTGGGGCAGATGGAGGCCTTATGCCCTCTTTCTCAGAACCACCAACACAGCTTCCACCGAATGGAAGTCGGTAAACAACATCACAGCAGGCTGGTTGGTTGTCAGGTTTAATTTGGCCTCCTGTCAGATCTACAGCATCCTGTCCTTCTTCTACCTTCACTAGCTGAGTCACTGCCCTGGTCGGTTCTGGCCCTCCATCCACCTGTACTACCATGCTATGTGGTGATTTGCCCCCTGACATAAAACCAGGAGGACTGGGCTTCCCTTTTAATTCAACAGGACCAGTACCATAAAGTTCTGGGTTAATGACTGGTGACACAGCACTAACCACGGCTGAAGCAGTGCTAGTCTGGCTGACAAGCAAGTCTTTTTTCAGTAAAGGTGCGATCTGGCCAGTGAGATTGTACCTGGTCAAAGCAGATACTTGTTGCTGCTGATGTTGCATCTGATGGTGCTGCTGTAACTGTTGTTCAAGGAGCTCTTGCTGCTTCTGCAGCTTCTCCTGTTGTTTCTGTAGCTCCCTTTGTTGGATGCTGAGGTCTTCCAGCTTGGCATCAATTTTTGGTATTGTTGGGTCAGCTGGAGGTGAAATCGGTGGTTTGGTCTGGGAAAGGCACACAGCTGACCCCATGCCCTGACCTAGATCCATTCGGTTTTGATGAGGATCCCCATATACTGCTGGCTGTTTGGGCTGAGTCATGAACATAGAAGCAGCCACAGTGACACTCACAGTGGTTGGTGTGGTGATCTCCTGGGTGTTCAAGTTCATAATTAGCGGTTGTACAATTGTTGAATGTCTGCTACCCTCTGATCCACCATGGTATTTTCGGCTCTCTGTAGCTAAGGAGGTGAGGTCCATTCCCTGGTCAGTCATGATGATAGGGGCTGGTTTGGATGGAAGTGTTCTGAGGTCTACAACACTTCCACCATGAATCATATGGCCTTGTTCCACTCTAGAAGTGCCGGGGACTGTAGAAATTCTACACAGGGAGATATTATCCATTGACATGGATCCTCTGGTGTACATGCTGGCTGTAGTAACCATACTTGTTCCCACATTTACCTTCTCCACTCTTTGTGTTCGATAGAAGCTGTGTGTAGGAGAATGTTGGTAAGGTGGTGTGTCAGGAGGGCTACCACATGGCGAGTAAGTGTCAAATGTTGATTGCCGGCTAAATCGGGTAGGTGAAGACAGGGGGGAAGTAGCTGTGTTGACTGTCATTGGCCTAGCTGGGCTTGACGGTGGTGAGTAAGGGGCATCCTGGGAAGACTGCTGTCGATAGAGCCGTGGAGAAACTGATCGATGGGCTGTTTGGGTTCCCTGAGCCATCACTGGAGATGTAGGCCCAGAGCCAGCTGACTCCATTCGCAATGCTGAACTGAAAGTCTGTGTAGAAAACTCTGCTGTAGCCCTTCTTGAAGGAGAACGAGTTGGACTTTGTGGTGGTGGCGATGGAGAAAGTGGAGGACTGGTGCTCCTGTAGTAAGTAGTATATTTGGGAGAACGTGGCTCTATGATTCTTTCAGTAGAGGATGTTGAGCTGTCTCGCACTTGGACACCCCTGGTCTCTCCCACCCTTCTGGTGATCACCTCTCTTTGACTGTAGGCCTGGGTAATCTCTGCAATCTTGCTGCATACACTTGACACTGTAGCTGAGGATGTGGCAGGGCTTCCTGTGTGTCTGCGACATATGTCAGATTGAGTAGACGTCATAGTGTGGCTTGAACCAGTCTGAGAAATAGTTACTGCATCTCTGGCATAAACTCCATAAGCTGCAATTGTGGTGGCAGCTACTGTTGGAGTTATTCCATTTTTTCCTGCTTGGCTTTTGATCCTGTCTTTGTGTCCATCTTTTGCAGAAAAGTGCTGAGTTACTCTGACATCTGGGATACGTCCTCCAGTCTCAGCAAAGGAGACAGGGGCTGAGATCTGAGTGGGGCTTGTTCCTGGAGTCAGAAGAGCATTACTTTGCTCCAGAAGCTTAGCAAAGGCTGAGCCTGTGTCTAAGAGCTGTTTGTCTGGGTAAGAGCTCTCAATCTCAATCTCTACTTGCTCATCTGTGGCCTGCTGCATCTTGGTGATGTTCTGAGATGTTTGTCGGATTTCTTCATAAATATCTTTTTCTGTCTCTGCTGCCTCATTGTCGTATCCTGTGTTATCTTGTTCGTATTCATATTCATCATCATAAGCTTGTCCATTAATGTCTTCATCATAGTACTGCCCATGTCTTCCATGTTGCTGTTGTTGCTGCTGTTGTTTTTGTTGTTTTTGAAGCATCTCTGCCTTCCTCATCATCTCCTCATAAACCTCTTCAGCGCTCTTCAATGGCTTAGAAGTTGAAGATGGTGCTACAGTGGTCGTTGTAGTTGAGGATTTCTCTACTGGTGAGTAAAGAGACATAAAGGTAGGCAGGTTATACTCACTGCCTGACTTGTAGAGTTTGGATTCATATCCTTCAGCCTCTGAGTCCAGACTTTGAGGGGAATATTCAGAAGCAGAGGAACGATGGAGCTCTTCCATTTCTGCTGCTTGTCTTAGCTCTTCAGTTGGAGAAGCATCTTCAATTGGTGAGAGATTACTTGGTGGTGTCTTGGACCTTTCTCTGCGTCTTTGAGCCCTCAGCTCCTCCTTATCTCTCTTGGTCTTTCGTGCTGTGCTTCTTATTCTTTGTTGTTCCACCTCTCTCATCTTCTCCTGCTCTCTCAGAAGTTCCTCTTCCTCTCTCAGTTCGTCCTCTTCTGAAGAGTCTTCAATGGTGGGAAGAAGAGGTCCGTGAGAGCGGTGGCGTGCTTTCCTCTGCTGCTTTGCCTCTTCCAGTCTTTGTCTCCTACTGGGGCTACTGTCACTGTCTTCCTCCATTGATGAGATTGAAGTAGGAGACTGCCCTGAGCCATATGAGGATGAAGTGGGTGGCAGAGTTGAGGAGTAATCACCGCGAGAACGTTCCTCAGGAGATCCTGTCAGGCTTTCCATCTCTAGCTCTGGTTCCCGGTCAAGACTCAAGTCATTTTCATTGCCCAGCTCCATGTCTCTGCTGTAGCTATTGGTGTTATTAAGTTCAATGGTTTTAAAGCGCCTCAGGCCTCCTTGTGATGCCATCACATCTTCCTCACCCTCTTCCAAGGAGCCTTTATAAACATCAGCAGAGCTCTTGGTTTCCTCCTCAAAACTGCTGGAGTGGTGCTGAAGGCGTCTCTTCTCTTTTCCTGAGTCAGAGATGGTGTGCTTATGGTGGCTTTTCTTGGGTTTCTGGTATCCATATCCTTCATCTTCCTCATCGTCATCTTCCTCCATCTCCTCCTCTTCTTCATTGTCTTCATCAGCACTCATCTCCATTATTTGTCTCCTCATGAACTCTTCATCAGTCATTTCTGTGGGCTCAGCCTCCTTTTCCTTCTTTTTCTTGTCCTTCTTCTCCTCCTTACCTTCTTTTCGTTTATCCTCCCAGTCACCTCCATCTTCTTCCTCTTCCAGGATGTCCTCTAGTTCCTCATCAGAGTCGTAAGCATCTGGAGGGATTGACAGAGAACGTGGGCGCTGTTTCCCTCTGTCATCCAAGTCTCTTTCTCTGTGCTTCCTTCCTCTTCTGTCTGCTTTCTCTTCAGAGAAGCTCTTCTCCAGCAGTGGCCTCATGGAGCTCTCTAGCTTGGTAATTTCAGAAGGGCTTGGTGGGGATCCTCGCCCACTGATTCCCCTCTCACTTAGCTTCATCTCCTCTTCTTGGATTAGACCTGTAATTTCACTGTGGGAGCTGGAGATGCCATCAGAGGAGTAGCCTGTGTCGCTGAGGCTCTGAGGACTGCGTGACAAGTCATGGGTGCTGTTGTTTTTTGTATCCTACAGAGAGAAGAAGAGAGAAATAAAATACATTAGACTTAGGTTAATTAATTTAAATCTTCATTTATGCCAAGTGTGAGAATATACAGATCCAGGTTAATCATATAAATCTGCATACAATTTAAGCCCACAAACCCATTCAGATTCTGAAATAAGACTTAATATATAATTTTTGAGAAAACAGGAAAGGCCCAAGGGGCCAATTTTTGATGTCAACTGTTATGTGTGTATATATATATATATATATATACACTCATATATATATAATTTAATACAATGGAATTCAACAGATCTAAACAGCACAATATACCATTTGATTTTGATTCATATAAATAGTAAGTGGGCTAAAATTGAATGCATATAATTAATCTCATACAAATGTGTTAAACTGCAAGAAAAAATAAATAGTGAGAGGACTGAATTCATGGAGAACAAGTAAGAGGTCATATTCATACACACAGGGTTCGTGGAATTATTTGGAACAACACTACACAGTCACAGGCAGTTAATGTACGTGTGGTAGAGGTTAGATAAAGCATAATTAAAAAAAGAAAATTTTAACTTTATTTTAAAACTGATCTGATTTATGAACTAATACATTTACAGCATCAAGACAAATCACATTATTATGCAGTTATCATAGTGATTATAGTTGTTAGGTTTGTTAACATTCTTTGAGCCATTGATGGATAGAGGTTAGTCAACTGTTTGAGTTTTCTGTTTAGGTGTGAAAAAATGTTGGAGTTTTGATAATGAGCTCAAAGTAAGATTCAAAGGTTAATGTGAGTGAAACTTAAAAACTACGCAAAACTCATTCATCAATGGCTCTGTCTCAGATGACTGGTAATAACATGCCAAATCAAAATCTCAAAGGGACTAACCTGGTGAATGAAAGTGGGGATGGACGAAAGAATACAGAATAGATAGAAATTATGGAAATCTTTTCTATAAAATGATTGACAATTCTTCAGAGACTGTACTTTGAGGTCTCTATACTGTAATTTCCTAGCAGCTGCCCAAATGAGAAAAGGACCGAAACACCCTTTCTTGAGCTCTGGGCCTTGGAGGTTTAATGATAAACTTTTGCTATATCTGAACAGTAAGAAAATACACTATTTTTCACATTCTCTCCTCTGCTTCTACTCTCCGTCTCTCCTCAGGGTAATCAATGAATGCCTGGCTGCCACTTGCAGCATAGGCATACTGTTGGAGGGAAGGAGTGAATGACATTCTTTCCAAAAAGCCATGGACATCCACCTAAGGGGAAACTAACTGGTTCCACTTATGGGGTTCCACTTATTTCAAAAGTGATATAAAATAACCATCTTTTTATACAGTGTTATTAGCAATCCAGGCTGGTCTGTGTGATCATCTGAATAGAAATATAGTTCACAAAATAATAGGGGCATTTGTATATCAGGAGACATTTAATACAAGAAATACAAGCAGATCAAGTTTTACATAAAGAGGTAAAGAGCACAAACGTCAAGAAGCGTTATGACCCAACTGAACAAGAAATGCTACAGAGGAAAATAAAATCATGGGAGACCAACGGGAGAAAATATTTTTATATTTAAACATAGTAGGTAAAAAAATTAAACAACAATAAAACATTTCCGCAAGTAATCCCCAAATATTACCATTTGATTGTAGAAAAAAGGATTATAATACCAGTATGAACCTCAAAGTATCTAAACGTTATACATATATATACCTTATCATAAAACCTTCAATTTTTTAAATAATTGTATGTGTATATATATGTATATATAATTGTATTTATGTATATATGTGTTTATTAATTGTAATAATGGGCAACTTGACACCCATACTTTCTTAATTTTCAAAGGAAAGAAGCCAAACTCTCATTAAAATTATCTTCGTCATAAAAATGGAAGTTTGCATTAGTGTTACCTTTATTGCATGTGTTTTTACAAAACAAAAGGTTTTGCAAAAATGCATATAATTTAGGCCATATTCAAAGCAGAAATAATGGCCCCAAGATGCTGCTGTAGTCCTGTTATTAAACCTCGTAGTTAAATTTTGAACAGTTTGAAGAGCGTATGTTTTTGTGCTAAGCATTAGTCGGCTTCCAGACCTCTGAATCACCATCCATTTCTTGGATTTGTTCAGCAGTACAAATCAGTCTGGTGTTGTGATCGTTTATGACCTTTTCCACCAGCAGAAAAAAACAGCCAGCCAGTGTGAGCTGTAAATGGGTTAGGGTTCTTCTTAGACAGCTAGCTTGCTGCCTGGCTACATTCATGAAAAATATCAACTGAAATATGGCAACAAGCATGAAGGCATGGGTGTGACTGACATAGTTGTACACACTGACTGCTGATAGATATTTCTTCCATCACATTAAGTTGAAAACACCTAGCATTCATTACCGTAAGTGCTCTACAATCCCACTGGCCATCTCCAAACAAACACCATATTTAAACCTGAGAAATGTAGCCTCAACTCCATTAACTTTAGACTGTCTTAGGCCTTGTTCTGACTGCCAGGCCAGATCTGTCCAGAATGTACCCTGACAGATTTTAGTCTGAAGTCTGGACACATTTAATTAAATAAATAATAGAGTAAAATTGCATTTCTCTGACACAAGTGCCTGTTGTGTCACTTGTAGCGAGGCATGCAACAACGTCTAGAAAGATGGACACCTGTGTTGCTAGTTGCTTACTCTACGCCTACATTTTTAATACAGCAGCCCATGCAAATAGGTTGGATATGTCACAAATCTAATATGATCACTTGCAAATACAGCATGTACAGTCTGTGCTAAAGACGTGATTTAACAAATAAATGATTTGCTAGACGTCTTAACAAAGCCTCAAGCCAGTGCAATGGAGGCTAGGACTTTTGGTCCCTAGATTGATAAAGCCATGACATTAGGTTCACCACCACCACGGGTTGGAGGTTCACCATTGGCAAAATCCTTTAGTCTACAATTTTCTGGCACTGAACAAAAGCAGAAGCTCATTATGCTTGATGGAAAAACAATGTAAATGTGAAGCGGAGTCACACTGACGCAGCCATACATTGTTACATAACATAACCTGCATACTTACTGTAATTTCTTGTACATATGCCTGTATGTTACACAATGGTTTCCAATAAAATATCCACAAAAAGTCAGTCAATTTGTTATATTTTGCTTTACTTGATTTTCAGGTAGTGCAATATTTAATTGGCACACATTTATGTTGTAAAACCATTTCACTATTTATATCAACTTTTGGTACTCTTCCATTGTTTAACATACAGAAAAGAGCTCTGAACCACATCAAACTTTTAAAAACAATCTGACTTACGTCATAATGCCTGGATTTCTTTATTTCCTTGATCGGTGTGATCTGCTCTCCTTTCTTCTGTGAGGGTTTGGTCTCTTTGGCAGTTTGGTTCTCAGGCTCGGTCTTGGGCTTCACCTCTGTGGGTTTTGGCTGTTTCTGTGTCTCTGTAGTTGGTACTGGCGCTGTAACTGGTGTTGTGGTCTTGGCGTCAGTTGGTTGTTTGGCAGCCGTTGGTGTAAAGGGCCCGCTAACACCAGTTCCCGCCTGTGGTTTCTGTGTCTGGGGCTGGGATGACTTGGGCCCCTGCTGAGTGGCAGGTTTGTGGAGAGGACTTTGCTGACTGCTTGGCGTCTGGTGACGAGGTGAGCCCATTGGCTGGTGCTTGGGAGACGGATGAGGAACTGGAAGAGGAGGATCGTCGAGACCGCCTCCGGACATGAGGCGCTGGGTCTGGCAGTTGAGACATAACCACTCCTTTTTCTGCAACACAGAGATGACAAAAAACAAAGATGGTTAATGACAAGTGGGCTGTTTTCCGGCATGGTAATGATTTATTATTAAACTATTACAGGATACAGTCCATAAAACATATTTGTAGGCACATTTATCATGTCACATATCAAATGTATACAAATTCATGTTGTGAGTTCAATGCTTACAAAAGGTTGTGCTATAGCGTCAATAATAAGCTCAAAATGAGAAATGTCTTATTAAGGCACTGAGGGCTGCATGACGCAATCAGGGAGGCTTGCTGTCACAAATATACAATTAGAAGAGCTATTGTTTCGAGCATTTGAATTATATGTTGCTGGTGGAAATAGCTCCAAGGTTTGTGTGTAAATAGAATGCCATTTAACTCAACACATTATACCAATAAGATGTGTTCTCTTTCAGTTCCTTGATTTAAATGAGACTAAATACTACTACTACTACATTCGTGAGGACCTTCCAACCTCAGCCATAACTAATTGTAAGCTTTATCCTAAAACCATGCCTTGACACTCAACAAGTAATGGGGCCCGGCAAAAAGGACCCCACTACAACAATAATAGTCCGTGAAGAATTAGTCCCCACAGCTTGATGGAACCAACGCTAAACACACACACACACGCATGCACGTACGGAGTAAATTCTGAAAATCTTACTTCCAGACAGAGCTGTCAGAGCGGCAGCAGGCTAAGCTGAGCTGACACACGTTTCTAAAAGGCCAAGTCACTCTGACAGCTACACCCTATTTTCATCACATCAACTCCACTTACACGACTTCATACACCATGAGACCGAGGGACAAACAATTAAGACAGTGATGCGCACACAAGAGCACACACACGGACTGAAAGTAAGTAAGTAAGTAAGTTAAATGTATCTAATGTAATGTAATGTATTTGGTTCTGTTTCTACCAATAGTAGGACAGCTGCTAAAACTTTAGAGGCAACATAAAAATGCCATATAACATTTACTATAGCACTTTAAACTGTTATTAGTTAGATTCCAAATCAACATATCTGGATTACAACTTTAGGCCTTTTTTGAAGAAAAAAAAAAAAAAAAAAAAAAAAAGAGCTTCAAGAGAACTGACCATGCACTCCAATTGACAGTCATCATGGTTAAACAGATGAAGACAAGCACTTCATCTACAGACATTAAAATTTAATTAGAGATGATATACAATAACAGACCGCCTAATGTAACTGAAACAAACCTTGAACACTCTAAGTATGAAAGCTGATGGATAAGTTTCTAGTCTTTGAGTAATCTGTGGTCGACCCTCCTGCAATAAATGAAGACGTCATCCCTGTTTGAACCACTTTTGATGGTCCAAAACTCCAAATTCCATAAAGAAGATATTTATATGCCACTGAACCAAGGGTGTAAATGTAGATTTTCTAAAACTGTTTTTCTCCCTTAAACCACACATTTATCAGTCACACACTTGCAGAGCTGTTCAGGTTGTACTGCCTTTTTCTGTGCTTCACTATGTTCACCAGCTAGCTGCATACAGCACCTGTCTACCCTTTGATGCTGAAGGGTTTTGTTGAGTTTTTAAGTGAAAACAGCCATTTGCTGTTACTGGAAATGAGGCTGTGAGAGTGACACAGAACAACAAAGTTGAGCCTGGAAAACAAACAAAACAATCAGCTGGAACTCATTAGAATGCTTTGGATGATAACTTGCTTTAGGGTTATTACTCAAGTGAGTCATATTATTATGTTATTTTCAGATTGTGGAAGAAATGTCACGGTTCAGCGCCAACTGCTTGATAGGTGAGGATAGGTGAGGACAGAAATACTACAAGAGTGAGTTTCCTGTACTCAGTAGTAAGAAAAAGGTTTCTTTGGTTAATATAATAATACAATCCTTTGACTAAATTGAATCTGTTATTTAATTATTCTTATTAATGTAATAATAATCCTTTTTTCTCCCTGCACACCACCAGCACCTTCTGTGTATTCTCTGTGAGTTTGTCTCCATGCAGGACAGCTAATGCTATTTGGAGCTGAAAAGCAGCTGTATTACTCATGTAATGAATAATTGACAGCCGCAGCCCTCCCTCTTCAACACTTATCTACCATCTATGTTCTTTTCCACCCACTCATCAAATCCTCTCTCTTTCACTCTACACAAAACTCCCCAAACCCTCTTTCCGCTGTAGCTCCCCTCTCCTGCTCATTCTGTCTTTTACAGCCCTCCTCCTTCTTGAGCCTCTTTTATCTGGCTCCCTCTCTGTCTTCCTCTGAATCCCTCTGAGAGTTTATTAGTGATTAGGTGTCATACAAAAGACTCCATCTCCCTCAGAGACCACGGGGACTAATGCCGTTTTGGACCTAGCAGTGGACTCTATTACCTGTTATATCCAGTCAAGACAGACAAATATAACACCATTAAATCCTTTGAATAGGTACAGTTGTTTATTATGAAGAGTAATAAAAGCTGCAGGAGGCAGAAAGAAAAGAAAAGCAGAAAAACTAAATTATGATTTTTTTTCATGAATGAGAGTAAAAAGAAGCTAAACACAAAGGATCAATGATTTACACACATGCAGTGGTGACAATCACACCAAGACCAACACCATGCACCATCTGTGGACTGACTTACAGTTTCAGCACTAACTGTAAATAAAAGGGATTGATATCTCATTTATCACAAAGCAGATACAGTGATGACTATATGCAGCTTAAAATCATACAGCCCAGCATCAGTGAGGTTTATTTATGTCTCATTTGAATGTTTTAAAATAATTATATAAAGAAGAATGAGCAAATATAAGTCAGTATAATGTCCTCTGAAGTGAAGTGAAATGCGTCTCTTTGTGCGTACATGTCCTTAAGCGCTACACTGAACAGCTGTATGCGAGACTGTTGAATCACCTTTGTACTGTAGTATGAACTCATTCCCTCCTTTTCCAGAGAGGCCACATTCAAGCCTACAACTAACATCACATGTGCGTGGTCGTGTGTGCGTGTGTGTATGTGTGCCGTCCCGCAGAGTACCCCAGCGGTGCCCACTTAACCTACATAGCGCAAACAATCTGGCCCTTCTGCCCCAGTCAATAACGCTCACTAAAATGCTCCATCGGTCGTAATTCTCCTTGTAGAGTGCAGCCGTTTTTCTTTTCATCTGCTGGTTTCCTTCTGCAGCACATTATGCATTCAGACACTCTCTCTCGCTCCCGTTCTCTTTCTTTCAAAGTGTCGGCCCTTTTAAAATCCACTGAGCATTGTCAGATTTCCTCTTACTCTACCTCGCTGGGGTTCTTTTTGCACTATCATTAGGAAAGGACAGGAAATGCCTTTCGTTTATTTGCCACATATGAAGTAAATACCATTGACCATCTTGTAACAATCCAAGGTTCTGCTGAACCTGAAACTCATGTGGATGTTACTTAGACATGTAGCACCCACTTAGACCAGACCAGGCACCCCCACCCCATAGCAATGACACTCCTTGATGGCAGCAGCCATCCCCAGCAGGATGCAGCCTGACACAGACACACACAAAAACGGTTTAGGAACAAATTAAAAAACATGAAGAACAGCACAAGGTGTTGACCTGACCTCCAAATTCATTAGATCCCAAACTGATCAAGTGTCTGTGGGATGATCCACAGAGACCCCTCCCCTCAACCCATAGGACCCAAAGGCCCCCACTAACAACATTCTGTTGCCAGACACCACAGGACACCCTCAGAATCCTCAAATGCAGGACATACAATTACACACCAGTAACAAAAAGTTATTTGTTAAGAACTGTTCTTGAGTTAAAACTGTATCATATTTATGCAAGGTTTGCTAAGTGAATGGCTCTGGTAATTTCAGCAACAATCTCACTGCCTCCCACTTAACTCCTATATTAACAACTAGAGGGAAAAGAAAACAGCAAAGCGGTAAAACTGGTTAAATCCTCAACTGGTTCATAAATGACATGACATGTCATAGTGTGAGCTGAGATGTTGGATTGGAAGCCTGAATTTCAAACTTTAATATGTACAAATGGTCATTAAATTGCAATCAGTCAATTCCGGAGACGAGATCCTTTCCTTTAAAAGTCCCTCTGTCAGCTTCACATGAGTCATTCTCATGTTTTTTTCTTGCCGTTTTACTTTCACACATTTGCACTTGCAGTTTCTCTCATCTCTCTTTTCACCACACACTCACTCAACTTCCATCTTCCCCTTCCTCTCAGCTCTTCTCCTCCCTCTCCTCCTTGCCTGCCACCCTCAGTCTCCTTTTCTCTCCTTCCAACAGAGCCAGGGCTATTTTTACCCAGAATGCCATTGTTCTGCTCGAGCGCACACTTCCCTAGCACTGGCTGCCGCTTTAGGCTGCACTCCACTGCAGCATGCATACACTCATCCTTACAGAAATGCACGAATGCAGACACACAGTTCACATCAATGCAAAATGGAGGAGTCCTGTGTAGCTTAAGGCTTACCAGAAGGATAGAGGGATGACAAGCACAAGGAGGGAAAGGATGAGGAGAGAAGCAGAGAGGAAAAGCCCACTGGGTGGAAGGGAGGAAAGATGGGGACGTGAATGACACCACATGTGCACGTGAGTGCGTGCACATACACACTAATGCAGCTCAGCCTCTAGTAACGTGGCTCCCTGCTGAGTCTGATATAACTGGCTTCAAGTGGGGGCAGAGGAGAGTTGAGACGGACAGATGAAGATCCAGGGGAGGAAGTGGCAGCCAACCAAAGTAGACATGAGACAGGTGCTGCTGATGATGATGGAAGAGGTTTATAAAAACAATTTGATGTCACTGATACAGCAAAGTGACATTGATACACTAAATCGCTTCACTTGATGTGCTTTATTGGAATCTCAATTTCTATATCAGTAACTGTATGGCACTGCCAACAACTTTCAGTTCTTGTGTTTCACAGAGGCCATACAGGATGACGGTGGGCGTACGGACGAGAATATGTGAAATGTTAGTAATATGTCCTGTGCCATGTATGTGTCAGCTGTCCTGATATTGAAGAGGAAACAAATGAAATATACAGCCATTTAATTTTTGTAGAAATTTTCAAACTTCAAATTTCCCGCGTACGTTAGTAGTACGTATATAGACAGGTCTGAAGGCAGTGTGTAAAAGTCTGACAGTAAAAAAAGATGACTTCAAAATGTCTTTCTCATGTAAAATGTAAATTCATGAACAAAAGGTTCAGAAACAAAATGCATCAGTCAGCAGCAACAAGGCAAAATGAATGCTAAATAACATTCAAGGCCAGGAAAGCAGTGACCGTGTTTTTAGACTCTTGCCACTATTAAAAAATATATGTATATTCAGTCACAGAAGTATCCAGCCCTGATTTTGGTCTTGTTTGGGTTAAAGGGGTTGATTTACTGATGTGAAGCAACATGCAAACCTTTCAGTGGGGCCAGCCTAATGCAAGCACAGCACACATTCATGACAGACCAGCCCTTTACACTCACTCATGACACACTAGTTTGGTTAAAACACATCTTCTTTTTACTGTTTATGCCTTTTAGAAGAACTACAATATCCACCAGGGCTCCCTCTCCACTGTTTCATCTGCCCTGCCATAACACACACACTGATTATTGACTTGATGTGTTGCGTTCATGCCACCACTTGTGTGTGATGACAGGCAGTGAGAGGTGAAGGTCTGTCAGTCTACAGTACTGGGTGGCTGTAGCTGCCTCATGTCAGCTTTACTGTGATTTACCCTTTCCATTTTCTTTTTAGTACTGGCCTGACACTTTGGGTAAATCAGCTGGCCAGGTCACTGAACCAGGACACCTTTTGATGCTATCATTGGCCAGTCCAGCCCTGCCTTTCAGTGGCTGCATTTTAAAGCAATATTCTTCATCCTCACCATCATCATCACCATGACAACCTCACACCTAATGTGAAACATCCCTGTAGCAATACGTTTTAAACTCTGGTCAAAGACTCAACTCAACAATTACAGCAGGTCATGACTGATGAATGGACCTGTCAGTTCACTTGAGAAGTACACACAGAATCTGCTGAGCTGTGTACTTGCAGCAGACTGAAAAACAGCACACCACAGACACTGTTTGTTTCCACTGTGGCAACATATGTGTCCCCTTACAGCTATAACCACTTAGACACAGCGGTGCAATGAGCTAAATGCTGATGTAAGCATGTGAGCAATGGCATGCTCATGTCTAGCACATATTGTGTTTACCCCTTTCTCCACTGTAACTTAGCATGTTAGTGTGCTGGTGTTTACAGTTTATAACTAATCATAAGGTACAACTGAAGGTGATGGGAATGTTGTTCTACAATGATAAAATGTTGATTAAAAGTTCATTCTGATGGGAACCTGAAAGTCTACTTAATATTGAAAACTTCTTATTTCTGCCTATTGAATTGTAAAAAAACCAACACTTAAACAAAATACTAAAAATGTAAACAACAATAAAATACTGTGTTTCCTTCAGACATATCATTTATGACTATTTCCTCCATTTCCTCAGTCTTGAAGCCAAACTCCTCTGTGTGAGTTTAGAGCCAGGTTTTACCTCTCAGCGTACAGGTTGCATCACTTCTGTCATTGCAGGTGAGCAGACTCACTTCTATATGACAACAAACAGCAGCCCTCTCCGTCTGCCATTGTCAGAATTACTCACTCTTGTTCTCTGTCTCCTTCTTAAGTCCTCCTTCTGGAGCTCTGTCTCCTCTTTACAGTTTTATTTCTTCTCTTCTGTTTTCTTGGCGTACCCAACTTTATTCCTCTCTAACTTATCCCTCTCTCCCTGCCTGCTGTCCGTCATTAATATTTCATGCGTTGGAAACAACTGCACAGAAAATGAATGTAATAAAAGAGTAAGAGGAGACTCTGTAAATAGCACACGTGTAGTATTACCTTCTGTGCAGTGGATAAAGTAACTACGTAGATTTGCTATATATTTACTGTGCTTAAATACAATTTTGAGGTATTTTCACTTGCACGCTAATTATAGTACTGATTCATACAACCACACACCATACATACATACCATACACACCAATTTGTTCATCTACTCCACAGCTATGTCCTCTCGAGGTCCCTCGTCCAATGTCAGATATAGGTGTTTATTTGCATATCGGGACCACAAGCGGTCATTCAAGACACATTTGTTTCGGTGTTAACAGATGTTAGACTGGACCACTTGTGATCAGAACACCCAGGACGGCTCTTATATCAAAAGTGATCTGGTCCTTGGAGTTATATGCATTCCCTCTAAAAGCTAAATAGACATTTCCTCTATAAGCTTCTCAGATGGATTTTTTTCAACTATGCCAGCCCCAAAGTCTGATTAATAATCAGTGTAGAACTATTTTACAGAAATGTAAAAATGTGATTGTGGTCATGCTAAAGTGAACTGAGCGTAAAGGACAAACCAAACCAATTTCTTTTTAGAAGTATGTGAGACTGAATTAAAATGTTTCCAACAACTTCTCGGGTAAATTAAATACTATTAGATTTTTGGTTATAATGTGGCTTGGAAGGTATGTTCACTATGCTTATAAAACAAGTTTTCAAACAAGTTTTGTCCAGTTTTGGAAATGCTTTAACTAAAATCCCGACCTGTGCGCTCAGACTTATACAACAAACCAATCAGGTGTACAGCAGAGATTTACATGTGCACTTTAGAGGGATGAGAGTGATGTACAGCATTTTAAGGACAGTTACAAGGCCAGGACAGGAAGTGGAGGAGAGGATAAAGAAGAGGATTGAAGCTTAAGGAGGAGAGAAAGGAGAAGAATTAAAGCTGGAGGTGGAAAAAAGGAGGGCAAGGAAATAGGAAAATAAATTAGAGAAGGGCAGGAAGTATAAAAGAGGAGAAGAGAGAGGTGGGGGACAAATTACAAGAGCAAAAGGAGAATCTCTTTTCTTTTTTCTGGTTATATAACCCAAACAGGTTTCATTTCCATTTCACAGATATTTAAAAAAAAACTCCTCTTCCCATTTTTCCATCACAATGGAGACTCTTTAATTATGTAACCTTGCTGTGAGAGGCAGAGGAGTGGGCACAGTGTATATGTGTGTTTGTCTTAACGGTTACACATTATGTTTTATTGCCCAGATTACACTGTCATCTTTTTCCCTCCTTGCATACTTCCTGTCTCCGGCCAGCCAGCCAGCCAGCCAGCCAGCCAGCCACAGATCCAATATGAAACCCAGGCAAGGAGGATGTGCCCACCTCTTTCCTCTGCTGATACCGGGAGGGCTTCTGTAGGAGGATCTCATTAGCATATGTTGAGGATTTATAGCTGCCACAATGATGAACTCTGACGTTAGCTGGAGCTATGACTGCGACCATTATAATCTCATTTCAGATTAAACCCTCAGACAAAGAGGCACCAATAATCTGCATCTGTTGTGAGTCAAGGGGCTGAAATAGCTTCACCACAGAGCTGCAAAAGTATGAATCATCTTTTATCTGAACATGCAACAAGCAGACATATCTGAAAATAATAACATGAACATTAAAGGAATAGTAATGCATGAATGGAGATTTGGGAAATATGTTTCTTTGATGAGAAACTATGACTCTATGGTGCATTCAAGGGATGGGCCACTTTAAGAGTGGCACAGAAACTGCGGGGTTTGGGAACTGTGGACTTACATTGGCGACTTCTACTGAGTGTAACATTCCAGTGACTCCTCTCTTAATCTCAGAGAGTCTAATCACATTTTAAAGCAGCCGCCCTTGTACTCATTTCTGTGTCAGTGCCAGAGGTTGAATACAGTACACTAGTTAGAATTGTTTAGTCTGTAAAGGACAGGTGTGAATAATAAAATGAATGAATTCTGTCACTGCTTGTTTGCACATACATTGGTTTGGAGGCATCATTAGTGTTGTTGCTAACTCTTACACGTTGTATACTCTGATAAATCCAAATCTGTGAAAACGGTCCATCTGGATGATTTCAGACATCCCAGGAGAACACATGTACGAATATTCTACTGTTGAGGCATATTTGATTTAAAATGATGGTTGTCTGAAGACTTTTGAATGCAGCGAGTAAAGCATGTTTGAGGAAACTGTCTCCATCCAAAAAAGACAGCATTTTTCATTTCTTCACATGCATCCATGTGCTGACATTCACCGGACAACAGCACCTAGCTGCTGTTGCACAAATTACTTCTGTTGCCATGGATGGATGATGACTCATTATAGTGGATTATAAAGAGGCCCATGGAACAGTCAATAATAATTCCCCACATTCACCCTGTAGGAAGAAGATACAGATTGCAAACAATTAATCCTGTTTGTCTTTGAGTCTTGTTTTTTTTTTATATATTTCTACATACTGTAGTAATGAGGTTTGTGAACAAGGAACAGAGGACCAAGACCACTGGCTCAGTTTTACCACCACCGGGTTCTACAACCAGTGCCTTATACCCTCTGAGCAGCTTCAGCGCAGTGGATAGAGGTTAAGTACCGTCCTTAACACTCGTTTGACTTTGTGCTTTTGAGGTTTTCTTGTCTGCTTTTACATATACAGGTCAGGGATTTGAACCAGTGACCTGACTGTGACAAGCAACCTTTGAGACAAAATTCTTTCTGGTTGGTAGGTGGACACAGGCCAAATGCATGGTGTCAGTGTTTGACCCACAAATGTGTCCCAAGCTAATCTTAACAGGCTCATTGTCTCTTTGAAACTGAAGGACAAATACACACACAAATAAATCCCATTCCAATAAAGCACAGGGGAAAACAGTACCCTCTAAGCAGTCCAAGTGTGTGTTTCCCTGAAAGAGTTTGTGCATGCATACGTGCGAATGTGGACGTGCATACACACAGCAGGGATTTTGACTCCTGCAGTAACAGGATGGCAGTCAGCCAGAAGCAAAACAGGGCAGCTCTACAGTTGGCCCAGCGCTCTCACCACTGGTTCAACAAGCAAAAGGCAAATAAGTCAGCTAACTTCTACAGCTGTTATATTGTGTTTTTGTCCTGGGAAAATCCAGTGCCAAAATATAAAAAGGTCTGCTGAAACTTATCACCAGTCTACAGACACGGTTTTTCAGCCATTTTTGGTTAAGAGTTTTTAGTTTTAAGGCACATATGTTAGAGTTCATTCTGCAAGCAAGTTCAGCGTACTATAGCTATTGGGCGAATGGGCAAAGTTACCCACTGCTTGGAAAATTAACATTCACAGGAAGTGACAGAGACGAAGAGCAAGAGAAAAGTGAATGCACAGAACGAGATTTAACAGCTTTAGTTGCTCCGTGTTCGATGTGGGTAACTGAGCAATTGTCTGTTAATATGTTAGCAACAACTAACAACATACTAACTTCACTGAAGACTGCTTACAGAAACAAGCCTTATCTGAAGATTTTGAAGTCAGAGTGACTACATTTCTTACACTTGAATAACTTAAAACAAAAAAACATTGCGCTATTTTAAAAATGTACTAAAGCACTTAGGTTTCTGTATTCTTGACTCACGATGTGACCAACGTTTCAGCAAGCTGCACTTCTATTCTTAGACACCTTAAAGGTACATGTCCTGTTTTTCTTGTTTTTATCCCCAGAGCTGCAAACCAAATTGCCTCTTTGGGGACCTAAAAGTCTGTAAAGTTGAAATTCTTTGCCTTACCGTGTGCACCCAGGTTTGAACCTCATCCTCAGCGGTGGTGAGGCTGTTGGGTATTATTAGGATTTAATTGATCTGGCCTTGGTTTTAGTATGAGAAAGACCGCAGACTTTGAAGTGCCGAAGTGTGTACTTTGAAGTGCAGGAGGCAGGCCTCGCTTGGACAGGGAGCATTATGGGTAGGCGAGATTGCTGGCTCATCCCGCAGGGTGAAGAAACAGACATGATCAGACAGATGCTAGAAAGGGAGGGGAAAAAAATCTTGAGGAAATTTTAGCTGAGGGCTTAGAGCAAGGAGAGGAGAGGGAAAGTCTTCCGCTGCGAAGCAAGTGAGATGGAAGGGGAGGGATGAGGAGGCTGAGAAATGGAAAGTAAGTGGAAGTGGGGGTGGACATGAGAGAAGATGTGTCGCCCGGAAGAGGGAAAAAAAACAACAGAAAACAGAATGATTGAAGGGAACTAAATGAGAGGGTGTTGAAGGTAAACTGAAGGAGAGAAGAAAATAAGAACCTCTCTGCTCTGGTCTCATTGTTTACGCCAAGAACAATTCAGATGACTCAATACAGTCAAAATAGAAACACCAGAAGTAACATGTTCTATAGGAAATACTACAGTCCATATCCACTTTTGTAATATGACAAAGCAAAGTCTGATTAGTCTGTAGTGAAGAGAAGAAAATGTCCAAAATGAACGCCACAACTGGTGTTGGCCTTTTGTGCCTTTATTTGATTGCTTACTAGCTACTAGTTACTAGTAGAGAGAGACTGAAAGATATGGGGTGAGAATGAGGGGATGACATTCCAAAGACTGCAGGCTGTAATCAAACCTGTACCTCTGCCCCATAAACTCAGTTTATGGGGCTCTTTATTAATTATTAAAAAGAAATCTATAAAGCCATGCAACAGAAACAGGGATACAGTGTTGCGGAAACTTTAGCTTCCTTCAGTACAGAGAGGTGAGAAACACAGTTTTTTTTTGCAGGAAGAGAGAAGGAAAGAGATGGTGAGAGACTCAGAGCCTGCTGTGTCTCTGTTTAGATGAACCTATAAGTATTTGCTAATTCTGTGTAAAAGCCAGAGGAAGGGCAAGGTTCCCCAGTGCCATATATGGAGTTGTTTTTCACCAGAGATGGTTACTAGGTGTTAATCAAGTCTTCTTATCTTGTCTATCCTGACAGTTATGGCACGTGCATGGAAACCATCACACATTCCAAGCGTACCCTTCTCTGTAGGTTCCCACAGAGCCCATAATGCAACTTTTCCTCCAATTCCTGTATGCGTTATGTTATTTAAATCACCTGTTAAAACAGTTAAAAAGCAAAATTAGCAGGGTGTGACAGGTGGGTGCCGACTCTGGTTTCTAGCTCTCTATCTGGGTGTCACTCAACTGCCTCTACACCTACAATTTCTCTCTTTCTTAAGGAGTTAGGTGGACTCAGGCACTGCCAAGATGGTGATGCCCAGGGCCACCACACTGAGCTTCAGCAGTACTTAGTAGTCTTCTTCCTCCACTGATGTTGACTCAGTTGACTTCACTTGAAGCTATGTAAAAACTTTTTTTGTGGTAAATTTAGCCACTTTCCCTTCAATCAAAATTATGCGTTGGACCCCATGTCTTTAAATTCATTCAGTCTTTTTTTCATATCCCACATTTCTATAGGTTCAACAATCCCAAAGTGGTTTTCCGGTGCCATAATATGAGGTGTTGTGGGAGTTTTGGCTGCTGTTCAGTGCTACCTTCAGCACAACACTGCCCATCTTGCAGGAAGTACAAGAAATGATAGTGGTGCAGAGAGGGCGAATAGAGAGTAACGTACGAAGCCAGACTGAAAGAGAGTGGGAAAAGTGAGGACAACATGAGGAGGCATGAGGGTAAAATGGAGGAGGAGAGATCAGAAAAAGAAAAGAGGAGAAAAAAAAAACAGAGCACAGGCAGAGACTCAGGCAAAATGTCAGATTGAAAGAGGGAAGCAGCGGGAGAGGATAAGGATATTAGTGAATTAGAAAGAGAGATGAGAGGAGGATGAGGGGAGAGAAGAGGAGAGAGGAGAGAAGAGGAGAAGAGAAAAGAGAGGAATTTCTAAAAGTGTACAGTGAATTAGTTCAGCCTCATGAAACTGGCAGCTCAGCCCGAGAACGGCTTTGGGGCCAGGATTTCTGTGTGTGTTTGTGTTTTGGTATTTGCATGAATACGCGTGTAATTTTGGCGTTATATACGTTGTGTATGTCCGGGTGCTCGGATGTATAAGTGTGTGCTCGCAGTACTCGCTGCTTGTGTTTGTGTGTAAAGAGCATCACTGCCACCCCAGAACAGAACGGATTCAGTGTTGACATTTAGACAAAAACATAAGCTCCATCTTTTAAAAGAGCAACTCTGAGTGAAGCTCGCAGAGAGATGGCAGGGTCAGACAGGACAGCTCCTGCTGCCGCTGAGTACAAAACAGTGAGGAAGAATACACAAACTGTACCTGTCACGTCATAACATCTCATTTCATCTTCAGCCATGACAGCATAGGAGGTGTATTAAACCCCCAGAATCAGGAACTAGGGCTCAACTGAACTATGATTCAGGAGATTACCTCCAAGTGATCAACTGTGAGTTGTTGCCACCATATTATTTCACCATCAACACTAAAATATAAAAAAAGAATGGTTTACTGATGCAACAGTACCTGACATCTGAGTAATTCAAACTTTCAAAAGCGTGCTCTCAAAAAGCTGCCACTTAAGGATGCAAAAGTGTATTTTAAAGGCATTTTCAAATGCACCATGCAGACTCTGAGTGACACACGGTGTGCATGAGACTTGTCAAAGTCACTGGGAGCACACGTGGTCTCTCCATCTGGGCTATAAGGATATTTCTTTGTATTTGTACTCTGCGATTAATAAAATATCCATGCATTCATGAAAACAATTCAAGTTCTAAGTAATTATATTTTGGCTGCATATTTCAAGTGTATGTCTTCTCTTGACATCTAAGCAGACACAGAATTGTTAACTGTAGTGGTACATGTTGTTAGTTTGGGTTAATTGTAAAAAAGTGTGATAACCTTGTCTCTGAGGGCAACATCCACTGTTTTGATGCGGCTGGTGTAGCCTACTAATATCCTGAAAGCAGATATCTGGGCCAAAACTGCGTTTTTATTGTGCTGACCAGCAACTTGAGACGCAATAATAAAGTTATTACGACACACAGAAACCTGAATGTTTCTGGGAAGAAAATGCCTGTCCCCACGGAATCCGCAAATACGGTACAGTATGCGTTTATAGAGGGACACACAATTTAAGATTTGACTTTTTTTGGTGGCAAAATTTGGAAAATTACATATTTTTCGATTGGTTGTCTCTTTCCTGCCTGTGACATATAATTGAAAAGGTGTTTTTGTTGCTTATCCCTAATGATGCAGTAGATGCATTCTCCTTTTATTGCTTTTACAAATGGAATCGTGGGTCAATTAAATTTTCTCTCAGATTTCTGCAAACATTTTTTACAATTAATTAAAACATATATGAAGTATAATAAGCACATGGAGATCACCTGAGCGCAGTGAATATCTCACGTGGCTGCAGTGTGAAGACACCTGTGCCTGAAAGGTCCAGTCACTGGTTAATCAGTGTTCCTGGCTACATTAAGATCATTGTGAATTTTGGTGAAAAAACACAGAGCACACCGACCATTGATTCCATTTGTAAAAGCAACTGAATTTTAATTTCACCCGTTTCATTAGGTGACGCAGGCACAAAATATACTATCAATAAAAGGGGAAAACATCTAACTAGGTGATTACTTTTTATAGACACTGTAAAAGAGGCCCAAAGTGACAGAAGATGTCTGACAACTAAAGGTTTTGTGATCGATTAAATATTGTGGCTTATCCACAAACTGCCACAAGATTGTGGTGAATATAAACACACAGTAGAATTGTGTTTCTCAGTTGATGTTAATGTGACAGTAATAAATATAACATCATCTGCGCCAACAGTGAGCCTCACAGGACCAACAGGGTGACACCACCCTTTGTAAGTCCACCTGGTTCCCTAGCAGTGACACACTATAAACACACTCACAGAGACACACAGGCAGGGACAGCGTGTAAAGGTTGATGTCATCCGTCCTTCGCTGCTGACTCACCTCCTCCATCCCCGGCTCCTCTCACTGTTCTCTGTGTTTGTTTTGACCCTGACTTACAACATGCTAAGTCAGCCACTAAAGTCACCGTTTCCCTTGTGTGCAGCCAAACAATATCTGGGTCAGTCTGCAATGCTGGTTCTGAATACAGTGTCTTGCTCTAGGGCACTTCAACAGGTTTTGTAATGTAAGGTACAGATAAGGCCATCTGTGTCGCAGGGATTTCTTATGGTAGGTGACAGTGAAGTTGTCAGTTTCATGGGTGCTCACTGGGAGTTGGCCATAGCGATTGTTTCCGATTAATTATTATTACAATGTGGTTATTTATTTACAGTCTCATGGTAATTCCTTTTACACCACTTCAGCTGTGCATACAGCAGAACATGATGTTATAGTTATCTATTGTCTGAATACAGAGAGTACCAGGTACATCGCTAGGAAAATTGAGACTGGATTGTTGCATTATTTTTGTTTATTAAATTATTTTGTACCCAGTCTCCTATAAATGACTTTCATAGACAAATAATTTGCAACAGATTATATATTTAGAAGGAAACATAATGCTTTCTTTAAGAAGTATTCTTAATTAGCCTAACAGATTAGCCTTACTACTGGCATGCTGCAAAAAAGCTAAGTAAAAAATGCATTGACGGACGGATGACACTGACCTTTACACCTTATTCATACTGCATCATTGCTGGGAATCAGGTGGACTTCAAGTATACTAGGTCAAGTCACCCTTATGATAACATACAGTATGTTTAACTCTGCAGTGGCAGTACTTGTTTGAGATTATATTACAGAACATAGCTGACTAGCCTGCATGGCTATTGAAAATTAGCCTTGTACTGCCTTTAACTGTTCTCCAGAGCAAGATGCAACATCCCTTGCTGAAAATGAACACCGAAGTGCCAAGAACTGCAAACGTCCACTTCTCCTTAAACAACCTCCATGTTAAAATGAAATAGACCATTAATGACAACTGTACAGGGATGGATTTGTATATAACTCTCCCAACTAAATGAAAGCATGCAAGTTCCACTAAAGCTACATCTATTTGCATTTTTTTGGTCATTAAGTCAAGCACTGTCAAGATGGTCATAGCTTAGGCCACCACATCTCCAAAACTGCTCTACAGGAAGCCTGTGGGTCATGTAACAGAGGTTCATCCATCTATATATATACTCCAGACATATTTTTATAAATTAAATTTAAAAAAATAATATTTTCCCATTATCTACTTCACATATAGCAGGGTCAAACAGCGTAATTATTTTTGACCCCATTGCAGAGCTCTCTTTTAACAAATGCAAGCACAGACTTCACCAAAGTGCCAATCTGCGCAACAATGAAAGTCTTTGTTCTTTCAGCTGCTGAGTCAGAATTTTTTCGACGTCATTCGATGTCATGCTGCATTAGAGCTCAGAAATCACTGTGAAACAGCACAATCTGAATGTGATGGTCACATCCCTGTTTCACAGCAGGCATTAATTGTGTGTATCTGGTTGTGTGCGTGCACTGCAGTTGGAAAGTGATGTTTGCAGTGGTTCACTTCAACTCACGCAATGCTGTATTTACCAGTAATACAAGTTCTCTACCTTTAGCGCACACTTGCCTAAACATAAAAAATATGCCTGCAGATACATTCAAGAATGTATTCAGACACCAGTAAACACACACACACAAACTCACACACCACTCATAGACGAGCAGAGACCTTAACCCTCCAATCCAATCAGATCTCTCTGTAGGAGCGTGCTTACAGTATGCAGTGGAATTATCCACCTGCTCTGAGAGACAGGGGTTCCAGATGAATCACACTGCAGCTGGTGTTTGTCTGTTTTCTTTTTTCTTTTATTTTCCTTTTATGTTCCGTGTTTCTCAAATGGTTTCTTTTCTTTCTTCTAGTCTCCTGTGATTTCAGTCACTCCCCGCTCTTGCTATCTTCTTTCTATGCTTGCGGCTTAGAAGCAATGTTTCATATCGAAAATGTGTCTTTCCTCTTCTCTAAACATATATTTATGCCGTTCCATTTAATTCCCCTCCATCCTGTGCAGTCCTTTGTATCTACTCACTGCCCGAGCGATCTGCAGTGGCTGCAGGGCCAAAACAATCACTACATGGTGATTATTTGTCATCTCTGGGCAGTGATGACACGTTGCCTGTCTGCCGCTGCAGCTCAGATAGGCATCGATTAGGTGTCAGTGTCAATCCTGTGGCCCCATCGTTTGTTCATTTTACATACAGCAGGCAAGAAAGGTTTAACTGGATACTTTTGTTGCGAGGGCCACCAAGTAATGGGAAATAAAGGAAGACAGAGAGAAGGACAGAGGCATTCATTTTGCATATATATACTGTATATATAAATTTTCTACAACTCATATTTTGTGGTTTCTGCACATTTGCAGCAGAGGAGCCTGAATGGGAAAGAAACACAATCAGCCAAATAGATAATCAGGCAGGCTGTAAAGACACCATCAGATTAGATGAGCGGAACTCCGCAAATAAACCTTTTAGCAGTACTTCATTAACAAAACACACCCCAATGTGTGATGGTGTTTCTGCTCCATTTTGCTTATTTGTATTTTTCTCTGGTCTTAAGAACTGAAGTCGAGAGCTGCTCACAGATCAATAACCAATAACCATTAATTCACACACATGGTCGGGAAGATCCTTGACACTGTAATCAATAGGAAGTGATGAGAGCAGCATCCAACGAGTGAAATGTACCTGGTTTGATACAGCAGTGGTATACATGTTATGAAGATTCACAGCTGTATACAGTATTTAAAGCACTATATCATAAAAGTTTGCCAGTTGCATCTCCAATAAACAAATTTCTCCAGGAAGTGATTAACCAACAGTTTGGCACAAACACCTGAAGTCACTGCTATTTATAGTTCCAATTCAATAATTGGGGTTTCTTTTAGTGATGCACCGATGTAAAAATTCTGGCCGATACCGATAACCGATGTTAATATTGCTGTTATGGCCGATACCGATATTTACCGATGTCGATATATATATATGAAACACATTTTTATGATAATCAAAATCATTAATCATCAATAAATAATTTTTTTCTTTTACTTTTGCATTTTATTTTCAGAAATGACTGATACTGTATTCTGATAACATTGAAAAATATTTAAGGTACAGTAGTAGGCCTAAAAAATGGCCAAAGCCACTTAGCAAAATAAAATGACTGATACTGTTTTCTGTAAACATTGAAAAATCTTTAGTTGAGCAGAGATGTCGTCTGTTTGGTCATTTTTCAAAGTCTTTGAAGAGGATCCTATGCTGTATGTAATGACTCCTCGCTATGCTGTATGTAATGACTGTGAAGGCCGGGTGATGCGAGGGGGAGCTCGTGTCAAATCGTTCAACACAACCAATTTGATCACCCACTTAAAAAACAAGCATCCCGAAGCCTACAAAGAATATGAAAAACTAGCTAATGCTAAGCAGCGGAAGAAAGCTACTGCTATCAGAGCTAGTGAGCGGAGCGCGAGCCAGCGAGGGGCGGAGCGGATGGAACTTTGGTGGAGCGCGGAGCGCTTGTTAATTTAGAGGCCGGGGCGGGCGCTCTGTTCCGCTCCGATACCGCTCACGCCACCAGCCTGACGCGTGCCCAAATCCACCAAGAATTCATTTCTTCCTAATAAAACCAAAACCGTTCATTTTCAAAAAAATTGCCATGGCAAGATGGAGTTTGTGAAATATTTTAGAAAGGAAACTGATAGGGTTATTTCTCCCTCTTTTAAATTGGAGCGAGCGTGGAGCGATTTCGCTGCAGCGGGGGAGGACTTTTAGGTGGAGCGGGGAGCGAAATTGAGCGGAGCGGCCTGACGTGAATTTGAGCGGAGGAGCGGCCCACTGAACAGCCACCTGAGCGAGGAGCAGGACATTCGCACCGCTCAGCTCCGCTCACTAGCTCTGCACACACATCAAATACACAGGAATTATTATCGGCCTGTTCACATCGGCTCTATTTTTACACCTGACCGATACCGATGTGTAAAAAAATGACCATATCGGCCGATATTATATCGGCGGCCGATATATCGCGCATCACTAGTTTCTTTTCATGTTCACAAAAATTACACAAAATTGGTGAGCCATCTTTCATCAGTCAGAGGATTTAGCTGAGCCAGCAAATTCACAAGCCCCTGCAGTCAGTTTTTAAGAGGGCAATAATAATTTATGAGTGACAGCAAAGCTGTAAAACACAGTAAGGAGGCAAAGGTCAGATTCAGTCAACAAAGCATGGTGGATGGTAGCGCAGGGGGAGGGCATAGGGGGTAAAGTGGGAGAGAAGGGATGGGTGGATGAAAATAGAAAGGTGGAGTGAGTGGACAGTGTCAAGTTTAGGCTTCATCTCTGCATCTGTCAATGGAGACCTAGTATGGGGTAATAGCTTGTTTTTGTGCTTTTTTTACGGTTATGAATGAATATGGTTCAAATGACCATGTTGAAATTCATACAAATACAAAATCCAAGATCTATGACAATGAGTCCATGATGAAGACTTTGAGTTGGTTTCATACTGGACCATAACGCATGGCATGGGTCACTTATTTGTTGTAGTTATCAGCAAGGACATGCGGACAATAGCTTCAAATCTGGTGTGGACTTAAACTTAGTGTCACCTGAGCAAGAGCCAACTCCCAGGCAATTTTAGCCATAGCATTAGTAATGATGCAATTATGACTCGTATAGATCGGGAAATTTCTCCAGCTCTACAGCTAGTCTCTCCTCACCCATTGTTCTAAACTAATTAGAAACAGCAAGAGGTGAGGAGAGGGAGCAGCCAAGAAGAGCTGCTACGGGATATACAGTAGAAGCGGGCGTGGAAATAGAACAGTGGTGTGAAATGCTGCACAGTGGTGTGTCGACTGGTGCATGCCTAGCTGCCGCCTGTGAGGGGGTTGTACTTCGAGCATGAGAGGGGTCTTTATTAGTTATTAATTTATTCGAGTCCATTGCGATTTTTATAGAGTCTTGTCATTCGTACTAATTCTATACAAACAGTCGGCGTTGGTGTGTAAAGAGACATACTGCAAGCAGATTAATTTCAAAACGAGGTGTGTAGAGGTGTAGCTGACTATAAAAACATAGAATATATGAGAAAAAGAAAAGCCCCAAACAAACCCAGATGCTTTACTATTATTGACATAATGCAATCACATACCGCCATATCAATTACACTACACTTTGATATCTCTACATCCCTTGGGACAATTTAGTGTTAAAGCTTTGTTCAACCCTATGGGAAATTTACTGCCTTTCAACACTGACAGCTCACATACACAGACACACACACACTCCGGTGAAAGAAGCTGTATTGATTAGAACTGAAGAGAGCTGATTGGTCAGTACACAGGGCAGAATCTGTTCCCACTGGACTGAGAGAAGCCTGGACTGTAATCTGATTTGCCAAAGTGCTCTAGGGGGTGTTTTCTAATTGTTTTGTGCTTGGGTGCACAGGGCTGGTGCTTGTGTGCTCGTGTGCTTGTGTGTATTTGCTGGCGAGGCAAGATCAATTTATCCTCTTCTCCCCGGGGAGTTAGAGATAGTACACCTGCTCCGCTCTCTCTGTCACTTTCTGTTTACAATAACTTTCATGACAACTCTCTCACTATTCTGCTTTATTTCCATACTCAGTGTAAATGTGTTAATATTAGTATTGATAATATTCGTATGTGAATATAATTCTGAATCTGCCAAGCACGGCTGCAAACAGAAAAATAGCCAAACCGTTAACTGATATGCATGCGTACTATTGAGCGTAAAGTTGAGTGTAAAAGAGTGTATAAGTTAGGTTGTGTAAATTAGTAATGATTGCAAACAGTAAAAAAACAATGTCAGAGAGAGTTAAAGTAGCCCAAAACTGCAGATAGCATAACACATTCCTCTAAATTCCTGGTCTCATCTTCTGTATATTTATTTTTATTTGATCCTCCAGCCATGTGATGGAAACTAAAAGTGTTTTCACCTGACTAAAACAAAAAGGTCTAGTAAGGTATGTACAGTATTCACTAAATATAGTCATTCTAAATAAATATGAGGCTACAGTAGAAGTTTCACAGGTGCGAGGTGCACCTGCTGAGATGCAGAATTCAGTCTCACCATTTTTTTATTTTTTTTGCTTTCATGTGTTTCTCTGTGTCCCTTCTCTGGGAGTCTCTCCACTCATCCCTTTAATTTGCCCATCGCTGACATCCTATTTATTTCAAACAGTGACTCGAACCAACTAACAGACTGTCAGAGTGTCTTTCTCCAATAATTATTTGGCCTGTGGTCAGCGCATTAATAAACAATTTAGCTGTGATTGTGACAGGCAGCTCGTTGGATAATATATGACACAAGGTGTCACAGACTTTCTCTAATAACCCTTAAAACAGACGTGTTTTTCAGTTAAATTTCAATTCCATACAAGCAAATTACTCGGGAAAAAGTTCTGTGTTTTTTTACACTACACTAGATGAGACCAGATTCTGTCCATGCAATAATTAAACATGCAGCACGGGGCTGCAGAGATCTGTGTATCTGCAAGGTCTGCTTTTACTGGGGTTTCATCCTGTAAAAACTGCAACATCAACAACAAAAACACTTCCTCAAAGTTCTCATTTCCGTGATGGAAGTCTAACTCAAGTCTCAAGTGTACGCCTCTGTTGTAAACAAGTGAAAGAGAAACAACCTTGATCAAGGCCAGTGTCTTTCAGTGTATGTGCACTGGGACTAACATCTACCCTCCATCTTCCTTTACTCGCACTGTTGCCATGTGAATTTGTAAGTCCAAGTGCTAGAACTAATAAGTGGGAACATTTCCCTGTAGTTTTATCATAACTAAACTGCAGTGTAGAGAGCGGATCAAATGTAGTGACGTACTGAAGATAAGTGCTGACAATTGAAATCAAAACATCTCATTAAATTTGATGTGTTAAGAACATGAAACCAGAGATTCCTCCAGGCAGCCGTGTGAAAACGGCTGAGATCAGCACCACGGACAGAGGCCAAGTGCAATAGCCACAACTCACCAGCAGGCAGACAGACAGCCTCTGCTGATGTGAGGGCTCCAGTATGTGTGATTTACTTTACAGTGGAATAACGGTCCTACGTCTAATGTGCAGTTAGTTAATCTGTCGTAGAAGGAAAAGAGGAGAGAATTAGCATTTAAAGATCAGAAAGAGGATGATACAGAAGGAGAAAGGAGGAAGGGAAAGGAGATAAAGATGTGATAGGGTGCAACAGAGAGACTGTAGAAAGAGAGAGAGAAAGAGAGACTATAGAGAGAAAGGGGGAGAGATAGAGAAAGAGGCTGTAGAGAGTGAGAGAGAGACTGTAGAGAGGGAGAGAGCAGCAGTAGAATACAAACCACTGAGCTGCTGGTTGCAGCTGGATTTTTCTAGTTCACATGAGACACACACACACTCAGCCGTGTTTCTATGCCCTCATAGGACATTAAAAGACCCTAACCATATAACTACTACTTGTATTCCACGGTGCACATTGCATCCAATGGTTGTCTTTGACAGATTTCACAAAACAACTGCCATTGTGAGAAAAAATCAAACACAAAATTACATTTATTGATAAAACTATTTTGTTTCGACAGTCCTGGATTCCTATAACAAACACAACAGCCTTGTTAAGTGCACAATTTGACACATACATTCATGCAATGTAGGCTCCCAGCCTCTCCCCTCTCCCTCGCTTTCTCACCCCCCTCGTCATCATGGTACAGTCCAATTCTAACCTTTATGCTTGTTCCCATCTCACTCTCCTTTAGCCATCCATCACTCTCTCTCTCTTTTCCCTCTCTATGGGTTCCTTGGCTCACTCTCCCGTGGTGTTTGCGAGAACCAATATTGCCCAGATTTGTCACCACGAATGCAGTAACAGCCAGTGCGTGTTTGTGCATGCAGGCATGTTAGGATGTGCGTGCATTTTTGCATGTGTGCTGACAGGCCTCTGCCTCTTCTTGCTCTCTGTTTTTGTGAGAGACGTTATTGCTGAGATTTGTCACTGTGTTCACAATGAGAGAGAAGCAGCGTGTGTGTGTGTGTGACGACTGGTGGCTCTGAGCCATTATGAGACACTGTGTGCACGCATAAGGACACAAACGCACACTCTCACACACACACACATACAGGTCTTTCTACACAGCCATTAGTCATCATGTCTCCCACTGAGCTGAGCAGATGAACAACATGCTAGTGACAGAACTAATTCAACAACCCACGTCTGAAATATAAAAGGAAAGTGTTTATATAATGTACACATGTGAATGTGTGTGCTACACAGACATGTATGATATTCAACCCTAGTATAAAGAAAATACGGACTATATATGCTGTCAATGTCTTGATATAATAACTGTTGGTGAATAACATGTTTAATTGGCTGCTTACCACAAGCATATAGAAGTTGTGTTCACAATGTGACCAAGTCTGTTCGAGGTTCACCCGTGGTTATGTGCAATACCTATTCTCATGGTAGTTTATCAGTGGTTCAGCATGGTGTCTGCACTTTCGTTCATCTTCAGTCATCAGCACACATCTACGTGTAGTCTGTGCAACTACAGAACACAGGTTCAAATGTTAGGTCAATGCACAAAAAACCAGCAATGATCCATTTGCTACGCACTCTAATTTAGTCTCTGTATCTACCCACCAATCACAAAATTTCAGTCTCTGTTACACCATTATATAATAATGTTTATTAGGAGTTTGGCATTTGTAAAGTAGATATGTATAGTAGAAGTACAGGAGTAGAATTTTATCATACGATTAATATTAGAATCAGCATCACTTCTTTACTAAAGCAGAACTCGATATGTCTGCATTTCTGCGCTGCACTGAAATCAATGTTTACACAGAAGTACTATATTCATTCATTCATCTTCTGTAACTGCTTGTCCTGTGAAGGGTCGCGGGGTCTGCTGGAGCCTATCCCAGCTGTCATCGGGCAAGAGGCGGAGTACACCCTGGACAGGTCTCCAGTCTATCACAGGGCTAACAGAGAGAGACAGACAACCATTCACATTCACACCTACGGACAATTTATAATCACCAATGAAACTAACCAGCATGTCTTGCTGGGGATGGCTGCTGCTATCAGGGAGTGTCATTGCTATGGGGTGGGGGTACCTGATCTGTTCTAGGTGGGTGGTACATGTCTAAGTAACATCCACATGAATGCCAGGTCCAAAGCTTTCCCAAGACGATCAATGTTATTTCCTTCTCCTGTCAGTGGTCATAATGTGTATTAGCTGCTTTAAAATATCTCTCTTCAAACAACTTGTCAGTGCAGATTGATATGCACGACAATAGACAAAATACAACAATTTAGTTTGAAATGATAAATATAAAGTGCAATGATTTTTCATATTGAATATATGTCTTCATTCACTATTTCATTTGAATAGTTTATATGGATTCTGGCTGACCAGACCTCTTCACGTTCCTAATGTTGTTTTAATGTGAAATATCAAAATAGATATGTGCTAAATGTAAGTCTCATTTTTACTTGTTTACCCAGATGGGCTCTTATTTGAATTCTGTTGTTTATTTTACATTTTACAGCATTCATGTTAACGTAAATCAGCTACACATACAAGGAGTTTATTCTCTGCATTTAACCCATCTACTTGTAACAGAGAGAATGGGGAGAACACTTGGTGAAGTGGGCAGCTATACAAGGAGCAGTCTTCTGTGCCCTGCACTAGAGCACTTCACTCATGGATGTAGAGGGGATTCAAACCAGTGACCCAACAGTTCCAGTTCCATGTCACTAACCACTAGACCACAGCTTTCTCAGACAGAGCCAGGCTAAGTTAGCTTGTGGTTTCAATTATGTTCTCATCTTCCTGGGGCAAGAATGCAAACAAGTATATTTCCCCCAGAAATAACTCTGGTGTCTGGTAGGTATGTCTACATCTCCTTCTTACTTCTTACTCCCATGAATTCTAATGTCAATAAAGCAACAGAGAACAGAGGTAGAGGGAGGAAAAGAGGAGAGAGAAGGTCTGAGTGGGCAGAGGAGAACAGCTGGAAGGAACGAAAGAGGGATGAACGGAGGAGGTAATGGAGCAGAAATACATCAAGCTTGAGTCTCGGGGGCAGGACAGGCAGCAAAAGAAGAACCCCCCCGCAAACACCAACAGAATGGCACAGTCTGCCTGGGACCCATCCATTCAGTGAGCAGCGCAGGGGGGCTCTGCATAAAGTAAATGGATCTGACTGGGTATACCCTCTGGTTTCTCTCTCTTTCTACCTCTACCTCTCAATATTGTGACCTTTGACCATTTCTCTCTCTCTCTGGTAAAGTCTCTATTACTCTGTCAGATTTGCACTGTGTTTCACGGCTGACTCATCATCTCAGTCATTCCCTTGATTTCAGTCCTTTCTTTTGTCGTTTCAAGTCAAATGCGGTTACTAAAACAAAACGCCATATATTGCTTTACACAGGAACAAGCTAGAACAAATCATTTTACTCCATGAGTCTACTACTCTCTGCTCTACCTCAACCAGTTCTAAGGAAATGTTGGATTATACACTGTATGTATTATTATTTATTTTCTCTAACTCTCACGATGTGCACTTTCATGTTTTAATTTGACCCAAGTCCCATCAACTAACATGGTGGAGGTGGCGCTTATGACCTATACTGCAGCCAGTCACCAGGGGGAGCTCTACTTGCTTTGGCTTCACTTTTGAGGAGCTGTTGCGCAGTCCATCTTTATTTTCCACCAGAGCCCGTCTACGGAGAGCCTTGGCACTTCCTATTAGCCCCATTGTATCGATCTTGATTGCAGTTCCATTAGAATTCCACTGGAGGCGCTCGCGGGCGAGTGCAGACTGAATGGGAGTCTATGGAGCTAGACGGCTAAATGTATCTCTTTCTCCTGCTTGTCGTTGAATCAACGTAGATTTTATTGTTGATTCCGCAAGTTCAATATAGATTATAGTCCAAAAGTCGAATGAATGAGTACTTATGTCTTTTCAATTTCTTACAGGTTGGGCCGTTGTTGGCCGGAACACGCTAGCATTCTGCTAATGAATGCTGATTGGTTAGTGACGGACTTGCGACTGATTACGACCAGAGACCTCGTTTGATGGCACCTGAAGCTAAAGCAGAATCAGAAACATTTTCTTAAGGAGGACTTTCTGTCGAAGTTAATTTTTGTGTGTTGTATTTATGCTTTCCTGCGGGCACTTTTATTTTCATATCGTTATATATGTGTTGTAAAAAGTACACGGGTGAAATTGACGTAAAGCAGCACCTCTGGCAGTATGAAAATATGTGACGTCATCACATTTTTTGAACGGATTTTTATAACAGATAAATGAACTTAAAAATGCAATTTTCAGCTGAGTGTATTATCTTAGCCCCCCCTTTTGAATGCAACTTTCAAATTACTTGATAAAAAATTACATCCTGAGAAAAGTGGATTCTGGGGGTGAAACCCCATCGGCTCCCATTCATTCTGCACTCGCCTGCGAGCGCCCCCGCATGGACAGAGACGTGTTACTGCAGCCAGTCCAGAAACCGGAAGTAACCAGAGAGTGCCAATTCTCTTCCTATTAGACATTCTCTGTTTCCACCTAGGGTTTCAATGCCCTGCAACCTTATTCAAAACACCTCTTAACACTGTCAATATGACGCCACTGCTATAGAAACAATCAACAACATAGGATACGCAGTAAAACAGGACGTTGCATCGTATCTCATATAGCGAGATGAATGCCATTACTAAAGCAAGAAACTCACTTAGAACAACTCAAAAAGTCTCCTCTCACTCACTGAAGCCACCTCTGTGCTATAGCTGCGCACCAGCGCCACATACGTCAAATCCAGCTGAAGCATCAATGTTGACCCAATAATGTTGGCAAAAATATACATAAAACATGTAAATATAATTCATTTTACTCACTTTAGAAACAATTTAGAGTTCTCCTCGGAGCCTGTCAACCAAGGATAGCACTCATAGTCGCTGTCCTGAAAGTTTTCCCGGCTGGGTCAGGCTAGCTAGCTCATGGGCTGGGCGGCCTTTCCTCACAATATCCAGCTTTTCTTTTAAAATCTCCAACCAAATCGATAGCCTCTCCTCCTTCCACCGTCGTGGGTTCAAAAAATAGCAAAACGTTAACGGGGATGACTTTCTTGAGCAGCTTGCTCAAAACACACGAACTGCTAGCTTGGCTTAAACGGAGCGGCTCTCTGACCGTCCAATCAGAGGACGCGAAAATGCTGACGTTACCGTAGGCCACAGAGAAGAGGAGAGGACTACGAACTTGAAATGTGATTGGATAAAGGAACAGCATCATTACAATGTGTTTCCGGCTTCAGCCGCCTACCTTCAGTTTTAATCATTGACTGTATATACTTTTTTTTGTTTGTTTTAATTGTGAAAGTCCAGGCAGATTTCTTTGATTCCGGCAAAACGTGATGGCTGAAATATGATTGGATAAAAGCTCTAATGCAAAGTTACACTGCAGGAATCACCACATCTGAGAGACAGACATGGCCCTAACGGCCCACCACTGATCTTTATACATACTATGGTAAACACACTGTGAATATTCATATTTGTGTATCTTTTTTTGTGTGTGTATCATGGATGTAAATGTGTATTTGCGTGTATATGTGTGTGCAGAGTTTACAGTAAGAGTGTGCTCACATTTCTCTCTGTCCACACAGACATAACAGTGTGCTTGAGTGATGGACTGTTTGCATTTGCATGTGCACATATCTCTATCTGTGTCTGTGTGCGTCACATCTTGGTCGCTGTCAGTGTCAGCGACGGGCAGCCAAACATACAGGATATGACAGCTGACTGGCAGACAGACCACCAGCATTCGTCATGGCAACCACAGAGGACACTGTCAGCCTGTCAGGGGGAGTTTACACAGAATAATAAAGTCATTAGGGTTTTAAACTCCATTTTGTATATGTGTCCACAGCTGACTGACTAATAAATCTTGAATGGAAAAAAACTATGGGGTTGTTTATTCTAGTTTCAAGTGAAAAAAAAACAAAAAAAACAAAAAAACATTTGGAGATAGAAAATCAGAAATAATGAGGACATATTGAACTGCATCAAAGAAATATCTTAAAAGAACTTGGCTGCAATATAAATGGGGCATTTTGTAGAGCCTCAGCGTTTCATTTTATTTTCTATTGCAATTGCATTGTAGTCAAAAAAGACATTGCAGACCATGTGACGTAAAGTGTCTGCCCTGTAATAGTGCCTTTGAGCAAAGCAATGAATCCCTAGCAGCTACTGACCCCGTACCCTGCAAAACATTCAGTTGCTCTCTGGGTATATGATGACAGTTAGTATTTTTCTCCCAGTGTGGAGTATCCATATGATCATTCAGCACCTCCAGCTGTTTGGATCTCAACTCATTCTATGACAAATGGGTTCATAGCTGGTGATTCCAAACTCTGATATCTTGTAAAGGTCATTTAATACTGGTTTAGCAGTACTTCTTTTTTTGTCACAGACTTGAAACAGTTCTCAAAGCTTCACTAGAGCTGCATATTGTCTAGTTACTGTATACAAATCTAAAAGTAGAGACTGAAGTCTGGTTTCTTTTTGTAATCTCTTCTCAGTTATTGACATTAATGACCTCCCTCATGATTCTAAATTGGTCGTAGGTGTGTATATGAGTGTGAATGGTTGTCTGTCTCTCTGTGTTAGCCCTGTGATAGACTGGAGACCTGTCCAGTTTGTACCCCGCCTCTCGCCCGATGACAGCTGGGATAGGCTCCAGCATAACCCGCGACTCTTCAGAGGACAAGCGGTTACAGAAGATGAATGAGTGAATGAATGACCTCCCTCATTAAAGGAGATCATCTCAGTCTTTTGCCCTGCAGCCATATCCTTAAAATATTAGAGCAAAAGATTTGCTACAATTCCTTTTTTTTTAATTATCTCACATGTTAACACAGATCTTTTTTGATAAAACACCTATTCATTTCTAACACATTAAATTAATCAGTAAATAAAAAAACAACGTGAATGGATCTCGGTGGAGAGGACAGAGGGGTGTGAAGACAGGTGCTATTTATCTGCCCTGCTTTCTCCTGAGACACAGAGTGAATGAAGAAAATTAAATAAAAAGCGTGAATCATTGTTCACTCTGTTTGTCACAATACCAAAATACACCTCTATCTTACACATACACACAGGCACACATATACACATACCAAGTGTAGGCACTTTAAAAGGTGCATTGACTGAAATGAGAGTCGTCGTTCCATAAAAGAAAAGATAAAAAGGAAGACAGTAGATGAGATGTGTGTGCCTGAGTCATTCACCCTTTTCACTCAATGATCAGTGTGAGTCATGACTGTGTGCGTGTGTTTGTACCGGGTATCTTTTGAAAAGCAGATTTCTTTTTTTTTGTCATAATGTCAAGTATTATGCGGTATTGTAAAATCCCCTTTTTACACACACGCACACAGAGAATTCAGCTCATGAATCACTTTTTTTTTCCTGAATTTAAAATGGTGTCTGTGTGTGAGAGAGAGATAACACGTAAAAGAAAGACCGATCAACGTGTTTGTCTTTGATATGAACACATCAGAAGCCCAGAGTGAAACGGAAAGAGCCGTGGGGGCAGAAAGACGTCAGTAGAGACATTGCTTTTAACTTCATTCTGCATACCCACGCAGTATGTTAAGTCTGTCAAGTTACACCGTTTGCCAAAAGTTCCTGCTGAGAGAGCTTGTCTTTTGCTTCAGTAAAATCAATGCCACGTTCAAGGACCTCAGAAAAACTGAAATTCTGAATTTGTAAACAGGCTAAGCATCAGTTTTAGCCAAGTGGAACATGCGGAACATGCAGGACATTCAGGCAGCATCAACCAGTTACCACCTGCGTCCGTCCGAGCATCTCGTCTTTACTAGTCTGCACCTGAACCCCCCACACACCTTGTAGCAAAGACCGTTGGCTTATGCAAACTCTTCTGAGGAAACAGGTGCCGAACCCACAATCATACTAATGAAATATTTAAGGAATTGTATCAATATATGCTTTTGACAAGCATAGCAGTATTTTAAATCTATTTAAATCTTGCCTCACAGCAAGAAGGTTCCGTGTTCGAATCCATGATCCGAGTGGGGATGATCCACAGAGGCCCCTCCCCTCAATCCCCCACTAACAACATTCTGTTGCCAGACACCACAGGACACCCTCAGAAGGTCCATGTCCATTCTCTGATGAGTCAGAATTGTTCTGGATGCACAAGGGAGACCTACACAATATGGTGGCCTAATGTTATCCCTGATTGGTGTATATGTTAATGTAAAAATGCACGTTGTTTTTTTTTGTCATTCTAACTGTAGACACCATCACCAGATGCGTTTTCCACAATATAAGCTGTTAAAAGCAGCAGCATGCACAGGTCGAAAAAAAAAAATGTTTCTGCTGGAGTTTTTTTTTTTTTGGGGGGGGGGGGGGTGAGGATTATGTGTGAGGCATTTCTGCAGCATCACTGCAAAAAAAAAAAAACGCAAAGCAATTACAGCTCAAGGGCCGTTTTTAAGGACGACACATTTCTCAAACAGAAACCTGCATTTCGGCTCTGCAACATCTGGAGATAACAAGCTCCATGTCACTTTAAGGCTCTTTGACTCCAGTCATCTATAATGACTCAAGAAGCCTGTACCCAGCACACTGCTCAAAGAGAATCATTCATTAAGGCTTAAACAGTGGACCCAGCTCCAGTAATAGTATTTTTTCTTATCTCATCCGTGCCCTGGAGCTTCATCTTGGTAAAAGAGCACTCATCTTGTTTTCCATCACCAGCAATTGGAAAAACTGATGCTGAGGTTCTGAATCTTAACACCGCTCTGGTTATCCGTTGCACCTCTTCTTCTGTGGTTTTTAAGTGTGGCGTACCTCATTTTGACTCACTGGCTGCCTATATCTGTGAAATAACCCTGATCCATGAGGAGATCAGCTTTGATTTGTCTTAAATCCACCTCATTCACGGCTCTGGCCTTTTAGGGTGAGCATTTTTCTGCAGTCCATGGTGCTCATGGTGCACACCATCGGTACACATTATGTGGTTTAGGTGGGTTAAAGCTTACAGACTTAAGTCAACTGAATTCTGCGTTTTGAATCTAGAATGTGGAGAGAAATAAATGAAAAAAAAAAGACAGTTGATCATCACAACACCACACCTTCAGAACAAATTTCAGCTTTTTGTTTGTCCACCCTTCCTGCCCCAGTGAGGGAATTCCCATCTTCTCCTCAGCAGTGTTCTCCCCACACCTTTGGGTTTTGGCTTGTTCAGACTGTTCACAATGTGCCTCTGTGGGAGGCATGTGTGTGAGGGGCGCTCTTAATCAGCTGTGTAGCCCGGGGGAGGGAACAGCTCTCCTCACTGACCCATTTAAAGGCAACATGGCGGAAAGAGGAGCGAAACTAGGACAGGGAAAATGCAAAACTTTAAAGTACGGCAGGAGAGCAGTCCGACAACACACCTCAGCACCTCAGAGATCTGTCTGTGCCAAAGATGAAGATATCGATCCGTCTCTCTGCCCCTCTCTCTTCATATTATATCTTCACTTCACGTAAGTGCACAGCCGCCCTTGAGAGATTATAAACTAGTTCCATTTCTGTTCGACAGAGGTGTTCCAGTTGAGGACAGTGTAGTAGTACATCCATGTGTATTTGCCACTTGATGGCCCCCTGGGGTGCCATTCTGCCTCAAAATAACACCACTATCACTATCTGCAGGGGGGGCCGGCAACAGCAGCCTGACCATAGAAAAGTAAAGCGCAGTGATAAAGACAGGCATGAGACAAGAAAACACTCAACATGAACATACAGACAGTGCAGAGCATTTGTTAAAATGAAGACACACAGCTGCCACATTAGCCTAACACACATTTTAAATTCCTTCCAGCCGGTAAAACCTGTGATATGTATTTATATGAGAAAGGAGACAATAAAATAACCGCTGGTGATGAAGGATTGTGTTCACAGATCTAAAACTATTTCCAGAGGACGCCCTCACCTGCCCGCACCCCTAAAAAATTTAAGAGGAGACTTCTCAGAACGGCGTGTTTCCATTCGCTCCTCTGTGGTTATGGAGGGGGAACAAACTCAGTGCCCTCCTTCTCAGACTTGTCTCCTAACACGGTTGCTTCCTGAGCTTCACTGCTGCATCCTTGCTACTCATTTTATATGTGCATATTTAAACTTGATGGGAGCATGTAGGGAGGAAGTCTGATGTTACTTTATAAATCATGCCTAAGAATTTATTTCCATTTCGGTGCAATAAATCACAACTATTTAAAGTCACTCATACGTAATTTACACATATCGTTCTGTTTGATCATATAACAAATGATGCGCGGCTCGTGCCACCCCCTCAAGAATGGCAATGCTGCAAATGTTGGAGAATGCTGCAGTGATTGCTATGGTGATCTGTTAAATGGGTAAGTTAACGGAGGGCAAAACTAGACACTGTCACACTGCCCTGAACAATAGTTTTTTAGTTTTCAGTAATTAGTTTTTAGTAATTACTAGGTGCCAAGGCAACTACTTTAGTACTGATTAAAAATAAATTGACTCCTCACCATCATCTGATTCAGTTCATTGCGTATATTTTATTTTAGGGCTGTGACAAACCAAGTTGGCCAATATCCGTTGTAGGGTTCTCAGTGTGCGCAGTTTTTTTCTGGCGTGTCAACCACTGTTGCCACTAGTTGGACCCATTTTGGGCAGCTTGACACCCAAATCAGCATGTTGAATTGTAACTGGAACAAGTCATGGAGAGAGATCTCTCTGATTGGCTGTTCAGCTTAGAGAGCCAGCGTACGGGAAGAAGAACAGAAATTACAAGGGTAGGTATAACGACAAAGGTTAAAGGGCACACAGATGGCATTTTACATCTTCATTTCAGCGGCACATTCGAATACGTCACACAACGTCATGATCATCTGGCATCAATAAACTGTAGATCAGCTGATCAGCATAATTCAGGAGAGGCCATCTCTGCACAGCTCTTTCTAGCTTCCTAGCTTCCTAGCCTCCCAGCTAATAGTAACTCTTGCAGTTTCCTGGAACTGTTATTTCCTTTCATACTGCAGAATTTGTGTGTCTCACTGTAGCCTTTCTAGTGTGTTCAAATGCGAGTTTTTTGGCCCAGACACGGGAAACGAAGCAGTGTCCCAGTAATTCTTAGATGTCTGTTTGGTTGTGGGGTCCGCAGTTAAAGAAAATACAGAGTCTATGAGAACAATTGGGTGATTTGCAATAAAAGAGTGGAACCTAAATTTTATTTGATAAAACAGCCTTTAATGCCACACAAATGAAAGTCTAGACATACTAATTTAGATTCTCTAGAGGCCCGGTCACCATAAAATGATATAACAAATCTGATGTGTGGGTTTGCCAGACATTGTGTTCTAAAAGCTTGGTGGCTACTTGCAACAATAGCTGGTAAAATAACTAAAATGCCAGTCACACAGGAAAACCCAAGTGCTTTGTCTTTGCCTGTATCTCAAGGACTCCTGCGTGTGTGTGTGTGTGTTTGTACAGTATGAGCCTTACAACGAGGCCTTCGTTTCCAGCGGGGAGTGTTATATTCACGCAAACAGTTAGAGCGAATGGGACCAGTGAGACAGATGAGAGAGGACTCTTTGAGAAACAAGTGGCTGAGGACTGAGAGCTGTAACTCATCCATACAACAGGAGCTGTGCACAACAGGAGAAAGAAAGAAGCTAAATATAGGGAACAGGAGAAAAGGGTCGAAAGATTAGAGGATGAGGGAAGACAGGAAGGGGAGGCAGATGGAGGGGTGGAGAAGGGTGGACAAGGGTAGGCGCAGGGGTGGAATGTGTAAGAGAGGAAGGGGGTTTGGAGATGATAAAACCTAGATACTGTAGACTTGTGAGAGACAGGAACAATTGTGGTGAAAAATTATGGCGGTGTAGGAGAAGCTGTGGAGGAGTTCAGGAGAGGAAAACTAATGAAGCAAGAGGAGGTGCCTGCGTCTGAAAAAATATTCATGAGGGTGAATAAATGAGGCAACCTGAGATAAAATCAGACAGAGGGCACTTGATTTATATCACAACAAAACAGGAACAATATTTTTTCCATCTGTAAAGTCTTTTTCACACGAAGTAGTTTCTGGAGCGGCAACCGCTGTTAGAAACCATGAGGTTTTCATCTGTCTTCAGTGTCATCACACAAACAGCAAAATCTTAAAATGGCACTCGCCCCTCCCAGCAAGTGAGACAAAGCAAACACACGACTTCACCATACGTCATCTGTCGGTATTTAAAGAGCCAACTGTGAGAAGTCAAGTTAGCACGCGACACAAGGCACAAACATCAGTGGAAAAGGAAAAAAAAAGAAAAAGAAAAAAAGGCAATACTTCAGGTAATTGAAGTCTGCTTTAAAGGTAGGCTAGGCTACAACAGGTTTAGGGCAGCATTACAGAGTACGTAGAACATACCTATGGTTTGAGTCAACTTAAGGTGAATCCGTCCATTTAAGAATTATATGGAACTTGACGGATTCAGGACAGAGATCCATAAACACACAAGTTTTAAGTAGTAGCATCAAATAATAGGCTAAATATTTACTTTCAGATATTAAATTCATACTTCATTTTTTAATCACTCTGGATCATTTTAATCTCTCATTGAGCCTACTATTCGTAAACAGTTGCGTTTTGTTGCAGTCATGATGTAAACTCGCCTTTGTCTGGGCACAAATTCAACAAACATCTTGCTTAAAATTGTAATTCAAGTGGTCTGAGAGGAAACTAGACTTCTGCACCTCCATGCATTAGAAAATCATGACAGGAGACTTTGGCCAGTCCAATCACGGGTCTTTTCAGAGAGAGAGGGCCGTCATGTTGCTCAAATGCTGATGTTTTTTGGTGGAAAGCCTGATTCAGGTGTGGAAAACACTGCTGGTTTCTAGTTTCTTGCTATGGTGACAACTGTCTACACTGCAGAGCAACAGATTAACGCTGGATGTATGCTTCTGCATTGGACATACAGTGTAGGCTAGTGCTTAGGTCTGTAGCCTACGCCATAGCCAGCCCGACTCTCTGGATATGTAACCACACGCTGTGCTGATGCAGAACATAACGACAGTGACTGGTTTGACATTAGTTTTCTTGATGATGCTGACACACCAATGCACAGGTATACATCCTAACAATGATGTAGGCTGCTCAGGCTGTAGACGCTGCATTGATCCATTACAGAGGTACAAACTAAGCTTTAAAAGAGCCTGACAATAAAACAGGCCTTACCAGCATTTCACATTTGCTTTGGCCTCAATTTGGGATCATTTCCTTCCTTTGTTAGACAACTTCACTGCTAACTTCATTAACTGGCAGGTTTATCATCTTGTTTTTCGCTGGTTAACTAATATTGTGAAAGATTTGTTCTTTTTTTGAATTGTTGCATCAATGTACACACTGTTCTCGTTTCTCAGTAATTTGGCCCGACATATTAGAACTACTGATTAAAACTACTGTAAGACATCCTTTATACAAACACAGAACAGTCTGTTCGACTGGAGACCAGAATACATTAACTCACCACTAAAACCAGCACATCCATCTAAGTGGCCAGAGTTTAGAATAGTTAGGAGTTCAGACGAGCAGATGGCTTTTATCTTTAATGACGGACTTTTGATGACTAATTTCATAAGCAGCTGGCTGAAAAATGAAAAATGCCAACAACGCATGCATAAAAACTGACATGCCTTGCAGGTTTCTAAATGCATATTGTATGACTTCTTTAAAAAGGTGAGTGGGGCTAGGTGTGTTGAATAAGTCAAGAGCTCTGACAGAGTGAGCAAGAAAATGGAAGAGAGGCTAAAAGTGAACAAAGTTTAGTTTCCTATAAAAGGTGTGAGAACAAAGGGGCACAAAAGAAGGTGATCAGAGAGGAGACGGGAGAATGGATATAAAAGGAGGAAAGTAAAAGCTGTAAGAAGCAGGAAGGTTATATTTACACTCATAACAGGACCGATCAGAAAGTTGCAAGTTTGAATCCCACCTGGGAAAATCTGGGTGGGAGCGAGAGGATGAAAAAAGGAGATAGATCAGTAGATAGAGGAGGATGAGATGAAAGGAACAGATGGAGAGGAGGTGGGGAGATGGAGGCTGGAGAGAGAAGGAGGAGAACAGACGATGGTGAGCCGTTGTATTATTAATTGTAGTGAGATGTCCTGAAGTGCAGGAGCGAACCGTCCATTAGGAGCTCTGTCGTTCCTGCTGCGGCTCTTATCCGCTATTTTTGTTCTGACTTCTTTCTAAATACAGAAATGTGACTCATTCCATCATCATTTCCTTCCCTCTATCCCTGATTCAAGGTTCATGTCTGCAAGTTTTAGTTCAAGGCAGTAGTTTTGATTTAAATTCTGACCTTTATTCTTGAATTACTGGACCTGTTATAAAAACTGCAGGATAATCACTCCTCTTCGTAAGATATTTTTTGGATATTCCTCAAGAGAAATAATTACTTCAAATGGACTGGTAGTTTGATCATTTTTGTGTTTTTACATTAGTCTGGGCAGCAAACATAATAAAGACAAACATTAACATACCTCTTCTGTCCAAACTATTACAGAGGGTTGACAAATGTATAGAATGGGATGGCCAGATACATGTAAGCAATCAAATAACTGTAGATTACAAAGAAAAAGACTTTAATTAGTCCAAGTTTAGAGGAATCTACTGAACAAAACAACAATAAAAGGTAACTTAATGGCCTTGCTTTTTTTACATAGCGCTTTTCTACCTATTGGTAATCAAAGCGCTGTGTGCGCGTATGTGTATGTGCATGTGCGTGTGCACGTGGTGCACAATGCCTTGCACAATGTGACATCTGCTCCTCTCCGTATGTACTATTTTCAGATGCTGACCAGCAATTCAGTTAAACAGACCGAAGAAATTGTTGTGACACCCGAACACACAGCGCATATACGCCCACTCATACACACAAACAGACGCACACACACACACACAAACACACCCATACACACACGCCAAGTGGATTACATACATTACGCTCACACATGCACATCACCATGCTCCTGTTACAGTGTTAGTCACCTATAATTACACACACATATGTCACAGACTCACACTGAGAAGTCGACTGGAGAGCCGCAGTTAAGTTGATTATCGCCACAAGTGCAACACAAGCTAATGATTACTGATCAGTTTAGTGCCGGGGTGTGTTTGTGTTTACATGCGAGGGTTTTGTTCTCTGCCCACGTAAATCTAAATCCGACTTGGTCATCTTGAAGATGTTATGTTAACACACTTCTGATGCAGTGCTTGTCTTTTGTCGAAGTTTGTCTTCTGCTCTCCGCTCATCTGCTTACACATTTTAATTCTCTTATTTGTTTTGCCCAAAGGACCAAAGAGCAATGCAAGTTACCAGAGGTCAGATAGAGGAGAGAATAAGGTAAGGAGACCAAGATACAAAAAAAAGATGAGAATAATGAAAAGCGACTCCACTCCAGTGGCCCTAATGACCCAAATAGCGCAGACACAAACCTTTATAATGACCAATCAGCTCCTTGCACATGCACACATACATAATTAAACATGCCCACGCAGAGAAACTCATGAAATTAAACATGTTAACCTTTTGGCTATTGTGGCATTTGCATGAAACAGCCCCGCGTGGCTGTGAGCGTCTGAGTGAGATGACGTCACCATTAATTCGGTTACTATAGCAGCGAATCAGTGAGCAAATTACTTTGACTGTGATCTTAACTATGCTAATGTGAGCATTTTGCACCAACAGAAAAGTAAAAGCTTTGTGGCAAGTGCACTGCAAAGCTTTGTTTGCTGCCGGTTGCTTGCTTTTAATGTGTGGCAGCAGGAAGTGTTTGGTTTGCATTAGCAGAAACTGAAGTATTAAGTCGGATTCATTTGCAAGACTACCACTAGTTTAAGGAAAATTCAACTCCAGTAAAATAACACTTAACAGCGGGGAAACTCTCCAAAGGTTTTCAGAGAAAGCTAAATTGAATCAGGTGCTTGTCTCCAGGTGTAGCAACAGTAAACACAGATCAGGTACTGCAGATAAACACACACAGCCTCAGATCCAGACTAACAAGCAAGTTAATCAGATTCACCAGGAACTGCAGTTTATGTTGTCAGTGTTGACCTATTTGTGGAAATAATCACTGTACTGGTTGATCTGAAACATCTGAGGGCACAGTCTCATGTGTAGACGCTGTATTTGCACACACAATCTGAGACACAGATCTAACACTAAACGCAGACACACCGCAGCACACTAACGGTCTGGATTTTAGCACTCGCTCTGCACAAACACAGCTCGGCCGATTAAATGTCACAATCCCTAATCAGTTCTCTTCAGCGGCGCAGCGCCTTACAGACACACATGCAAACCCACACACACACACACACAGACACTTGACCAGGTGGACTGGGTGCAGTTAGCCTAATAATTGTTCCGACAGCAGCGGTGACAGCTGCGAAGGTCTGAATGACAGGATGGACAGAGAAATGGCCTCATTCACTCATTGACTAACACCTGCTTATAGAGTGTACCTGTGTGTGTGTGTTTGAGTGTAAGATTATACTGATTTGTATTTTGTCATGTAGATTTGAGTATTTGATTGTAAAAGGAACGAAGGGAGGATGAAAGGAAGGAAAGAAAGTAGTATAGAAGAAAGGAAGGAAGTGCCAAAGGAAGAAGGACTTAAGAAAAGAAAGTAAACAAGGAAGCTGGGAAGGAAGGAAGAAAGGAGGAAAGGAAGGGAGTAAGGAAATGACGAAATAAGAAATCAAGGACAGAAGGAAAGAAGGAGGAAAGAAAGAAAAATAGAGGAGGAAAGGAAAGTAAGGGAAGAAGCAATGAAGGAAGGAACAACACAAACTGAAGAGAAGAACTACACTGTCAAAATTGAATGAATTGACTTTACTATGTATGTATGCAAACTCATTGCATCAAAGTAAAGCATCAAGTAAAGTAAACTTAATGAATATATGAATATATACAAGAATGAGTAGGTCCAACTGTTTGATCCTAAGTCTCTGCAAACTTGGTTACTAAGCTTGGTTACTAAATATATCAGTCTATATAGAAGTCTTTGCTGAATTATTGATAGATCATGCAAGCACGACCTCCATGTTTCTCCATCAGACGGTGTTCCTGTCTAACCATGCCTTGTCAAACACATCCATTTTTCAGTACAGACACCAGTTGTAGTTGCAGTTGTTGTATTCTGTCACAGTGCATATCCCAGCACATGGTGAAAAGACGACTGTCCTGCTCGAAGAATTGTGCTGAAAAGACGGACAATCCTCCGACAATAGCATTACGTAAATCTGGATTATGACCTTTGATCTATTGTGCACACTGTGATCAGATCTCAACATGCCAATTAGCTAACACTGCTGAATATATCAGCCAAGTTATCATAACAGCATCATAACAAAGGGAGTCAGACCGCATTCATGTTTTCTTTTTTTTGCAAATCTGAACACAGTTTGACTACTAGTTTGATTCCTATGCATTTACACCTGCCATGAACAGTTTTTTCCTTATACAGATAAAATCCATGTATATTTGGTCTTTACGTATTTACACATTTGCAAGCTGAACGTATAATGTGCAAATGACAATATCTAAAACCAGTACACATCCTCTAATGAGGCAAAGCATCGTGCATAAGTTAGCTACCACTGTATGAGAAGTTGAGTTATTAAGCATAAATAGTCCTGCCAGTACATCTGTGATATCATCTCTCCTTTGTCAGCAGCTCTCCCTCCCCCTCTTTGCTTCACTCACTTGATTATTCCTCATCTTTTCCCCTACTGTTCTACTTACTGTCTTTTGTACGAGTGTGTGTGTTAGTGCCCGTCTTCCCTCTGGACTGGAGGCTGCACGTGACTCAGCTCTACATGTATGATTTCCTCTCAGCCTCTATCCACTCCTCTTTCCTTCTGTTTCCGCTGCCGCTTGCTCTTCGTCCCACTGTAAATTCATCTCTTTATACTTTCTCTTCATTCATCTTAATTTCACTGTGAGTGTGTATCTCTCCCTTGCGTGTCCACGCTTTATTGTTCTCCTCTTTGCCTTTCTGTTGCCGGTCCTTTTGCCATATGTCGCAACTGATTCATTCTCTTTCTCTTTTCTTGTCAGTCTCTTCCACTCCTAGTCACATTTTTTTTTTCTGGCTTGACTAGTTGCCTTTAACAAATATGCATGGTCATGACTGTATTCATTTGTAATTAACTGTAAGACAGAATTTTAATTGAATCCTGTCATCTCTCTCTCCTCTCTTCTCCTTCAGTTTTTTTCCTTGAGAGCCATGGGCCTTAACCCACATTTCACACATGCCTACTCACACATGGGTACATAGTATGTCCTTTTTTGATCTGCATGACAGTTTCAATGGTGATTCCTCACGGTCTAAATAACACTCTGAGTAACCCATTCTCCATCCTTACCACAGTCCTGTACACTTATACATACAGTATATATATATACCCCTATATAGCAGCTCAACGTCATACAGTACTATGAGCAACTGTACTCACAAAGGACGCTGAAGGCATCACGTTTTACAAAGTAAGTATGAGTCATTCTCTTTCTTTCATGTTTCTTCCATTATCTCTTCGGTCTTTTCTTTTTTAAATTTCACTTACACAATGCTTCTATTATATTATCTGCTGTTTTCTTCACTTCTTCAATTTCTTACCTACTCACATACTTATTAGTCTTTCTTTCTTTCCCTTTCTATAACTTTCTCTCCCCCTTTCAACTCTGGACCGGCATCTGGATTGATAAAGGGGCGGTGACAGAGCAGTCGGCCTGAATGCTTCCTTCATTGTACCCTGATAAAGACCACTTTAGTGGAAAGGAACCATAACTGAAAAGGATGTCTATGTTTTGTGATTGAGTTTCTCTCCTCCGTTCTTTCTAACCCTTCTCCTGCCCCTTTTGCTCTGTCCACATTCATTATTTTTCACAGTCTTACATTCCTTAATGATTACTTCCTATCATCTATCCCCATTTTTAATCAACCACTATATACAGTATGTGTCATTTTAATTCACTCTTCAGTTTTTATTTTATTAAAAATTGACGTAACGTCAGTATAACCCCTACGGGCCTGATGGGGGCCATGTTGAATCTCTCAAAGTGAAAACTTGTTTCTACTTGCTTGTAGAAATAATAATATGACATGAGGACTGCCTGTGTGGACATTAGTACCCAACAAAATCGACTCATAAAAAATGAATAAATTAAAAAAATTGAAAATCTAATTAAATCTACTAATGAACGGAGAATAATTCAACACACACGCACACACAAAGGAGCACGGAGTGTAAAGGTAGGTTAACTTATAAATGAAATAACCTGCTCACAACTGTTGGAAAAATTACCTGTGACCTGCCTAAAGCAGAAGTTTTAACCAACATGACAAAGTTATAGTTTGTTTATGACTTCAACAAGTGTATGCAAATGTCTGACTCAATAAAAGCAGGATTACATAGAGGGAAAGACACCGCCAGAGGTGTCGGAATGGGACGCAGGTGTAGTTTTATAGCTAAAATACAACTACAACTCCAGTTGACCTTGCTTTTACCTTTTGTGGCTATAACAAGACCTTGATGACTGAGAATTTTCACTGTCAAAAAAAGACAACTTTCAGCTATTGCAGAATCAATAACGTGCTTGTAAAACAGCAAAGAAAAAAAACAGAAGAAAACTGAAATGAAACATAGGCCTATACAAATTGATGAATGAAAGTCTGCAAAAAGGAGAGTTCCTCATAGGAAAGTGAAAGATGAGAGGTTCATGTTTAACTGTAGCCACGCAGTGAAGAGGAAGAGGTCCAACAATGGAATTAATAGCATTTTCTATTCCTGTTGCATGGTATCGACTGGTAAGAGATTAATCTTTAAGTGTGTGTGTATTTGTCTGCGTCTGCGAACAGCTATTATTCTAATACGAGTGCAACGTGCTGTGAGAAACAGCTTGTGTTTCCTGCCGACATACTTGAGGTCTATGTATGTAGCTGTGTGTGAGAAACTTTGTACAGTCTATTGCATGCATGTACGCTTTTTCGCTTACCTCCACCAGATGTGGCGTGGGGTTGAAGCCACACAGGTTACACACTTGGCTCTGACACTGCGTACAGGAGTTGTAGTTGGGTGGGTCGGAGCTGCCGATGTTCAGCTCTGTTTTACAAAGAGGACAGTTCACTTTGGGCTTCACAGGATCCGGAGCAACAACGGGCGCCTGCACAGGCTCCTGCTTCTGTGGCATTTTCTGCAAATGAGCAGGTGTTTGCTGATGCTGTTGTCCTTTTGGTTGTGGTTGCTGTCCTTGCTGCGCTTTTTGATGGTGAGCTGGCGACTGATGTTGCTGATGCATGTCTTGTTGATGGGACATGCTCTGCTGTTGCTTCTGGGTTGGAGCATGTGGTCCACCCATGGTACCTCCCATTTGGCTTGGCCCTTGAGAACCTCCCATTTGGCTGGGTGCATGAGGCCCTCCCATTTGACTTGGTGCATGAACGCCACCCATTTGGCTAGATGGATAAGGGCTTCCCATTTGGCTGGGTGCATGAGGACCCCCCATTTGACTTGGAGCATGAGGGCCCCCCATACCAAAGGGTTTGGAGCTGGGGGCACCTTGCTGTTGCTGCCTGCTGTCGGGAGTTGCATTACTGAACACCACCTTGCCTCGTGCAGGGCTCGGCTGGGTGGAGGCGGTGGGTAGAGGGTCGACATTGATCAGGGTGCTAGCCTGATTCAGCAGAGATGCTCCAAAGCCAAACAGTTTGGTCAGACCATCCTGTGCAGGAGGAGGGGCCTGACTCTGAGGTCTGTGGGCCGGGGAGGATCCAGCGCTTCTAGTCTGGTCATGGTGCCGTGTCATAGGCTGGTGCATCGGAGAACCACGGCCCAAATCGGGCTGGGAGGGTGCCTTGGTCAAACCAGGGAGAGGTACGGCGCCAGGATGAGGAATGCGAGGACCTCCTGTCTGGCTTGGGCCTCCTGTGGGACCTCCAATAGCTCCTGGAGCCCCGGGACCTCTCTGGGAGTATGGGTCAGCCCTCATGCCCTGCTGCGAGGGCCCGGTCTGAGGTTGGAGGCCGCCAGGGCTCGGATGTCTCTGTAAGCCTGGGGAGGTGTGAGTCTGGGCGTGGGACCCTGATTGTGATGAAGGGTAAGACTGGGGCTGAGACTGGGGATACTGCTGGGATTGGGAGTAAGGCTGAGACTGGGAGTAGGGTTGAGTCTGGCCGTAGGGTTGAGATCGAGGCTGCTGCTGCTGCTGGGTGGGTTGACTCTGTGCCAAAGGTTTGGGCTGTGCTGCTGCTGCCGGCTGTGTTGGCTGAGGTGCGGGCTGCTGAGGCTGTACAATGGGTTTGGCTTGGTGGGACGGAGAGTGAATCTGCTGTTGGCTCTTAGAGCGAGGTGTGGTCATATCAATGCCAAGAGCCCTCTGCATTTGACAATTCAGACACAGCCATTCCTGGACCTGAAGACAGAAAACAGATGGATATGAGGTTAGTATTAATTCAAATACCATGAATCAACATATTCCAGGTATCTTGCACATCAGTTCATACACAGTTCACACAAATTCATACAGACTTGAATCAGGTGTTAGTGTGTTCAAACAACGTCTGGCAGAACGACATGTTTGCTCTGAACGGATCAGTGAGGTTGAAGCGGTTTGCTTCAATGATGTAGTTCTGGTACTGCAACCATCATTATGATCCATTCTTTCTCCCTTTCAACACTGATTGCTATTGATTACTTTAAATACCATTGCTGACTCAGACAGGATGAGCCAGTGTCTCTTATCATCCAAACTACATGGACCGTATTCAATCATCCAACTTCAAAGCTGCAAATGACAGAGGATGTTGCTTGGATGCTACAGATTCTGTTCCGTCTTTCCTACTATGGAAAACAGAAGTGCAGAGAGAATAGTGGTAATCAACCAGAAATAGAGGGAGAGAGAGCTAAATCAACCACAAATTGACTGCAATGCTGAGTGATTGCTGAGCTGAGACTGCAACCTGAGTGAAAAGCATTACATATCTCACATACACACACACACACACATATAAATCCAAAACCAGACACACAGGTATGCAACCTTGCACAGAAGTCAAGTGTGGGCACAAGCGAGACACAAACAGATATACCCTATAAAGAGACACAGTCAAATGAAATGAATACGCAACAGCCCTCAGCATCTAAAAATAAAAATAAAACATCACCCCTCCTCTCGCTCTGTCCTCCTTCCTTCTCTCCTTCCTCCAGATGAGAGCAGATACTCCCTCGTGTCCGGACCTTGCTTGGCTCTCTAATTTCTTTCGACTGCAAAAAAAAAAAACCCCACAGCTCTTCTCTCAACTGTATCAAGCTGCTCTCATCTTGTCTGTCCTAACGTAGCGTTGCATCCACCGCTGCGACCCAGCTGCCATAAATAGTGCTATTTTAGCTCCTCTGCAGCCAGAGCAAAGCTAGTAAATCTCTGCACGTTTCAAGCGTTTCTCCCATCCCCTTTCCTTCCCACAATGCAGTGCGCAAATGTACTGTATTACCCCACCCGCTATTTACTAAACGCCCCCTATTTTTTTTTGAGGTGCTACAGGATAAGGTGGCTCCCTGGATTTGTGGGGAAGAGGAGAGAATAAAAATGCCTGCATCAGTCACGTACCCTAACTAAGCAGTTCCTCCCACTGTGTTGTCCCAGCCTGCTTTGCTGTCTGGCATTTCTAGCTTGACAGCATTACTGATCCCATGTTCTGTTAACTCAGCGGCTACAGCCTGACATCTTCCTTTTTTCCTTAACATATTCTCTCTGTAGCCATCCTTCCTATCATCTCTGCTTCACCTCCCAGTTTTCTTATTATTATTTTTTTTCACATCCCCTCTCTTCTTTTCCTCTGTATTTCCATTGTTTTGTTTTTATCTCCATCCCCATTTGCTGTTCTCTCTGTGATCAGGTTGAAAATTTAGGTCTCGTTCCTTGAATAGCTAAAGCGGCAGGAAATCTGAAAGTATAATTTTTGCCGTGCTGGCTCCTCCTACGTTGTGCTGCCGTAATTACATCTCATGGAGATGGTGGTTGGGAGATGAAGAGAAGTAGATATGGGATAAAGAAAAGGCGAGGGGGGGCTGATTTTAATGAGTCTCTGTCTACCCCTCTGCTTTATAGGCTACATCGCAAGAGACACTTGAAGGAATGAGGGATACAGCGAGGGATGGAGGGATGGAGGGATGGAGGGATGGGAAAGAGCAGGGAAGAGATGGAGCGAGCTAACAGTGGAGGGAAAGGAGTCAGCAGTTTTTTAAATCCGGGCAGCTCTTCAGCTCTCATCATGTCAAGCTTAATCAACAGCACAGCCGCGCAGAATACCAACTTCTGCTTGACTGTGGTTAAAACCACTGAATTATTTACACATCTACTTGACTACTGTCGGTAACAGGTGAAGAAGAATCACATTGTTAATAGTTTATTCAGGTGAAAAGGACTAAGCAGGCAGTTTTATATGTCAGTTCTGCCACATTACAGCTTTACAATGTGGTCCCCTGCACAATGGAAACATTCATTAAAACATCTACAGCAACTTGCTTTTCGATAAAGAGAGCACATGCGCACTAAAGGTGTTGGTGCCATGTTTGCTAAGGTAGCATCAGAACAACTGGAGATCTCTCAAAATGAAGATTGCCTGAAAATCAAGGTTTTATACAGTTTAGTTTTTTGAAATTTGGGTGAACTGACCCTTTTTATGCAGCTGCAAACAATTTCTTCACATGATTTTTCTGCCACATTAACTATGGAGCTCTGTGAACTGAGAATTACTGTGAAATCAGCTCTTACACTTAGATTCCGCAGTTTTCGAATAAAACCAGCTACTACACATCAGAAGACGTTTTTTGAAACCAGGAGCTTATAGCAGCGACAAATGTATATAGCATGAATTCATTTTGTAGAGTATTGTACCTTCCACAGCGAGTCCTAATTTAGTCACACAAGGGCAAAAACAAGTGCAAGCAACAGCATGCTGCAGGTCTTGGCCGTACAGAATGCGTGGGCGTCTTCTCGAGCTACACCTGCTGTTTTGGTTCCTAAAGGTGAAGCAGAGCATTGTGCTAACTGGCTGAGGTGGGGCGCAAATTGCACGGTGTGTTGACTGCTAATCGCGCTCTCAGCCAACCACATCACTGGTCTCCAACAGCTGTGCCAGTCACAGAGAACACAGCTCTCTAAGAGCAGCTCAGTAAATAGAAAAAGTCTCAGCACTGTTGACTGAGTGGTGCAGAAAATAACACAGAACAGCTCAAATCTGCCATACAGCATACACATTGTATGTTTAAAAAGTATAAAGATGAAGTCACACTAAATGTCAATGGGCTGCATAACCCGATCAAAAGGAGTAAAATTATAGCTAAAATGAAACGAGAAAAGCTACAGGTAGTTTTTTGGCAAGAGACTCACCTGTCCTCTTTAGAACATGAAAAATTTAAAAAACTGGGATTTCAAAATACCTATTACTCATCTCATAAATCAGCCCGTAGGAGGGGAGTGGCTATACTGATCCCTAATGCAGTAAATTTTGAATTTATTTCAGAAGTGAAAGACAAGGAAGGGAGATTTGTTTTAGTAAAGGGTAAATTAGACAATGAAGAAGTAACTCTACTTAATGTGTATGCCCCCCCAGGAAGCAAAAAAATGTTTTTCAAAAAATTATTTGAATTGATAGTCTTGGAAACACAAGGAATTCTAATTTGTGGTGGTGATCTTAATGTCCAACTGCAACCAAAATTAGATACTTCTAATCAGCGCCAAAAGAAAAGTCCTAATGCCATTCTAGTCCAGAGGATGCTTACAGAGCTGGGTCTGATTGACGTGTGGAGAGAGTCTCATCCAGGAGAAAAACAATTCACATATTATTCCCCATGTCACTCTGTATATTCACGAATTGATTATTTGTTTATGTATAAATCAGACTGGCACAGAGTCAGGGATTGTAAAATAGGGATTAGAGATGTATCTGATCACTCAGGGGTGTATCTAACCCTGCACCTAACTAAGCAACGGAAAAATACACTTTGGAGACTCAATACGAGCATTTTAAATGACAAAACAGTGCAGAAACAGATTGAACAGGAATTTGAAACATATTTACAAAATAATGATAATGGGGAGGTGTCTCCAAATACTTTATGGGACGCAGCAAAGGCAGTTGTTCGAGGCAAAATTATTGCCCTCACAGCTTTTCGTAAAAAGGAAAAACAGAGAAGACTTGTGGAACTACAGGCGGAAATGAAGTCATTAGAAACTAGACACATGGAACAAAGAGATCCACAAATATTAATTAAAATAAACAAAATTAAACAGGATATAAATGGCATATATGATGAGGAAATTGAAAAACAACTTAAATTTACCAAACAAAAGTATTATGAGACAGGGCATAGGGCAATGAAATTACTTTCCTGGAGGATTCGAAAACAACGTGGGAAAAATATGATTTATAAGATTAGAAACCCCAAGACACAAAAGGTTTGCAGTGAATCAGAGGACATTCAACATGCTTTTGTACTATATTATAAAGAACTATATAACCAACCGGCCATGGTAGATATTACAACAATAGATACTTTCCTAAGTTCGTTAGATTTACCATCTATAGGAGAACAACAAAATAAAGAAATCATGGCTGAGATAACAGCAGAAGAACTGAACAAAGCCATTTCGAGATTGAAAGCTAATAAGGCTCCAGGTTCGGACGGCTACCCGTCTGAGTGGTATAAAACATTTAAACAACAGATAACACCTGTTCTGCTTAATTGTTTCAACCATACACTGAGAACAGGAGAAGCCCCCCAATCATGGAAGGAAGCAGTTATCTCTATCATCCTGAAAGAAGGAAAAGATAAAAATGAATGCAGCTCATACAGACCAATATCAGTCTTAAATGTAGACTATAAACTATTTGCTTCAATCCTATCTAGGAGACTGGAGTCCATTGTCCCTGAGCTGGTTGATTTGGACCAAACAGGCTTTGTATTAAACAGACAGACACAGGATAACTTAAGGAGAACACTACAGGTGGTGAGTCATATTACATCAGAAAATATCAGTGCAATGTTAGTCAGCCTAGATGCTGAAAAGGCATTTGACTCGGTGGGGTGGGAATATTTATACAGGGTACTTGCAAGATTTGGCTTCAAAGATGGTTTTATTAAATGTATTAGAGCGCTATACTTTTCTCCAGCGGCCACGATCAGGGTGAATGGACACCTGTCGCAAGCTATTCATTTGGAAAGAGGGACACGCCAAGGCTGTCCCCTGAGTCCGACCCTATTCGCATTGTTTATTGAGCCCCTCGCTCAAGCAATTAGAGAGGACTCCGGGATAAAGGGGACTATGATTAGAGGAGAAGAACATAAGATTTGTATGTTTGCGGATGATGTTCTGCTTTTTATTACAAGTCCAGACTCAAGCATCCCTAAATTGATGTCCCTGCTAAAAAAATATAATTTATACTCTGGGTATAAGCTTAATATCCAAAAAACCCAAACCCTTACATTTAACTATATTCCCCACCCAGATATTAAAGGGAAATACAATTTTAAATGGGACTCGTCCAAAATAAAATATTTAGGAATAAATCTTACTAAAGATATGTCAAAACTTTTTGAAAATAACTACGGCCCCACTAATAAAGAGATCAAATCTGATATTTCTAGATGGACCCTCCTCCCATTGGATATGAGTAATAGAATAGAAATTATTAAAATGAACGTGTTGCCACGGCTTCTTTATCTCTTCCAGTCTCTGCCTCTAGAGGTACCCCAAAAACAATTTGATGAGTGGAATGCCTGGATCTCAAGGTTCATTTGGAACAGTAGAAGACCTAGGGTTCAGTTCAAGACTCTGCAGCTAAAAAAAGAGAAGGGAGGGAGAGCTTTACCATGTTTACAGGATTATTATTATGCTGCACAGTTGAAACCCTTGGTATCCTGGTGCTCTCCAAATTATGAATCTAAATGGAAATGCTTGGAAACTACACAGTTAAAAATTCCAATACAGTCTATAATAGGAAACAAAAACCAAGCAGAAAAATATTATAACAATTTGAATCAATGGACTGTATTCACTCTGAAACTATGGTTTAAGGTCTTGAGGAAGTTACAAATAGAGAAACAGGTTAGAGTCTTGAATTGGATAGCATATGATCCAGAATTTGAACCTGCTAGATTGGACGGGGGCTTTGAACAGTGGGTTAGGAGAGGGATCACGTCCTTTTGTTCCCTCATCTCAAACAGTAAATTTCAGAGTTATGAGTCAATTTCAGCCACATTTGGACTGGAGAAGCAGGACTTTCATAGATACCTGCAAGTCAGAGACTACTACAATAAAAAATTACAAATCAAGGAGGAGAAGGAATACAATTTAATTTCTATATTTCATGAGGCATATAAAAAGAAAGATAATAAAAAGTTGGTCTCAAGAATATACGGAAGTATACAAGCTTCTAAGAATCACTCTACGTTATCCATTAAACAAAAATGGGAGAGGGAGTCAGAAACAAAAATATCAGAAGAGACCTGGATAGAAATATGTGAGACACAAGCGACCACTGCAAATTCGAGATCTCTAAGAGAGTTCGGCTGGAAGAATGTAGTGAGATTTTTCATAACTCCTAAATTAACAGCACTACGAACAGGCACACAGAGTCGAGGCTTTTGTTGGAGACAATGTGGAACCCCTATGGCTAACCATGTTCATGTTTTTTGGGCCTGTCCGAAAATCCAGTTATTTTGGAAGGAGGTGTCAACCGAGATAAATAAAATAATAGGGGTGGATTTAGATTTTTCTTTTGTTATTTTATATCTCGGTAAAATTCCAAAAACAGTCTTGCATAAGGACAGGTACTTGTTGAAGATTCTTCTGGCCAGTTGTAGGAAAGCCATAACCAGAAAGTGGTTGCAACTAGATCCTCCAACATTGATCCAGTGGCACGGGATTATTCACGAAATTTACTGTAGGGAGAGACTTACTTTTGTTTTAAGGCTTCAGTTGGAGAAGTGTATGGAACGCTGGGAAAAATGGATTGAATATGCACCTTGAATAGTGTGACATTTGACTATGATGTATGCGTATGTATGTATATATGTATGTGTAATTGAATATTTTGATTTTAACTGTACCATCCATGATGATCTCATGTTCTATGTTCATGTAGATAAATAAAAAGTTAAAAAAAAAAAAAAAGTATAAAGATGTGATGTGAATAATAATGCATTTATTTTATTTTACATAGGACAGCACAGACGGTAGTAGACTTACATCCAGACGACATTTTCAGCAAAAGTAGCCTAAATGTGGAACAGCAGATCACATAAAGTAATAAAGCCAAATTTAGACTGAGACGTTTTATTCTGTCGTTTCTCCACCTAACCTTTAACAAAGGAGCCCCACTGAGATGAAAAATTACATTTTCAAGAGAACACGAGCTAGAAAGCAGCATGTAGCAATTGGAAATGTACAAACCGACAGATAATGCAATAACTAACCAAGGAGGACAGTGCTACAAATTAGATAGTGGAGGGTGAAAGACATCTTGACTGAAGAGCAAATGTCAGTTCTCCTCATATTGTTTTATGTAAAATAATGATGTTACATAAAGATTTCCTCTAAGAAAAGATAAACTCAACATAAATATTCTTTAGAGAATCTTTATGCGGGAAAGGACTGGGACCATTTACTGTTGTCTGCGGACAGATCACACCACCAATAATACACCATGCTGCTGAATGGACAAAAACGCAGACAGACAGCATGCCATATTGTTTATGAACAACGATCTGAGCCTCCGAAAGAACTTCATGCTCATTGAAGAGTCCTGACCCCACGGCTCTGATAGAGTCTGGTCAGCCTGTTACAGGACAGCTCTGAAAGGTGCCTCTAAGCATTAGAGAGCAGGAGTGACCTCCAGTTACTTGACATTTACTCCTGTCCATGCACGGTTCACATTCCTCCAAGCCAGCTTGCGAGTGGTGTGCCGGTCGTCTCGGTCAATTTACAGGCCCACGGAAGTTATTACAGGAATAAATGGAAATCTTTAACCATGCTGACTCTGCACCCTCCAGCAGCAAGAAACATAAAGGAAAGGGAAACCAGTACACAATTTTCAGCAGGTATGAAAAGACGGAGGTCATTGTCTTTAAAAAATAAATAAAACATATTCACCATATTCAAACATATTCACCAGTATTACACATTTAAGGTTATCTTGTAACAGTGCCAGTGAAGAGAGACAGGGAATCACAGGGGGGCCTCAAATGCATCGAATACAGGTTCAACTCAAGCCTGTGCCACTGCAGTGAAGACAATACGTGAGGTACTGGAGAACTCCCAGGTCTGGTTACTTAAGGTAACAAAAACACACACTTCAAATTATGATAAAACATCATGAGGCTCCACTAAAGGACCAGGGAGGGTGCTTTTAATGCGATCACTGCAGATCATGAAGGAGCTTCTCATCTCCAGCTTCATGTAAGAAGCTCAGCTCTTCCCAACGCTGCAGGACTGTGATTTCCTGGGTCACGTTGGTTGTTTTTCGTTATTTGTTGCTCCCACTCTCTTATATATCTGCAGACCCTTTCGCATTGAGTCGTCTGCGCACGGGCATTCGCACCTCAACACACACACACAGAGCTCTTCTTGTAACAATCATTAACCTGAAGGTCAGGTCTATCTATTGGAGAGGCTGAACTCAGCTCTGTCAGTGTTGTGTGTCTGTGACTCTCACAAACACACAGACTGGACACAACTGGACTCATTTCATCAGGGCCGGAGGAGTCAAACAATGGAACAGGTGTTGAACTGGTTAATGCAGCTGAAGATGATCAAATTCTAATGTATTGTAGTCAGTAAGAAATAGTTGCAGTATTTTGCATTACGCTGCAACAATAGTTGGATGTGTTTTCTGGAGAATAATGCAAAACACTATTTGGATTTACGCCACTTTATAATGTATAACTTTTTGTTCTGCCATCTTCAGGGATATTCTGATACTGATACCAGCATCTGGTGCTCATGCACTTGTAAAACAGCTCCAATACTACTCCACAACTACTCCACTCGATACCACATTGCATCAGCATAAGGCTACCCTTATGTTAGAGTATCTTGGCTCAGTGAGGTGTTGCAGAAGCGGTCGCTATCGGAGCTAAAATAGCTGAACATTTCAAGCACTTCACTTTAGCCTACACTACCTGGAAGACGTTCAGGCGCACCTCAACCTGCTTATCAAAAGACTGGAACAACTGGAACAGCACACACGAGAGTACATAATAGAAGTAGTGGCATTGTAGCATGATGCTACAGTGATCCTCAACATCAGCTAAATATAAAGTTAAATACTTGTGTGTGTTTACATGCAGTGCTTTTACACGTATTAGCACTCAGTATCGGCAAGTACCGAAATGTAGTTGGTAGGTCTAAAAAAAAAAAGTGGTATCAGAACATCCCTAATCTGGTCTGTACTCCCTGGAGATATATAACCAGCGCACTGCTTGAATTACTGCAGCGTTAAATCTGCTTGCTTTACAGACTGGAAGGGTGAAACAATTAAATGGATACAACTGTGCGCCAACTGCAATGCTTGTCAAAATAGGTGGAATAAGATGCATGCAGATCTGCTCTTCAGAAGATGGGAAGTTCCACGGAGTTCGCTGTGACTCTAATTTGTTATTAACTAGCCTGGAGACCCAGAAGGAGGAGAGGAGATGAGCTGGGAGGCTTAAGATCCAATCAAGAGGCTAAAACAGCACAGAGTGGAAAATCTATGAAGGACCTACATCCCACATCGCTGTACCTATGTTGGTTTTTATGCTACTGCCCTCTCATTAAGAACATAGAGCTTATAGCGCTTATTGTGAACTGAACAGGATGAACAGCACCTGGTACTTCAGGTGGTTACATGTAATTGTGTTCAGTGGCCTATGTTACAATAAATAAAAGAAGAAATACAAGTCATGCAAGTCATTCTCTGCTGTGGTCCAATAATGTTCTTCTCTTTTGATCAATAGCTTTACCTTAATTACATACATTACCCTATAAACACCAGACAAACACAAACACTAACCTCTGAAAAGAAGCAACCATTCTGTCATCAGGAGAGAGAAACACAAAGAATCTGACACTTTAGGCTTGGATGACAGTATGAGCTATTTCCTGTGGCTGCTGCACGCAAAGTGTGACATGGATATAAACCCGGTCACACTCAAACACACACTCACACGTGCCACATACACACACACGCACAAATGCACGCACGGCAACCAGCTGTCAGCATCAAATATTCATGGCACAGACCTCCAAACACTACGAGTGCTGAACAGGTGTTACCGCCGTTTCACGGAGAAAACTTGAGGTGCGACTCAACACATCTTCTGCAGCTACACTGCCAGACATTTCACTTTTTTTTTTTTTTTCACTCAACTCAATCAATGCAACTTCAGAAACATCCCAATAACTCACCTTTTTATTTAATTTGGAGAAGTAGTTTTGGTGAATATGCAAGCAGTACTCCTTCGCCATCCTGTGGCACATTCACACGCAACCTGGAAACTGCCAAGCGTAAACGCCTACAGTCCTATACGGCCAGGGTGTTTTGATGACAAATGCCTTATCTGGGAAGCTCAGCAGATTTAATGGACCATCACATGTGTCAGAGCACGACACCCTGCAATCACCCTATACTAATGTGTCGTTTCATTCGACAACACTGGAGTTGCAAAGAGATTTGACTTGCGCATCGTTAGTGGAAACCACAAGTATCACAAGATTAAAATTAAAATATGAGTAAAAAAATTTACAAAATTAGCATATGAACAAATGTACAAGAAATAGTCAGTGTGGGAGCATCTGGAACTCACGCCCCAAATGAGGCTCAAACTTTCGGCCGATGATGAGACCGACGCCCTGCCTATGGCGCCAATGAGGACCATGTGTGGTTTCTTCTTTGGGGCAATGTCCCACCAAAGACAGAGAGTTTGGCTAGCTGTCAGTGGTTGTCACTGTTGTAAACTCCTTGTGTTCCTCTAAACATTGTCCAGTCAGTGTCAAGCCATGATTCATGGAGTACTTCTGGTGAACCTCGTTTTAGAGATTTCTCCATGACTGCAAATCACACAGATCTCCTATGTAAGGGTTGTATTTTTCAACTGCAGACGTTGGAATGCAGTCTAAATGACTTCCTTTTTATTTTGATCGCTGGGTCGGCCATTTAGTGATAGTCTAGTGAGTCATTTTCTTTTAATTAATACTAGAGCACTTCCCTTCACATCCAAAGCTGCTGAACTGATAAATCTCAGCCATCTAGTCATTTTGGGTGGTATTACACACCTGAGTTGAACAGCAAAAACAACTGTTCAATTTGACAATGTCTAGTTAGCCAGCTGTTAATTTACTTATTGGATGGGTCACCTTAGACATCACTCCAAGAATTGCCTACCCAGAGACATTTGGCAGCAACTGCCTCTGCGTATTAGTACTGATTACTGCGCCTGTGCAGCATATTCCGCAGCATATACTGCACTTGGCTGCAAAGCAGCACCGGTGGGAACATGCACTGGTGTAATAGCCACCTATTTGAAACTGTGATGCTCAATGTTCTTCAAAATGTGCAAACAGAAATGGAATATCTCAGAAACGAGAAAGGAACATACATGAGGAGACATCCACTATGCAGGAGTACAGTGAGGGGAAAGAATCGCCCAGTAGGAGTGGAATGTCTGCTACTTTGTCAGAACAAACCAAGAAACAGGATTAGGAGTGGGCAACATGTACTGTGATATAAATGTGTCAAAATTCAAGCTTACATTTAACGTGATGGTTACATTTCACTCACCCACATACTGAATTCTAATAGGTACAACTGTGTGCATTACGTCCACAATACTGAGGCATCAGTCATCACAAGAACCAACAAGTTGAAATATATACTAAAACTATATTCTTCTTAGATGCTTCTAAGTTGAAGCTGTCTTTGTTTGAAGTATGAGTAAAACTGTACCAGGGCTACAGAACAGTAGAGGAAGGAACAGCACAGCAGGAGTTGAACTATGGTAAGTCAGCTGCTTAAAAAGCTGCAATTTTTCATTGTGCAATTACCCTCACCATTAGGAAACATGAAGGTCTTTTATAGAAACACAGGGTTACGGGTTGACATTATTGCACAAAAGTGAGCTTGGATTAACTTGAATGAGCTGTAATTGGCTCAGAGTGGCTGGAAATGTCACATGTAATATAAAGTAAATGAAGCCCACCTCAGGCATTAGAAGGTGTTTGTGGTTTGGTGCTGTGGTCGGGCAGAGCCGCTCACTTTCCCCGTCATTCGAAGAGGTTACACACGCACGTCGTGTGTGTGTGTGTGCATTCTTGCATGCCTGTGCACCATTCATTTGCACCTCAACACAGGGAGATTGCTGTATATAGAGCTTTAAATAGATCTGTCCATCAATGAGGTGCACAGCCTTTCAGGCCTAAGTATAGGAGGGAAGGAGGAAGAGAAAGAGGGTAAACACACTGGAGTGTCTCAGACACACAAGCAGGGCTAGACCGACGACAAGACTAATGTAAATTAATTTTGTGAATTAAAGGAAATACGTATTTACAGGGGGCAAACGTGCAGAAAAAAAATATTCCAATCAGATTTTTCCAATTATTAATGTAACACTAGTGTTTATGTGAACCAGATCAACTCTGCCTTCAGCTAACCTATTTTAGTTTCTATTGTGGGAATTTAGCTAATACAAAGTCTTTGTAATTCCTTAGAAGAAACTAATTATGCAGGTGTCCCATTGAGATGATTTAACATGTGACCGGCCTCAAAATCGAGCAGATAAGTCAGGGTCTTTTTCTCAATACAGGTAGAATTTATTGAGGACATTCTAACACCATGATACATGTGCATTAAGAGTTACTGCATTCAAAGGAATAAATGTCACCATAAATATTGGATTTCAAACAGTCATGATGACAGTATACGACAAGGGCAACGTATGAAATGTAACAGTAACAGGGTCTTCACGGGGCACACGTGGGCTCACTGTGTGTTCCACGTTTATCTTGACTGAGTCACTGAGTGGAAGTTGTTATGCAGAGTGACTTCAGTGAGTGAACAGTTTGTCTAGCCGCTCACAGTCATGGCAGCAGACTAATGCACCGATCAATATTCCACACAGAGCGAGGACATTCCAGGAAGTATTTCCATGATGAAGCGCTGAGATTCTACAGCTAATTATGGAAACACACCGACACACACATGCACATTTGTATTTCTTCCGCATACTTATGAGAGTGGCCATCAACATAATGCGTCCTCCAACCGTGACCTTGACCAGCGCAGCTAAATGCCGGCCTTTACATCAACCCTGAGGAAATGAGGACTGTCCGGGAAGTCGTTAAAATATGTCTTTACTTTCAGCGTCTGAAACTAGTCCTCTGTAAGACAGACTTATAAAAGCACACACAGACACGCGACTTTACCTTTGTGTTCACTCAAGCATTGAGTAAATTCTAACTCAAACTAATCTCGAAGTGATGAAACGAGGGCAAAGATGTCTTTCAAGCAGTGGTGAGGTGTGCGAGAATGAGATTAGGAATATTATGTGTCATGTTACAAATATTATCTCAGATAGACCAAAGAAAAGCATCGACGTAAAATAACACAAGCTGAATAAGGGCTGAAAGCCATTTGGCTGCTTTAGTATTGCTGATTGTTCTCTCTCACTTTCAGGCTTGATACAGACATATTGATAATATCTGTTTGGATGATCGATTTCTTTGCGTTAAGAAGGATTTGTTTTCACTGACTGCACATAAAGATGGACAATAACTCTATGATGTCGACCATAGGTTCTTGAAGAACGGTTCTGAAGCTCAGGGTGGTGGCTCTGGCCTTTGATATCTTGACTTCCAGCTAATTCAAACAAGGTCAAAGAGGTGGAGCAAGAGTAGATCTGAGGTGGCGGTGGTGACACCTTGGTAGATAAATGACCCCCTTGCATTATGCATCTTTTGAGCCTTAATATAATCAAAAACATTAACAAAAGTTGGGCCTCCTAACATGGACGACTTTGGCGACTGACAGCTGACTAAACTTTAATATAATGTCCTTTGTGATATACAGTATATATGACATTAAAAATGCGTTTCACCACTGACTAAGATTGATGGCACCCAAATTTAAGTAAACAGACGCTTAAGAAAAGGGTAATTTAAGTCATTGTTTGACAGAAACAGACCACGGATTGGATGCTCTGGATTTTAATTATCGACTTTAATGAGTGTACACATGATGAAATGCAAACTGTACGCAGCAGTTTGCAAATTTTAGTTGTCATCAATGTTAATCCTTCATTTACACAGAAACAAAAAATGCAGTGTTTGGTTGTTTTCATTTTAATATGAAATATTAAATATGAAAACCTGGGCTTTCTTATTGTGAGAGTCTGCTCCCTAAAACGTATATTCATATGAGACAGGGTTGGACATCGGACAGTGGCGGGTTCATGAGACTAATCGGATTCCAGCTCTTGTAACTTAGTCCAAATGCTTCTTCTCTGGTTTCTTACTACAAATAGCATAACAGAGTAACAGTAATGATGGAATCTCGGTCAAGTCTGTGTTTTTTATGTCCGTTCCTCTCATGAGAGTACTACTTCCTGTAGTTGGTCTGGATAATTGTAATTGCAGGTGCCTGTGCACAGTTAATGAGCCCCCTGAGCAAAATGACAAAATAATCCATATAATCCACTAATGCACCTGGAAAAAGGCCCACTGGAACAAAGAGGTGAACCCTGAAATGTAACATCTGAAGACGCAGAGAAAGACTACCCCTTCATTCAAGACCTAATAGCGCTGCAGCTGACAGTTCATTCCATGCTTTGTCCTGATGAATGGACGACACACACACGCACACACACGCGCACACACACATACAGAGAGAAAGGTCTATCTCAGCATGATTACTATCAGCAAGCTTCTGGCCAAGGGAGAGTCATAAAACACTCTCACCTCTCACTTCTGAAGCAGTGCACCAACCCACCTACACACACACACGCACGCACACACACACACCGTAGTCCATTCAATTTCATAACTTATGTTCTTATCGTGCCATCTCAGTGCACACTGCATGGCCACAGTCTCACACATAAACACACTCCCACACCCTCTCTCACACTGTCATCTCTGCACCACACCAACATACTCGCACCTCCTGCGCCATTTATCCATCGCCTGCCCTCACTGAATAACCTCAACTGGTCGATCGTATTGACCACTATCACACTATAATGCATGTTTCTTAATTAAAATCCACCTCAGCACTTTCAGCCCGGCCCAGTATGATCCAAGCCTCAATGTGAACTCTATGTGTGTGCGTCCGTGCGCATGAATGTTCATTTTTATGGGCACCGACTGGACTAAAGTTAGGTTGAGGGCTGGTGTCATACACTTGGTTGCGATGGCTAAGGTTACCATAAGGTCTGGGGCACATATTGTCAGTTGCTGTCCTCAGAAAGATATAGAACAAATATGTGTGTGCGCATGTGTGTCTGAATGCACAACTTGTGATTAAAAGCTTGGGTCTCAGCCGGTGCTGTTAGATTGATAGTAGATTTGACTCAGACTGAAAAACAATACCACGGTGAAGTGCGATAGAGGGATGGATGCAAGAAAGCAAGAACTCAAAAAGGATTTCGGCTGTGGAAAATGCAAACGTTGGAGCGAGCAGAGGAAGGTATTAAATCAGAGAAAGAGGATTAGAGGGGTAAGACAACAGCAACAACAAGAAAAAGGATGGAAAAAGACAAAAAGTATGCAAGAAAAAGAGCCTTAAAGAAAAATGGGACGAGATGGAAGCAGTGTGGATTACTGGGCTTCAATGCATTTTTAATGAAATGATAAAGAAAGTGATGTTTCTTGTTTGTCTGCAGTGCACACATTATACAGCGATGAAAGATAACAGCATTTCTTGTGTATGTGTTTACATCCCCGGCCTGATAAGTCGGCTCTTGTTCTGCAGGCCGCCTAATAAAAACAGCACACACTAACACCCACAAGAAACTGCTTATTTAAGGTGTTATGCAGATATTAGTACAGGCAGAATCTTCATACTCAGGTAGTAGTTGTTTGCGGCGATTACATATATTTCTTTAAATAACAATCTTTACGCCTCAAAATAATGTATTTGATAAAGTGCTTCCTCTGTTATATTGTTCTTGCTAGGGAAAGACAAAAACAGTGTGGTCCTAACAGCTCTTTTCTATAGTGGCAACAACACATGGGGAGAATTCTGAAGACAAAATTTGAAAATACTGATATTAAAGCATTAAAGAAACACCGATCCACTGTCTGGGCTGGGCAATCAACAGTCAGTTGAAAAAAAATAAAATAAAAAATAATATATATATATGAAAAGAAAACTGAAAACATATTTCAGACAATAACATCAGAACCCGCTTGGTACATTGTGTCAAGGTACAATCACCATCAAACTGAAACATAACTGAAGTCACAAGATGAGCTGAGAAACATTTGACTTGGCAACTATTCATTAAAGAGAAGGGGTTCAAAACTGATATTAGAGTCTGGAGGCATGTCATCCTGCTACATAAAGTGTTGGACTATAGCCCAAAGATACATGTTGGGGATCTCACAGGAAAGACTAAAATTCTTTGCTGGTTTTCTTTGCATACATCATAACCTGCTCCAATTTCCAAAACTTTAAGAGTTTCAGACTTTCAGGCTTGTCTCAAAGGAGAAGAGTGGCCAGCTAACAGAGTTTGATTAACTGATTCAACATTTTAATTTTCTGCTTAGATTAGATTCCTTTGATGACTTGAACAACCCCATGAGGCAGATGTAAAATCGAGGACATTCCCCCCCAAACGGCAGATAAGACATCTTCCCAACCAGGAAGATAGCCAGACAGCACAGACCTGTAGAGGTTTGAGAATATGGATGAGTTTATATCACCTTCACTTCATAAAGTCTTATCATGCAGGGACAGCACCCAGCCATCCTTTGAAAAACTTCTGAAGGTCTCCCTTTTTCTCCTGCTATTCCATTTAGTAATTTGTGTGTGAGTGTGGGTTAATATGGTAAATGGTCTATTTTCTACTGGTAGGTTCTTAAAGCACCAGTGCCAATATGAGCAACTCAGGATTCAGTGTCTTGCTCGCGGGCACTTTGGCATGTCGTCCAAATGTGCAGACATACACAAAGTCATGCGTAAGAGATCAGTGACACAAAATGAGTGAAAATGTTTGAGTGAGGCCAACAAACAAAAACGTTTCTTTTAATCATGACCTTGGCCATTCCCTGTCCGTGTGGTTATCACTAGCCACTGTCAAACAGCCTGGTCGAGGTGGGACTGTTGCACCTTTATTCTGCCTTGCTGTATGAAAGGAACGGGGGGTATTGTTGCCGCAACTATACAGGCTGAGCAGAGGTAGCCACAAAGCTGAATCAACATCTATGTGACGAGAGTGGGCCGAGCGAGACATGCCTCACTAGACACCAACACATCGACAACACGCTATCCGGGAGCACATAATAGGACGGCATTGTGCTGCCTTTGTTTGGTTCACTGTGAACAGGCAAAAGGGAGTGTGATCTATGTGGAATGGGCTATTGGAACAAAGGTGACAAAGATCCTCTGAGATTAAATTCAACCCAAAACACAAGTTTCCCTAAACCTAACCTAAAAATAACCTAAAGTTAAGAGAGACACTTGGGAGAAAGAGATAGTACGAGATAGCATGACAGTGATTCTCTGAATTTTAACACTAGATCGTTTTATGGCACAATGGAGCAAGTAGAATGCACAGTGTGCTAGTTTGCTATCAGAGACGTTAAGAGAAGCATCTACTTTGCCCCAGAGAGCAAAAACAGAGCAAATACAGTCATCTAATGAGTGTCATTAATGAGTGTCATGTAATTACTTAATGCCTCAGTCATTTAGGGCAAGCAATAATTAAAGGCATTTGGAGGTATGTTTATTAAATTATCACTAATGCAAGTGTTGCAAGTTAGGTCATGAGAAATTTAGTCTCTATATATTTCTTTTTTTCCCAGTTTTCATTTTTTTCCCAGAGTAGAAGCCACCTGCCTGTCTGCCCGTCTGCCAGTCTGTCTGCCTGTCTGCCAGTCTGTCTGTCTGTCTGCCAGTCTGTCTGTCTGTCTGTCTGCAAGCATCTGTTAGAGCCAGCAAAAGGTATTAATCATTTAAAGCAGCTCATTATAAATTCCTCCTAACTCCTGGGCTTGCAGCTGCAGTCAGGCATGCATGTGTGTCAGTGTGATGGTATGCGTTCATGGTACGAGAAGATGTCAGTCTGCACGTGTCTAGATACTTACATGTTTGTTCGCCTAAGTGTGTATGTATTTGTGTGTGCACTAATGCTGATTTGTGCCATCTGTGTGTATGTATGTGTGTGTGTGTGTGTGTGTGTGTGTGTGTGTGTGTGTGTGTGTCCAGGTGTATGCTGCTAGCCTGGGGCTCCTCTCTCTCGCTCTCCTTCTGTCGACTGACTGGAGCCTCTCTGTTGCTCTCCTCTCATGGTTAATGCATGTGGAGAGAGAACCCTCGTCCCTCCAGTTTCCCCCCCCCCCCCCCTTTCCCTCTCCATCTCACCCTACTTCCCCAGAATAAACCTGATCCTCACCGTACCAGAAGAAAGATAACTCCCATTCCACCCCGATTTCTGGTGCACACCTCAGAGGACGCGTAGAGAGAAGGAGAGAGGAGAGATAGGGTGAGAGAGAAAGGGCAGGAAGATAAGAGGTGGGAAAAGAGGGAGCAGAGGGTGATAAGGAGGGATTGAGGGCATGTATGAAAGGTAAGGTGGGGAGAGCGAGTGAAAGGGGGCACAACAAGAGAAAAAAGCCTTTTTTTTTTTAAAAAAAAATGTCGTCCCCTGTATCTGTCTAGATAAGAACAGAGCATGTGTGCATGTAAAGACATCAAAACCAGTAAAGCCATACACTGAAAAAAACACAGTACACATAGTAATAACAGTGTAAACCGTAAAAATGGAGACCAAGTTCTGTGCAGGGGCCAAAGTTTCCACCAATAACTACCGGCACAAGGAGGTCAGTTCTGTTAGTTCTACAATGTTAACACAGTTGGTAATGTTTGTGGCGGGAGGCCCTTGCTGCCCCACCACGATCCCGTCACTATATTAGTAGGTCCTATTAGTTGGTAAGAGCCACAGCAGGAGGATGAACGGTCTGATGAAAGTCCTCCAACCTCTCATCCGTACCACAGCTTCCCAAACACCAATTAATAATGATAATACTAATGATATTTGTCAGCTAATACAACCAATTTAGAAGTATAAAGTCTGGAAAGACTTTTTGGACAACAAGTTTGTCAGAGGACCTGTCAACTTAAATTGTTATACCGTTGTTTCAGCCTAGTTAATTTATTCATTATAAATACAGCCTTTCTTTATTTTTTAAATTGACTATTGAGACAGATTTGAGTAAGATTAAACAACAGGGCTGCAAACAGGCTTCAACGTAATCAGTGGCGTCAATTACATTAATATGTCGAATTGCGTTAAATTACATGTACACTTACCATGTTCAGTTCCTCCCCAATTTAGGCGGGTATGTTTTTCAGGCAAGTACTGATAAAGACTAAAAAAAAGAAACCAACTCTGTCATGAAAAGTGAATTATTTGAAAAGAATGTACGCAACAGAATGTACGCTTTGCAAAAATGTCTGAGTACAGAAGTACAATTGCTATGCGTATTCATCTCAACAGAGAAGACGCGCCAGATTTTTGACCTCAATAAAACAAGACAGTCTCATCAGTATTTGGACCATTACACTGAGTTTTGTTGGTTGGTGGCCAGTATCTGGGAGTCATCATGTCCTCATCTGTCATTTTTCAGACAAGAATTCAACAAAGGCTCTCTAGAGGAGATTAGCAAGGCAACGCTGCTTTCCAGTGAACTTGCAAGTCATAGGCAGGTTGGTTTGTTTCTGAGCATACTGACTTACAAAACTAAACAGCATACTGTAGATCTCCATCAATGTTACACTCCAAGTGGAAGCAAACTTTTGCAGATAAAAAACACAGATACATTTCCAGTTAAAATCTGCACATCTGCTCATAGTCAATCCTACCTCTTCTAATAACTACATATTATAGTAAACAGTACATGAACAGTAATGGAATGGTTTCTTCAAACAATAAAATCTGATCCCTGTAGCAGCCCTATTTAACACTAATTCTGACTCTGATGTGAATTTTAACGTAATACTGAAGCAACACCACCGCTGCCAAACATGCTTGGCTTCAACCAGAGCCAGGTTAAACAGGCAGAACAGGCATAGGTCTCACACTCACAAACACTGAAGCGATCACTGTGATGCTTCCGCTGGGCTATATTAAGAGATAATCCTGAACTGGCCTTCCAGTGACACACACACACACACACACACACACACGCCGACACTGTTTCCCTTAAACCCAATCTGCTATTTAGAGGGGCATCGATTCAACTACAACAAAGAGGACTATACCCAGGTACAGTGGTGCTTGCTGTGGTGTTTTCCCTCGTTGGCACTAAGTACTCAGAAACATAAAAATATGCCATTTGGCAGATTCTTTCCTCTGAAGCACACTCTACACTCTCTATCCACACTCTAACTCTATCCTCACTCTCAGTTTCAACTCAACAAGGCCCAGTAGACAACAAAAATGTGTCTAAGTCCAATTTTTTTGTCAGTATAAATGCATATACAATGAAAACAGCAAACCTAACCCAGAAAGCATGAAGACAATAAAAAAGTGGTACTTAAAAAAAGTCAATTTGCTAATCTTCTTTTGTAGTATATATACAGTGTACACCGATCAGTCATAACATTATTTACATAGTATAATATTGTGTAGGTCTCCCTTGTGCCTCTAAAACAGTTATAACTCATCAGAGAATGGACATGGGCCTTCTGAGGGTATCCTGTTGTGTCTGGCAACAAAATGTTGTTAGTGGGGACCTTTGGGTCCTATGGGTTGATCCCAAACTGATCAAGTTTGATCTAGTGAATTTGGAGGCCAGGTCAACACCTTGTGCTGTTCTTCATGTTTTTTTGAGTTGTTCCGAAACCGTTTTTGTTTGTGTGCCTGTGTCAGGCTGCATCAAGGATAGTCATTGCTATGGGGTCTGGTCTGGTCTTGGTGGATGGTACATGTCTAAGTAACATCCACATGAATGCCAGGTCCAAACGTTTCCCAGCAGGACATTGTATTGTCACAAGATGGTCAATGTTATTTACTTCTCCTGTCAGTGGCCATGGTGTTAGACATTAATATAAGTATATCCTGGTATCAGAACCTGTTAAACAGATGGTAACAAATGTTAAACTCACTGCAGAAAGTGGCTGACTTCTTTGCTTCTAATACACTGGTGTGTTAACAGCCACACATACTGGGTAACAGTGTTCTCACTATAGCTGACCATAAATATGTGAATTAGGTTACATTTCACAAACTGTAAGCTATTAGCCAACCACACACAAAGAGATGTTAAGGGCCTGGTGCCATGCTAGCTATTAGTCTACCACTCATGATTTATTTTTTTTCACACTGCAAAAAGGAGCATAATGTGTCACCACTGCATGAAACGCATTGATGAAATACATCTGAATAATGCAGTACAGTACTGGCTTTTTTCACTAGAAACAATAAAACAGAATATTACAGAAATGCTACTAATAAAAAAGCTAAGAAGAACAGAGGGCAGCGTCAGTGCTGTTGTTTTGTTTAGAGGTATTCTTGGAGACGAGACAAGTAACTATTTCCAGCAACTGTCATTTGTATGCATAACAGCTTAGACAACAGACTCTGTGACTAGACAGAAGTAAACAAGAGCGGGAGAGCGAGCTAAAAGTCAACTTTGTGAAGACAGAAAAATGACAGATCAAAGACACTGAGAACAGAAGAAGGAAGTGCTCTAGTTATTTCTGCGTGATGTTGCTGCTGTTTGCCATGTTACTGTACATTCCTGTTTGTTTCTGTGTTCGCATGTACAGTATGTGTTCCCTGGCGGCTCCGATCACGCTGTTACCATCACAATCACTCCCAGAAGATTTCTCCGCCTCGACGTCCCAACATGCCCTCTGAGCTGCACACACGGAGAACACAAAGCGTCGGCTGCCATCTCGGCTTACGCACGCTCAAACACAAAGACACTGACCTTCACCATGGGCACCACGGGTTTCCATGGGGACAGTCATGTTTGCATGTTTGCAGGTTGAAGCTGAGGCAGATAAAAGAGGGAACAAAAGAATAACAAGAGGAGTGGAGTTTTTTTTTTCTAAGAGGAACGTGTGCTTCTGTGCAACTAATTGGAAGAAACAGGGCAGTAACACAAGCAGTGTCGGAGGTGTTACTCCCACTGGGGCCACTCACAGTGAGAAAGAGTCTGGTTAAGATAAACATGTCTTGTTGAATACGGGGCAAATCGTCCTCTGCAGCAGACATTTGCGAATCTGTCCGTTAGTGATTCACGGCATATTAATCAAACCTAGTGGCAGGTCATGAGATCACACACTTACAGTATCTAGCTGGTAATTTACTTTTCTAAAGGTGTAAGGACTGTGGTACCAACAAAGTGAGGCTCTTTGTGATTTAGGAAGAGAGAAAAGTTGTGTGGAAAAGGTTTCATCATTTACAGTGCACACTTTTGGTGCATTCGAGTTGTGTTTGATGACTTTTTCAGAAATATGGAAGGATGATATATTGTTAGTCAGTCACATAGAGTTTTCTTTGTAATTTCATAATATGCCTTTAAATTTCCTACGTTATGTTACTACTCATTAGCCCCTGAGACGGCAGTAGTTGCCTCACCTCAGCTGCAGTGTTCTCACGTTGCCGCTTAAAACACGAACATTTTGTGCACACAACTTCCTGTGAAGGCAGCATTTATTTCTTTTTTATTTCCTAGAATGATGTGCTTTTGCTTTGGGCAAATGACAATGCTACAATAATACTGACTATAACAACGATGTTATATTTCAGAAGAAATAACCGTTCTCATGATTTTAGTGCTCGCTCAGAAGGCGTTTAACTACGGATTTATCATCTTAAAGTGAGGAGAATAGTGGAAAATAAATAACGAGCCAGCAAAGCCAGACTCTTTTCATTATGCTGTCTTTCCGTAAACTGCCTGCTAAATATTGGAGAAATATGAGTAAGACATTATAGAACAGACGTGTCCTCTTTGTCTTATTCTGTTACACAGTAAAAATGAAGAGTGGTCAGTCTGACTGGCCAAACAGCTGCTGATGAAAGATGCACCATATTGTACTGTACCTTTTGCAAATTGCTGAGAAATAATATGGGTGGTCATGGTCAGGGCAAATGGCCCTCTTCTCTATGATGTATCCTTTGTTGGCTAATGAGCAAGTCAGGTGCAGTCACACAACAGAGGAAGACAAAAGAAGACCTGGCTACACCATTTCAAGGTGGAAATCAGAAGAAGGATTTCTTTTGGGGGGATTCCAAAGCTGTCCATTCTTTTTTTTTTTTTTTTGCCAGGATGCTAATTACTTAATTAATCACTTGATTTAACTAATAAAGACATAGTGAAAGTGGTTGCGCCAAGAAATAATCCAGAGGAAAAGTTTGGTTAGTCGATACATACGTTTGTGCTAGTACACATCTCTCTACTCAATTAGATGTGTTTGCAGACATGCTATGTACAGTATGTTTCCAATAGTGTGTGTGTGTGCGTATGTGTGTGTGTGTGCGTGTGTGTGAATCTCCATGGAGCTGTCAGTGCAACAGGAGGCTTTCAAATAGGATTTCTGCCGCTTGGCCGAGGTTTATGCAGACGCCGGGGCTTTCGATTCGCCGCTCACTCACGGACGGCCATGCATGACGGACCGTTTCCTTTAGAGAGAAAGAAGGAGAGAGGGACAGAGAGAGACGGGAGACACTGAGGATGTGCAGCGAGAGAAATCGAGCGGCAGAGAATGAGCCGGAGAGGGGGCATAGAAGGTGGAAGGGCATATTAGAAAGCAGGGAAGGGGAATGAAATGGTCAACAATCACTGAAGAAAGGACAGATTGAGACAGAGTGATGGACAGGAAGAAAAAGTCTGCTCCGTGGTTCCTCTGGAGAAGACGGTAAAAGGCTATTACCAAAAGTGTTACCCACATTTCAGCAAAGATGAAAGGCGGTGTTACAGAAATAATTAGTTTCACCACTTAAAATGAAACTTAATTGCATGTCTAGAGTCAGACAGTCGCCTTGAATTCTTACGGTCGGTGACAATTCTAAATTATTTGCGACAGCTTTTTCAGCCGGCCGTATGATTTCACCTAAGCCTGGGTTTCTGCACCTCAATTAGGATTACTGTTATTGGTAGGAAGCTTTCAGACAGCTCAAACTGTGTGAAAGAGTGTGTCAATAGCAATTTGGTTTGGGAACAACAAGCTCCGTTCACAACAGTAATGCATTTGGCTTGGTTTCAGCTGGGAGAGGTATTATGAGGACTTCTCCGGGAGTCATTTAGTTAGTAACTCATAACCCGATCACCAGATTTTTGGGGGAAATCTAATCAAATGAATCCACACCATTTTGGAAGACAGTTGTAATCGCTTGTGTTTAGGTTAAGCTTAGGAAAAGATCATGGTTTGGTGGATTTCTGTAAAGAAAGCACGTTCTGCCTTGTTTTTCAGTGTCTAAAATTAACCCACTGTATAAAGATAAGTTTATTTTGAAACATTACATGAAAACCTGAGCAGCAGTAGGCATTCAAATTACTGAAGAAGAGCATCAGTAGTGCAGTTATGAGCTGACACCAGCCACTATATTTATCCCAGTTCTAGGTGTTGTTCAAATTATAATCATTACCCCCCCATCAGCGGCGATGGCAATATATCCTTTCATTCAGGTCACAGCGGGCATGTCTGCTGTAACAGAGAAAACCATCATTGTTGTTGGTCCTTCTGAGCGAAAGGTTCCATTCCTCTAAGGGGTAAAGTGCCATTAGGGTCATAAATATATTATGTCATTAGCAAGAGATGTAAGATGTAATTACCAAAGTGTCATTCCTGTAACCTGTGTCATTAGCTTTATTATCATCAGAAGACTGCTATCAAGAACAAGACCGCCACCTTTGGAGCCCACAAGGACTGCTGAGATGAATGTGAGTGCTCATCACATTGTGGGTTTGTCCAGTGGCTCGGTAGGTAGAACATCTATTTATACTGTACTACTGAATTTAGGCCATTTAGGCAGTAAATTATGGTTGGAGGACAGTGAATTACTTTCACAAACCTTGAAAGACTTGTGCCGAAGCAGTAAAGGTATCAGTCACTGCATGTGTGTCCCTGGATTTACAAAGTTCAATTGCCTGGTTCACTAAGCAGCAGTTATTAAAGGGAAATGCATAGTTGATATAGGTTCCCCCCGTGCATGCACAGTTTACTAATATGGAGAGTGATGAAAGTCCTTTAAAACGTGTGTAGTTACACAATGTAGCAAAAAAGCCTTTGTATAATCCTTGCAAAATGTCTTAGGTTGGGCTTCCAACAGTAGTAAACTCATGCAATCATCCCAATCACTGCATCATGCAAGTTACCCACTGGCTTTGCACAGACTAATACATGAGTACTAGCTCCGTCACTGGGTAAAATAAATTTGGAGAGAAGCATATACTGTATATCATTTTTGGGGACCGATAACAAACAACTGTAAAAAATGCTTGAAGGCCCAGTCATGAAAAAATAAATAAATAAATAAACAGTCAGGCATACCATTATGACCTTCCTAATATTGTGTAGGTCTCCCTTGTGCCTCCAAAACAGTTGTGAATCATCAGAGAATGGACATGGGCCTTCTGAGGGTGTCCTGTGGTGTCTGGCAACAGAATGTTGTTAGTGGGGGCCTTTGGGTCCTATGGGTTGATCCCAAACTTGATCAGTTTGGGATCTAGTGAATTTGGAGGCCAGGTCAACACCTTGTGCTGTTCTTCATGTTTTTTTTTAGTTGTTCCTGAACCATTTTAGTGTGTGTGTCTGTGTCAGGCTGCATCATTCTGGGGATGGCTGCTGCCATCAAGGAGTGTCATTGCTATGGGGAGGGGGTGTCTGGTCTGTCTAGGTGGGTGGTACATGTCTAAGTAACATCCACATGAATGCCAGGTCCAAAAGTTTCCAAGCAGAACACTGGATTGTCACAAGATGGTCAATGTCACTCCCTTATAAGAGATTCATTTTGAGGCTGGAAATCTGTGCTTACTCTGCTCCTCCGCAGTATGGAGGGAGATTATTTTACTGGTGATGGTTTGAACATGGGATATAATCCCCCTGCTAGGTTCTTAAGAGCTTCTGGCAACATCTCCCAGACTTCATCTGTAGATATCATTTACTGTAAATAGCTTTGGGAATATCAGCCCCTGTTAAGAAGGTATTTACAACATTCTTAACAGGTGATATTCTTAGACTTGATATTGCTTTTTCACAGAAACAACACTAAGTCCCTGCATTATAATTGTCTTTTTATCATAAAAAATACAACTTAAAGGTTCTTATCATAAAGCTCACTAATTATATTTTCCCTAAACCTCTCCCTTTTGATTTGTCAGAAACGTTGTCTTTAAAGGCTTCCGGGTGGACGTATGCGAGCGAGTGCATGAGACATCAGCTCAGAAGATGTGAAGTTCTGGTAATGACTATAATGCTGTCTTTCACAGTTGTATGCTGTGAGGTTTAATTAGCCGTGAGGATGTACTGAAATAGCTCAAAGTGAAATGAGCTGGAATTGTTTTCCGTATCAGGCATCGTCAGTGGTGATAACATGTACGGACGTCCTTAGGCATACACTGTAATCATAATTATGTCTATATTCATGTACCTGTCCACCTACCAGTGCTGCTGATTTTCTCTTAAACTCTAATGCTCTCTCTCTTTCTTTTCTCACAGTCTTCTCATTTGTTCTCTCATTTCCTCTCTCTTGCTGTAACTATCTTTCGGAGCCTCTGTATTTTTCTCGCACTGTAACACCTTTTCTCTCTTTGTCTTCCTTCCATGCTCACATTGTCATAGCAAAAGAGAAAGAAGAAGAGAGATTGAAGTGCTCATACTTACTAGACAAACATCAGTCATTTGTTCAAATGCCTTAAATCTCTTTTCTGCAGCCCATGCCACAACTGCAATCTCTCTGCAGCACGGTGGACGTTGCTATAGGTTTACCTTAAAACTCAATCATCTTTAACAACTGTATGTGTGTTACTCCTTCCTGTGCACTACAAAACTGCACACACACAAGCAAACGGAGCGGGTGAAAGGCAGGCGATATGATTGGAGAGGAAGGAAGGGAAAAGCACAGTCTGCAGATTTCAAATCCAGCGTTTGTTTAATACGCACGCATTTCTATTAGCAGCTCTATGTGCATGCTGAGCCTAAAATTAGCACGCAGTCTGTTGAACAACAAACAGGCTACAGGGAGGAGGACGTGCTGCCAAAAGGCCTAGCAGAGAGACGAGAGGGGGATAGGTGCAGGTAGCCAAGTCAGTGATAGCAACAGCGGCTACAAGAAATATCATCACACGTTCTAGCTACACTTATTTACATATTTAGATAAATCTGTCTGCTGTAATTTTAATTGAGGATGACTGGGTAACTCTTTAGTAGTACAGTGTCCCACCAGAGGGAGTCTGACAAAAGATGAATAACAACCGGTGAGCATTTTCTGCTCTGTTTTGTTTTCTTTCTTTTTTTTTTTTTTTTTTTTTACTTACTGTATTTTTTTCTTTTACTTATTGTCTTGCGTTTTTGCACTGTTGTGTTTCCCTGTTGTCATTTTGTTTTGCCATTAGCTGTAAACCTCTGGTGACGGCTGCCACGGCTCATCTGCCCTTATCTAAACAGCGCCGTGGAACGAACGGTAACTTCCGTACACAGGTGCAAGCAGCCAGGTAAACACTGCGATGCCAAGTAACCGGCATAAACGCGCAAACAGCATGCCGTAATAAATCACAACATTTGATTTTACAGTTAGATCATGTATGCTTGGACACTGACTGTTTTGCAATAACAAAATTTCTTACGAGCTCCAATTGTCCATCAGAAAGTGAGATGCCTGCTCGATCAGGCTGACTGTCATGACACTGAGATATGAAATGATCCCCCGTGTCATTCTGTTCAGTGTGCGTCCTGTCCTTATGTTATTTCCTGTCTGAGGGATTGTTTCCCAGTTGGTTCTGTGGCACTTGCCAGTTCACATGACGTAATCCTCTGCATATGTATTTTATGGCAGACTTGGATAATAATACGCCTGCCTCCCGGAGAGTGTTGTTCTCAGAGTGAGTGGTACTTTTAAAAAGATATGGTGCACAAATGCCACGAGTTCTCCATCTCCAGAACATCTGGAAAAGGTGACAACCAGCCACCCATCTGCAAATGACTGATCCCCTGTGTTCAGTTATGAAGCAGCGCAGAGAAGGTTTTCAGCAGCTTCCCCAGGTGTACTTTTTCAAGCGCTGAATAACTCACATAAATGAGGTGCAAATACATGTTGTGTGGGTGTTTCAATATGCCTCATCCATATTCATAGGAGCTGCGACACTCAGGGTTTATCCTTTTAAGGCGCTAAACTGACAACTCCAGCACACAACGCACACAAAACAGAAAATGAAAAGGGGTTCATTTGGTTCATGGCAAGATGCTACTTATCCATTTTAGAAAGGAAAATACTACCTGTAATTTTGCGGTACACATTTGTAAAACACAGGTGGTTCCAGTAAAACTTGATTCATATCTTTAATGGGAAACAATTTAGAATCACATTTTCTTTTCATTAACATGCACAATAAAAATTGATGATCTGGAGCTGACGACAACTAACACAGTGGCAAGTCTACCCCCATGCTAGTGACTGTGTGAATCTAATATTAATATGCTCAGAACGTTTAACATGGATATTTACCATGTTATCAGTTTTAGTTTAGTCATGTATTTATCTGTCAGTTTGGTGAGGACAGTGCACATTAATTAAAACCTTGGTACAAATGCATGATGTTGTGAAAATATGCTGGATTTGGCTAGAAGCTAATTTCCATCCGTAAGTCCTCAGACATTGGGAGACAAACATAACAAACATACAGACATAGCAGCATATACAAACCTAAATAAGAGCAACAAATTGTCATGGCTCTGTGTTTCGATTCCTGTGTTCATGTTTTGAGTTTCCTTCATGTTTCATGTTTTACAGTTTCCTGTTTTATTTTGTTAAGTTCTTGGTTTCCTGTCTTGTGTCCCTTCCCGCCTTTGTGATTGTCTTCCCTGTCTTGATTGGTTTCACCTGTTTCTCGTCACCTTCCTGTCCTGTGATTTCCCACCTGTGTAATTGTCTGCCCCGCCCTGATTGTTTTCACCTGTGTCTCCTCTGCCTTTGTGTGTGTATATATCGTCCTGCTTTTCCTTTTGTCCTCTGTCGCAACATACTGTGTTTCCAGTGTTTTCAAGCTCTCGTCTCGTCCTGTTATGCTCTTGTCTTTTTTGAAGGCTTTGATTTTTGTCTTTGGTTCTCCTGCCATCTCAGCAGCGCTTTGTGTTTCCTTTTGTTTAATTAAATTCATTTTTTGCCAGCTTCTGCCTCATCGCCTCGTGTCCAGCATTTGGATCCTACCTCACCCTGGAAATCCATGACACAAATGATGTTTCAGTACAATAAATGCAAGACAGCTTAAAAGTGGGCTACTACTTTAACATGTTCACAGGTTTGATTAGTTTTTAACCATTTTTTGAGCTGTTTTTTTTTGTTTGTTTGTTTTTGTTTTTTGTTTTTTTAAAGCAGTGAATGTGGAACTTTCTCAAATAGTAGTTGAGAGACTACTACTCAGACAACCTATGACAGACATGGTGTTTTGACCTATAGCAGTTCGTCTGAACTGCACTTTACAGTCCCCTCTGGAGGCTGATCTGGTACCCGAGTGTTGTGAGTTCATCAAATAAATTCCTCCAGGGCCGGGGGGCAGATAATGACCATAGTGTTAGCATTCTAGAATTTACTAATAGGCATCAAAAATAAAAAAATCAGCTGAGGTGGATGGGAGCTTTGTATGTATGTATTACATATACATGTATTTAGTTATGCCTTAAATTTATTTTAAATTTAATTTATTTTAGTGATAACTTAAGTAAAAGAACAAGACTAAACAAAAATTAAACATTTCACTTGAAGATGGCACTGGAAACGTTACGGGATTATTATTGTAATTATTTGGGGACCAGGATAATGTTTTTTTTTTTAATATTTCTCCAGAAAAATCAAAGCTTAGACCTGCTGGTGGTGCTAGAGGAAAAAACAAAATATCAGAGGGATCCACCTTTTCAGCATCACTGATGTGTGCATTAAATTTTATGGCCTATCCATACAGGTAAATAGTTGTTTATTTCAGAGTGGACCAACAACGCTTTATTGCCATCCCTAGCACACCACTGCTTTTGTTCTTCTTTTTACCCTGGAAAGCACCTTGTGCACCATTGGGTGCTGGAAGGTGCTATACGAATAAATATTGATTGATTGATTGACTGCTGATATGGCCCGAGTCCTTTTCTACATTTTCCTGCATCAGCGAGGATTTACATTCACATGAAACGCAGACTTTTGTAAAAATGTATAGAGGCTTCCGTAAGTTTGAAGTCTGGAGCTACTTTGGAGTTAATTTGTCAAGTTGTCAAACATTTGACATACTTTTTATAATATGTTTCCAAGAGATTGTCAAATGAAATTTAAGTTAACTTTTATACTGTACTTTTCAGTCCTTATACTACAGATTGTGTTCTGATGCAAAATTTCATAAACACTGAGTCTGGATTTCAGTTACAAAATTAACTTGAATGATGAGAGAATTGATGTCAAATCACAAAACTGTGTTTAATGGCTTCCAGTTATAGCACTATATGCACTGATATGTACTGACCAGACCAATACAATAATCAATGTCTACAGCCCGATCACATGATACCATAATCTACTGAAGGTATGTGATTCCTCAAATCAAATGCCTCAGTGGACACAAGGATCAATTACACCATGAAAGCAAACTTCCCTAAATGCCACGTTTCCTGAATTAGCTCCACTGACCAGAGTATCTGTCTGATCCTTCTCTTGGGCTGGATAATTGGTGTCACTCTCCTTTAATCTTCTAACTGTTATCTGATGCAAAAGGCGTTAGAACATAACAAGATGTGGATGTTGGCAGGGCTTATTAGATTACCAGGACACAGTGTGCACTGATTAACTACAATAATTAAAGAGTTAAAATATGAATTTATATCGTGTATGCTTTTCTGTTTGTTTACCTTTTTATGAGGCGTCCCTTAACGAAGTTAACCTAATTAAAACATGAAAAACAAATATCTCTGTTGCATTCTGGGACTCCACGTGTGGCTTTGTGCTTGCTATTTAGTCGTAATGAAACGCACCTGATCGGTAATATAAAACAATTTCTTTGTCTTGCCTGGCTGCTAAAGTCTGCTAACTGTTATCTGATGCAAATTGAATCAGAGCGTAGAACGACGGATATGGAGCCGAGAGCTGCTTATTAGATTTCCAGGACACACAGTACATTGATTAGCTGTGATTATAATGAATACTTTCAGTTTAAGTATTAATCCATAGCTGCAGACAGAACGAGGCTGAAGCCACATAGACCTGACGGAAGAGGTTTTTTATGATTATAGGTATTTTCTAGATGTCTTTACATGTATTTTCGCATCATACAGAGGATGGTGCATCACTGAGAACAAGACTGCTGTAAACAAGAACTTCAATCAATATTATCAATAAAACTACATCCTGAAGATGCTGCTAGACAGTATTTACATTGCGCACACTTAGGATGGAGCATAATGTATTAGTGTTCATATCATTGCAAACCGTCTGCAGTAAATAAGTATGTGACATACTAATGTGTATTAATCTTATACAGCTGCAGGGCTAAGTCTCCTTAATGTTCTAAACTGCATTAGAGTAACAGGGCTTGCAGGGTGGCACTGTTTATTAGATTGCCAGGACTGAGGGAACACTGATTTGCAAAGACAATGATGGAGAAGACGGTACATGTTAATGGAGGTAGAGAGCTAATCCATAATTCATATGAACCCAAACAATAGCAGGACCACTGCATTAATCTGCACAAAATGGAAGGGTTGTAAATCAGATACGGCAGAGCCACATGTGTACGCCGTATTACGTTGCAAACCAATAAACACATGTGTGACGGGAAGAGAAAAAGTTTTCTTTTTTAAAAAGGTGATGGCTTTTTTTTTTTTTTCTGCAGTTGTTTTATGCTTTCCATTTTCCCTACAGAGAATCCCTTCGGGAGCCCTACAATTAATTAACATCACAATTTATTGCACAGGCTTCATGCATGAATTATGTTAAGCCAAGCGGGGATGTCAGTGTGGGTTGTTTATGTGTGTTTGGGCCCGTGTGGTCTATGCTTGTGTGTGCTGTACAGTATGGAGAGTCTTAAAAGGGCTGTTCAGCCTCGGTTGTAGGGTCCAGGTTAGAATCAGGTTTAGATTAGGGAGCAACAAGGGAACGCATTAGGTCAACAAGTGTCCTCACAAAGACGGAAATATGCAGTATGTGTGTGTCTTTGTGTGCATGTCCTGTCGTGTGTCTCGCTTTATGTGTGCAATTTTGCGTGTGGTTATCTTTCACAAGTGCAGTGCAAATCCCTAAGTCGGAGGCTTATCAACTCCTCCTACCCTCCACTTCATTAGCATCATCCACCATTATTAACCTGTAGTACTCAGTCTGTCTCTGGCTCTTAAACACACACACCCACACACAGCGGAACACTGTACAAGCAGGTGTACACAAACAGAGATCAAAGTTGGGTCTTACAGATAAATCCCACATAAGCCAAGCAGAAGCCGCCATACTGTAAATACAATGGCATGCTGTTCTGAGAATGACGCTTAACTGATGATCTGATGGGGTCGTTGTTTCTTTTTGGGTGGGGTTGTGGGGGGGTTCTTTGCATAATATAAATTAAGCAATGAAGGCCAACCTCTGTTATGTGAAAGTGTGAGATTTAGTGCGACAGGATGTTGGCTTCCAGAGATAAATGTGTTCAAGTATTTGCAATCTGTGGTTTTGGTTCACAGATAACCTTCAAGCACACACAGTGTGGTTGCATTTTCTTCATTTAAATAGCATAACAATCAATGGGGACCTGTTATGCTCATTTCCAGCTTGATATTGTTTATTGTGGGACTCCACTAGAGTCAGTTCACAGCTGAATGAAGTCCTCATTTATCTCACACTGCATGGTATATTATGTGTCACTTCAGCTTCGATCTGAAAAAGGCAATATGTTCTCTGAGCTCTTTCAGACTCCCACTCCCTAAAAGCCCACTTTGTTCTGTTCAGCTGGCTTTGCAGCACTTCCTCATTCTGTCGCCAGTGTGAAGGCTCTCAAAGCAAACTGTAAACCTATTAGTAAAATTGTTTCTTGTTCTATACTGGGAATGGGAAAGTACTATAAGTTAATGCCTTCATTTACATATTCTCACGCGAATGTATATATTCAGGAAACCGATAGGAACCAAAAACATTATATATTACAGAATCCCCGAGAGGCATTAACTTATAGTACTTTCTAGAAGACGCTTAATAAAGTTCACTCTATTGACTCGTATTGGTTCAATATGGCGCCGACGCTGACAGTCCAGCTCTCAATGAGGTGTATATGTCTATGGCCGGCCGCTGTCTGTGGGCGGATTAAACCATTTTGCGTCTCCAAGAGGGGGCCCCCAGAATGTCCAATATGTTGGGAGGGCTGTGACACAAAGTTCATTCTCTCAGTTGATGTTATCAGTATATTTGAAATACATTATGACACCAATTAATTGGAGGGCCCAATTCATTAAAAAAAAATTAAAAAAAATCAGTGTTTTCATGGGCCTTCTCCCTACTCGGGCCCTGGGTAGTCAGGTCCCCTTTTCCCCCCACTACCACGCCCATGTTATCATCCCCTGACCGCACGTCCCTGCCTGTAACACTCCTCAATTAGAATGTTTTGTGAGAATATGTAGTGTACATTCAAGTGAACATTCAACACTGCCACATTATACATTACAGAATAGGAGGAAAGGTTCACAAGGCCCCATTTAAAGACAGGCTTATATAAAATAAAGTTAATTAAATTCACCAATAAATGCAATAACCCACCGTTATGACGCCTCTGTGTTTGTTGAAACAATGTCAGAGAGCAGTGGATTCAACAGGTGCTTTTGGGGGCGGCAGTTTGCAGTGCGTTGTAAGGTGTTACTACCTATTCTCCACCGTTGTATTTACAATTTTAACATAAGTTTTACGAGCATATGAACAGAGATAATGGGTGATGAGACATGGCATACACAGTATAATACTACAACAACCCAACTACAGTTGTATGATTAATCCAGCAGAGTGTGTATTGCGCTCTCTGCCAAAGAAAAGCCCCTGAATGTGGCATCAGTGGGAATCAGTGAGTGTCTGTATGGCCGATATATCAATGTGGCCTCATGCTTCTGCACCCCGTGTGCTTGTGTTCTCTGTCTGAAGTCGTTCTCGTCAGCCCCCGGGAGGCTGAGATTTGATATTTGTCACCAGATGTTGACGTCAGGCTGATAGTTTGAACCCGTCACTAAAGGCGAGCGTCAGCCTCTCAATCAAAGACAGTCTTATATCCTCCTTCTCCTTCATCCACCTTCGAATGACTTTACTGTCACATTAATCTGTCCTCTCTTTCTTCACTTCCCCGTCTATCTTCCCTTTATCTCTTTCTGAATGCAAAGCACTAGAGTGTTTGTCTGCCTGTCTTCTCATCACATCGGTGCAATGTATGCGAACGCACACACCGTCATGACCCGAGCGTGTTGCCTCACTACATTAACGGAGAGTCCAACAGCGCCCCGGAAAGGAGTTACTTCCACTGGCTTTGTGTTTACGCTCGCTGTCTATCACAAATACACACAAAGGCCCAAAGTGCCACACATAGCTCAACTGTGTGCTTTTGCTTTCTCTCACCTCTTCTCCATGGCGTTCAGCGCACTGACTCGTTCACTTCACTCACTCACTTCAGTCTCATTCAAGTCAAACAAGCATTATTGGCATGAAAAACAAAAGTAGTTACTGCCAAAACAAAAGCCTCTCTCCTCCCTCGCTGACTCTAGCAGCAGGCCAGACAGGATCTTTATCCAGTCTGTCTCCGCTGAATCCATTTCTCAAACACCCAGACAGAGTTGTGTGCTGTGTTTTTTTTCCCTGTTGATTTTGAAACACTGACTTCCGGCAGGATGCAGGATAAAACTAAATTTATAGCCAAATACTGCATAAATCTGTATGATCATATTGTTTATTTCTGCAGAGAGAAAAGTAGATGATCACCCAGACTCTGTGTCACACCTGGCTTACCTCAGTGAGGTGAGGGTTGGGGTTGAATCCACACTGGTTACAGACGGTGGCCTTACACTGGGTGCAGGTGTTGTAGTTGGGTACAGCCGGTGGGTTGGACAGCTCTGTGGTGGTGCACACTGGGCACAGTTTGCTGCTTGGCATGGGTGCGATCTGTGGCAAAGAGTAGGGGGAGGTGGGCGTCACACCGCGGTCAGGAGTCCTGGAGCCGCCCGATCCGCTGAAGTCGACTTGGAGGTTTCGACGGGAGGCATGCTGACCGGGACTTTGACCTGCATGGCCTCCCATGCCGGTCCCAGCTGGCCCGTGACCCGTCCCATGGCCAGACCCTGTGCCATGCCCCATGCTGGACCCCTGGTTGGACTGCATGTGGCGGGGGGAGGATGGGCTCTCATGAGTGGCCAGGCGGTAGGGCTCTCCAGCTCTTGACCCTATTCCTCCACCGGTGCCCATGCCTGCTCCTATTCCACCTCCACCCATCCCTCCACCCATCCCTCCCATTCCCCCCATCCCTCCTCCCATTCCTCCCATTCCTCCTCCTCCCATTCCTCCCATGCTTCCTCCTCCCATTCCGCCTCCCATTCCACCCACTCCTCCTCTGCCCATTCCTCCTATTCCACCTCCTCCTGTTCCTCCCCCTCCTATTCCTCCCATTCCCCCTCCCATTCCTCCCATGCTTCCTCCTCCCATTCCCCCTCCCATTCCTCCCATGCTTCCTCCTCCCATTCCTCCTCCCATTCCACCCATTCCTCCTGCTCCCATTCCTCCTATTCCACCCATTCCTCCCCCTCCATGGCCCCCTTGTTGCAAGCCAGGTTTAGGACTACCCATTGGACCCATCGGACCCCTGGAACAAAAGAACAAAGCAAAAGACAACATTAAAATCTGATGACAACAACAAACAATGCATAAGGAATTTGGACAGTGTGTTACAAAGTAGAAAAGTATAAGAAACTAGGGCAATTTGCTGCGGGGTTACACGAAAAGCCCAGTTCATGCCTAGCACATCCAGCAATTTTAGGGTTAGGGTTAGGGTTCAGTCATCTCCTCGCTGCCAGAGAAACGGCAGCAGAAACAACGATAAAAAGCAGCAAAATAATTACTCCTTTATTCACCGTTAGCCGCAGAAAACTACAGAAGGACCACAGCACATCTATAGCCATCAACAAATTAAACTGGAGCATCACAGCCTCTAGAGACAAATCCATATTCATAATTCCACTGTGAGTCAAAGGCGCGCACATGCACTCATACACCTGGGGCACAATATGACACACACGCACACAACTGGACATTCATTCATTTATTCATTGAACACCTCAGGAAAGAGGCATAAACACACACCTGAGGGGAAGCAAATTGGTACAAAACTCTGCCAGAGGACACTTCTAAATTATTAAAAGAAGTTGATGAAGTATCTTTATAGTTTTTTTTTGTTGTTGTTGTTGTTTTGCTTGTGCAAAAATTCAACTTGAGTTAAGAGACAAACACAGACTGTGTCCATTTTTTACATTTCAATAAAGTTTTTGTTAAAAGAACTTAAAAAAAATCTATTGCTGCAAATATGAATTTTGTGGTACAGTGAATATGTGTTTAATAGATTAAATCTAAAAAAAAAAATGGTTTCACATCATGTGATTCACACAACTAGAAGTGTTTAATATAAATGATTATAACAGACAGTGACTCAGTTTGGCTTTGGTTAAATGCATGCAAGTCTCACATTCTGCAAATCTGAGAATTTCAAATGAATTCAGTTTGATTCGCCTAATTTAATGTAGAACAAATGTACACCACACAGCATGACATTTAAAAGGTAACTCAGCTGGATCAGTTTGTAATAGCTCCAAGCTGTAACCCAAAGCATCATACTCGCGCATAGCTCAGGATAGAATGAAACGAGATCAGTCACAGTTCTTACACGTCCCCATCTCTTTCTGTGAATGAGTTAGCGGCGCTGCCTTTAGACACAAAGTTTACCCAGTTACCAGGCTAACAGCTATAAAATAAAACCTTATCACTGTGTTGAAATGACAGACTCTAGAAAGGAAAGGAAAACCAATAATCCCCCACCCCAAACATCTTAGAGCTGATTTTAATTTAGAAATGACACATCTTTTGAAAGAAAGAAAATTATCTAGTCATCTCTTAATCAAAGTCCTGAAATGGTGTTGACATTATGGTCTAAAGCAGTGTTTATTTAGCCCAAACTTTCCACACCAACAAACCGTTCGTGGGGTAGAGTTGGTCTGGAGTTGCTCCGTTTAGAAGTGATTATGCCCCAGCAAAGATCTGCCGGGCTAATCAAATTGTTTGGGCGGGGTTTATAACAGCAACGTAGTCATCCATGTCATCTGAGCGCCCTGGAGTTTAATTTGTTGATGATAAAATGGCTCTGATAGGTTGTAGGAGTATCTTATAGTGAAATCCAAACTGTGTGTTACCAGATTCATTTCATATGGGAACTGAGTCTAGCTACACCAGGCTAGGGTTTCATATGTACAGTATACTATAAGTTTACATTCACTGATCCAATACAGAATGACCATCACTACATGGTTAAAGATCCACGCCACTCACAAATTGGGTTTTGGTCATTGTTGCTGGCCTTGGGTGTTTGGCCTTCACCATGTAAATAGATGTATATTCAGAGTTTGACTCTAGAAGGCTGTTGGCTGTCTCAAAAATCCCTTAGTTTTAGATATACGATGACCTGGATGTTTGCGAATCTTCACAGACATCTGCTAGGAGTGAAAAGGAGTTAATTCGTATTTCACTCAAAATCAGAGTTGGAGGTGTGTACTTGCAAGCAGGATTTGTCAGAAGTAAATTTAACTACTGTCAATGCCACGTCAAGCACATATTGAGCGTAATGCTACGCATTTTAAGCATTTTGTATGTCATTTTATAGCACTAAAACTATTCTGTTCTACTGCCCATGCTGTCATTGATTGAATGAATCAAGGCCCAGTGTAGTAACAATTTTAAATGGTTAGTGCACACAGAAATTGGAAACGTTGATTTACTGAGCTCCAGTGTCACAACAGAGACTGAAAAATGTTCCAGTCTGCTTCTCAGTCCACTGAAAGGTTTTCTTCTTGTGGGCAGCCTGGCTGTGAAAATGTGCGATTTCTTTTCTCTTTTTCTGTTTTCATTCATTTTCTATCATGCTCCCTTTGCCATCTCTCTATTATTTTCATTGCCTCTCTGTCTAATTTGCTATTACTTTTTTCAGTCAGCCCTAACCATGGCCTTACTCCCCTTTTCTATTTTCCTTTGTTGAGTCTGTTCTTTCTCTCTCTCTCTCTCTCAACATTTTCATTTCCGCTCTTGAAAGGAAAGTGAACCCCAAGTAACCCTGTCCACCAACTCTCTGGCTCTACTGATGTTGCAATGAAATAAAAAATAAAAAATAAAAAGCATATTTTTAATTTCAACATTTAAACTCAGGAATCAAAATCTGAGTTGGGCATTCGGATCATTAAATGGGCCCAAACGATGTCAGTGGAACAAACAAGACAAGTACTGGTGACTGCACACTACAAAATCACAGAGGCAAACAAATCAAAAACACTGTGCATACACCCTAAATCAGTCTGTATTACAGGAGTTGCATGAAAACACACAGCTGTGAGTGTCAGTTTGTGTGTGTTTCACGGTGCCTGCGAAGGGAAAAGGAGTGACTCAACAAAAACCTAAAAGCTTCTCTGATTCACTCAGCACAGACGTTGAAGAAGGCTTGAGATTTAACGCTGACAGAGAGGTGGATGATGGGAGATGAGGTACAAAAAGAAAACTTGACAGCGGAGAAAATGAGCTGTAGCAAAACTGGTCCTATACTTTACCCAAGATTGATTCTGAATGCACTCTTCCGCCACTTCCTGTTTACTCTATAGTACACTGCATTTACTGTCATTTGATTTCAGTGTCTAGTGTCTATGATATGTTAAACAGTCAATTTTGTCAAACAAAATCCTTAACCCTACTTAACACATGCATTTATTTTTTTTTTTTTGGAAATCATATTCTGGCATAGTGACAGATCTAAATACTCATGAGCCTCTGGTTAATGCTATGGAGAAGAAGCCACTCCAATCGAATTAGGGCGGCAGGGAATTCCACATTCTTTGTCACTGCAGTTGTTATGTGGCACCACAGCTGTGAAACGGTCACATATTTTTAAAAGTCAATGAAAATTAAATGAATTTAAGCTGCGCGAATGCGTTCTCAACAAGTCAGCCATTCTTGCCTAAATAAACCTTAAAAGAGTGACAGACAATGTCTCTCCTAAAAATATCTGGAGAGAGGCTTTGTGAAGCTCAAAGAAGCAGGCATTTTGTAATTGGTTAATTATCTGAATGGCAAATTTGAGCAGCTGAAGAGTTACAACACTTCTTTTTTTTTGTGACCAAGCAAAAAAAAACAAGAATCTTTCATTTGCACATACTGTTAGATCAATTTCTTACTCTTTTTGTGAATTTAATTTTTCCCGTTTTAGTTATGTGTAACTATTATACCTTATTATCTTACTTATTTTACTCCTTTTACTAATAATCTTGGAAACTGTGTGTTTCCTACATTAACTCCTGTGTTACACTTCCTGTAGGAATATATTGTTGATGCACTGGTGGTACTTTGGCACGTGCAACAGTAGTCATTTCAGCAGTACTCGATACCTTGATTGAGCTTCTTTACCATACCTTTGCTGTTTCGTCGTCTTCAGATTTTGTCTTTATACATTTTATTGCAAGAATATATAAGCTGGTGCAGAGCAAGGATGTTATTGCCCCCATATGCTTAAATGCTGCAATATGTAGCCCTTTATGAGTACACCAAAAACGTGGAGGTAATGGAAAATGTTAAAAAGAAAAATTACAATGAAAGAGAGCATCCTTTTTTTAGGAAGACACCATGGCTAATTGCTGCAACTAAGGCGGATGTAGGTGACAACCCAAATAATAGGAACAGTCCCTCTCTCTGTGTGTTTACACACTTCGTCTCTGTTTTGCACTGTGGACATTTATCACTGTCGCACCCAGCCTTTAATGACCCAATACACACGCTTGCTCAGTCAAAGTGATTTCACACACTCCTATTGTAATCCTCGATTTACTCTGTAATCATGGAAGAGAGGGATAAAGCTCATCTGCCAATCATATGTAAGTGACAATGACAGAAGGGAGAAGAGAAAAAGAGGGATGCCACAGTAAAAGATTGTTTTGTCTAATGTTTAAAACAGGATCCAATGTTTAAAAGAAGCCTCACTACGCTGGGTAATGTAGGCTTTGTTCAGCATCCATTACTGGTTTTTACAAGTTTCTTTGGATTCATCAGGTGAGTTTTGGTTTAGGCCTATATCTTGCTATAGGTTTGTGGGTAACAGCTAGTAGATAGCAAATCTGCTGCCTGAATGTAGTTTTTTATTTGCAATCCCAGAAAATCCCCAGAGGAGGTGTTTTCACTTGTTATTGATCTTAGCCGTAGTGTCCTTCACTTCCAGATGATATGGAGAGCAAACAGATGTTTGGGTAGGATTCACCTGATCTTATTCCTCTTAGATGATTACATTCTTTATGCCACCTCTAGAGCTGCAGCCGTACAAGTCTATTTAGGTTATTGGTGGACCTAAACTAAACATCTATTTCCTCCTCCTCCTCCTCTATTTCTTCCCACTCAGGCCTGTTGACAGAATTGCTTTTGTACGGGCCATTTATTTCCATCTGCCTCCTCTTCTCTCCACCTCATCTCCAATTATTTTTCTTTTTTCTTCTTCTCCTCTGTTCAATGGCCCTCTCGTCTTTCTGCACATTCTCTCTAGGTTACTGGGAGTCATATTTTTTAGCTTTTTGAGCGGAAATCGGATAAGTCGCCTGAATGAAAAATTATGAGTATGATTTTTTTTAATGCTTTCTTTCCCATGATATTTCTAATCATGAACAACAGACTATTGATCCTCCAACAGAGTGTTAACTATTTCAACACGATTAGCTTTAACACAAACACAGAACCAATTTGGTCAGCTAGCAGAGGTGTGTCTCAAGTGCATGTTAATACTGTTGAAAATCCATGCTTCTGTGGTTCCACCAATTGCGAAAATAGTTTCTCCTCTTTCCTCCACCCTCTCTCCTTTCCTTGTTCCCAAGTCAATAAAAACTTTAGAACACAAGTTAAATTGCTGGTTAACGGATTAGTTGGTTAAGAATGAACTCAGATTTTGGTTTGTTGATGGCCAATAGACTAGCTTACTACTTACTAGAGACATAGTGGGCTACGAATGAATGAGTGAACATAGACTGAGCATATAATTTGAACCACAACACAGTAAAAGCAAATTAGGCTGCAGGATAGCTAACAAGCTAACAAGCTAACAGCATAGAGCCAGCCTGGCTAGCTTGGATTTAGCAGGACAGTAGAAAATGTCACAATCTGGCAAACACAATGTTTCATTTTGGTCGTTTGCTAGCTAAGAGATGACAACACAAATGAAATGTTTCTCTAACTCTAATTTTTGTTTTTCGATGGCCATTTTACAATTTACTAGCAACATAGCCGGCTACACTGGACTTGAAAGGTCTGTGTCGACTGCCTAAAAGATACAATAATTAGTGTCATTAGCATATTATAGTGTTGTTAGCATAGTTTTGCTCAGACTAATACTGAAAACTATAGTTTTAATTTCACTTTTATGACTAAATTATGTTTTTTTTCCCTCTTCTTTACAACTGCAGGACTGAGTGTCCTCCCTAACCCTTCAGTAACTTTGCCACTCGTCTCAGAACAACAGGGTCATGCCCAGGCTCAACTCATCTTCAGATGAGCACATCAGGATGTCGCTCTCTGAATTATCTCTCTTATGTCTGCTCACTCGGACGGTTCTTACCTCTTTCCTTAGCTCATCACAGAGTATTTCCAGGCTCTTGTGATTTCTTTGGTTGATTATTTCTAATGTGACGTTTATATCACAGAATATTTCATTGCTTCCGCTGGTGTAAGCAGTTATGATCCTATCAGGTAAATATCTACATCAAAACAAGCCCATCATTTGCACTGTTTCCTGGTTTCACCTGGGCCACAGAGCTGATAGAGTTGGCAGTTGATGCTCTTTCCTCCTCCTTGCTCATCTCACAGATGATTCAGCACAAGCACACCCTGATAATAGCTGTTACTATGGGCACCAGGTCTACTGGGTTTATGCAAACATATACTGTGTGCATACAGAAGTAGAGCTGAAGAACGAATGAATACACATAAATGTAAGCATGTGCATACAAGATTTAGCATATCATTTGAAACAAAAATCTTCCCACGCAACAAACTGGGCCATCACTAAAGCAAAATATAACATCAAAACTATTTATTGTCACTGGGAGTGAATTGACGTCTCAGGAGGTAATTTTCTATGTAATAAAACAGAGTGAGTACACGCTGTGTTATATTGCAGCATGTGTTTTCTCGGGTTTCGCAATACATATGAAGGAAGGAAAAAGATAGGAAAACAAGCAAGGAGCTTGTCGTTCAGAGGATGTTAATATTGTAGCTGCAGGGCTTGAATTTCCCTTTTCAATCAAGCCAAGTAATACACCAGGCGATTTCACTGGTTTAGATTATTTAATCAATTAAATCTGGATCTTGCTGGGGAGAAAACGTGCATTGCCTCAGCTTCATTGCACACAACTGGACACATGTAACCAATGATGGAGGCCGACTACCTCCCCTCTCTCTCCTTGCAGAATTGTTTGTTTCAATCTGATGCCAAATATTAGCTACTATAAAACAGTGTGTTAAAAAGTGTTTAATTCTGAATATGACTCTCAAAGTAGTCATTCAAACAATACCTTACAAGCTTAATGTAACATCAGATACTGTATCTTACTCCTAGCTGAGCAGGAAAAGCTTGCTTGACCTAACAGTATGACATGACAGCGGTGTCTGTTTCACACACAGCTCAAAAGTACATCATCACTCCCTACAGCTGGTGTTAATGCTATGCTATGGTAGAGAGCTGCTGTGTACATGAAAAAAAGAATTGGAAGAAAAAGCATCATCCTGTTTCCCGTTTAAAATCTGTCCAGTGCTAAAACACATAAGTCATCTCAAGACTGAACCAAGACTACGAGTTTAAGTGAAAGTTTTGTTAATTTAACAGTAAATTAATATAGTACATGTAACAGCTTGGAGTTCTTTGGTTTCAATTTTGAAATTCGACCTAAAAATAAGTTAAATTTTATTCGTGTTATCGTCTGTGAACACTCAGTAAAGACAAAGCTTTGTTATGTCATCTGAGAGTTGCAACAAGTCCACACAGCTGTGCCATTCTATGATACTTGTGTACATTCACACAAATACACACAGACTCTGAAGCACGGGTCTTAAAACCATGTACAGTATAAACATTAGTGCACACTAATGAACACACTTAAACAAGTACACAGACACACACACACACACACACTGTACAAATAGCACTTTACTGATGGCAGTTAGTATAGGGCGGCGCACAGTAAGAGGCTTTGCTGCAAATTACTTTGTAACGATCCCACATGGTGCAGAGTAAAGGCCACAAACTCTGGCCTGGATTTAAACAGAGAAACATCCTGCTAGGCCAAATAAGGAAAATCGTTTCTGAAATGTGAAGCAAAGTCCACCTGGCTCATAAAAATCTGTCACCTCTGGCTTCTCACATTACAAATGTCAGCGGATGAAGCCTTTAGTTGACTCAAGTGTAACTGATCTAATCATCTCATCACAGACAGGATAGTATGAATCAGCCTTGAGTTTTCCAATCAAAGAAAACTATGGCAATTCACTACACATTCATTACAACTTTAAGTGTATGTGGCTCCAATACTCCTGCTGATTTTTATTCAAATACATAAGATGTATGTAATAAAATAGTGGCTGAACGAGAAATGTCCACTGCATCACCATGGGTACAATAAAATTTCTCATTTAAATCACATTTAACGTGATGCAGTGTTGGCCCCTCACACCAGGTGCCTGATGGTTGCTGTTTGATTTACAGCCAGAGAGGCTGGAGACCAGCATTTAGAGCACTAACTGTTTTCTACAATACTCAGGTGCCTGTCTCTGTGTGTAAACACACATGCTTTCTTACTGTATTGTGCAGCAGTGGTACTCCATCAAACAGTATGTGTTTCTGTATCCATTTATATCTTCAGCCTGTATGTTAGAAACTTTCATTTTTTTGCATGTGATATATATAAAAACCACTTAAACATAAGTGTGAGTTAAAGGATGGGAATTTCATGTGAGCTGCAGATGGGGTCGGTGTACATTAAAGTACTCACAGAGAGTATTTAGTGTTCCTGTTTATGTGTGTGTATGTGCCGTGGCTATTGTTATAAATACACGTATAGTCCCCTCTGGGCTAAATCTGTTTCCAGCAGATGTGTTCTTCCACATGAGCAGTGTGATATAATGACAGTAACTGAAATACAGCGCAACCACACACACCCACACACGCATCCACACACACACACACACACCTGTCTACATTTACCTCTCTGTGTGAGAACAGGCTCACTGAGTTTTCAGCAGTTAGATATGCCATCGGCGCCACAGTGCATAATAGACTGTTCATTATGCACCACAGAGACACACACAAGACACAGCTGCCTGCGCTCATACCAAGGGCTTGTAATCACAGCCCCTAGCCACACACACAAATGCATACATGTTTCTCTCTCTCACTCGTGGACAGATAGATTGATAGACCCTCATTTCCTAAGTCCATGAGAAAAAGAAGGCTGGGACCTACGTTGGATTTTGAAAATGATGTCTGTTTGGCTAACTTACAGACTGACTGTCTCTCTGACAAGCTGGGTATGTGACTCACCAAGCCGCTGGTTGACAAGTTTAGTGTATAGCACTTGACTGGTCTGATACTGTCTGCCTCCTGTAATTGGTATTGGAGTCTTGAGTGATTGACTGGCCGGCAGGATGAGTGATGAGTGTGTGATTATCTTGCTAGCCTATTGAGTGACAAAGTGGGCAACTAGCTTAGTTTGGATTAACTGGGTAAATGGCAGCTTCTGAGTGAAGGGTCAGCATTTCATTCTCTCTGCCCTCCCTCTTTACTAACTGCTGCCATCTAAAGGCAAGAATGTCACAAAAATGTAAATAATTAATTAATCCGTTCGTCTTCTGTAACCGCTTGTCCTGTGAAGGGTTGCGGGGGTGCTGGAGCCTATCCCAGCTGTCATCGGGCGAGAGCCGGGGTACACTCTGGACAGGTCTCCAGTGTATCACAGGGCTAACACAGAGACACAGACAACCATTCACACTCACATACACACCTACGGCCAATTTAGAATCACCAATGAACCTAACCAGCATGTCTTTTGACAGTGGGAGGAAGCCGGAGTACCCGGAGAGAACCCACGCAGACACAGGGAGAACATGCAAACTCCACACAGAAAGGCCCAGTCGGCCCATGGATAATGTAAATAATATTAGTTATTAATTCTTCAGTGATATTATATTATTAATTTTATTTCATGTCTTTACTATTTAGCATATAAAATGGTGCATTCATCCAAAATCTTGACTGTGATTAGCCTTAAAAAGGGAAACAAATAAGCTAGCTAATTTGATGCAGTATGCACTGGAGGTACCACATGAAGCAGTCAGGACCACTGCCAAATAGGCAACCCGCGTGCTACAGGACTTACATTAATCTAAATCTCGATACATTGTCCAATGGGTACGCAGCATTTACAATTTAGAAACATTGTTCTAAAGGAAATGTTAATCCAGATAGCAATTAGGTTTTCAAATGGTTTCTGGAAGCAGGGAAACTGAACTGAAATTACCGTGGGTTGTGCCAGTGTGTTGGATTCCATTAACCGGGAAACCACTCTGTTGGGAACTGATTATGGAGCAAATATCCGCTGGGGCAAATCATTTGGGTGGGCTTTTATATAGCAACGCAGTCATACATGTCATCTGAGCGCAACAAAATGCCTCAGAGTTGTTTTTTTTTTCTCTGTATCGGTTGAAACACGCCAGAGAATGAAAACCCAGTGACGAGTTACCAGCCTCATACTGAGATAGGATTTGAGTTGGGCGACGCTAGGCTAGGCTTCTATAGGGGACAATAGATAAAGGTCTTTTTTCTCACTTTATTGTGGATTTATGCTGTGCTGGGCATATGGGAGTCTGTACCGATCTACCCAAAGGCAATTCTATTGTCTATTTGGAGCCCTAGACAAAAAATTCAAGTTAATAGGCAACCAACATTACAGAAAAAATAAAATGTCCAAATTCCCTTATTTTCCTCTTTCTTTTAAGCCTCTTAGCTAAGATGTCGACTGGCAGCGGCGTCTTGACTCCCACTGGTGAAACACACACTAGACTTGGTCCAAGACAACAGAGCTGGACAAACTTCTCTGCTAGCTAAATTGTTATCCGTCACAGAGAGACCAAGCGAAATAATAATATGCTGTGAAAGACATTTAAATTCAGTCTCTCTCCCATAGTTCATTCTGGACTAGGAGTATTCAGTTAGTTATTTAGTATGATTAGCAATCGTCGTTATTTCCTTCACATACCACTGTCTTGCTTTGACTTGTTTTCATTTGGAATTTACACTGTTAACGTACTTAAAGACTCTGAAGGGTCCTGTCCACTACGGAAGTGGTAGTAAGTGTGCAGAGTGCTGTCATGGAGAACTGTCATTGAAAACTTAGCACACTGTCAAAACTGTACTTTCTAGCTTGTCAGCCCTTGGGGGCCCCCTACTGGCAATGCTCCAAGCATTTGCCTGCTTTGCCTGTTGACAAGCTGCACCTCCTACTGTACCTGACCTATCACTCTACAGGACTCTGAGCTTAACTGGATGGATGAAATGTATTTACCGAATATTTGCTTCAACTAGCACGCCAGCTTCTGACTTCTTCTTCTATGACTGTTTCAGTCAGTGACTGATGATTTCTGGTACAGACTAGCTGATTACTTTCCTGCTTTGTTGACGGGCTGTCTGTCTGAGTAAATAAACGGCTACCTTACTCCCTGACTGCCTATCTGAATGGCTGCCTAGTTGGCTGACTGACTAGCACGGCTTTGGTCAACTCAGGCGCTGAAATGAAAAGCAGCCAAATTCTGACAAATGGAAGCTGGTGTGAAAATGATCAAAGGGAAAATCAGTGAGATGCAGGAAAGACGAAAGGAGAGAGGAAAGGTCTAGGAGAAGAATTACCCTGCTTAGCATGCTGCTCTCTCTCTCTCTCTCTCTCTCTACTTCTCATCATTTCCAGGTTTATACATATTTATACAGACACACAGATATGGAAATCCATCTCAAGGTGTTTCCCCTCTTGCTGCTCCTGCTTACTGAATTCAGTCTGATGCCAAAATCATTAATCAATACTGCTAGGCTCTTTGGTATTTGATTTTACTAGGGCTAAAAGGTTAAATCCATCTACAACATGCAACTGAAAACATAATAAACTTATCAAAATGAATAGAAAAGCGACAAATTGAAGAGTACATGAGAAAATGCTGCTATCAAAATGAAAGGACAGATGCTAGGTTATTACATACGATTGATAGTGTGTACTGGAACATGTCACAAGCTACATACTAAATCACAGAAATGACATCGAAGTGGAAAGTGAAACTGGAACACTCCATTTGTTCTACATTTTGGAATAAGAATGAATACACAGTGTTTCAGAACGTCCTTTGACCAATAACTCTGCACTTTAATTGAAATTCTTGTCAGCAGTGTGTGGGTTCAGGGGATAAATGCATAGAGGGAAAGGAGCAAAAAACAAAGGGAGAGGTTGGACGGAGCAGGTGTAAACAGAGAAGGAGATGATGAAAAAGAAATAAATAGGAGGCGATATTTCTGTCAGCTTGAAAAAATATGATGCAAGTTTAGATTAGAGTTACAGCAGAAGTTGCTTTAACTTCAGAATGCACTGGCTGGTTGAACCTCCCCGTCTCTTTCTCGCTCTGACAAACCCTTTTAACTTCAACTGGATTCCAGCTCAGTTTGATGCATTTTATCAGCAAGAAACAGACAGGCATGACTACTAAACATTGAGGCACAAGGTCCGTATTTGCATGTGTATGAAAATACATCACACTATTGATTTCCCTGCCCACACTCTTTCTCCCTTTCACCATGTTGAACGTTTTTGCTTTTTACAGTTTACAGTTGTTGCTGTCCTTTTATTCACTCTCTACTTTCTCTCTGTCCGTCTATGGTGTTTATTCACAGGACGGCTTGTACAGTCTTAATAAAAGTCATTTCATAATTACTCTCATAAAGTCCACCAGTATGGCCACAAGGGGATCAACATAAACAAAGACACTGGGTTGTGGGTAAGCGAGTGGATAACATGAGCAAATTAAATATCAGACATGAAGAACAATAAAGATTTTAATAGAAATATTGGAAACACACTGAAATGGAAAAGGACTCAGTCACAAGAACCACATTAAACAAAGTTCAAGCCTAATTAGCATTACAGCTAGCATCAATACCCAAACTGGAATTGCTAACAAATAATTTAGGGAGAAAACTATGTACTCATGGAGGAACTCTGAAAGTTTCACAACTGCACGCTTCCTTTAAAATTGTAGAAAGACAAACAAAACCAGGACAGAAAAAAATACCACATGAGCCTTCAGCCCTCCTCTGAGAGTTTGATTAGAGACAGACTAAAATAATTCTGAAGATTCCAGCTCGACTTCGCTGGCAATCTCCTCAACTGTTTCAAAAACCACTGAAGGTCACAAGTTCAAGATGACTCAGAGCCTGGTAGAAGAAATGTGCAACACAGAAAAGGGGAAACATTTAATTCCCAAACAAATTCAGGGGATCATGGTTCCAATACTGTCCACATTTGTCTGGTTTCAACAACCAGACACTAACTCACACCACAGTATATTCCTAGCCAGTCGAGTGCAGCTCTGAGAGAACAGTCTTCCCTCCAGGCGAGGACTGACCACTGGTCACTGTCTCTGTGTGTGTGTGTGTGTGTGTGTGTGTGTGTGTGTGTGTGTGTGTGTGCGTGTGCAGCATATACTTAATATAACCAGGGTTAAATCTGATCACCCACGACATTTATACCATCCCGTGACTTTTTCTTCAGGGTTAACAATGAATGCAGAAGCTGCTTTTAGTTGAGCGTGATATGATAGTAAGAATGTGCAATGTCCATTTATTATATATACTGTATATTTAACCCAAAGCACCATCTCTAACTGACCTTAACCAAATGCTGCCAGATGAGTTAAACATAACCCTTAAATATGAACTGTACACACTATTTGCAATCATAGGCTGTAAATAAAGATTGACTGCAGAACAGCTCCTCAAAAGGGAAGCCAAAGCAAGTAGAGCTCCCCCTGGTGACTGGCTGCAGTATAGGTCATAAGCTCCACCCCCTCCATGTTAGTGAATGCGTCCTGGGCCAAACTAAAACACTAAAACACACATCAAATAATTTTGTTTTCAAGTATAGTTTCTCTCATTTTAGGTAGTTAATATAATGCTGATGCATGTTCAAGTGTCAATGTTCCTGATAAGGTTTATTTTATTTAGTTATTTGACACTACAAAAACGGGATGTGACCTCATGATGACGACCGTTTGTCACACCAACCACTCCGTAAAGTGATCCTGTAGGATAGTAAGAGTAGGAAAAAATAAATAAATAAATACGTATAACATATAATCAACTATTTCTTTGCGACTGATTGAGGCAGAGTGGAGCACAGTGTGGGGTGGTGGATGCATTGTACATATTTATATACAGTCTATGGGAGGAATTATCACAAGAGTGGATATTGTAGAAAAACAAATAAATGTTCAAAGGTAACACTTTGAATCCTGACAAATGTCTTACATTATACCTTTATTCCTAAACTATAATAATGGTTAACCCCCCTACACCCTATCTGACTTTACAGTGGCATTACAAGAGCCATTGAGTGGGCTGTCTTTATCAGCAAACCTGAGATGGTGTGACTAGAAGGCATGGCTGAAGGGGCCTGAAGGGTTCACCATCATCTTTTGTTGACTATATTTGCCTTTTTGTATTTAATTAATCAGATAAAGCTTTTATTTTTGTAAACTTAGTTGAGTTGCACCCCAGGTACCAGGTCGTAACAATTAGATACAAAGTAGGTAATTTCAAACTCTAAAAAATATAACCTAATACGTACTTAACAGACAAATAAGGAAGCTTGGTTTTAGCCTCCATCGTTCATGTGACCATCTTTAAACGTTGTCTTTTGAATTCTGATAAATCTTCTATTAATTAATTATGTTCTAATAGATAGGCTACAATTACTAGCTTAACATAATGTAGAGCTAATTTGGAAGTCATTCATGTTGCGGTCATTTCAATGCTGAGCAGGTTGGCTGTTTCTATGGCAACCCATCCCTCCATCACACATTCACTGCTCTCACTTTTTTTGAAACACTTTAGAAATGCATGTTTGTTTTTCTTTACCGTTAAACAGTTCTTCTGTCTCTAATCCTCTCGTCCCTCCTCACCTTTAAATATTATTTCTCCCAGCCAGCCGTCTTTTTGCTCCACCAGCGGCAGCGGCAAGCTATTTCATGCTGCGTGTGTAATAAAAGGATTAATTTGTGCTGCTCACACTCAGAATGGCCAGTAAATGGGACAGAGGGATAAAAATAGAGAGCACCTCACTCCAACTATTTCTATTTCCTGACACAGATTGCTGCCAAAGAGGCATAAAAGGTGTTAAAAGCCTAATTTTATCATGATTAGCACTATTGTGATGTTCCTCATCACACATCTATACTGTAATTTGGCCTTTTGTCTCTTGTGTTTACCTCTTTATTTCAGTTTCTTGTTTGCTGTTGGTGACTGAGCATGTAAATCTGTGCTGACAGCCGTCATGATGAGTAAATACCGACTCAGCGTGATACAAGGACAACAGGTCAAGAGGAGAACGTACAACTCACAATATGAAACAGGTGGCGCACGCAAATCAAGTTCCCACAATTAATGTGCAAAAATAAATATATTTTCACATCGCATTTCATGCCGATATGGGTCTGGGCTCATAAACTACACCTGAAACTGTTCAATTAACTGAGTAGTGAAAGCTAATAAAAAAAAAACTGTCATTTCCTCTCTGCCTTGTTGAAATGAAACTAAACCTCCACCTGGTGATTTAAGGAGCTAATTAATCTTCAACAACAAATGAAGTTTGCTCCGTTGAACTTTTGATAAGATGCAACTGAAAGTTCTATTGACAGCTACTGATTTTTGAAGAATTGTTTCGGCTCAGGGACGCATGTGCCGCTGCTGCCTTCAGATTATTCTCTTGACTGACATTAGTACATATTTAAAAACAACAAAACAGGTCGATTGCCAGCGAATCTCAAGACAACATAAATGGCTGTTTGCAGAAAGGATATGGATGACCACATTGGTCGCAGCGGAGGTGGAGCTGAACAAAAAAAATCCACGGGTGGATGGCATTAAGCCAATGGCAGAATTTCATGCAGGAGACGAGGGTTTGACAGAGGTACCTCATGTCTATCTGTTGCTTTTACCACCTATTATAACATGTTTGGATAATTACTTTTGTTTCCAGCTGCTGTTCGGTTGGTTTTAGGTAACTTAAGTGCTTGGCTGGGTTTGGAAAACAGTTGGTTTGGGTTAAAAGGGAGCTCTCAGAAGAAGCCACTTGGATTAGTGGTAAAAAAGCAAGTCCATTTGACTTAGTTTTATCCATTTTTATTTTTTAGATATAATAAAAAGACAAAAAAAAAAAAACCTCTCATATCTGCATAGAAGCTTCTCCATCTCTTTGCTGGTTGCCATAGTGACGGGTCCTTTTACCCTTCACAAAACCTAAGGAGCTGCACAGCTGCTTTAACATTGCTACTTTCCATAAAAAACTGACCACCATTTTTAAGACCGTCTTCAGATGAGTACTAGGCCTAGTCTACTAAGAGTTGTATCAAAACCCTACTTAAAATAATTTTTTAATTGTTGCTTTGCAGTGAGTGCAGCTGTTATTCTACTTCCCTTGTGTCCGTTTTTAATAGCCCTGCATCTACTTTACCTCCTCAGTGCTGATTTGAAGCAGCATATCCAGCAACCTAGCCTTTCTTCTTAAGCCTTTGCTGCACTATAAGAGCATCGTACTACTTCCTGAAAGTGACAGCAAAGGTGAATTGTAAATTAGTTGTAGAATATATCTTGCAGAATATGGCTGCATGGTGACTCTGTTTTGTTTTAGTTGCATTTTTCTATAACGAAGCTGTTTGTTCATGTTCTTGAATTTTAAACTCTGCAGCTGTTATCGTTTTTAACTCAGTTTTTTTGATAATGTCATAGAGCACTGCAGAGTGACTAATAAAAATCTGCTTTGTTTTTCTGGAATTATTCATCTGTGTGTGAGCGGTGCAGTCCAAACTGGTGGATTAAAATAAGTAAATAAATAAAAAGTTGCCCTACAAAACACAGATGGGGAAAAACTGGTGCCAGAATGAAAACGGTGCAATTAGGCTTTTGGTTGCAGTGATGAATTATGACTGCTGATTTGATTTCATCACATTATCAGCCAAGAGGCTCCCAGTGGAAAACACAGATTAGGAATTAAGCTAATTTCACTTGTCATGACACTTAAAGGCTGTGGTGTAACATTGATTACTGCGTGTATTTGATGCATCAGCCTGGTTTAGATGTAGGTGACCATGTCTGGAACAAGATCCTGGGTTTTAATTGGGCTGAGGAGGCCTGAAGGTTGTGGAAGGCAGGGAGCGCACAGAGGACTCTGTCACTTCTCAATGCACGGAGGACGGAATCAATAAAGGCGAGACTGGAGTTATGAGGTTGCTGTGTGACGGTGAGGGTATGCGGCCTGTCCTTGGCAGAACCACAACACACAACAGAACTGCTGAGCCACAATATGTCCTGCTGGATTTACCTCCATCTCTTTCTCTCTTTCTTTCTCTCTCTCTCGCTCTCTCTCCTTCCTTTTTTCTGCTCATTAACTGCCATGCACGACTGTCAAACAGAATCAGGGACAAACAGACAGACTGGTCGGAGAAGCATGGAGGTGTTGTACCAAAACTGAAGTAGAGCTGCAGGACTTTAAGACAGCTGCTCACTTCACAGTACAAATACACCTCGCATTCCCCGCCTTCAGATACGACTCTCTAATTTTTCCTCTTATTTAACAGCATAGATCCGTACAGCGAAAAACAAGTATCAGTGAATGAGTTTTGGGTTGTACATTAGATTTGTGGAAAATGTACAAATTTTTTAGTTTTCTTTTTGCAGATCCTGTACACACATAGAAACATTAGCATTCCTTTAGAGTCCAGTTTCCATCTACCAAATCCAACCTTCTTCCTGTTTCTTCACCATTTTGGTCTTTACCAGCTACCTGCTAAAGTACGAGACGTTACGAGACAGCAAACAAAACAACAACTTACAACGTAATGCAATACAAGCTCTGTATAGTTGAGGGGGGCGACAGAGTGATGGGGCAGTCAGAGGGTAGTCTTTCATCACTACAAACAACCACTTTCAACTTACATGCACTCATTTGTTGAGATAAAAACCCTGAATAAACGTGGTCCATTTAATGAGATTGTCGGTGTAGGAGCCATTACAGATTTAAATAATCCATTAGTCTGATTTCATTTGTAGGAAATCACATTTTCCTTATTGTCTTGTCTTGGCTGGTGCAGAATGCTGCTGCAAGACTTATAACTGGAAGAAGAGAAGACATCACAACAGTACTGAACTCCTTGCCCAGGCTGCCTGTCAAATACAGAATTGATTTTAAGGTTTGTTGAAGAGCGTGCCTGCCCATAGTCCATCTCTGAACCTCTTAGATCCTTGGACCGTCTGCAACAAACCAAAGAACAAGCTGAAACATGAGCAACCGTACTTGTAGAGTTCCTTGAAGATGCCACACATCCACGGAGCTTCTTCAGTTCAAAAAGACTGGCAGGGAGTAGGGGTTAAAATATCTGTGGGTGTTGTCCATCAGAAACTGTTTTGATTCTGTACTCCTTCCCCAATGAATTGTACTCTAAGCAGTTATTAGCCAGAGACCAAGTAACGAAACGTCTTCAAGAAACTATACAAGTCCAGATCCCTTTGTTTCAGCTTGGTTTTTTGGCTATACCATGACCTGGATGACTGAAAACCTTCACAGACACCTAACCAATGCTAAAATGTTAGTATTTTAGGGTCACAAACTGAACATACTGTATCTTTAGTTTATTTTTTCATGTTTTTTTTTTCAGGTCTTTTCACATATTTTTTGGGTTGCCACCTTGTGAAGTCGACAACATCCTAACATCCACTCATTCTCCATAACTGCTTATCCTTAAGCGTGCTGCAGAGCATATCCCAGTTGTCTTTAGGCAAGAGGTGGGGTACACCCTGGACAGGTCGTCAGTCCATCAAGGGGTTAACACAGAGAGACAACTGTTCACACTCACATGGACAAAGTAAACTGGGTTTGTTAATACTGCAACAGTTTAACACTTCATCATTTGAAGGCAGCATATATCCAAGTCAACAAGTCCTGAAAGTGCTCCAACTGTCGGTCACTGACTGCAGAGAGTGAATAGTATCTTAAAGTCATTCACTACTATTATTACAATATTAATAATAGTATTAAACTGCCCATTACTGAAATTTGCTCTTAGCTCAGATAAGGCGTATTTAATTAGGTAATATTTTCAAAGGGTATTGCTATATTCCAACACCTTTTAACAGTTTTCAGCATGCTGTAGAAGGTTTGAGGCCAATCTAGTGCAAGTTAACTCAAAGATGTTAGTGAAAGCCCATTAAGTGAGTAATTTCACACCTTCTGGAAGCTATAAAATGATGGTGACAGGCAGGAGCTGCGGTCAGAACAAGAAATATGAGCCTGCTTCAGCTCAGAGACCGAAACCTCTTTGTCTAACCAACAACAAGCTTTGCATTGGTCCGACTCTCTAAATCCTTCTTCATCCTGTTCCTATTTTCTCTCTTCTTTCAGCTCGTCCTTTTTTTCAAGTGACCTTAGATGCTTCATTGTGGTAAAAAAATCAATGCTGCAAAACTATTTTTGAAATGTCAAGAGCAACTGTTGACTGGGGGCCACAGTTCAAATGTTTCTAAAATGATGACTTTGAGAGCACTGATGTTTCTGTTTGCCCATGCTAGAAAAGGGATTGGCTCATTATTGGATTTATGTAAAAAAACAATATGACACGATAAAGGGAACAGCAGCTACAGCTGCCTTTAAAGTGACAGAAAGACTGCTTGCAAACCTTTGAACACGTCATCTAAGTGACCCAAATTCAAAAATCCCATTTTTCCTCATTTCATGCCGATAACAATAACATCCTATTTGAGTGTCTTGCGCTGTGCCAATCCTCCTGCTGAGTCCAAATTACTGCAGGAGCAGAAATGTACTGAAAATTAAACTGCACCATTCGGAGGAAACTGTCACTCCACTAGGCTTTGTAGTGAACAAACACAAAGTATGCATAACAGCTTATTTCAAAATGACGATATTTATGATTTTGGTTTTAAACCTTTCTTAAACTGACAGTGCTGTCTTTTATTAGCACTGACAACAACTTGAAACCATGAATCTGTGTTGACTTTTGTAGTTTTTTCTATTTGGTATCTGCAATCTGGTAAAATTATTTTTTTTTCCACCCACCGTCTTTGAATAAACCACAGTGAAAGATAAAGGACAAAGCAGTAAATCAGTTTAATTCTCTGCAAGCAACGAAGAGAAAAGGTTGAAACTCACTGACGGTGAACAAAAACACACCCATTCATCAACCGACTTTTCACTACGGGAGGAAACAAACACACACATACAGTACAAGCACACGCCGCATATGCAGCCGCAGTATCAGTACAGGTAGCATTTACTGTCAGGTGGCGACAACATAATGAGAAAACACGGTGTGACCTTCGCTAGTGCATGGCGGGACAAAATGGCAGAACACAGCATAATGTTTTCTGTCACGCAAATGAAAGTCAGAGGGAACTGAATGAAACAAACTGTGACTGCAGCTGCTTTTGAACGACAGATACCATCTATTCTAGAGACGTCATGACACTGACATGCAGAATGAAAGTCTTTTCATTCTGAAGCACTGTGTTTAAGGACAACTGCTACACAACACTGTAACGCGCAGTCACAATAAGCTTGAAGGACATGGCTAAAGAAGTTGGCAGTTCTGAAATACAGAAAGAAGTATTAAAATGAAAATGAAATCACGACTTCGTTTTTTTAGTACTTGTATAACAAAACTAAGTTATCAGGTATTTACTGCTTTAATTCATGGCCACTAGGAGGCAGACTGTTTAACCTCAAGTGATTTGATGAATAAATAAATAAATAATCTAACTTATTCCCCATTTAAATAATTAAACCAGGGGTGTCAAACATACGATTATTATTTATTATTATGTGTTACTGGTCCAGCCCCCTCTTTTTAAGTGAAAGATGAGCAGTTGTTTTAACAAATGCTTTATATTGAGTCAGCGTGGTGGAACCAAAGCTTTATGGTGGTGAGTTAAATATAATTAGGTGTATGTTACAAAGGAAGCCAGAGGTTCTGGTTCAGACACAGATGCTGGCAGTAGTCCAGCTGTGGACACATTAGCTGACCTACACTACAGACACAAGCACATGCAGTAGACTGATGACAGAGTATCTCTCGTGCTGTACGTGACTGAACACTGGATGTACACTAATCAGGCATAACATTATGACCACCTTCCTAATATTGTGTAGGTCTCCCTTGTGTGTGTGTCTGTGTCAGGCTGCATCCTGCTGGGGATGGCTGCTGCCATCAAGGAGTGTCATTGCTATGGGGTGGGGGTGCCTGGTCTGGTCTAGGTGGGTGCTACACGTCTAAGTGACATCCACATGAATGCCAGGTCCAAAAGTTCCCCAGCAGAACATTGGATTGTCACAAGATGGTTATTTACTTCTCCGGACAGTGGTCATAATGTTATGCCTGATCTGTGTATTTTTCATTTCACAGTCACAGTTTTATCCTATTATATTTCAGTTCCGGTCTGCGGTGTCTGATTGAAGAAATGGTCCAAAGAAATCAAGCCAATACGAGCCGAAGGGACAGTGAACTCCTGTACCCAGGTAAATGTCAGGGCAGGCTGCTGCATGTCCGTCTCTGTCTCACTGTCTGGGGAGTTTGTTCTGACCACAGCTGGCTTATTAATCGTCTCCTGGCATGCTGCTTTCTGGTAGAGACAGAGGAGCTGTGCAGTTTGGTTGTTGACCCCGCAGATGTTTGCGGTACGCCTGGACACGGCTCGCCTCGGAGCCGATCAATTTGTCAACACCAGAGCATCACCCAGAAATGATTTCTTGGCAGGGTAAGAGGACCTCTCAACCCACAGTTAGATCTCATGATACACTGTGTGAAACCAGTGAAATTCCTCCATGAGTGAGAGTAGAAATTATCAGCATTTAAAGTGTCATTCTGAACCGCTTCCAAAAGTAATATAAAGCTCCTATATAATGCAAACCTCATTGTCAGGAAATATATATAGTCACAAACTCCAGTTAGTGCTTTATGGGTCAGCAGGGATGATAAAAATACATTTTTCTCATTGCCTTTGTCAGCTCAAGTATTTATAGCACCTCCCTGCCAAAAGTGTCCCTTTGAACATTTATTCTGCATTTTGTCTTTCTACTTGAAATAAGAGAACTTCTCATCCTGATGCCTCTCGACCAAACTTATCTTACAATGCAAAAGATTACCAAAGATTACCATATCTCCCAAATATCTAGTTACATTTCATTCACTGTACCCTCCTCTAACTGCTGACAGCTGGGGGGGACAAAAAAAAAAAAAAAACAACAACAACAACACATTTTCCCAGATGATTTTCTGGCTGAATTGACCAGAAATGACAGCAGCAGTTCAGCAAACACGCAACTGAGGCTTTTTTGTACTCACACTGCTCTCCCTTTTGGGGAATGATCGGGTGATTTGCATGTAAAAGGATATTAAAATGTCAGGTGTGTACACGGGTAAAGTTAGGCTGAAAAGTTAAGGAGCTCTTAAGAGAAGTGGTTTTAGTCTATAGGATTAAATTCAACCTGAAGCAAGGGCCACCTTCACTAAAACACTGAACTCAAATGATGGTAACAGGAAGGATTTGATGTTTATTACAATATTTTCTTGATTTTATTGGTTCAAATAAAATTAAGCAATGAAGAGGTGTAACTTATCATCTTCAAAAGCCTTACTCAGAACATTTCAAACACGCCACGCGTACTATCAGACTATTTTAGCCAACAGTGCTGTAAACAAATGATGCCTGATGGTGTGACACACTCTTAATTATGTGGTTTGAAGGGGTATTAAGGAACATGAATTATGATTAAAATCTGATTAGCCCTTTTTTGGCCTTGAAGGGCTCATCAGTAAGATCTGGATAGCTGCGATTTCCTCGGCCGAGAAAAAAAAGCCAGATGTGTTTCGGGTGAATAAACGTTCTTGGTTCTGAAACGCAGGAAGTAAAGTATACTATCTAAATCTTCGAAAGCCCAGTTTAAACCTGTGGTAGACTCCAGACTGTCACCGTTTTAGGTCTGAATAACCCAACCTGGCGTTATTGTTCAAAGCTGCGGTGCTGGTTGAGGCAGAGCTCCTCTGCTCGCTACATGAGGTCAGGGCAGACACTACTGGTGTCTGTTACAAATCCCTGCTGAGCCCTGGAAGGAGACACAGCACTCTAGGACACACAGCCAAAACCAGATGGAAGACGAAGCCTCCATGATCCGGACTTTTGATCCTTCAGTCACTCAGAGGCTCAAAGGGTGTGGTAGGCTCCAACCCATCTGGGGTATAAGCTAAAAAAATATCGTCACTGACTAAACTCTACTGTGGCAACTTCCTAAAGTAACACATGTGATTCCACCTGCAAATACTTAAGTATCACCAAATAAAGGTAGACTAACTCATATTCAAACTTACAAGTTTAAAATTTGTTGACAGAGTTAATATACTGTGAAATACAATATATATACAGTACAGAGTAATTAACTAAAAATATTCCTGGTAAGGCCTTTATCTCTGTCTGTATAATGGAAAGGTGGCTTTAAAAAGTTTCTAGTTTGCATATTCACTAGAAGCAGCCGTTTGAGACTGGATTCAATGCATTCATAATTTTGAAGGTGACTCACATTCGTAGCAAGAAACTATAACTCAAAACAACCTATCAACCTGATTCAGGCCGTCATTAGTTTTCATTGTCAATGTATTAAAGGAAGCTGACTCAACCAGACTCAAAAATGACACCCACTCACTGTAGTAAAAATAAATTGCCTTGCACATGAGCCACTAAAGATTGGTTTCCACGTTATGCCGATGACGCATGAGTGTTTTCCACGCCGGTCCAACCCGTCTATTGCCGCCCAACCCAGAGATATAACACTGGGATCGTCACAGACATTAAACTTGCATTTCTAGTCTGTGGAAAAAGGCAGAAACTGACCTTATACACCAATCAGGCATAACTTTATGACCACCTTTCTAATATTGTGTAGGTCTCCCTTGTGCCTCCAAAACAGTGACTCATCAGAGAATGAACATGGGCCTTCTGAGGGTGTCCTGTGGTGTCTGCCTACAGAATGTTGTAGTGGGGGCCTTTGGGTCCTATGGGTTGAGGGGAGGGGCCTCTGTGGATCATCCCACAGATACTTGATCAGTTTGGGATCTAGTGAATTTGGAGACCAGGTCAACACCTTGTCCTGTTCTTCATGGTTTTTGAGTTGTTCCTAAACTGTTTTTGGTTGTGTGTCTGTGTCAGGCTGCATCCTGCTGGGGATGGCTGCTGCCATCAAGAAGTGTCATTGCTATGGGGTGGGGGTGCCTGATCTAGTCTAGGTGGGTGCTACATGTCTAAATCGCATCCACGTGGTCCAAAAGTTTCCCAAATTGTCACAAGACGGTCAATGTTATTTACTTTTCAGGACAGTGGTCATAATGTTATGCCTGATGGGTGTATGCAGTTCATGGTGTCTTGACAATGGTTTTATACGTCGGTGGTATCAAAAGGGTAAAAACAGACTGTTTCTTTGTCTTGGTTTCTTATGTCACGCTAAGAAAGAACAGTTGTAACCAATGGTATTAGAGGATTTATTTTCAGTGGGGTTGCATCCAGGTGTTTGGTTTAAGATGGACCGAAACTGTTTTAAATTGGATTAGAAAAAGTTCCACATGTGGTAGAAGTCCCAGATGTAAAATTAAGAGTTGAATACAAATCACTTTCAGTTTATATTACGTGCTCTTCAAGTGGGAAGCAAAATGTTTTTTTGAAAGTATAAAAAATGGAATGAAAAATGCTAAAAGCTAAAGGGTTTAATTTAGGAGTGGCAGCTTTAGCACTACCATGTGTGCATGTGAGCTCTATCTGAAGGTTAATCTATGATATTGTCATGATAAGGATATAAAAGGCTTATCAGATATGGTTTGATGGTTTGATGACTGATTTGCACTGTTGCTGTACCTTGCCACATGACAAATTGGTTCCACAATTATGGACAATGCGTCTTTCACATGAGAGGCAGGACAGGGGATTATATCCCATTTGATTGTGACCCTTGCACTGTGGAATTCATTTTGATAGGTAGCTGATAATATTTCAGCCAATACAACAACAGCTACAGGTTTGGCAACATGTGAGTACATTTCTGTGGTAGAAAAGGCCCATACGTATACCAGGACACAATCCGACACGTTCGCTTTGTGACTTCAGAAGTGTTGCCTCTGTCTGTTTTTCGATTTGTGTTAAAAGACCCAACAGATAATCCATTATCCACCAGTGTCTTCCCTGTGATTCCACAGATTTCTCCCCTCATCCTGCTCAGATAGCCGTATCGTTCCTGGTCAGTCTATTTCTGGGTTTCACTCATAAGCTCCAGCGACAGCATCTATCCGCTGAAAACTAATACTGTCTTGGGCTTGGATATTGTGCTTATTGCCATCTTATCTCCCGATGCAGCCACCCAAACACATTTAGTATTTGGAGGCTCCCGCAAACATGACCTCCCGATAACAGGGCGTGTAAATATATCGAGAGCCTCTGCCCGTCTCTCACCCACTCTCTCGCACATTCACGCACACGCAATTTACAAAAATCTTACTTTTTAGACTCACACACTGATACATTCACAAATTTCTGAATGTCATTTGGAGGATGCCTGGGGTGAGACCAGGAGGCTACAGTTTGCAGACGTTTAGGTGAATAAAGACTAAGAAACTGCTCACAGCCTTTTCAGGTAAAAGTCGATTATAATCTCATACCAGGCCAGTGTTTTCTGTCTGTGTGGCTGAAATCTATAATTAACAAATGATTTCTTGAGGCCAAAAAAGCAGATTTTGTGACATTTCAGCACCAAGTACTTATCAGTTCATGCATCCAAGCTGAATGTTTATGCAAAATTTGAATAAATTCATCCATGTGTTTCTGAGAATATGGACAGACAAGCCCAAAACTTGGCCCTTCTCATAAGCAGTGTCTTTTAAATGTCAAGTGAGAACTATGAAAGGAAATAAAAAGCTATTTAGGTACAAAATGTAGTTGCCAGTGCCAGGATGCAACTGTTGACTGCAAGTCACAACTCCTTCCCAAACAGGATGATGAGAGAATATCGAAATTCTGTCGTCATGTTCGTGTTGAAACTAGTCTAGTTTTGATTCACATTTAGAATCAGTTAACACTCTATTAAATCTCCAAGTAGCAAATTTAAGTGCAATATGAAATGGTTTTGCTTGTATAGGTAAAACCACATACTATAATCAATAAACCTGGAGCTCTAGAGAGATTTCTAGCTTTTTTTGGCTCATTGCTTTGGTTCAGTGACATTTTTATCATTGCACAGTATGGTTTAGTCTCTGCATATCATCAACCTCTTTTTATTTCTGGCAGCAGCAGACAGATGTTTTTTGGGAATTAGCTCTGGTACGCTAAACAGCTTGCTGCTGAATGTAAAAAAAACAAAAACAAAAAAACATTCACATTCACAAGTTTGTTCTTACGTTGTGCTTAAAAGCCTATGGAGACTCTATGTGTGGATGACACTGTTTTAGATGTTGGTGTTCTATTGCAGCAGCACCTTTTTATGTCATTTGTGAGCAAAGACCACTTCCACCCATCAGCTACGCTGCAGCACGTCACATGTCATCAACAATGCATCTGTGCAGCTACTGCAGCCTGGGATCCAAAGTGAAATGCTAGCCTACATCTACTCAGCATCACACCCAATAATTTTCAACCTCACCAACAAAAGGCTAAAGGACAGCCTGTAATCAGCCCACTCAGCAGATCAGAAACTGAATCTTATCGGCGCTAGTTCCTCCGCTGATGTGAGAGAAACAATCGCTCTCAGCAGGACCAGCAGCAAGCAGCTTCAATAACAACTTCGGCTTTGCTGTCCATTCAGACTGACTGCAGCAATGATTGGCGGCTGCCTTTTTCCAGCAAAGACGTGGAAAAAGGAGGTGTTTAAGTCACACTTAAACATGCACACATACGCATATACGTCCTACATGCATGCCTTTCAGAGAAGTGAAAATTGGTCTCAAGTGCGCCGCAATCGTCGACGATGTTCACACGCCGATTCTCTCGCCAACGTACACACGAGCAGTCTTTCTCACTTACACAGGGCTTGATAAGAGTGGAACGGGAATAAATTATGATGACTGCCAACTCACACAAGTCAGCTCTGCACTGCTACTGATCATACACACAAAACACTGAAGTAGTCATGGATAACACACGCATTCATGCACATAAACAAACATGTACACACATCCCAGTCTATGTATGACGAACAGGCCGCAAACATGAGTCAGAAGTCATATGAACATGTGAGGCTCCCCCCCCATCTCTCTCTCTCTCTCTCTCTCTCTCTCTCTCTCTCTATCTCTCTCTCTATCTCTCTCTCTCTCTGTCTTTGGATGCTCTCTCGTTCCTTTTGCCATCTGGACAGCCATACTCTCCTTTTCTGTATCTCTGTCCCACATTTTCACTTTGTGTCTTTACAACACTGCTTTAGTTTCATTCTTACAATTAACTTCATTTAAAATACAGCATTGGCAATTCCTGCTGCAGGAAGATTCCCGGTGGATATTGAATGTACGCTGGTACAGATTTGAGCAGTATTTTCTTGAATTAGTAATCTAATTTGCATGGAAAATGTTTTTGTTTGTTTTTAAAAAATATATTATTATGTGTTTTAGTTTCAGGCCTGAAGGGCAGCATGTCCTGTTTCAGTAAGTCCACAAATCTCTCTGACAAAGTCCTCTAGTGGCAGAAGTAATTATCACAAAAGCAAAGTGTGGTGGGTTCCACAGGGCTCTATCTGGGAAACCACTGACTATCATCTTCTTTCTGGACTTAATGTATATACTGTATGTACAGCCAGCCGACATCCTGAAAGATGATAACACATATCAGGACCAAAAGTGGCTGTTCCGCATTCCCGTAATTGTTAACTTGCAACTCGAGAGCCAAGAAAGGAGTTGAGAGATGACGTATACGATCAGGTTACTCTCAGGGGGTTTCGTTTATGGTGTTTGCTTGACAAACATGACATGTTAGCATTCTTGCTGACAGGGCGTTCCTTTTGCTCTCCAGATGGACCGTTTATCTGCATGCAACCAAAGTTTGCTCAAACAAGATTGGTCGATACTACCCGAACTACAAACAGAAAAGAGAAGTCTCCCCTGCCTACAGTTTCGGAATACCCGTAAGCAAGTATCTACTGATAGAAATAACACGGGTCTGAACTCGCCATGCAGATTGTGGCATGCACCCACACTGAATGATGGCGTAAATTGAAATCTGAACTCAAATTCCCCTGAAATTAATTGTCATTTCAAATAAGACAGATCAAAATCATATACAGTCATTTATATTTAACCAGCTTTCAACATATAGATAGAAACTTGTCAACACTATAATATTTCCCATTTATGTTGCAGTCCTGTGATGTACTGGTGACCCGTCCAGGGTATTCCTTGCCTCTTGCCACACTCCAGCAGGAATAGGCTCCAGTGCCTTATTACCCTCTACTGCATAAAGCGAGTATAGCTAAAGGATGGATGTATGGAAGCTTATATTGCTGCTTCTGATCTCTGACTGGAGGAAACCATTTTATTCACCTTCTGATTTATAACTCTCCCTCCTTCTTGCATCCCTTTAGGTTTTACCCCATTGTACAGCCACCTCCACTTGATCTATTTCTACCAGCTTCAACAACCCCCTCCTTCCTCTCTCCCTCCACAGCCTTCAGCTTTCTCTCTCTCTTTCCATCTCCAGCTTCCCCATTACTCTCGGTATCTGTCGCTCTTCTTATCTTACCCTACATAGGCAGTGAGGTTGTATCTCATTGTAAAGGCAGAGCCATTTATAGGCTGCTAGTTATTGGTTAGAAAAGGGGGCGGGGAGAATGGTAGGGGGATAAGAGGGGAGGGATATTAATCAAAAGAGCAAATGTAACATATGTAATGACAGAAGTGTGCTTAAAGGGATAATGTGGGTTGTTTTATTTCTTAAGTTTCATGAGAGATCAAAAGTAGCAGTGCTCAGTGTTTGTCCTAAAACCCCAATGACCCACACAGTACATGTAGTTCATTTTGGTTCAGCCTTACACCGTCCTGAAGCCTTAAATAGACTCAAAACTCAAATATTTGAACTGTTTGCACTTGTTTGCATGACTTGTGCTAAGATCCTCGGTACACAGACATGGAGGGAGTAGATGGGAGCTAAAACATTAAACTGTTTGCTCTGTTCATCTTCCATACGGTACCGTACCTTAGTTATCAAGTAAAAATGAAAATTTACAGCAGTTGAGCAGCATCCTCTTTCCAATTTAGAGAATGGAAGTGTGTAAATGATATAGAGCGCGGCAGAGAGGAAGAAGGAAGGAAGAGAGAGAAGCAAAGCGTGTAAGAGTGCAGTGGAGACATGAAGCAAGACACACACATAGAGGGAGAGAGAGTGTGATCGGAGCAGGCAGTGAGGCAGAGCGGTGCAGGAGAGGGAGGGAGCGTGTGAGAACGAGAGGGGCGGGGTGGGGGGGGGGGCGAGCAAACACGATCTGCACGTGATTGAATATGTTCACATGGCCTCGTATTACGCCATTATAAATACTTGATGTGAGGCGCGGCATTCTACAAAAACCCTTGCCTTTTTTTATATACAGTGAATTTGAAATGTGGGCGGGAGGCCTCAAAAATCAGGAGTGCAGAAATGGGCAGGTTAACAAAAAGTGGCAAAAAAAAGAAGGGCATCGCAGCGAATCCCTTAAACTGGATTAATGCACCAATGATGCATCAAAGCATGTTCAGCTCTGTTGTCATTTATCGGAAGAGAGCTGAAGCTGTCATCTGCTCTCCGAGTCCCGGTGTTACATAATGATGGATAGGCAACGCGCTTCTCTGCTCTCCCCTCCTATAGAGGCATGAATCAAACCCGGGATGTGTCCTAAATAGAACCTGCACACACGGAGGCCAGCTGTAGCCCTACTCCTGCAGTATTTCCACAGAACGTCAACCTGATTAGTCTCTGAGAGGAGGCTTGTCTGCAGGGTTTGAGGGATGAGGTGGTTCAGTGAGCCGGGATTCCTGGATTGTGGCAGAGACGAAAGAATGTAGCATCTGCATTTGCTGACCCAAGCCTGTCAGGTCATGTATAGTAGGACAAAAGTGGCCTGTTCTGTTATGTTTTGTGAAGGTTGCATTACGTTTTTGTGTATTTTATGTGTTCTATGTAACAAAACATGTCTTGTGTTTTGTGTATGTTACGTTATGTTTTACAGAGAGTACATTATGTTTTGTGTACGTGTATACTATGTGTATGTGTATGTTATGTCTTATGTATGTCATGGTACATTTTTATGTTTATGTCATGTAACAAAACGTCTTATATTTTGTATGTTATGTCATATTATACATACGTTACGTTTCGTGTATGTGATGTTCATGTTATGTTTTATGTAACCAAACGTGTCTCATATATGTTATGTTACATTTTGTGTGTGATGTTTATGTTTTATATAACAAAACATATCTTGTGTGACATTATGTAATGTGTATGTTACATTCTGTGCATGTGACGCTTATGTTTTGTGGAGGGTACATAACGTTTTTGTATTTTAGTTTTTGTTTATGTGACGAAGCATATCTTATGTTTTGTTTATGTTATGTTATGTTATGTAATACTGTATATACGTAAACATGTCTTATGTTTTGTGAAGGGTACATTATGTTTTGTTTATGTTTATATTACGTTTTATTTAACTCAACATGTCATATATATGTTATGTTACATGTTACATTTGTGCTCTATGTTTGTGTTCTGTGTGTTATGTTATGCATGTGTTACGTTTTGTGTATATTACACTTATGTTATATGTTATGTTACGTTTTCCGTATGTGACGTTTGTGTTGTTTTATGTAACAAAGCATATCTTGTGCGTGTTATATTTTTTGTGTTGTGTTTTATGTTATGTTTTGCGTCAGTTACATTGTGTTTCGTGGAGGGTACATTACGGTTTATGTATGTTAGTTTACGTTTTAAGTAACAAAGCATATCTTACGTTGCATTTGTCACATTATGTCCTTCGGACGGTAAATCGAGTTTTGTGTCTGTTGTGTTTTATGTAACTAAACATGTCTTATGTACTGTATATGTTATGTTTATGCATTTTGGTGTTTGTTATGGATATGTCATGTTTTATGTGTGTTGTGCGTAATTTCTATGTTTTATGCATTGTATGTTATGTGGAACCACAATGGTCCTTATTTTTTCCATGCATCGAGGTGATCAGGATGTATGTGTGTGTGACATATAATATACAGTCTGTGTCACAGAGCTGTCTGTGTGATGATATGACTGTTTCATAGCCTGGTTACCTCATCTAGCAAAACTAAAAGCCATTGTGGATTTATCAAATTGACAGGAACTGGATTTAGCTTGTTGTAAAAGCGATATTTCTTAAAAGCCTGCTGCATTACAGCTCGCTGATATGTTGTTCTATCTACGGCCATCCTAGCTGTACATTAATTATAAATGTTATGTGTGTTTAATCCATTCGGAGATTGATTTTTTAAAGATAAGTGTACCAAGTAGACACAATATCTGTCATAGCATGACGTGGTTTGAAATGCTAATGTATGCAGTAGGACGGTCTGATTGTATGGCATGGTATGTCCATATGCACCACCTGTCTGTCAGATGATTCGATGTCAATGACTGGAAACGGTGTCTTTGCTGATAGTACCAGTGCTACACATCATCAAACACACGCCTACATTGCCAGGCAAGCCCCTTAACGCACCAACACACTCTCTCTCACTCTCTCTCTCTCTCACACACACACACACACGTCCAGCATCCTCCCCTCGCCCATGCGGAAACGAGCGATAGTATGAAGGCGCTTCAAGCATCACAGCAGCATACAACATAACATACCAACATAAAGCAGGAAAACGAGGCGACAAATGACACACATCGAACATTAAGCTTTTGTGTAATGATCGAAAAAAACGTAGGTTTAAAAAAAAACAAAAAAACAAAGGACGTGTCCTGTTCAGCGTGCCTTTACGCTAAAGCACAACACGAGCAGGGAAGGAGGAAATACTATTAGAGCAGCACATGACACCGCGGAAAGAAATCATTTCAGTCCGAGAGCGAAACAGCAGCTGTGGGGGCTCACTGGTGACAACCGCAGCATAGAGCACCGTGCCACTGTGGTTGTAAGCCGCCGTAAAAGGCAATGTCAAGCCATAAATGAACCATTGAGGCTCAGCCGCGCAGCTGGGAGCGTTTCAGCACCACGGACAGCTCTCTGCTCTTTAATTTCACTATCCAGGGATGAGGGCTGTCACTCCTCTCCTGTTTTTAACACGCCATTAAAATATTGCACTGAAGCAGAACACACTTAAAATCAGATGACATCTGCATTGATTCTTTCCACCAGCCGTTTCCGCGTTACAACGCACCGTGAGCTGTAGTGCACGGTACTTCACCCAGCCCCCTTTACCCTAAACCTCTCCACCGCTGCTGCTCCTACCTTGTCATTCCCATCCCGGGGCCTCCGATACCCATGCCTCCCCCGGCAGCGGCTCCGTTGACCGGCTTCATGTGCTGCCCTGCTCCGGGTCCTGCTCCGGGTCCTCCGGGCATCATCGTCCCCATCATCCCGGCGGCTCCCGGCTCCCCGGGCTGCCCGCCGCCCTCCATGCTCGCTTCGTTCCCCATCTCGGTCTCGGCTCAGGAGACGGGAGGGAAAGGTCTCGGGTCAAATCGGCGCTGTGGCTTCTATGTCGCTAGGTCGTCTATTTTCGTGCAATCAAAAAGAATGAATGGTAAAAAAAGAAGGGGGGGAGAGAGAACTGAGAGAGCGAACTCAGCGCTGTTTCTCCATCACCGCCATCATCATCCTCATCCTCGTCAGCTTCAGCACCAGTAGGCTGCCTCCTCCTGACGTGACAACGGGAGCGTGCCGCGCGGCCATGGCGACGGTGAGGGGGGAAATAAAAGCGCGAGAGGCGAGAGAAAGCGAGATTAGATTAGATTAGATCAAAGTTAAATGAGTCCCGTGGGGGAAGTTGGGTCGTAGGAGCCACATTTGGATACACGGAGCACAGCGGAGATATAGCCCATTAAAACGGGGTACCTTCTGACCTCCGGCTGGAGACTACAAGAAAAACAGGCACAAATATAAGGAAAATCCAATTATATTTCCCAGGAAGCATCAATTTTGTTCGTTTAACCCCCGTATCCTGCCTATGCTCTGTAGATATTTCCAATATAAGCTTTATTTAATTAACTGTAATGTCTACAGAATGTACTACACTGAGATTTATGTCATGATAAAAAGGTAAACTAGTATTAGGCTCCTCATCTCTGCAACAAAGATTAACAATAAACCAGTCGACAGAAAAACGTGACAATTCACTATGTGTGCTTTTACAGGATGAGTATTCAGCGTCATGCGTTTGACAATGACATGGAATTTATAAATAGATATATGAAGTGTGTAGCCGTACACTCGGGGACGCGCTTTCTGGTGGTGGATGCTGAGAAGAGGAGGAGGAGGAGGCGGAGGAGGAGGAGGAGGCGGAGGAGGAGTGGAGAGCGGAGTAAGAGAGGAGGGGAGGGAGCTACAGTATGCGTGCGCGTCCACGTCTTTCACTCCAAGAAGGGCATGAGGAGTGAACGCGCAGCGCCGTCAGGATTGACTGCACTGGAGCATCACGTGACCACAGCCACTCCACGGTGTTACACACCTGCTGGGAACTCTCGGTTTGTTCAGATCGGAAGGTTTCCTGGAAGTACACGTTAGCGCTGCTGCTAAATGTGTTGAACTTGACTTACTGGAGGTTGATAACATCTGGACAGGCGAGATGTGTTGTAAATGTTACTTGCAGTAATCAGTATGTGAATTTCACAGCTGGCAAGTCTATGTGTAGAGTTGAGATTTGCTTTTAAGGCATTTTTAACGTTATTAACAATCTAGTTTGACTTGAAAATACACAGAGCGAACTACAGTTGCCATGCTGACCTGAACAAGCCCTAGTCACCATTGGACTGTGGGTTAAATGTGCAAATTATTGTCATGATTGTCTGCCAACAAATGGACAAGGTGTCAAACTTCTCCAAGGCCCTAGTTTAATCCTCAGGGCCTTGTCTGCCAGGACTTTTAGCAACTCCACTGGGTTGCTGAGGCACCTCACAAGGTAATTAAAAAGGGGAAAACACACTGTTTATGCAGAAGCAATGTCACTGCTACAGTTTTCATATGTGGCTTCCGTTTTGACTTGAAATTGCCACTATCGGTCAAAGAAGCAGCAGAAACACCAGCAGCAACAACAAATATTTAACAGAATCATGTGAGAGAAAACGAGAAAAGAAAAAGAAAAAGTGACGAAAACAGTATTAAATCCATTTAACAGTAACAACACAGCCTGTAAGATAACAGCCTCCGAGCGGCATCTCACTCCCCTCAGTCACTAGGAAAGGTCCGCTCTCTGTTCCAAAGCCAAGCATCACCCTCTGAGGCCAGACTTTATAGAGATGAATAAACCCTGCCAGCTAGCTTCAGTGCAGCGTGTATACTGTGCTGTATCTCTCTCAGCACGGAGGAGAGAGACAAAGTGGAGCTGCAGCTGCAAAAGATAAAGTAAAAACAATCATCCTCAAAGGCTATTTCATCCCCTCACATTTCACCAACAACATCATTAAATATTAACTTTTTTTCCTCTCTTTTGGTCACAATTTCCGTTAGTCCAGTGATAAGAGGATAAATGTGGGCATGGCCTTGTTCACATTATACACCAAATTATTCTGTATTCAACATTTACAATGATGACAGGAAATCTCCACCTACAGGATCATTAATACCTCTTAATGGTGTAGGACGAAGTCCCCTTAAGTTCTTTCACAGAGGCAGTCTCAACAACACCAGTATATTTACCAGTGAACACTGGCTTTCAAACCCACTGATAATCTGTTCAGCAGGAAAATATTGGCGCCATTTAACACTTGATCTGATCATTTCTGTCTGGCTTGAATAAATTATTTCTGAGCAATTTTTTTTTCCCCATCTGTGGCAAGTATCAGTTGTTCAAAGAACACTTTGAACTGTTGAACAAATCCACAACTAGTGCTGGCAAAGTTGTTGAAAATGTGACCTTTGTTATCTTTAACAACAGCATGAACAGAATGTCTTCAATAAAGTTGGAAAAATGTATTCTCCTGTTATATTTCCAGCAGGTGTAAACACTCCATAGTAAGCAGAAGTATTTAGTGACAAACGTTCTATTCGGATTGATGTTTTGAGGCAGATTCTCTGATACCCCTCAGATTTTTTATCTTGTGTCTCTGTAAACCAGACTGTATAAAAATGGATGGTGGAACAGCTCCTCAAAAGTGAAGCTAAAGCAAGTAGAGCTCCCCGTGGTGGCTGGCTGCAATATATGTCATATGCTCCACCCCCTCCATGTTAGTGGATGGGACTAAGGCCAAATTAAAACACGAACATATACGTAAAATACATTTTTTTCAAGAATGGTTTCAGTCATTTTAGGTAGTTAATATGATGCTGAGAAATATTCAAGTGTCCAATCTATGGTTAAGTTGTAATCTATAAATAAAGTTGTAATAAAGTTGTCTATCTATCTATCTATCTATCTATCTATCTATCTATGATCAGAATGTTTTCCAGGGGGTTGAAAAAATGTTATCCTATAAATGAGACATGTGCTGTATTGAGCCTAGACCTTGTAAGGCCCTGTGCAACCAGCAAACAACAATGGCTTGCACCACATCACAAATTAAGGAAGCAGCTCCTCTTATTGACTAACTGGCACCAACTTTTAAACTCACTGCCAATAACATTGAGAACTGAAGTAGGTCAATTGGCAAACCACAAATCAGCAGACAGAAGAAATCAAGGGGTACCAAGGCGTGCTGAACTTCAGCCAGTTGCTTTAAAACCAAAGAGAACTAAGAAATAAGGAAGATGAAGTAGTTTAGTTTGGATTTTGTTGTAAAGTACTTAACACAGCTTCTATCCAAAATGATAAAGAGAGCAGAAAATAGGGACCAAATCTTAAATGTACTAGTGGTACTGAATTCACTGAAATTCACATGAAACAAGCAAGCCCTCCATAACCCAGCAGTAAAGATGAAGAGTCAAGGCTGGGGCCATTGTGGAAATTTCTTAAGGATCAGCGTCTCTGACAACTTCTAGATGCTGGCTTAAAAAATATTCATTCTGATGAATTTTGTTGTAGAAATACAAAGCAGATGATTACTGTCAACAAGGTATTATGATCCTAGTTGACCATCTTTTGGAAATTATTGCTGCATTAATAAGATGTGAATCTTTAGAGGACCTGGTACAGAACAACTTCTGCTTAAACAATCAGAATTTCTCTTCAGACATGTGATTGCGTTAGATTATCCTTCACAGACTCCCATACTATTTTTTGGTAAGTTTAACAGGTAACTTACTTTAAGATATCTTATGCTTTTGGGCTATGCAGCTAAAGTAGAGCTTTAACCTGTTAAACCCAGGCCATATTTTAAGAAAAACGCCTAAAAATACATACCCAAAGTAAATGAAGAATTGTGACACAATTACATGGTTCATATGCATTTCCTTCTAGTCTGGGAACATCTGGACCTCAGGGAATGTATCCCCCGTGTCAGAAATGTTGTGTCTGTTACTATAGTTGAGTAAATTGCAATAAATGAAAGGAGAAATGTGAAATTTCTATCCTCGCCTATATTTTTTCCTATTTGTAAGAGGATAACACTATGCTAACAATAATCCCATGCACACAGGTGCCACTGATCACCTTCAGCAATGTATTGACTAAAAGTGTAACAAATTTGATGGAATTTGAGCTAAGGGCAAAGACATTCGCTGGTTTGGTCGGACTATGTTTTGCTTAGTATGAGCGGAAAGATTAACTTCTCTAGTTTATTATGATACCTAACATGACTGGGTCAAGCGAGAGGATATAGAGTACTGCTGCATTTCATTTCGACTGTCCCGTATATTCACGCAGCTGTTATTTTTTCAATCAAATGTTTAAATTACTGCCAAACAAACTGTCTTTGAGAAAAATACACTTGGACTGTTGTTTTGGTAGCGTTGAAGCCTCGTCTTTTGGAAACATTTGGAGAAAAAAAAACCACCGCATCATGTAAATAACTTTTGATACGCATTGTAGCACTCTCCCGGACCCGGTACCGGGTCCGTGGGGTTCAGGAGGTTAAGGTAGCCAAGATTGTTTCCAACACATATAAGGTCCTGGATATAATGTAGAAGATGATGCAAAACATGGCGGAAATGCAAAGCTTCAAACCAGCTCCAAAACAAATCAGTGTGTTACATCACGCCTCAGTACTTCCATTTTTAATTAGAGTCTATGGCGACAGGCCAGCTATGTGCAAAACTATGCAGAACAATCTGAGATGTTTTGCTTAACAATACTGCAAACTACCACCACCATTTGCATGCATCAAGTTCAGACTATACACCAAAAACTCTTCATGGGAGACATGTTGACTTGTCTCGACTTAAGGGAGGGCCACCTTTTTATGCATTCTGGTTCACTTAAGATATTCTGGCATGATAACTCAGCATTATTAATAAACCAAGTCAAAACGTCTGTGTGAAATAGGCTAATCCCGGTGGAACCAGATCCCAGAGTGGTACTGAAAATATTCACACAGACAGGAAAAGCAGAGGTGTTTGGGTAAATCATGACAATCAGTGCCTCTGACAGGTGGAGGTACCTCTCTCACAAACAATATTCAAATTTGACACAGCTGGACTCAGCTCCATTAAACAATAGCAGGACAACCTCTAAGTGGAATGCAGCCATTTTTAGTAATACATACTGTATGCATTTCCTGCTTTGAACTCTCCATGTGTCTACTGTGAAAAAATGCTCTCAGATCAGAAGAAATCACTTCATAATAAAACCCATATTACTATCCAATATTTAAACATTGAGGATACTACTCCAGCAGATATGGCCCACGTGTTGGACTTGTCCTAAGTTAAAGTTTGGTCATCTGCAAAACTCTGATGCATTTGGTACCAAAGTGAAACCCTCTGCAGAAATGGCCATCTCTGAAGTGTTAATGAAATCACAATGATCACTAACAAGAAAAAAATGCTTTCGCTTTCACCTCCCTTTTAGCTCGTAGAAGAATAGTTCCATCCATCCATCCATCTTCTGTAACCGCTAGTCCTGTCAAGGTTCGCAGGGGTGCTGGAGCCTATCCCAGCTGTCCATTTTTCCTATCCCAGAGGAACAGCTTTAAATGGGAAACCTCCTGACCCACCAGAAGTTTCACCAGAAGTTGGCATAGTGACCCGATGCTATTCCTAAAGTCAGAAAACATTAAGCATTTCACCAAAGGATCAATTAAAAGATTTAACAAAATATGGGATCTGTTGATTTCTTATTTTGACATGCTCAACACTCCCATAGGACCACATGGCCCTGATGGTTTTATCCAACCTGCATGACAACTGATATGTGCTTTAAGTAAAATGTGGAGAGCCCCTTCCCCTCCTCCTTTCTATTTATTTTCTGTTTTGTTCATTTGTGTGGCAGTATGTGGGTGTTATGAGTGGGATGGATTTGATTGCTGAAAATGAGAAAGAAAACAAGGCATCGTACTTAAGTGCATCTTGTAATGTTCTTTCTTCAGAGTATTAAATGTCTGTGGATCTAACACATTATTTAGTGTGTGCAGTATTATTTTGGTCCCAGGGCTTTAAACAAAGCTGCCGAGTTCTGGCTGACCACAGTGAGTAAAGACCACGTATAAACTGGATTTGGGAGGCTTTAAAATAACCACCACCATTTGTCATTTCTGCAGTACCGGATTCCAGTGGCACAAGTCCAGGCAGTCTCTTTTTAGACTTCGGCTGATGAATTGCTGAGTCTATCCATCCAGTTTCTCAGCCAGTGCCCAGTTTCTTGCTCCAGTCAGAGAGCCCTGGCAGCTCGGGAAATCAGCGACATCAGAACTGATCATTCTGACAGACTGACTCATTGACGCTGCCGTGAGAGAAAATACTTAAAGAGATTAAAATGAGCATCGTGCCAGCACTCCACTCCACTCCGAGCAACAGGCCAAGGCAGGGAAACCCTATTGGTCAGCTGTGAATGGTTGATTGAATGATTGATGGGCGGAGTAGACCTCACTCAGCAGTTCTCCAGTCCAGGGGTAGCAACAGAGGAGACTGTTCACGTCGTCTCCTTCCGGGGTGGTCGCCCTTCCTTTGACTGCACCTTCCCACCACAAACAATTCAGGAAGGAGGCCCCAAAAACACCATTTACCTTACTCATTAATTTTGCCCAAGAGTAAGGTTGTTTCTTGGAGTTGCATTTAGTCGTCTAATATGACAATAAACTTTAATCAAACTGTAAATAGTTCTAAGGAGTCAGCATTTGTCTGCTGAGTTCTATTATCGTCGTGATGATACAGCAGTAAGTTTGTTTACATATGGAAACCAATGGTTGCCTGGAAAATGGGGGGAAAAAAGCAAATCAGTGTGTCAGTGTGTAAAATCTAATTTGCAGTTAATAGCTTACGCAAGCAAAAACACTGATGTCCTCTAAACTTCCTTAAAGAGTTCTAAAAGTATTTGCTCTCTGCGTAATGTGCAGCATGTTGGCACTGCCGGGAACAAATGCACAGATGATAATCTTGGCGATAAGCGCAGTCAAATTAGATTCTACTTGTAGCGGCAAATCCATCAGTAATTTACGTCTTCCTAGCAGTCCCTGCAAATAAGGGCCGTGCAAATTCAAAGTCATGTTTCATTCATTCAAACAACAAGAAAGAGCTCCTGATCCTGCTGAAGGACAAACCAACACATTTATTCCCCCGTGATAGTTGCAGGGTTGCTAAATTCACCCACAAGACAAGTGGATTCAGTGGTTGTTTACCTTTCAGACAACACATTCTGGGTTTAAAATGAAGCTATATGAGAGAAGGTCTGGGTTTTTGGTTTGTTTGGAATTCAGTGTCCCTTGCAGCAAGTCTGAATGGGTTCTAGGGAATAACAGAAAAGGCTTCTGGTTGTTTTTCTTCTTTCTAAACTCAGTCTGATTAAAGCTTCTCCAAATCGCATCCATTTTTGCTGGACAGTTGACAACAAGCGATTTCTCTTCCCTAAAGTGACTGCTTTATGAACGCAAAGCATAATGCAGTAATTTGCTGAATTATAAATAATACTACACGGCAGTAAGGATAAGGAGCCGTCGCTATGCTTCTGTTTCTCCTTTTATCAATTCTCTTTCTTCTCCTTTTTGCCCCGTGGAAGCCATGACAGAAAGAATTCAGCAGCCCTTTCAACTCATCTGAATGTAAAGTTTAGCATGAAATCAATTATTTATTCAACTTAGAGCTAAAGAGCTAACTTTATATTTCTGTGCCCCGCGGCCTGAGTGCACTCAGAGACCCCAGACACGGACTCTCTGCTTCATTTTCCTTCATTTTCCACTCTCTACACCAAACAAAAGAGCTGCACCACCTTTTTCATCCTCTGAATGGAGAGTTAATTACTGTAATGTGTGTGAAGAGAGCGATTCGGTCATTGTCAGCATTCTGTTTGGGCAGCGTCCCAGCTTATCCTGCAGCAGGGCAGGCAGAGGAGGGTCTGCAATGATGGCAGTGAAGGAAATTAGTTTGGTTTTGGGACTGCACCTTAGCAATTGTTTTAATTCTAAGATTGTCAGAAAGCAGAGGTAGCAACCTTCTTACCTATAGTAAAACATTGGGCCACCGTTGCCACAGCAATTTTAAGACGCTATAGGGGGCAGTAATAATACATTCTAGATGCCCATTTTTAAGTCTTAAGTCTAAATTTTTGACCTTTAGTCATGAACTTACACAGGATTTCATGATAATCCTCCAAAAGAAACAAACGGCGTTTCCTTTTTCACCACCACAAGCTGAAATGCAACACTACACTACTCCACTCTAAATAGGGCTAATGTCATCTTCCATGTCCTCAGAGCAAAAGGTACAGAAACTGTGTGTTAGCAAGTAAAATTACGGTCATGCATTTCTTTAGGCTATCATCAGTGTATCAGTTTATGTATGCAAATTCTGATGAGCTTGAGCTCCTCGTGAATAAGCACTCTTACGGGATAAATGGATTCCTGGTAGTTTCATCAGTTTATTGCTGCCATTAGATCCACCATAAGGCCTCTCAACAAGACCCTGTTTTTACATAAAGCAACATATGGCAGAGCTGATAAATGAGCAACTGAGGCGACACGTGATCACCTCTCTCTGCAGCAATTACACACACCGATTAAAGGGAGAGGAGAAACAGAAGAGCAAGCACACACCTTGAAACACTGGACGATTGATGGCGAGGTAATAAACGCAACACACAATTTAAGTTTTCAGGTATTAGAGGAGAAAAGCACAGGTGCACCTGCTTCTGAGCACCCCTTCAGGCCATACCTCCAGGCCAGCGTGCATGATCCCAGGACCCTGAAACTGAACACCCCAATAAAATGCAACCCCACTTTGTTATCAAAGTCACATGATAAGTGTTGTTTACTCAACATTCCCACCAACAGTCAGATAATTAGTCCACTGCTGATCTTATAAGTGAGCTTCATTAGTTAAATGTAAACAGGCATTTTAAAGATTTGACATATTTCTATACTTGGTAATGAAGGAATCAAACAGCTGACTATGAGGAAGTAAGTCAGTAACATCCATAATATACTGTTCACGCATTCGGTAAACAAGAACTGGATTTATTTTATCGTTTCACCCCAACGGAAAGTGCACAGAGTTGAACTGCAGCCCAGTTCTAGTGTCCAGTACACTCTGGACTTTCTATACTTGAATTAATGTCCGCTGTGCCACCAGAACATTGCTTTTGATAAGATCAGGGGCTTGGTCAAGTCAAATATCATTACATACATAATTTCAACTGTTATGTTACTTATGTTTACTATCGGTTTGTGCACTACTTACCTTAGTTGGTGGACTGACATGAAGGCTGCCTTGTTCAGGTCCAGTTTCTAATGAAGTCATCTTTTTCACAGTTTATTTCTTCTTGTTGCCTCCCAGATGCAGTGCGGTTTACCATGGTGAGTGGCTCCATCTAGTGCACACATGAAGTCAACACAGACTGACCACTGACTCCATACCTCCGATATCTGTAACCATCTTGAGCAGTCCGATGACCTCCACTCGTTGTAACCTGGATGATCTTTCCCATTGCTACAGTGTCAGACATACCTTGATGCCATTAAAATTGATTGTGGTCCCTGCACAAACAAAGTAGTTAGAAGAGTGGAGTCATATTTTCACATTGTTAAAGTTACACCTGCATACCAGCTTTGCTATGCTTGACTTTGTTTTGCCGTTTCCACAGTAAGCTTTGGTTTTAAGAAGGTCTGGGCTATTTAAAGTCTGCGATTTCCTTTGCAGTTGATCAGTGTTATGTCTCCTGGGTGGAATAGGGCAAGATATGGATGGTAAAACAATCATTGAGCTGGAAGAGTAGAAGAAAAAATAAAAAATGACTTTTGACTTTCTCTCAAAATGCTGTAGGGAAGGATGGTTGTGCCAAAACAATGTAATAAAAAAAGGCCTTTATCCACATACACAGTCAGTTCGATGTAAAAAGGTGTAAAGGTTCCCCAAAGGTTCATTACTGCCATCAACTGGACTGGAGTGTAGAGCAAGAGGTTAAACACAATCTTTCATGTAAATTAGATTCAGTTGTCTTATCTTATGAGGCCAACTAATGAAAAATAACTCAGCCTGACCTTCCTCAATGACAGAAAAAACATCTCTCCATACTTGGTGCAATAAAGTATTACATGTTCAACAGTTTCAGGTTGATTGCAGTGTGCACCCTGTCCTGTTGGGTGATTGGCTATTTTATATGTGTAATTAAGAACTTGACGACCCATTCTCAGATGTGTGGTGACTTTTTTTCTTCTTTCCTGCTTCAGTTCAATTTCCTCCCAACCCAACCTGTTTGTGTATATTGTAAAGATGTCTGCCTGTTTCACTATTATCTGTGTATATAGTTAGATTCTTGACCTTGCTTAATTTTTACTTAATGGAACTAGAAGGTCTATGTCAAGCACTTTCAGGGGCATTATGCAGTCCACCTCCAGCGTGCGTTTTAACAGGTCCACAAAGTTGACCAAATCCACCGTGCTGTCTGATTTGTTTCTAAGACATAACATCTGGAAAAATGAGAAATGAAAGTCAGTGGAATACAGTATATACTCATAATAAAGTTAAAGTAAATTCGAAAAGACCACCAACCTCCTCCAAGGCATCAAGAGAGTTGAGATGGTAAAACCAGTTACATCAGTTACATAATGTATCTAAACAGGTGGTGTTTTGACTGGGGTTCAGTTGCTAGATGCATCTAAATATCAAACGGCTGAACATTGCAATATATTTAGAAGATACAAGACTTGATTCAGGAGCAGAACTCTCACTTCTGTAGAACAGATAACTCACCACATCGTATTCGTGAAGCCCATGAAAAAAAGGGGTAACCAAGAACCAGTTCTGCTACGATCACACCAAGAGACCATGTGTCTGTTGGCTCGTTAAAGTCAGAACCGAGCATTGAGCAGTCTTGACCCTCAGCGGCTGCTGCCGACGATCCACAACAATAATGTTGTCAACAGCCTCCACGCGCAGCAGTGCTGTGTTCGGCTGAAATCACACTATTCTTGTCACAACTGTGCATGCAGATAATTATTCGCTTTTGCAATTTTATACTTAAAAATCCCAAGAATAGTAAAAAGTAAAATACCCGATATAGAACAGGACAGACTTGCACCGAGAGAGGTTGGAAATGTCTCTCTCTATCATGTAATCACGCAGGCTCGGGTCCAGAAGCTTAAACTGCAGACAAATGAATCTTTGGTGGCAGAATGAGCCTGAATGACCTGCCTTACAAGACTGCACTGTATTCAAGAGACTGCAGTTCTCTCAAGATCTTAATCTGGTGGAGACAAAAGATTAGATTTGTACGGTTTGCTGTCACCTAATAGGCAAGCAGCATGGTAATAAATTATGAAGATATCTTTACAGGAATATTCCAGCTTCACTTTTGATAAATAGACAATTTGTTGTGTACCTCCTCCAGTGTTTGTGCAGCAGAAACAGGGTGATCTTTGGTGAATTTTATGGCCAAAGAAGTGTTGGTACAAGTCTCCACACACTGTGGGACCTTTTCAAAGCTGTCTTCCCCAAGAAAGGCCTGGACCTCATAGCGGGAGGCCAGTAGGGTTCGCTCGATTATTGGGAAGTTGCCTGCACAGGACAAGAAACATGTTGTTTAAAAGAGAAAATATAAAATTAACGGTTTGTTTCAAATGCGAGGATTATCTATGAAATAAAAAGTAAATGCCGCAATCATTGTTTCATAGCCTCAGAAATGAGTGAAACATTCACAAACCACACTAAGTTTTCTGTGTCTACTGTTCAAAATGTGAGACTTCTTTCACCAGCTTACCTGACATGTCACTTAGTGCCATAGGTGTCTTTGAAGAAAACTCGACTGTTGAAATACAAACGGAAGCAATGAAAGAGACGTCTGTCTGTGTATTTGAGCTGATGTGACGTGAAGGACTGATATGTTCTGTCAGAACTCTTAGTGATTCCATGACAACATTCTGTTTCATGTCTGTTTGGTCACAAGCCTTAGCCGTGTTCTGAAAGGAACTTTTCATCCCTCACTTTCAGGGAGGAAAATACATTGGTTATGTGAATACAACATGGTCATACAATTTGCATGTTGTTATACGGGAATACAGACGTGTATTTACCTGCATGTTAGAAAGGAGGAGCAGAATTCCTACCATGGCAATGAAGGAAAGGGCTGGAAAGAACAGGCCAACATCAGCCCACCAGAGAGTCCAATCTGCCTCACGGGATGAATTTGCAAAGTTTGAAAATTCCATAGAAGACATGAACTGCATTTTTTTTAATAAAAGTCACTAAAGTAGCTATTCTCATGACTCCACTAGGGGGTGCACTCATTAGTAAGACTGTGGTGGGGACACAACACAACACTGAGAACCAGAACTAAACAGCAGATTGCAATGTGCCGAACATGCGCTTATTTTTCTTCAGAAATTTCAGGTAGTTCATAAAATGTTTTGTAAAAGCAGTTTATTAAATGTAAACACTTTTATAATGTAATTGTACTATTTGCACAAAAATAAAGGGAAACATTTTATGTTGTTATTTTTAAGTTATTATGCTATTATGTTATTGGTCTGGCCTGCTTGGGATCAAATTGGGCTGTTTGTGGCCCAGGGCCATTTCTAGCTTCGTCTGGGGCCCCTAAGCAAGATGCTGTTTGGGGGCCCCTAATTCGTTAGATGGTCCGCTAAGATGCCACAATCTATTTCAATTCATGAACAAAACAGGCTACAGTTAAAATTAAACGTCTTAAGTTGAGCCACTCACTCAAGTTAAACTGATAACTATAATACAAGGAAAACAACAGTCCTCTATACATCAATAAAAAAACTAATTTTGAGCGTTTATACAAACATTTACCTTAAATAAGAAAATACAACAAACCAACATCTATTTTAAAGTACAACAATGAAAATAAAACATTAAAAGAAAGCGTATTTAACATCACAGTATCACACTTATCAGCATATGCCCTCCCTCCATTTAATAAAAATACTAATAATGTGAATAAATGGGTCTGGAGTCAGTCTGTCCATTCACTTGCGACATTCATTTTATACTAGCCAACTTTCATGAAGCAAACACTAAAGCTGAGTTTGTGACGAACAAATCCTAGCCAGCTAGCTAACATTTATCCAGGGCTAGCTAGCTGGCTAGCAGGTCAAATAAACAAACTTGCCTAAAAAAAAAAACCAGCTAGCGTTTCACCTCCACCTATCCAGCCCACATCACCAACAAACACTTTACTTTTGTCCTTTGACCGTTTTTCTTCCTCCGTTTTCTTTTTCTTCGGTTTTTCCACGCCACTGAGATAAGTTCTTTTTGATGCCATTACTGTGTTTGTTTAGTTTAATATTCTCGCTAACGGGAATGATGGGTAGCTGTCAATCATTCCTCTCATACCTGTCAGCGGCCCGCGCTACGTCACTCACTGAGTGACAGTGCGGTCCAAGGAATATGATGTAATAATGCCACAAAAACACCAGCCACAGCTTATCATTACAGTTTATTTTATTTATACGTTTATTTTTAAGCATATAAGGGATGTAATAAACACACGAGATACTACAGATAAAGACAGGACATTTTAATTCTCTTCAGATGAGGTTGTACATGCAGCTTTGGGGCCCCCTGTTGGCTTGTGGCTCCTGAACTAAAATGTGTTTGACACCTATGAGTGAGAGATGGTTCTTTAATAAACACATAAGCCTACTTGTTCCAAAGATGAACTACAAAATATGTTCAAGATGTTTCTCAGTTGGATCCATTATCTTTATCAGGAAGAGAAGAGCAATCATTTTTATAAGTATCGAAATAAATAAATAGTCATGACTTTAACCTGGTTTAGCAAGTCTACTTACAATATGAACATTCAGTGCACAGTTTGCATGATGCATAATTTTAACTTTTCATTTTCATTTAAAGACATATATTATATTCTTTTTTTAAAGTATTGTGTAGATGCCTCCCCGATTCACTTTATTGTAGGATGGTTAATGGATTGCTTTATATTCATAAAAGAACATAAAATACGAAATTATAATAAAGCAGCCAATGATTTGTGGAACTTGAATATTTCCGTAGGTTGCGGTTAGAAAGAAGTTATGGGTCATTTGTCTTTGTATAATACCGCAGAGGCTATCTTTAATATTAGAAAAAAAAACACTACATAATGCTGTATAATATAAGATCATAAACCTCCCGAGACAGTTTCCTCCGAGTGCTCCTAGAAACAATGAAACGGAAACATAAACACAATCCACCCAACAGTTTACGTATACATCAAACGGCTGAACGTCTGCTCTCGCGCATGCGCTTTACAGTCATCACAGTATGAAGAGTGCAGAGCAGAAGTAGCCTCAGAGGTAAACAAGCTTTTTTGTTGCTTATTTCCATATTTAACGCTCACAATGCAGTTTTTACAGCGGGGATAGTTTTTTAAAGGCTTCCCCTTCCATGACAGCTCACTGGTGGACATGAAGCGTGTAGCCGTCTGCAGCTGTCACTCTGACTTTTCATACTGAGCTAGTTAACCTCAGCAAAAGCTAACCGTTAGCCGTGTTAGCTTATCTATTCACAGTCAATGGAGAGAAGATACAACTCCATTCAACTGCCCTGGCTTAACGAACAACTTGAAACACTTGCTTGTCTCCTTTCAGGTGCACGTGTAGTTTACGAATATGACAATTTCAAGCATTTTATGCGTCGTTTCGTTCCATTTCTTGCCCCTATTTGAAGCTAGCACATACAGCGTTAGCATTTTAGCCACTGTCAAATATCCGTTCGGCTCGCGAGGGGCGGGGCATTATCCGACTGACAGCAAAGGCAACCAATGAGAATCCTAAATGTGCGTCATTGGCGTCTTGCCGGGCCAATCAGCTTCTTTGTAGAGGAAACTCACAAACCTTTAGAAATATCGTCGCATAGTTTCTCTCATTCATTAGACGCTGCGTTCATTTTCAATAGGCGCTTCTGTGATTTTATATTTTAGACCACACGATTGACAACTGATCTAAAACTAATCCAAAAAGTTTAGCTGCAACCCCTGTCCGAGACATTGGTGACGTCTTTGTGTATGCTGTCATCGCGTAACGTAACGTAAACCACACCGAGTGTTTGAAAAGTCATCAGCTGTCATGTGATTCTGTGGTAAATCAAGTATGAACCTGCCACTTTTAATTCTTGAGACATAAATAAAATAATAAAAATGTAATCAATACAATGAAACTGATATTTTCAATTTGCTGCATATGTTCTTTTAAAGTGCAAAAATGGAGGTATTGAAGATGTCACTTATGAGAGAAATAGTCACTAGATAAAGTTAAAGATGCCATCTTGTGTGTATAATATTAGCTAACTCACAAGGTCTATTTCTGGGCAAGGAATGTAATCATCAAGGTAAATAATACTGTCATGTGAGCCTTCAATGGCAGGAAGGGACTGAAGACGACTGCAGTAGTGTCATTTACATTTTTTTCGATACCCCTAGTGATGTGTCAGCCAATCATATGCATTACAGTTATCTTTTAAACCCACAACGTAAGTGAGAGCTTGTGCAACATTCAAATGGCCACTTGCCAATAATGCAGCTGTGAAAGAATTCTGGCTTAAATGAGCATATAAAGTTAATCTTTCAGGATCAGTCTGTGAATTTGTTGTTTGCACATTTTTGTGATTTACACAGTAATGTAAAGTTCTCTCCTTTGTTCAAATAACGAGTGCAATGCACCAAGGCATGCGGAAAAAGGTCTTTCATAACAAAGTTTGTAATAAAAACATTACATTCATGTGAGCATTTCACAGTACATTCACTGGATTGTATTGATCTCTGTTTTCCAGATGAAGACTCCTCCGGATAGGTCAGGAATCACCTTTGAGGTCGGAGCTCAGCTAGAAGCCCGAGACCGCCAGAAAAACTGGTCTGTATCCCACATACACACGATAAAGAAAAATATTGGTTTATTTTACAGATTCTGTATTTCTATTGTTTAAGAAGAAGTTCTAACATTATGGGTTGAGACAACAGTTTGAAAATAAAGACTTGGTACTGATGCTGCCGTTCAACCAACATGCAGTGGAAACACCAGTTAAAAGAATATTTATTGAGCACCAAGCAGATCCTTAATGACTAGAAGTTCAAAGTCCTAGATGTGTAGTTAATACTGATATCACTTTATGAATGAATTTGACAAATTGTAAGTTTATTCCATAATGTAGTTAACACCAACTTTCTTACTAAACATCCTCTGATTTTAAATAATGAAATCATGAAGAAAGGTTCTTTCATGAAATTAGCTGGAAAATATCTAATATTACTGTTATAATTGACACATATTTTGGTGATGTTTGAGGCCATATAAAATTACATATCTATGTAACTGACTTAATTTGAAACTTAAAAAAGGTTTATATTTAACGTTGTTTAAATTTATGATAACCACCTTGTTTGTCTTCCTGTCAGGTACGCAGCCACTATTGAGAGGATCGACTACGACACAGAGCAGGTGCTGATCCACTACCGCCAGTGGAGCCGAAGACATGATGAATGGTTTCACTGGAGCTCGCCATACCTGCGGCCGTTGGAGCGAGTCAGCCTGAGGCGGCAGGGCCGGAATCCCTCTCAATCTGAACCCGTATGTCAGATACAAAACACAAAGCATGATACAACAAAGCAAAGCAAATCAGCATTCAGCATGAAAGATTTTACAATAGCAACAACATGTGTAGCAGCAGCAACACTAAACACAGTGCTGAGTGTGGAGATATACAGTGTTAGATTTATGATATCAGGGACGAGTTCTAGGCTACAGTACACATCTAAACATGCTTGCTGGCTGCATTTAAACATGAGCCAGCCTCAAGTGGTCATAAGAGGAACTTCAGTTTTCTGCACTTTAGTGTGGGCTTCGTTTTCAGCAGCAAAGTTTATCACTTGGAGATATCTGTTATATACATAGAACCTACTGATCTCTAAAATAAGTGTTTTTTAGTAATGTTTTAAAGGTATAAGTTTGTATCTAACGTTGACTGAACTCAATATGTTCTCTTGAAACCTTCACTCTAAGAACTTTGTGCATATACATGATGTTGAGCGACTCTCTGTTCCTCTTCTTTGTTTTTGTTTGACTTGTTTAACTTAATTTTTCTCTCTCCATGCCTCAGACGTTTGTTTCAGGTTCGAAAGTTCTGGCCTGTTGGACAGACTGTCGTTTCTATCCAGCCAAAATCCTCAGAGTCAACAAAGACGGTGAGGCTCAACTCGGACCTTTAATCCTAGATGTTGTCCTACTGTACGTTACTGCTGAAGTGATGAGATGGAAGTAAAAATGGAAATAATTGCCTCTTCGTGCAAATGACTGAAATGTCTCTTGGTCTGCTGCTTTGGCGTCTACGTTCTACATGTTTTATGATTTTTTTAGATTTTAAAAATTTCCCTCTTCTGAAAAATGTGCAGAATAAAGTTTGTCTCATGGTCAGATTCCTCTGCTGAAAGCAAAATCTTACAGCTTAAGGCGAGTCCCTTCAAGCATATTTGATGTATCATAATGTGTCTTACACAAATGTATCCAAAAAAGCATGCAGAGAAACCTTAACACAGCCCAAATATACACGTCTTTTCTCAGTTACCACAATGAAACCATGACCAACTCCAAAAAGGGTCTTTTTTGGTATTTTGACACACATTTCTACCGGAATCCTCCTCTTTCTTCTCCTCCACAATTCATAGTGATGATATAAGGACAACCTATGCCTGAACAGAAACTTGAACCAACTTAGGGTATCATTCAAGATCTTTAATGTTATTTGCACAGTAAAAACAGGAGTTTAGACCATACAATGATATTCTTACTTTGCAAGTCTCCTTACTGGCAGCAGTAAACAAATAAAAGAAATATACAACAAGAGAAATCTGTTAAATCAAAATGTTTTAAAAGCTTAAAACCTGGGTTTAGGATCTGATTTGGCCCAGCATAGCTGTTCTATGACAGTATGAGTCTTGTATGATTTGGTGTTTTTGCAACATCATGATAGTCTAAAGATGAGCTTCGCCTGAACAGGGACTTGAACCCTGGACCCTCAGATTAAAAGTCTGATGCTCTACCGACTGAGCTATCCAGGCTCTGAAGGAGGCTGTCACATAAGATTACATCTGCAAAAATGCCAAACCATATTTAATTCTGGTACCATAATGCTAATGAAAGATAACTACTTCTTTAGTAACAACACAACAGGAGCACAGATGGGTCTGTACAGTCAGAGGAAAAAGGGATGTGTCTTTATCCAAACATAACTCAGCTTTACACATCAAAAAGTGCACAAACTTTACCTGATTCTTGCCTCTGTTTGGTAAACGCTGTAGCTGCAAACAAATCTATGAGTAGTGGTGATTAAATGGCACAAGACTATAATCACATGTTTAAGAAACTAGATGGAATGCTATCAGCTGCTAAACCTGTGTGTGTGTGTGTGTTTGCATGTGTGTGTGTCAGACTCCTACACAGTGCGTTTCTATGATGGCGTGGTTCGGACGGTGAAGCCGACAAAGGTCAAACCTTTCCAGGAAGTAAGAAATGCAGTCAACACCCTTGTTCATCTTCAACTGATCTTTTCACCAAATCATGTCTTCTCTGATTGTCTGGGTTTGTTTATTTGTTTCTTTATTATTTCCAACAGAAATCCAGATCTGAGAAGAGTGCTGTGGGAAGCGAGGGGTGGGAGGAAGGGGAGAGTGAGGAGGAGGAGGAGGAGGGAGGTGGAGAAAGAGAGGAAGAGGAGGAGGAAAGAAAAGGGGAAGAAGAGGTGGGGGAGAAGGTGACATCAGAGGAGATGGAAAGACGTGAGGAGAGGGAGGAGGAGGAGGAGGAGGAGGAGGAGGAGGAGGAGAGGAAGGCAGAACCTTCATCATCCCATTCACCATCAAAGAAAAAAACAGATGATAGTAAGTCCAATGACTTCCGACCTACAGCACCTGCTGTAGGTCTATCCTGATATAGTCCTCATGCTATTGGAGTGCTATAATGCATTATAGCTGATTTGTATTAGTTGGCTTTGTGAGTTAATTCAGACGGCCTTTCTTACAGGCAAAAGCAGTGAAGCTCAGAATCCACCTGACTCCAGTCTTCCAACTCCCCCTAACACTGGACACATCGACAGAGGTAAACAGCAGCGAAAAACAGAAAAGTTAAAATAGTAAAGTTGTGTTCAGTGCAGGGAAACAAACAATAAACAGTTACCACTGACACTTTTGTTCCCCACAAAATCAGTCAGTTGTTGACAAACTTTTGTGGCGCAAAGTTTGGGTCAACTTTTGGCAATGTGTATGTAAGTACAGCAAAGATCTACCTGGCCAGTCATATAGTTTGGGTGTGCTTTATGCGCTGATAGACAGAAGAGTAACAGGGCATAGTCAAACACATCATCTGAGCGCCTTTGATTTGATTTTGTTTACAGTATGGCTCTGATTGGTTGGAGGACTATCCAATTGCATACGGTGGTATTTTTTTCTCTGTATTGGTTAAAACGTGCCGTATAATGAAATCCAAATGGTTGTGAGTGTTAGCAGACTCTGGCTGCACAAGGCTAGAATTTTACAGTTGACTGAGACTGTGGCTGAAGGCATTAACATCGCTTTTTGAAGTCACATTCTTTAGTTTTTTCCTCAGATGGTAGAGCATCAGACTTGTAATCTGAGGGTTGAAGTCCCCGTTTAGGTGTTGGATCTTGTCTTGTTCTACGCAATAAAAGAGCAAATGTTTGGAATATAGAAAATGTCATGTCCCATTTCTGTTTTCATTTTTTTTGCTGCAATAAAGCTACCACTAGGGATTAAGTGGCTCTGATGTAATTAAAAACTAAATAGAATGTTCTAATAAGATATATGTGTCTAAATGCCACCAAAAATTACATGACTCATTTTTGTTGTGATTCTTAGTAGACTCAACTTTGTAGTATGTAGTGTACTAAAATGGTTTCTTTATTATTAGAGAATTAGTTCTGCTGATACTGATGCTCATTTTAGTGTCTGTTAATTCTCACACTGTCTCAGATGTCCTGTTGGAGCGCCAGGCCCACCTGCCCACCACACACAAGTTCAGTAGAGAACCATGTAAGTATCTTTACACTCCACCAAACCTATTATTTTAATTGAGGACTTAATTACTGTAAAGCCCCTCTCAGAGAGAATTTCAGAGCTCCTGTTGTTGAATTTCTGCTCCTTATAAAATTTAAATCCGTCTAAAGCCACAAATGTTTTTAAGAACTGAATTTAATGTATTTATTCGAAACACTAATGATCAGCTTTTTTCTTACCGTCAACTGATGTCCTCTTTCTCTTCCCTTCTCAGTGTATAGGGTGATAAAAAACCAGCCTCCTCCTATTCTCTCTATTGAGTTGGACCACAACCCCTTCAAATGTCCAACTCCCGACTGCACCAAGTCGTTCAGGAAGGCGAGTCTGCTACACTACCACATCAAGTATTACCACACTGAGCAGCAGCTGGACGAGCGAGGCAGCATGCAGCAGGCAGCGAGGTCAGTTGAGAGTTCAGATCCCACAGCAAGAGTTCAACAGAGATTTTTTTTACCGAGTGTGGTGGTGGTGGTGGTGTTGCAGGAGGAAGCGGTCTTCTTCTGAGGGGGCTGACTTCATATCAGACAGGAAGAGTGAGAACCAGAACAGCATCTGTCATCGTGATGACCGAGAGCACAGCATCATGGGAACAGGCAGGACAGCTATGCTTTCACTCTAAATCTGAAATTAAACACACAAGTTATCTCGGTTTTTAAGCAGCAAAATGAATTACTGTGTGATGTTATAGCAGAAGTGAAGAAGGACGGAGGGAAGGAGAAAACAGGAGGACAGGACAGGAAGGAGAGGAAGAACTTCCTGAGAGTGAAGCTAAAGAAAAAGAAAAAGAAGAAGAAAAAGAAGAAAAGTCTACCAGGTAAGAGTCATGGTACAGATGGCCCACAAGTGCAGGATTGATCATTTTTCTAAGTCTAACTTGAAAAGTTCACATTGCTATAAATCTAAAAGTATTTAGCATGTGTGTGTCCGACACACCTAACTTGTGGCTTTTGCGTTCATATTCAGTAGTATGAATTTAGTCTTAAATCCTAAATAAATTAAATAATAAATAAATTATCAGTTTGTACTTATGTACTTCATGATGAGAAACAAATAAAAATGTATAAATTAAAAAAACAGTGACTTATGAAAGTCAAAGAGTTTGGTTACTCTCACAGAAACAGTATTTGACCGCCAGAGACTTGTTAGCCTGCTCAGCTCTTAATGCTTAATCACTGTGATGGTGACGTTACCTTTTCAGATGGTGGAGAAGGTTTGTTGTGTCCCTCTTGTTAGTCACAGTTGATTTCCCTCATCTTGTGCAGACTCTCCTCTCCGTGTGCGCTTTGAAATGTATTACATGCTGCTGTTGATTGTTGAACTGATTGTGTATATCCAGGCAATAAAACAGATCATTAATTAGTCATCAGTTTATCATCAACAGTGAGGGTTGTTGTTGTTATCAAGATCAAATCTCTACTGGTGTTCACCTCACACAGTAGTTTTGCCTCTTGTACATCCCTCAACTCTCCCGTGCCTCAGATTTTATAACCTTTATCTGTATCTGATTAGTCTGTGTATTATAATTATTAGTATTCAGAAAATTAGAATAATAGCTTTACCGCTCCTCTCATCAGGGCTTGGCAGCAGTGACGATGAGAACTCAGACAGACCTCCAATCACTCTGAAGCTTTTGACTGAACACCACAGCCCCAACACACATGGTGGGTACTTACACATACACACAGACATCAATCAGTTTAAATTTTAAACTGAACCTAAAGATATCAGCTCCTCTTTCAGTTGATGATGGCAGCGATTGGTCGACGCTAACAGCAGAGAGTGGAGAAGACACTCCCTCTTGGCCTGTTTCTATGGAGGCAGAGGACTGCGAAGTGGTGAGGTGTGTGTGCGAGGTGGACGAGGAAAACGACTTCATGATCCAGGTAACACACACTGGGCACATTGTGACTCTTCAGTGCAGAGTTAGAGAGAAGCTACACATTGAAAGACAGTAGAGTAGACAGAAAAAAAAATAGTGATACATGTAGAGAAAAACAAACTAATGCAAAACAGAAATATCAACAGGATTTCCTGAATGAGACCGTTTGTCTTCCGGATATTTGCTTCAAGAAATTTTCTGTAACTGGACCTCTTTAAAATTTTGTTGAATACTCTTGCGCTAGAGCCTCAAGTTTAACTTGATTATTTTGTCAGAACTTAGTTTCTGTCTGTCAGCCAGCATTTTAATTTGAAACTGAGACTTCTCTGTTCACATTGTATGGGTCAATAGAGCAGCCTCCATTGGGACTTCACTGACTAGAATCCCCGTTCACTTTGTTCACTGACAGTTCAATAAAGGTTGTTTGAACAACTTTTACCTTTAGCTCTTACTGACATTAAGCCGTATTTGAAAATGATGACCAATGAGACACGTTTGAATGTGTAATAAAAAATATTTATGTGGGCTACGTCCCAAGTAGGTGTAAAAGTCCACTTATACGATACTGTATGTGGTGACGGCTTTGTGAAAATAAACACTGAGTCTCTTTGTTTCTCTGCAGTGCGAGTCGTGTCTGTGTTGGCAGCATGGCACCTGTATGGGTTTATATGAAGACAACGTTCCACACAACTACATCTGCTACTACTGCAGACAGACTGCAGGTATGAACTACAGCTCAGTGTCTTATAATGCTTTGATTATTGTATTTTATATAATTGTACTGAAGATGTTGGTCAAAATAGTAAAAGAATTAATTTAGTTTTTTCTAATTTGATAAATTATTTGTAATGCACAGAAGCTTTTTCCGGTTTACTGTACATGTCAGACTTTTTATGGACATTAGCAAGCAGCTTTTAGAGATATTACAATTAACATGTAAATTATAAAGTAGAAACAAGAGCAGTGAAAAACTTAAACATATAAAATGACATCTGGCTGGAAAAATGCATTTGCATGTTGTGGCCACAAACAGAGGCGACAAGAAGTGTTGTTGACAGGGTAGTTCATGTAAACTAACAGTACAACCAACCACATCGATGCACATCTGCTTACATTGTTTCCTAATGTAAAACAGAAATATCAACAGTATTTCCTGAATGAGACCATTTGTCTCAAACGGAGCGACATGTGAGAGTATACTGATTTTGCAAGTCAAATGTTCAGTCAGAGGATTGTAAGTGGAAAGGTGTTTCATCAAAATGGCCTGAGTGTACCCTCACTGTGGGAGGGAGGACTAGCCTGCAATATAAGCGACATAACTTGTGTGAGTAAACCAGCTGTGTAGGGGTCTTTGAAAATAAACATGTTGTTTAGGTCCTCCAGAATTCATTCAGTGCAACTGATCCTGTGTCCAGTGTGTTCATCTTCTCTCTAATGCTCATGTTCAGGTTGGAGGCGGGCTCAGCGCTTCATGTCTGAACCTGATTTGCTGATATCTGGTCACATGTTTGGCCTGTCCTGCGTGAAAGAGAACTATGCTGAGATCAACGCCTCCAAGATTTCACACACCGGCCATCTGCTGGCGCATACACATGGCCTCCATCAGGTCCTCAGTGGGCTGCAGCTCAAGATCAGTTTGTTACAGTAAGTACAGTAACATCATAGACTCTGTTCATCCGTCTGTAGACACGTCCTTTCATTCTGTTTGTTCGTCTGTCTGTGCAGCTCTCCATCCCACCCCGACCTGCAGCTGTGGAGGTTGCCATGGAGACAGGAAGAGGGGCTGAGATTGACATCCAGCCCAAGTGGAGAGCCCCCCATTTGTTATGTCAGCAGCGAACACTGCTACCCAAAGCCCGGAGCATTATGGGAAAAGTCTGAGGAGAAAGATGAGGAAAGGCCGACAGTTTCAGTGAAGCAGGAACACGACACTGAGGAAAAGGTAGACATATAAGAAGCAGATTCCAATATCAGCCATTAACCTTTTAACTGTCCAAAGTTATCGTAATTAAATGCCTATATATGAATAGGATTTATATACATTTCTTACTTATTGTAAATCTTAAACTTTTACATAGCTCACGTTGTTCTGCTGTACGTTGTGTTTAGTGCTAATTGACAGCATATTACCTCATTTAACCAAGATGCTATATCATGTTAGCACTGATTACACATGTATTTAGTATTTTGCTTAAAACACTACAGCATGTAGAAGTTGGTAATGTGGATGTAGATTCTTTGTCTTTGAACTGCAAATCACATGAACTTTAGAGCTGAACTGGAACTATTCAGATTATCCATTTAGGATAATTTATTTTTTGTTTCTAGCTTCTGCAATATGAGAATTCGGTGCTTTTTATTTCAGTAAACTGAATATTTATGACAAAACAAGACATCTGGAGAGAAAACAGTGACCTCAGGGGACCAAATAGTCGGGGACAGGACAGATACAAGTGTTTAGGTGTCATGTAAAAAACAAAGCCTGACTCAGAGGGAGGCCTTTAGTTGAAGCAGCTCCTCATATTTGCAACACTGATCTCCTGCTGTTGCTATGAGACCAGTGAAAACCAGTTTGGATGAAACTATTTTTACCTTCTACTGTTCCAAGTATGAGGGCTATGGAGAAACTGCTTCAAGAGTTCTGCTTCATAGAACCTTCCAAAATAAAATTGAAAGCTACCAGGTACTTCAAATTAGAAGTGTAAAACCAGAAACTAATCAGACATAAAATCAACATAAACAACAGCTTTTAAAAGTCTCCCATCAAGTAAATCTAATGCTGAAGACATTTGACTCTGAGCAATTGGCCAGTTTCTGCCATATGCAGCTCGCTCTCAGTTTTTTTATTTTTTATTTTATTTTGAACTCCGCTGGCACATGTTCTGAAGTTGTGTCCTCGCCACTGTATTTGAAGTACCACTTTGAGCCAACTTCTTGGCTGGGATAGAAGTGTAGTGAGATATAATCACAGTCATGCGGTAACATAAAACTCATTCAATGGTAAAGCTAAAACCTGACGGTTTCCATCTTTGATTCTGTTTTATAGGAAATAAAGTCTGAAGATGTCTACACAGACCCAACTGATGCCGCTGTTGACACACACCTCATGACACACATACACAGTAACACCAGCATAAAACAAGAGAACCACACACCGGAGCATCGTGCAGCGTCTGTAGTCGAGTGTCAGCTGAACCTGCTGGAACATGTCGAGTCTCTCCACCACCAGATCAGTGCCAGGATGGAGCTGATAGAGCGAGAGCTGGACGGTAATACACACACACACACACACACTCACACACACACACAGCCATGCAAAGCAAAGAGATACACACTGGTTGCCTGGGGTCAGTTAAACAAGATAATGCTCTTGTAAAGGTTATGGATACTGATCCACAAATAGTTTCTGTGTTATTCAGATATAATTCTGTGTTAGAATTCAGACTCCTGGTCTGATCAGCTGAGGGACGACCTAAAGGCTGAACTGTAGAACACCATTACATGTTAAAGACAACCGAATTAGATCACTTAAAATCCAGTGAAGTCACATAGTACTAAGTTAGCAAGTTAGCTCCCAGTTATCCTCTAAGTGGCAACTACTAAACTTCATAGTAAGAGTGAGCAGCAAGTACTTCCTACATTCATCTCATTGGCAGATTGAATAAACGTTTCCATTTATTGTCACAGAAATCTTTTCTCTATGGTTCTCTATATATTTCTATATTGTTCTCTCCCTTCCTCTCGTTCCAGTATTGGAGTCCTGGATGGACCACTCAGGTGAGCTTGAGCCTCCCGACCCTTTGTCCCGCCTCCCGCAGCTCAAACAGCGAATCAGACAGCTGCTGTGTGACCTGTGCATCATAAGACGACTGTCGATTTGCCGCTGACTCTTGAACTCTGACCTGTAGGTGTGACGGGTTGGCACAATGACAGAGAGTGAGTCAGAGATCGGGACACTCCGAGCATGGAGAGAAAACTGTGTTCACAGCGTCACCAGACAGCTCTGGTGGAAAGCAGCAACACAAAGAGACAATGACAGTTTTTATAAAATGACTGAGCAATTGTAAACTTCTACAAAGGAACCACAACGTAATCTAACCCTCCTTCCGCAGAACTCCTAACGTGTCAAACCACTGGTTTACAACAGGTTTGACTATTGATTCTGAGTGATCAGCCCTTGTCATCCATGTAGATGGACAGAATAATGTTTGTCTGTTTGGAGGCTTGTTAGCACTGAATGTTGGCATTGATCGTTTTCTTTCAGCCAAATTGTGACAACTCACAAACACAAGGGAAGAATTTGGAAGTTTGAACATGTATGAACATTTGCAGAGTGGTGCTCTTAAAAGCTGAATATTTCTCAAAGCAGCGATTTTGTAATTGTACTAATGTTAGTACTAACTGTAACTTCTCAGAGGGTTTTTAGGTCAAGTCAGACCAGAAAGTGTTTCTAAAGGTTTGGTGACCACTTAACTGCCAGCCGGGCTGCGCATGTCAGTCACAACAGCTCTGTTTTCTTTGTGCTATTTTCATCACGCCGCTGTTTTGTTACAGGATTGTAAATCATTTCATTAGCTCTCCTAGCTCTCTGGCTAATGGCTAGCATGTGACCATATGCGTGTGCAGTTTATTTGACCTATTCACTTCAATGTTCTTTGAGAGAATTAGTTATTTGTGAAAAGTGAATGAACGGCGCAGCCAATGCCTGCTGTGGGACTGGGCTGTAAGGATTTAGTTCGTAAATGTTATCGTCCTCTTGAGCAGTGAGACATTGTCCAAATTAGGTTGTGGTGAAAGGTCCAAGTAAAATTTGTTGAGAGAGTGTCCAGATGATAAGCAGACAGACATGTTAATGTTTCATTAAAGACGTTATGAGTTTCAGCTTCATTTCCTCAGAGTGGCTTTGAGAGTTTCTCCTGTCTCTGTTGCAAGGTTAACAAGATGAACACTCTTCTCTTTTTTACAATTTATTTATCTGGTTTAGTTTTTTACTTTGCTAGAGTTATATCACTGCTTTAGTTTTATCTCTTCCAAATGTTTTAAAATTGTCTGTTTTGGGAACAGATGAGAATAATCTAAGCTCACGGAGCTGGTTTATAAAAAGTGGCCATACGTGTACATATGTCACCATTTCAGATAGAGAGGACTGCTGGTACTTAGTAACATTGTTATCCTCAACTTTTGATTATAATAAACTGTTGCATTAACAAACGCCCTCTTTTGTGTGTAATGTAACTGAATGTTTTATTCACTTGTAAGAAGCTAACTATAAAGCTATAGGTTCATCCTGAAAGGCTGCAGTTTTAATTTTGAACACCTCAGTTCACCTTTATCCAAATGCAAATACGTGATCTGGTTACTCACATAAGCTTTCTTTTTGAATTTCCTACATCAAAGTCTGGCTTTGACAAAAAATGTAAGATTCCAGCCTGTGTTGAAGTAAAACATTCAGGAAGTCATGTCTCTGGATTTTAGAAATACTTGTCATGATTCCAAAGTCTTCCAACATAACTGTAGCCATCTGGTCTTGTTTCTGTCATTTTGATGTAGTTTTTAATAAAACTAAGAAGGAGTTTAAATAGTGCTTACAAAGACATAAGCAAAAGGCTGTGTTGCATGTTAGAGGTCACTGATCTCAATGATCATGATCTGCTGAGCAACAAAGAAAAAAGGTGGAATTTATCATAAATAAACAAATTCAGTTGGACCAATGTTCCTTTGAAGAAGTGAGTCGTGTCAAGTGAACAGGAGGATGATTTCCATTCATGTCAAGAATCTTGAACTATAAGGGCAGAGATAAAACGTTTTTATTTATTTAGGAGGTCCATCAACCTTAAAAGATGATAGGAAGTTTTGTTGCCATGCATACTGATCTGCTAACAGATTTCCCCAGCTGAGAAGGTATTCTTCTTTTGAGAAAATGCTTAATGAACTTTGTCAGAGTAGAATACCGGAACAAATTAAGCACACACAATTATATATCAATTATATATTTCTACTTCAACTCCATCCAGAGTCAGCTAGAAGATTGAGCTTCTTTGTGTAAACATAAAGGAGTACAATACATCACTTATATATTTTTATATTACCTTTATTCAACTAGCAACTGTCACTTTATGGGAGCAACAGCAACAAAACAATTTCCTTGAAGGATTAATAAAGTATTCTGATTCTGATTCTGAAATATCACAAACTTGCGCTTAAAGCTACAGTGCAGATGTTTGGTCTCCCCCTTCTGGCAGTCAGAGTAATTACATAAACATTGTTTGTTCATACGCTGTCGTGAGCAAATAAGCCATTGACTGCATATAGGTACAAAGGAGCAGAAACCTCAGGAGCTGAAAATGCAACCAACGTGTTCAGTACCATAAACTGCAGTTCCTCTAATGTCCACTTGAGGAATTTTTATATAATTCACATTTCGCATTCATGTTTAAATTATAACAAGGCTTTAAGCTATACATTATTAAGGGCGTGGCTGCCTTGACTGACAGGTGGGTGTCCTCACAGGTTGCTAACTGTCTGCCTCAGCCACTACACCATTTTAAAATTAGCTGGCAGTTACATGGAGTCAGGCACTGTCAAGATGGAGACAGCCACAGACACCATGCTGAGCTTCTAAACTTCTTCTTGGGAAATGTCACGCATGATGTATGCCCACAGTCTACATTTCACAAGTACTCCTCTTCTTTCACACAAGTTCTAACCTGTGTTTCTCCTCACTGTCGACCTCTTTCTTTTATAGACTATAATCCTCTCTCTGAGTGCAGTTTCTTTCTTACCTCACAGTCACATTCAAGACTTTCATTTCTCCTCCGTACACGTTTTGTGGTCTGCTACATCTCTGCCAGTCTCGGTCTCTGCGTAGTTGTTGCCCACTCCAGCTCTGTCAAAGCTGTCTGAATTTCATCACTGACTCCAGATTTCATTGTCTGCTATGGTACTAGTTACAGAGAAATTTACCAGCTGCTGATTAGCTTAATCAAGAGTTTGTGTAGTTGCTTGGATTGAATGGAACAGATGTTCTTCAACACTAAAACAGCATCTTAGTAAATGTACTCTTAGTGTGACATGTGGTGACTCTGTGGAGACTGTTTTGAAGGTATGACTTTAACCTTTGATGGATATATTAGTATGCAGTGATACGTTGTTTGTCCATACTATATACAGTAATTATACAATGTTGTTATAATATAGCCAGGTCCAGTCTGCCATATGGTCTCGCTGTGTGTTCCCAGACCACCAGGATATTTCCTGTTGGCACAAAGTGTGTGTATTAGACTACACAGTCCACTGAGCAACAACCTAAATATGGATTTTTGTAGAAGTAGTGTGATTGGTCCTCAGTTCATCAGTCGGCATGACTTTAACCACTCAATAACTGCCCTAGTTTATAACAATAGAATGACAGCAGAGACATCCTTCACTGAATAATCACTCAGAAAAAGTTAAGTATGTCTCAGCTTTTATTTACATAATTGATTCTCTGTCTGATTGCTCTATTATAATTTTATCCCTTATTCTATCCCACAGTCTGGAAATTTGTTCCCTACATGTAACCCTTTCATTCATACACACAATCGGCACACTTGAAACAATGGGCAGCGACCTGTGTGGCACCCGATGGAGCAGATTGGGGTGTTTGGCGGCTTGCTCTATGGCACATCAGCCTCTAGTCCACAAGCTCGCCCTTTAATATTTACATTCAAATAAACGCATTAGTTTAAGTTTAAATGAGAGTCTGTGCTTTAAACCTAGCAATAATCATCAAATTGATCTGAGTTAGAAATGAGATGGCAGCAGAAATCTTCACCTCAGACCAAAGGATAAATAGTGGCTTTAAAACAAACAAAAAACATTAATTGGAAATCACAGTTTACATCTATTTAAAAAAGACTCACTTGTTTCCAGGATTTCCTTTCTGCCTCTGCCAGAAAACAGGAATCCAACTGAAAATATCCCATCTGGCCTAGTCACGAGTAGGCCCTCCTTCACTCCTACATTAACGTAGAAACTACAGACTAAACTGGACCTCAGAGCTTTACAGAGAGAGAGAATGATGAAACACTACACCCTGCTTTAAAACTCACCTGGAGTGAAAAAGTGCTGCAGACGTTTTAAAGGTTATCCCATCCATCTGTCTGCATATGCTTGATGCCAGAAAAAGAGGGAGGAAAGAGATTTATATGCATTTGAATAAAATATACATGCAGCATACATTATAGAAACAAGAGTGCATGATACTTGGTGATAATAATAATAATAATAATAATCTTTATTTGTATCGAACTGTTAAAGATTGACACCAAGGAGGGCCCTTGTGGTACCACAAGGTTCCATCCTAGGGCCGGTGTTGTTCAGTACCTACATCAATGATCTTCCATCTGTCTGCGATGGTGTGGAAATCGTGATGTATGCTGACGACATGGTCCTTTATGTCCATGATAAAGACCCCAAAAAAGTTGCTGCCAAACTGACAGCCACTATGTGTAAAGTCTCAGAGTGGCTTACGAAGTCATGCCTTACACTTAACACTGAGAAAACTGTTGCTATGTTTTTTTTATAATAAATACAGACAAAGCACTTTTCCACACATTTATGTGGATGGAAAGGAATTGCAAAATGTTAATGAGTTCAAATACCTAGGAGTCACTTTAGACCCAACACTTAGCTTTAAAAAACACATTAAAAAGCTATGTCATAAATACAGCCTAGCTAATTTTAGATTTATTAGAAACACTTTAACAGTAGATGCATACCTTAATGCACTGTTCTTTTCATATCTCCACTACTGTATGTCAGTATGGTCACAGGCAAATAAGACTACTCTGAAACCAATTACATCTATCCACAAACAAGCTATCAAAATCTTACACAAAAAAACACTCCAGTCTCATATCTGTGACATACTCCATAAACACTAAATTTTTACTCAATTTTGATAATTTAATAATGTACACAAATTTACATCTGTTACACAAAATCATTCATAATGCCGCACCTCCACCTTTGAGAAGATTTGTCCAGCTCTGTGATGAAAAAATGGGTAGAACAACCAGGTCCACCATAAGTGGGAACTGTAGCGTGCCGTTTTCGAGGCACAGCATTTGCTCAATCAGCCTTCTCCTTTAAAGCAATAAAAACATGGAACGCACTCCCAGTTCATCTGAAAACCTGTTTAGATTACCGTACCTTCTCATATGTGGTGAAAAGATTGTATTTAGGCACCCAATCTTGCCAACATTAATATATCATAGTAACAGTTTGCTATCTTTCTTATCTTTCATGGGGGGGTATAATACTTGTGTGTCTATACTTCTATCCTACCTGCCCTGGGACTGCAGATGGAAATGAGCAATTTGCAAAATCTGGTACAGTGTATCTTCTATTTTGTGATTAATGTATTTTGTACATGGTCCCTGTAAGAAATAAACTAAAAAATATAAATAAATAAAATAAGCTGGGGATGTGTGATCTCTGGGTATGTGGAGTAGGAAGCCAAAGGGATTTTAACGGAAACTCAAAATCCAGGGAACAAAAGACGCTACAGGGACAAATGGGGTAACATCACAGACAACTTGAGAGAGAACAAAGGGAAAGCCAGGGCTATATTCACATGGGCAAAGGAGTTAACAACACAAAGGAGAAACTAATGAGGGCGGAGCGCGCAAGGACAAACCAATCCAACAATCAAAGTGGAGAAAAAACACAGGAAGTAAAACAAGACAAGAAACACCAAAGAAAAACTTTACAAAATAAAATCAGGAAACATGAGGAAAACCAAACAAGGTCACATAAAATCCTCAAAACTCAGAACCATTACAGGTGCTCCCGTGTGACATCAGTGATGATGATTCTTATATAATCTGCTGTTAAAATCTGAGCTTTGCACCATCTACAATGTGCTCCCCACTCCGGAAGAAGAAAAATAATAAAAATTGTCAGTGCTTGGACCCCTAAAAAGAATAGATATCTGAACAAAAAACAACCGCATTCAGTACTTGGACCCCTAACTAGCAGAACCACCAGATTAACTGACTGACACTGAAAACAGTAGTTCGTAACGTGACTTGTGCTTTTCTTCATGCAGGTTGTGTTGACAATTAAAAATTTCTTCCTCGTTAAAAACAACATAAACAAACAAACACAAAAAAAAACTTGTGGATTAGACACCTGTTGTGAATTTTGACCTCGTGACTTGTTGTTTACGTTGACGTAACTCCGCCCCTGACCGTCCGCGTGCTGCTGGCAGAGTTCAGTCAGTGGAGAAGCGTCTCGCTATCAGCTCAGTCCCAATCCGCTCTAACGGTTCTCTGTTAACGATTACAAGCGGCTAACCGGGTGTATTTAACGGAAAACTTCAGTAGCTTGTAGCGCTAACGGTGAGTAGCGAAAGGCGAGTAACGTTCGTTCCGCCCGGTTCAGTGGTTGCTGTGACGGCTATTAACCTAGTAACGGCTAGTTAGCTAATTAGCCAGCTAACGGTCAAGAGGGCTACCAGGCTCTTTGTCGTGTTAGCGGTAACTAGCAGGTGATACAGGTTAGCTCTGGGAACAAGATACCTGTCGCCCTTCTCGTGAGGTTAGCTTAAATGGCGGTGGTGCATTGGGTTACAGGTGTGTGTGTGTGTGTGTGTGCGCCATTACCGAGGTAAAACATTTCCCATAGTAACGGTTCGTTGCTAAGACTAAGCTGTCTAACTCGGCTCACATTAGCATCCGAGCTCATTAATTAAGCAGCGTTTAACGTCGGGTCGTCTTCGTCCGAGAGCATGTGTGTGTGTGCGTGTGCGCACGTATTTATGTGCGTGTGCGTGTGTGTGGGCGGACGGCAGAGCCAAGATAATCGGTACATTCAGTGCAACGTGGAAACCCAACCTCCGATCTATTATTGTTACAGTCGATTCTTTTGAGCAATTGATCTCCTTTAATTAAAATGAATCAGATGAATGTCAACCGTGATGTTACTAGTGTCATTACCCTCAGCAGAGAAATAAGTGCCAATCTGTTGTTGTGGCCGGTTTTAGGCGTTTGTCTGCATTCGAATTTGGTATATAAGTTGGTATTACAGGTTGGAGTATTGTTTATTACATTTTATCTGTATAAACCCCCTCCCTGCCATGGAGGAATTATGAGACAGACATGTAAAAGCCCCCTCGGGCCCCTGTCTGACAACAGCGCAGACTGGGTTTGTGTCTCTGTGCAGTGGTTTTGTTTGCAGCGTTTTTGCATTTGTTAGTGTTTATTTTCCATCTTTTTTTCAGTGCTTCTTTTGCACTGTGCTTTGTAAGTATCTATGATTCTCAGTGCCTTAGTTTGACTTGTTGTTCTTTTTGCATCTCATTAAGTGTCTCATTGCAGCTGTTTTGCATCGCTCATGAAGCATGTTGTTTTAGTTGGTTTGTGTTTCTTTCTCAACATTCTTCCATTCTTTTTGATCGCTCCCGTACTTGTGGTAGAGAATTTGCCTTTAAACTTTTTATTAGTATTTTTATTAATGTAAAGCCCTTATTTCAAATTAGTGGTATTCCACCATTTATAAACATTTCACATTTACATTTGTGTCTGAATATGTCTTATACCATGGTCTGAGTGAATACTCGATTCTGATTGGCTGGAGGGTGTAGGTTAAAAAGTGTTAATTTACACCTAGGAAAGACGTCCTGTCATATTGCCTGATGACAGTTCTAAATTATTGCGCTGGCTCAAACGCTAGATGGTAAATGAATTTTGGTCCAGATTCCCTGTGACAATCTTACAAAAGATGAGTGAAAAGAGGCATTGGACTTATTATTAAAGTGTCACCATAAAGGAGTGTTTTCCAGTTACACTGTGAGTCTTTATATAACTAATCTATAAAGCATAAGTGAATGCCCTCACAATACACTGTCAAATTTAATTAACCTACCAGCCTCAGTGGCAGAAGGATAAGGCAGCATTTAACGCATCATTATGCAGATGCCCTGCTGCCACAGAAACAGAAAAGAAGAAAAGTTCAGAAGTTAGGTAGCTAGCTTAATCTTCAACAAGTACGTTTAAATGGTATTCTGGAAATCAGGTTTTTTTTAGGGCGTAACGAAATGTGGGCTTTTACCTCCCTGCTTTGTATACACAACATTAAACGTGCTGTTGAAAGTCTGCATGCAGGTGTGTCTCTGTGTGTATTCATATACACTCTTATCTCAGTGAGGATAAGGGTTTTGGAGTATCCTGGTTATGTTTAGAGAAATATTGTGTCTAGTAAAGACCTGATGCTCGGTTTTTGGTTATTCTCTCACTGGTCAAAGTTGCACTGATGGCCTACCTGATGAAATAAATCATATATTGGTTAATTCTGATAGCTGACCAAGAGAAGATGTTAGATCTAGCAGAACAGCCAATGTTGCTAGAAACTCAGTTTATTCTCAGTCCATTCTCAGTGGTGACACATTATATTTGGTTTTAAATGGCAGATGATCTGGAGAACTCAAATACACACACAACTATTGTCTGCGTGCAAGTTGTGTGTTGGTCTCTTTGACATTTCAATCTCATATGTGTACAACTGAGTTATCTCAAGATAAATTCATTTGGTTTCTGACTGCTTGGATTCACTGCATTTAACACAGCGCTCATTTCAGCTTATTTATTTCATATCCAGTACTGGATGCCAGGAGCAAACATACCTGCTATAAAAGATCAAATTCAGTTTTGTGTGCTATTGCTGAATTGAAAATAACTCTCATCAGTACATCTCGAGCTCTGTGCAGAGTGGACTTAATCTGACTGGTTGCTGTAGCCACACAGTCAGTCATTTGGTTATGGGTTTGGGTCAGAGCCAGATAGCCCACAGGAAGCTCACCATCCATCCAAACCGCTCTGCTGAAATACTGTTATCCAACCTGTCAGCCCACACACAACACACGCGCGCGCACACACACACACACGTAACTGGATGGCTTACTGCCAATGAGAGATCATTGTTTCCATTAGAGTCACACAGTTGGATAAAACAGTTTGATATACCACACAGGTAGACAGAGAGAGACAGACTGGTTATTTTTTCAAACATCAAAATATTCACAATGTGGGCTGAATTTGTAGATACCAAAAAGTCTTTGAGGCAAATATTTGTCCTGTAAATTCATCAGTACAGACGACTTTAAGGAGACTTTGTCTACTGTTGTCTAACTAACCTCTGTTGTCTTTTTTTTCTTTTTCTTTTCTTTTTAACAAGAGCGACCTCATTTTTAGGTGTTAATCATGCAAATCTCTGCAGAGAGCTGGAACGGTCAAGCTGATCTACAAAAACTGTCGATAATATATTACACTTATCATTTATAAAATGGAACTTAAATGCTTACAGAATGGATTATGAACTTTTCTGTTAGACTCGATATAAATTTGCATGTTGTAAACACAGTATGTTGGCTGATAATCACCTGTAAAACCATTCATAGCTTTGTAAACTAGTATACAATTGTAATATAAATAATAGAAGGACTACAGTCCTTCTATTATTTACTTTACTCCAGTAGTTGCAGAAAATGTAAGGCACAAGCCCAGACCAGTTCATGTACTTAATCTGCACACTGTCCAATATAAACAACAATGCCATCATAATTACTTTATGTTAAATAATGTTACAATATTTTATTTATTAGCTGACCAATGATTTCTGCAAATACAAGTAACACACTGAAACACTTCAGTAAAATCAAAGGCATACAGGCCAAACCATCTTCTTAACAAGATGGTTTGGCCTGTATGCATGTTCAAGTCAAGTGTCAGATGAGATGTTCTGACAAATAATATGGTTAAAGCTGGTTTGGTGCTGATAATGGAGTAAGGCTACTCTTTTTTCCCACACAGAAACTTAGGAATTGATGAGGTAGTTGATGAGGATTTGGATCAATAGGCAAAACTGACAGTGGCATTAATTGACTATTTTTTATTTGCTGTATTTTTATTGTGTTTATTAATATTGACTTCTGTGTGTAAGCTAAACCATGCTGTATTCTTCATAGCCTAGCTGTTTTTGTTCCCTTGTTTGCATCTTTTTATATCTGTCTGTCTTTTATCAGGTTGATTGGTGATCAGATAGTCCTATGATGGAGGAGCTTCATGACGTCCAGTTGACTGAGATCAAACCACTTCTGACCGGACAGGTGAGAGAGCGGGCCTTAATGTCATCTGTAAAATTGTAATGAACTGCATAAAAGGAAAAAAAACAAACAATAATTATGGATGGACAGCGAAAAGCGTCTTTAGTTTCCATCTCGAATTGTCTTCCTCCAACGTAATAGATTTTAAATGATGCTAAATAACATACAATAACAGAACAATGATTTTATTACTTGAGATAGTTCCTAATAAATGTCTGTTATTTTCAACACATCTAATGACATAAATACAGATTTCTGAGATATAAACTTCAGCTTCACATTATGGTAATAACTGCAGCATATCTCTCTGTCCCATCAGAATGGGAGCAATCTGCAGGACTTTGACTGTCAGGTAAGTTCAGCACCAACACATCACACATGTGATTATTCTGTTAACTTTACATGGTTTACAGTCGCCATTGTTGAAAGTGAAGCAGGAAGTAGAAACAAAAATGAAGGGTGTTCACTTGTTTCTATTTAAGTTTGGATATTCAGAATCAGAATCAGAATCAGAAAATACTTTATTGCCAAGCATGTTTGTACATACAAGGAATTTGCTTTGGTGTTCCATATTAGTGTTAATACTAACATATATCTCAGTAATAGAATTTATTTGGGCACATAAACTGTCATTGAGTAAGTAAGCTGAAAGCAACATAAAAAGTGTCAGATTGTTTCTCATTCAGATGTGAAATGACTGACTGGTTAAATTTCATGAATGCTGCTTGTAATAAAAGCTAGGAAACAGTGAGTTTTGACAGTATGAAAAAAGTAGAATCAGACGTTTAAGTCAGTCATATTTAGAAGTTGTGTGCAAAAAACTCAAGTAATGCACATATAGTGGAACATGAGACTGAGATTGCTATGCACAGAAATTGGTCAGCAGAACTCACCAGCCTCACATCAGTAAAGCGTGTCAGATTTCATCATTGACTTTATTCAGAGAGATGGTTCAAATTAGAGCCTTGATCTACAGCTCTGTGTTCTCCTCCAAAACATCATGTGAATGCCACAAAACAACAACATTCAAGGACTGTGTACAGGTCAGGGAGGTCCTGAATAGATGTGAGTCAGATATAATTTCCTAATTGTGTTTTTCTGTAATATGTGATGAGAGACTGGGTTTATTGCTGGAGAGGGGAAGATAAAGAGGTCAAGGAGTGCAGGCTAATAGGAAAGAAAACTGGAGAGTAGGAATGATAAAAGGTAGACAAGTGATTGATTGTTTAGACATTAAGTCCTTCCACCGGTCAGCCATCGACTACAGAGATTATTCCTCTTGATCCAATCATACCACACCCACTTTCTCTTTCTTTCTTCACTTGGCAGAAGGTTGAAGGACAAGAGTGCAGCTGACGTCTGTCTCTTTCTAAAACCCGTTACCTCTTTCTTTGTGAGAGACATTCTTTGATAATCTCAATCTTTCTTGACTTCCTCCTCTCCTGTCAAGATGTATGACTCTTTGGATTTACACCAGATCTCCTGTTCATTAGGAGTTGGGGTGGTGAGTTAAGCTCAGTTTATACTTCTTCAGGAGGTAGACAGCGTAACCTACTTGTGCGCTCGTCAGTCTGGCTTGCTCTGTAAAAACGCCACCCAAACGCAAGCTGGCACTGTCTTTGTTGCCAGTCGGGTTCATTTTTGTTTCTACTTCCTGCTTCACTTTCAACAATTGCGACTGAAACTTGAAGACGATTCATTCTTGTGTTTGTATTTCCAAACCTCCTCAGTTAACCTTTCCTTGACGTGTTCCATCTTTATTGATCCAAAACAATAAATTCGAAAATTGTAGAGATGGAGAAGCAGTTAGAAATACTAAAGCTGAAACACACTACTATCAAGCAGACCAATCACAGTCACCTGTGGCCTGCGTCGCTGTGATGTCATAGCCTGCACGCCAGGGTCTGCGTAGGGTCTGGGCTGACACCATAGCTATGGTGTAAAATTAGCTCAGGAGTATAAAACACGCATTAGGCAGTGAGCCGCTCATTAGCCAGCTGCTAGCTTGCAGGTGTCAGCCTTTTTGACAGTTTATGTGTAGCTTTACTGGCATTCTTAACTAGAAGGAACTCTTAATTTAAAAATATGTAGAAAAAAAGCATTTAAATGTGAACTTTCTATTCATTGATTAACTTCCAAATGTAGCATCCATAAAAATCACAAATGGTACTTGACATCTTGAGAAGCTTTCCTCAGTTCTTGTTTCTGGCTGTCTCAGTGTCCTCTGTCTCATCATGTAATCAGCCTAACTCCTAAACAACTGCTGTTGTTTACATTTTGCACCAACTCTGGCGTCCCTGTGGCATTAGTTATTGAATAAGAATCAGTTTAGCGTTGTGAACCCAAATACTTCTTCTGACTTAATCCCAGATTCTATTAGCAGAAATAATTTAGGTGCACAAAGTGCATTTTGTTAGAACTCGATATTTCAGTTTTCACTCCTCAGCCCAGAGCACCTGCTACAGTTTTTCTGCACCCAAGTTGCGCATGTTTTATTATGTTACTTTAATTACTGTCTTTAACAGTATATATATACAGTATATTACAGTGTTCTGAGAGCGGAAATATAGTTGTTCTTGTGGACACGGGATTTTGCCTGCATGTGAGTAAGCAGGATGGTGGCAGAGCTCAAGATCCGTTAATGGGATCTGTCATGTCTTAAAATGGCCAGTTCATTAATAGGATTAATGACAACACCTCAGCTTCTAAACATATGAAGCTATTCATCTGCCTGTATAAAGCAGCATATATGTTTATACACAGCTTCTGACTGTCAGTTGAGATCAGCCACACTCCTGTTTCACATGAAATCTTATCCTTCCACATCCTAATTTCTAAACCAGGACCAGCAGAACCATGAACCATTTTTTTCTGTGTTTATATGGAAATACAAGGAAGCATATGCTTTTCACTTGGCTAATAAATGTGATTTGCAGTTTTTAATAACAGGTATTTTTGATTTCAAGAGCTGCTGAATCTTGCTTACTGTTTTCTGCATTAAAATGCAAGCTGTGAAGAACCCCACTGGTACATGTCCCTTGTGCACCTTCACTTAGCTGTGTGTTATTTCTTTACAGTGCATTAATTTATCCTCCAGACAGCTGTTGCAGTGTTTGTTGTCAGTACTGAGAGGAGGATGTTTATTCCTTGTTTGCTGTGTTCAGGAGCATGATGTGGAGACAGCCCATGGGGTGCTGCATGTCACTATGAGGGGCGTTGCCAAGGGCAACCGACCCACAATCCTCACCTACCATGACATAGGACTGAACCGTGAGTAAACATCTATTGTACAGTACATGTACCTTGGAGCTACAGCACAGACAATAACTGTAATGGACAGATAGCTATACTTTATTGATCCAGAATGAAATTTGAACTGTTATCTGAACAAAAAGACAAAAACATAATGCAGTGATTTGTGTGGATGTGTGTGGGTGCATGCATGTGTTTGTGCGCATAGATAAGTCTTGTTTTAACAGCCTGTTTAACTACGAAGACATGCAGGAAGTGACACAGCATTTCTCAGTTCTGCATGTTGATGCACCAGGACAGCAGGAGAACGCTCCTGTATTCCCCACTGGGTAATTCACACACAAACACAAACACACACACTGAATAAAGAAACACAATACCGTCACCATCCTCTACACACATACACAAGTCTTCTGCTTTTTTCCACTGCGTAACAGTGTTTTCCACAGGTCCTAATGAGATTAGTTGCTGCTCTACAAGACATAGCTGTCCCCATTAAATAGCTGTTGCTTATCTGCAACACAACAGCTTGTATTTCAGACCGCAACACAATTAAAAACAACTTTACCCTGAAGCAATAGAGAAAAAACTTCCCTCCTTAAAGTTAACGTTTTAACGTTTTTCTGAAGTATCTTGATACTGGATTTGAAGTCATAAATATGTTTACAGAAGTGCTCTGCCACCCCTTGGTTACAATAAACAATATAATAAGTCATTAAATGTTAGTATGAAAACATTGTTCAAGGTTATGTTTAGGTGAGGTAGGGTAAGTAGGTTTAGGTTTATGTCCTCTGAAGTGATATAAACTTTGTGTGTAGGTATCAGTATCCAACCATGGATGAACTGGCTGAGATGTTGCCATCTGTCCTTACACAACTTCAGTAAGTCTGCCCTCTTCTTTGTAATGAAGTGCACGATAGGTATTTAGTAGGAACTTGTAGTAGGTCGGTTTGCTCACCCCGGTGTGTATTTTTGCTTTGTCATCAGGGTGAAGAGTGTGATTGGTATTGGTGTTGGAGCTGGAGCCTACATACTCACCAAACTGGCTGTAAGTAAGAAACAAAGAGCTGAAGTGGAGAGAGGCTCGGTGAGCTCAGTCAGTTGTTTTGACAGGACAGACTGTGATGGGAGGAGTTACGTTTTCTAGTCTTGGATCCCACTTCTCATTCATTCACACCTTTTCTGCTACACCACTTCCTCCCACTGGCTTGTTGATGGAAATGACACTGATGATTGTTAATGTTATTGTTTCAGCTGAATGAGCCCAGTTTGGTGGAGGGTTTAGTTCTCATCAACATTGACCCCTGTGCCAAAGGCTGGATGGACTGGGCTGCCGCTAAGGTAACACACAGACAAGCTGCATGAAAGTTTTTTTTTTATTCTTAAGTGACTTATACCAAATTCCACTTTGTTTGGTGAAGAAAATAAATTGCAGGAATGAAAAAAACTTATTTTCCACCACTCTTGCAAACAGTAGTTTGACAAAACTTAGGCCCTTAAGGCATTGTGATAAGGGAATGGAGTTTTCACAGTTGTTATAATTGGTTAGCTGTTATCACATGACCTTACTTGAAGCTATGGATGTAACTGAAATGTCAAGTTGACTTGTAAGCATCGTAGGAGCTACAGATTAAAGTTGAAATTTAAAATGAGAGTGTCAGCCAGTCCATAAATGGTGATAGCACTTGAAACGTGCACTAAAGTATCTTAACTGTCAGACAAAGAGAAAAAAAATGAAATTTCTATTTGAAGACAATGTGCTGAGATATTTGAAAGTTAAAGTAGATGTTTTTGTTTTGTGCAGCTGAGTGGCTGGACGAGCAACTTGGTGGACATCATCATGGGACATCACTTCAGCACTGTGAGAACGTAGAGACATTTGCTGTGTTTACATGGACACTAGTATTCCACTAATAATCAAAATAAAAATTCCTCGTGATCTGTGACTTTAAAAGGGTTATGTGGCTCCTTCTTGGTCATCTTGTTCTATTGAAAGAATTCAGTGACGTCATTAAAATAGGATTTGATGCTCCACAGCGGGGAGACCACTTGTTAAAAAAGTTCTAATCCGATCGATGTTTGGAGGCATGTAAATACATATCCTGTTGTAACAACACACCATTTTGATTGTACTATGAGGCATGTTTCAATAGATACAAAGAAAATAATATGTCAGCCTTTACAATTTTGGGGACAGGGAAAGTCAGGCTGCCTCCCAAACTTGTGAATACGTACTGTATGTCTTATCAGATCCTTTTATTTAGCACCTGGGTAAACACATCTTCTTAATCTGTGATCAGAATGATTTCCATCAGGCTGAAGATATATCGTCCATGTAAACGTATCTCCTTAAGAATTCTAACAACTGCCTAACGTCCACTAAACTAGTTATTGTCTGTGTGTGTGTGAGTAGGACGAGTTAACAGAGAATAAGGAGATCATCCAAACGTACAGACTCCACATCTCTCAAGATATACCGCAGGACAACCTGGCAATGTTCTACACCAGCTATGACAGGTATGACACTACAGGCTGTGAAGTAAGTAACTGGTAAGGGTTAAATGCACATATTTGCCCATAAAAACAGTAGAACAATTTAATACAAGATAACCTTTTACACTGGCCTGGTGCACTGTTATTACTGTAGATGTCAGGATTAAAAATTCGTTTCCCCCTGTCTCAGTCGTTGACTGGCTGTGGTCTGTTTTTAGCTCATGCCTGTCCAGTAAAATATGTCTGTCATGTCTGTTAGTCGCACTGAGTTGCCGATAGAGCGGCCGATCCCTGGTCTGAATGAAAACACAGTCACCACACTCAGGTACCCTTCCTCCTTTCTTTTCCTTTGTCTGTTGTCTAATTGTCATTTAAAACGTCCTGTTACTCAGTCTGTTTGTGTGTCTCTCAGGTGTCCTGCTCTTCTGGTGGTTGGAGACACATCGCCTGCTGTTGATGCTGTGGTGAGTGTCTGTCCTTTTTCAATGACAACAAGCAGTATGAGATGTAATATTGTGGTAAATATGTGTGCGCTGTTTTGCAGGTGGAGTGCAACTCGAGAATGAATCCCACCAAGACCACCCTGCTTAAGGTATCAGTCTGTCTGTCTGTTCATTAGTCATCTATCTCTCATCAATCTGTGATGACAGGTTAGATATTGTTTGTTATTTACTATTTGACTGTATTCACATTCCTCGTCTGCTTCCAAGTTATTCCTCTGTGACTGGTTAATTGGAGGTGCCTGGTTGGTAGTCCTGTTCTGGGATGATTACTGTTTGTCACCATGCACACTAATAGACTAATCTAAGTCTTTCTGTCTCATAATATTCATACAAACACACATTTTAAAAATCAAGTGAGAAGCCCCTTTGCATTCAGAAGCATAGTGAACTATAGTAACATTTACAGTGTATATTGTAGGCTTGACCAGTGAAAATGGGGCTTACATTGTGATTCCAACTCTAAGTTCACATCAGTTCAAGAATGACCTTTGATGGCTGTTAAAGAAAACACAAATTGCATAGGTTTTAGTTGTCCTCTCTTGTCATCATCTATAAATGTTAAAAAGTTGAATTTCATGTATAGGTTCTTGAATATTTAGTCTTTGCTGCTGTACACAGTAACATTAGTGACATGTTTTTTGAGTTTGGTTGAGGTTGTCAGGACACGTTACACATCAAAATGCCCAGACACACCAAAGAGACATAATCTAGTGGCAACTAAAGGTACTAGAGTGACATCTCTGCTTAATCAAACAGAAGGATACAGAGATCTACTCTGACACTAGAATACAAACTAGAGCCATAGCTGCTCGTCAGCAGCCCAGTGTCGGCCAACCTTCGGCTTAGCGTAAAAGTAAACGTAAGATCATAAAAATCTGATGGTCTTGGTGGTAAATTGTTCTGCAGGCGACTGTTTCATTCAAATGCTGACACTACTGCTGTCCTATACAACTAGAAACCATTGTGATGCACAACTGGGAGGTACTAACAAAAAGATGTGGCATGTCCACAAATAAAAAAAAAAACCCATTTGTATTGATTGATGACACTATTTAAGGCTTTTAAACACTAGTGTTTGTCTTTGTATAATGATTGTAAGCAACTATTAAAACATTTGTGTTCTCATCGGATGATATATAATACTCTGTCCCTCCACTAGATGGCAGACTGTGGAGGACTTCCTCAGGTGGTTCAGGTGAGTCAGTCACCTTTCCTAGTCTCCACGATTAAATTTAGCAATCCCTTCTCATTCCCACTTCAGCATTTTGCACTGTAGTGATACAGAAAATAATTCTGAAAGGAAAATTGATGACTGTCTGTATTTATCTCTGTAAAACCACTGTCTAAAATTAAGGTTTAATTTAACAGTGAACTATGTTTGTCTTTCATTAGCCTGGCAAACTTGCAGAGGCCTTCAAGTACTTTGTCCAGGGAATGGGATACAGTGAGTATCTTCTTATGATTCCTTGTGTGTAATTGGAAATGTAGAATCCCGCTGAAGTATCATTTAGAAATCCAGTTAAACAGTTTCCGGTTTCTTTGAGCTTTGTGTTCATTTTGAATTCAGCAAGTTTGTTCCTGTTACTCCGTTAGGGTTAGGGTTAACCCTAACCCGTTTGATATAATTTAATCTAACAGAGCAAAACTTTTAATGTAATATTTAACACCAATCATCCAAACATTATAACTACTGTAACAACAATGCACAACATAAAGGAAATTCGGTTCTCGTCAGTGGTCTGAGGATCTGGCTTCTTCATCTTCAGCATGTTACACTACGTGCTGGGACAAGTCAGATCCACAGCAGCTCCAACTCCAAACCACAGTACACCTTCAGAGGTCCTATTGAGCCCAGGGCTTGGCAAGCCAAAGCTGTTTTAGCAGCGTGTGAATGCCTAAATATTGGTCAGATACTCAAAATATTTTGGTTCATCAGTAGATGTGTTTCAGAAGGTGGCAGTACAGGTTGTTACTCATGTGCCAACCATGGAAGACCTAAAAGAAGACAAATGAGAAGAAACTAAATGTTAAATGTTTGGTACGACAGAGCTAGGAAATTGGCTTTCATTAAGCATAACAACTCCCATCTAAAGCAAATGGGTTAACATCGTTTGAATGTTCTTTCTAATGTGATGATTAAAGCAATATACATCACAGTGGTAAACCGGTATAGTTTAAATGTAAAGACTGAACTAAAAAGGAAAGCCACTAAACCTGTTCAAAACTTTAGAAGTTTAAATTAAGACTAGACTGGGTCGCTCCCTTTAGCAGGTTAACAGTAATGTTACAGGATCCTTGGTCACACCTGTACATCACTGCAGCCAAGTGGAAAGTTAAACCACTGGAGGTCAGCATAAAATTCTCTCATGGTGTTAAATTCCCTTTCTGAGGGATTTGATTTAATCCCACATGTTTTTTTGTCTGTGGCAACAAAATACAGCCTGTAGCTTCCTTTTGTATTTATTGGTATGAACCTTTTTAAAGCAGCTGTTCAGTCAAAAGCTGTCTCTGTGTTTGTTTGTCTGTAGCCCAGCTTCACTAGCTGTTCTGTCTGTAAGTAGCAGTGTGGCACACACATTAGAGGGCATTAGAGGGCTGTGTGTTGTGTGTGTGTGTGCAGTATGTATTTCTCAACTGGTCCTTCTTCCTTTCCTCTCTTGTTTCCTCTCTTTCTATCTTATACTCCTTCAGTCCCTCATGTTGTATTAAACCGCCTGAGCAGCCAATCAGGTATCAGGATTTTAAGCAGAATCTGAAGCCCTCTCCTCCTCTTCACCTTCCTCCATCTCCAGTTTTGTTTTGGTGCTGTTATCTCTCATTACTCCTGTCTGTCTCTGTGTGTCTGCATGCTGTCCATCAGCTGATCACACAGATGTATTTTCTTCTCTGCAGTGAAAGTGACCAGCAGGCTGTGCTGCATGCTGACACTTCAGCTCTGTTCACACTGCAGACATTAGACTCTCAGATGACAGTTGTCAACTGCTCATGTCTATAACATATAACCCACCCTGACATGAACTGCAGGTCATGAGAGGAGCAGTAAGAACAGAGGAAATCACATCTGTTTTTGTTCCAACATACAGACCTTTTCCAGCAGGAATGAATGACTTGGCTTCAGCTCTTGGCTCATCATTTCATTTCAGATTTATTTACACACTGATTGAGATTTTACACAGCAGATTCACATTTTTCTGCATTTGTCCTTGAAAGAATTGTAAATTAGTGCATTGTCTTGTTCACACTGAACAGAATATCAGAAATATTTGGAGCTTCAGTGTGAACGGAGCCTCAGACTCACCGTCATCAGGTTTGAATCCAGCTGCTCAGTCTGAGTGCAGACGATTCAAATCGGCACACACTGGTTGGACAGTGATGTCTAAATGACCTGCTGTCGTACAACCGGGTTCCACACACATGAACCAACTCCACGCTAATGTCTTCTGTTACTAATGTGGTCACTTTTGCCCTCAGTGCCCACAGCTGGTATGACCCGGCTGGTTCGCTCCAGGACTCACTCGGCCTCCAGCGTGGGCTCAACAGATGGCGTCAGGAGCCGCGGTACCACCAACGCACTGCCAGAGGGCGCTAACTGCACCAGCTCTGCTCACACTGCAGTACACACCATTGAAATGACTGCGTAGGACAGTTCCTGCTCTGCTCTTTGTCTCTCAGTTCTTCTTTCCTCCCCTTTCTCTTATCCTGTGTTCACTTGAATCTTTCTTCGCTTTAGGACACAGACAAAAAGTTCTACCTTGTATTAAAAAATGTAAGCATCACATCCAAACTCCCAAAAGTAGAGACTAAGGTTGTCTCCCAGAAGGGTTTAGGGTTGAAATTTGGCCGATGTCATACACATGTTGGTGTAAGCAGCAGCCTTGTTGGGTTAGGGCCTCTACTTCCCCGTTCTCTTTTAGATGCTGATGCGGGTTTGTACTTTCAATCACTACTCTCTGAAGCCATGCGGTTGCCCTGGTGACACTGTACATGCAACTGTACATGGAGTTCAGTTCATATTTCTATACGATTGTGTTGTATTTCTTCTCTACACTGTTCTGCAGATTGTTTTCTCAGGAACAGATATTCACATTTCTTTTAGTCTGGTCCTGATCCCTTCTTTCTATTATTACTCTTTATTACAGTCATTATTATTATTTCAATATGATTATTGTTGATGGTGGTTTTAGTTGATATGAATCTTGTTTCTGAAATGATTTAACCATTTTCCTGCTCATACAATTGACTTAAAGGGAATGTTTCATCTAAACTGTTCTTGGGCCAAATATTATGTTTAGTATCAGTTACTCCTCTCTCCTACCGTGAAATGTCTGACAACAGATTCATCATTGAAGGGTAACCACAATTTGATGGAGACCTAATTTTTTAACAACAGAAAACCTGCATCAAAACATCACTTAACTGTGTTACAGTCTGTGAAACCAGACCGTGTCCTTATTATGCCTCTCACCTACAAGTCTGGATTGCAGCGTTTTTTTTTTGTTTTCATCAAATTTCAAATTATTATTCATTCAGTTCAATTCAAGCACTTTATTTATCGCAGAGGGGCAATTTAAAAATGATAACAATTATAAAAATACAATATAAAAAAAAATTATTAACATGGATTAAAGGACTGATGTTAATAAATTACTAGATCCTAATTTATTTCACCAGGATAGTTGTTCAGTACCAGAACAGCTTTTCAAAAATCCAACACAAAACAAGACAGTTAAAACACATGACAACATTAATAGATTTGTTATTACATGTTGGTTGACCTGATTTCTTGATGCTGTTATTCTGATGTTAAAACATTTATTGTGTCAGACATGTCTCCCACAGATATTTTCCTCCGGCCTCTTCCTCTGGCGTTGGTTCTGGAACCAGCCACGACCTGTTACCTCGTCTGTTCCTCTTTTATTATTGTACCTGACCTTTTTCCTCTGAAGCCTGTGCCTTCATGAGGCCTGTCGACAGCATGCTCCTTGTAGAGTCGTGGCATGCAAACCGTGCAGTGTGCAGTGGTATCAGTCTAGTGAGTAACTGAGATGTTGTTCAGCTGTAAATCTGCCTCTTGGCTCAGAGAGGTCTCAGACAAAACTGAAAGATATGAAGTTCAGAGCTGAGCTCTTGGTACAGTTTTTGTTTCTGTGGACTAAAAGCTGCCACCAGGGTTGTTTGTTCGTTCTCCTGAGTTCTTTAGAGCAAGGCATTTTTTCGTCATCTCTGGTCTGTAAAAATATGTAACTTTTCATGAGTTAAAAACAGCAAGGTACAGTTAATGAAATGGTTTTAAATGGTTTAATTTAGGTAAAGAACAGAATAATTGTCTCATTCAGTGCTGACAGAAACATAATAATTACTGTCATTTTCATTGGACAGTGATGACAGGTCCATTATTATGCTGATTGTTGAGCTGTTATACAATACCCTGACTATACGTTTGGTCTGACACTATGTTTTATAGTTCATGTGTTTTCCAGGCTAATTTCCTAAACGCTTTCCCTGTTTTCCTAAACAGCTAAGAAGCTCTTTAAGTTGTGGATGTTAATAAGTTCATTCTAGAAAGTGACTGATTATCTGAGTTTCTGCTGCATGGTATCACCAATCACTAAATATTTATTTAATTGACATTAATTCTACATCTTGGGTAAACTGCATTCTTGCAGTTTTCAGCTGCTTTGAAAATGAGTTAGTTTCAAATTGATCAACAAACTAAAACTCTGAAACTGTACCACCTTCTCTTAACTTTGTGGGACTTCTAAGTATCCCTTTACAGCTTATATTTAGGAAGTTGTCAGGAAAACACAGGATCCATAAAATAAAGCGCTACCTGTGTTTGGCCACATTGACACTGACTTGATTAAGTGCACTATAAATGTGACTGTGTTTCCTGATAGGAGAAGTTGAAGTGTTGGTTGGTGTGCCAGAAACATAACTGCTGTTACATGCTCTTGTGTGGTCAGTGTGATGCTGCCCCCTGCTGGACAACTTATATATATATATCCTGGTGGTAGTTAGAAGTGTTCATGTCAACTCATTAGGAGCACAGAAAGGTTTAGTTTAATAAAGATACACAAAGTGAGACACGAGGCAATCTTTCAGTTTTTTTGTTCTATATACACTAACTGTAATTCTGTTATTGTTGTTTATTAATATTTATTAAACTGTTCCTTTGGAGATTTGTACTGAAACACTGGTAGCTGTTCTGTTCCTGAGGTTTGTACTTACTGGATGTTGTTCCATGATTTACAGTGTAAACAAGATTTGTAATGAAATAAAGCTCATTATCCAGAAAGACGTTTTGACTTGACTAATCTGCAACAACAAAATATCTTTTACTGGGTGGGTAAAAGTATTAAAAACACTCACGTTCAAGTAAATATTTTAAGCGAATTGACTTGTCAACACTGACGTGTGCTCAAGTATCAAAGGTAAAGCAGAGGGCCCTCTATGTCATTATGCATTTATATTTTTGCCAAATCACTGATTATATTTTATTCAGCAGAAAGAGATAGTATTTAAGACATCTTTCTGTATATCTAAGCCTAAAACGGATCTATAAATCTGAAATTAAGGAACTAAAACAATGAAAACAAATGTATTTTCACAACGCCCATAAAACCTGTTACACTGTGCAGGGAAAAAAGGTTTATTGATGAACTTAGTGATTAACTGTTGGATGCTAAATTACTGTTTCTACAGAGTTGAAATTTATTCTGGTGAATCAACATCCTTCAAAGCCTTCAGTCTTTTATTCTGCTGGAAAAGGAAAGACCATTTGAATATGCATCACTGGATAATCAGTAAAACCAACAAACACCAAAACAAGCCAACTATAATAAATGAAAATGTGATTTATTGTAAATAATAGTCTCCAGTTTGTTTGTTTTTTTACATCATTCTGCTTCCACAGAGACACCCATCATGTCTGCTGTAATGTCAGGCTGAATCAGGGGCAACCATGTTTATGATGAGTGAAGTGCTGTTCAGAGTTAGGGATAAAAAAGTATTAACAGTAAACACAGGACAGTCTGGTGCTGAGAAATTTGAGAAATTTAAGGAAGTTGGAGGTAGAGGACGACTGAGATTCAGCTGGCAGCGGGGGGCAGTGTCTTGCTGCAGAGTCGACCCAGCAGACCAGCCATCTGCAGCAGGGAGTTGACGCCTTCAATCACCCGCATGTGAGTGAAGCCGATCTCCTGGTGGAAGAGCAGATACAACAAGACAAGGTAAGATTAAGAGGTTAAATTAATGCTCAACATTTTGACTGTAAAGATATCAAGATGGCTTCACTTCAGATATCCTCCCGTTATCACTGCATATTTAAAACATAAACAACCAGCTGATCCCTGCTCTGTCAGCCTCACCTTGATAAACTCCAGTTTGAGATACTCTGCCATATTGTAGGTCTTGCAGACCCTGAAGATGTTCCCTATGATGTCTTCTGGAGAGTAACCCAGCGCCCACAAATGCTCCACCACCTTGTAGGCCTCGTCGATGTTCCCGTCCACACAGTGTCCCAGCATGCTTTTCACCATCAGAGGGTGGGGCTCGTCACACACTTTAAACACGTTCTCGCTGTTGATGTACCCGAAGCCTGAGTGGGTGGACTGTAGGTTGTTCAGCGCCTGGAAATACAAAGACAGGGAGTTGGCAAATCTACCAATCTGCCTTTGAGACGAGAGCCGCAGTCTAAGGTCCCCCCCGTCACCTGTCTCATGTCTCCCTGGGCGGTGAAGATAATGGCCTCCAGCCCGTCGTCGGACACAGACAGGCTCTCCTTCTCCACCACCTCCTGCAGTCGGGCGAGGATCTGTCCGTCCGTCAGTTTGGAGTAACGCAGCACCGCGCAGCGAGACTGGATCGGCTCGATGATCTTATCCGAGGCGTTACAGGCGAGGGCGAAGCGCGTCGTCTTAGAGTAGATCTCCATGATCCTCCTCAACGCCTGCTGGGCTCCGTCGGTCATGCTGGAAGAACAGAGACATTACAGGTGTAAACTTCCTCTTTCAAGCAGCACTTAGATTGGTATTTATTTTTACTGTGGACATCTGAAGGGTCGTATCTGACCTGTATGAACGGTGTTCTACAAATAACGTTTGAAATGAATGAATGAATGATTGTGACCTGTGACTTGTATCGTGACCAGCTTGGTCAGTGTTCCTCAGCTTCATTTGAAAGACTTTAAAAAGGGTCTGAAAATGACGCACAATTTCACTAGCAGATAAAATGAGTCAAATTAAATTGTCTGTCTGTGTAAAGCTTCTGTCAGCAGTGATAATTACTTTCAGAACAGAGATCTGCTACATATTATGTTTCAATGTGGCCTAAAGTTTGTTTTTATCTTCTTTGAATCAAAGGATACAAAATGTGACATATATTAATCCTTTTCAGGCTTTTTTTGTACAACTGGGCCTCGTAGCTGAGAGGTTGATGCAGGACTGATGGACTAAGGGACAGTACCTTTCTTCGTCTGTATTTCCGCTCCCTTATGAATGTGTTACAGTATCTGGTCATATTCCTCCTCCTCATTATTTTCGTGTGACTCCCGTCGTCTCACCTGTCGGCCTCGTCCAGGATGATGATCTTGTGTCGTCCTTTGGGCAGTGTGACTTTCTGCTGAGCAAACATCTTGATCTTGTTCCTCACCACGTCAATCCCCCTGCAGGCACAACGGTCACCGTCACGGCTCATGTTCCAAACAACGTCAGCTACAGCCCTTGTGTGCTGCGAGGCACGGGCATTGTTGTGAGCAGCCGGGTGTTGGTGCCTCACCTGTCGTTTGAAGCGTTGAGCTCCAGCACGGCTTCTTTCATGGAGGCTCCCAGCAGAGCACGCGCCAAACACAAGATGCTGGTGGTCTTTCCTGTGCCGGGGGGACCTGGATAACAACAGACATGATCCGCAACAATAATGAAGTTAAAATCACACAACAGGCTGCAGAGTTACTGCTTTTATTTTGAAGGAAGCTCAAGTACATCTGATGAACACAAATACAGCTAGTCTTTGCTTAAAGGCAAAATGATCAAATATCATAATAATTCAGTATAATAATGAGTATGTGATGTTGCAGTTTGTATTGATTTAGGTGTATTTAGCCAACCATACACACAGTAAGAACAACTCATTTTACTTTTTTTTTGAGCAGGAAAGACCAAAATACTTAGGACTGTTAGGACTTTGTGGGATTGAATTCAGTGTTTCAATCTGGTATCCAGAAATTATAATGTCTGGAGTATTCTGTGAGGACGTATGTGTAGATGTTTCAAAACTTTCTAACCATTAGATAAACTTGACTAAAAGTCAATTGCTGTATAAAGTGGAACATATGTCTTCATGCAGACGCGGTGTGCTGTCAAACAGCTGTCTGCAGAATATATAAACTCTACATTTCCACTCTCTCCCTCCCTGCCTGTCCACTCCGACCTGCTATGATGATGTTGGGGACGTTTCCTTCTCTGGCGAACACTTCCAGCCGGCTCACGGTGTCCTCGTTCCCCACGATCTCGTTCAGCTTCAGCGGCCGGTATTTCTCCACCCACGGCAGCTCGTAGCTGCTCCCGGAGCTCTTGGACGAGGACTCGCCGGCCTCAGCGGCCGTCTTATTTGCGCTTTCTGCCTCCACGTCCATGCTGTCTGTTGTTCCTGTTGCCTGCCAGCCCGCGAACGGCACTTTCCCTCCTTGACAACCGCAGCCCAGCAAACTGACACCTCATTGGCTGGGCGTTTAATAGCCGAGACGCTGATTGGCTGAGAATAACTCGCGATATTTTGCACCACAACAGCTGAAATAAAAGACGTCACAAACAAAATAACATATGCATTTTCTTTAAGACAAATTAAGGTAATACTTTATGTTGCAGGAATTAGTTTATCAGCTAATGACAGAAAATTACTGACAACAGTTTTTATCATCAAATGATTGTTTTAGTATTTTAAGCAAAATTGCTTTCACATTGCTTTCACATGAGTGACACCTCAAGTACGTTGTATTTATTAAAATTTCTTTGGGTTTCATCTGTTGATCAGACAATAATGTGAATGTTCTCCTTATTTTACAGAGGTTAGTCAGTTATGGAAACACTACTAACACATACACTGTCTTCAAAGTCAAAAGAAAAGGGATGTTATTAAAAACTGTGATTTTATTCTTTAAAAACTGATATAGTCATTCTTGATCAGATCAGATTTGTAATTGTTCTGGAGCTTTTAATTGAATCATAGAATTTTTCTCTGCAGAAGGAATTTCTAGTGTTCATGAAAATGAAAAGGACTTGTATATGCATGTGTATTTTGCACATATATTTAAGTAAACTGAGAGTCTGCCTTAATGCTTTTTTAAATAGTTTTATTTGTACTCAGTGATGTTATATATAGTTTTTATTTCTAATTTAACTAAACATTTTTCAGATTTTAAATACATTTGACTGAAAGTATTAAAACAGCAACACATTTTGTGAAAAATACGCATGGTTAACTAATAGCTGCTTTTTATGGTCATCTGATTAAACTATATTTCAGTTCAATTCCATTCAAGACACACAGTTGTCATATGATAAACTAAAATTACTTTATCATTATTGTTAGTTAAATAAAAACATATAACATATAATGACACTAAACCACAGCATATCTTCGAAGTGGCGCTAATTTGAGGTCCTTTGTATGTTGTGAAAACTAACCTTTAACATCCTATTTTGTTTAAACTCGTTATATTTTATTTGTTGTGAAATATTCAAGGTACTAGCGAATATTAATAAATGTAAAGGAATGAAAACGAGTAAAACGTGTTAAATGAGTAAAAATTCTACTCTTATAAATTTGATAGTTGTAGGTTTATTCATGTTTGTATTATTTTTCTAATTTCCAATGAATACCTAGTGGTTTCTGTTTTACATGTGTGTTGTTTGCTATGTTTTTGACTGAGTGACGCCCCCTGGCGGTGATGAGGTTTTGATCCAGGAAGTCGTCATCGTACGGGTCTGAACCACTTCCTACTTCCGCAAACACAGCTCTGTATGCAGCTTCCCTGTTTATCGGTTGATCAATGCGGCGGTTGACTTCTGCCTTTCGCTTCCTGGCTCTATTTAACATTCTTAACAGTTCCGACATTTATGAGTGATTGATTGGCATCATGACGGCCAACAGCCGCTGTTCCGCCGCAGAGCCTCCGGGTCTGGAGACCCAGCGGCGGGAGATCGAGTCTCTACTGCGGGAGTGTGAGCTCCGCGCTGGAGACAGTTGGTGAGTGTCCGCCCGCCGCTCTGCTCCACATACAGACACAGTGACAGGGCTAACTGCTAGCATCACACGGCTAGCGTTACCTAACGGTGATTAAAAGGTTTAACGGCAGAGTCAAGCGGCTTCGGTGTCGCTGTGAGTTTGTTGGGACAGTTTAATGGCTCGGTGTGACACGTTAGCCGCTGCTGCCGTGTTAATCGATGCTAGTCAGGCAGACGTTGAACTGACCGTTAGCCTCCGCTGCTAACGTTAACGTTAGCCTGTCAACCAGCTGTAATGAGACGTTCACGTTCCCGTCGAAAGCTTCCAGTGTCGAATTTTACCTGAGCTGGTTTTATATTCGACTTGCTCCTCTAACCTCAGCTAATCATCGCTCCACATTTGAGACAATTACAGCCCAATTGTCCGCTTGCTAAAGAGTATTTTCAGTTTCAGTTTGAGAAAGACAACTCTCTTAACTTTTATTTTCGTAAAAATGAAACGATACTCCATTGCGACGAGAATTACTGCTTTCTGGCTAAAACGTACGGTTATCATCTTTAATTGCAGAAAGTATTTTTTCAGTAGAGAGATCACACTTTACAGACCCTACAAGAAGAAGAATAGTCTTTATTGACTGCAGAACACAAAATGTACATATTAACGAGATTTTGTCTTTCCATCTTTACAGCTGCGATAATTAGTTGATCTACAACAGTTTTATCAATAATCACACATTTACATATCAACTCCTCAAGTGTGAGATCATGTCATGGCCCTCTGTTACTGTAAATGTTTTGGTCTGTTTGACCAGAAAATACATCACTGGCGCGAGCATGAACTTTGTGATGTCATGATGCACACATTTTTAAGTTGTTTGTTCTGTTTTGCGGTGTGTGTCTCTGCCTGGATGCTGGCTGCAGCAGCAAGATGATGGAAACATGATCATTCAAAGTCAGCAGTACCGTGACTCTGCAGGTTTCCACTGTCTGGTACCAAGCTTCACATTGTTTTACTTTCTGTTCACTGCCAGCATTTTAATCAGTAACAAATAAGGTCAGGAGTCCGAAACATGTGGGTTGATGATCTCTGCAGGTGTACGGTGTGTTGGTAGGAGGCTCGGAGCGGGTTTTCCTGTCTGTTTGTCTAGTGTCTTTGGTTTGGTGTTTGCGTTATTAGACTAGTGTTCTGCTCCTTCAGGAAACCAGACAATCAGACTGACAGGCAGAGAGATGCTTATTCATTTAAGGAGCTGTTATTTATTTATTTATTTTTTGTATCAGGTTGTAGAAGATAAAATGAAATCAAAGTGCTTTCCTCTGGAACAGCCTTGACAGAATGAGGACAGTCTTGGGATGTTTATAAAGGAGACTGAGAGAAGTCTGATGAAAGAAGGGAAACTCAGACTTGTGTGTCTCTGGTTTTGTTTTGGTCAGAAGAGGAAAAAAAAAAAGGTCCTTCACAGTGATCGTATATAAATATGGATGAACTCTGTGACGTCACCCATGTGTTTCCTGAAGAGTGGTTTTAAAGCACAGAGTGGTGTCTCTTTATTTACTCTTGCTGGTCTGACTGGACTGGTTCCAAAGCCAACACCGTTATCAGGTCATCGTCATAGGGCTGTGACTGGGATTATTGATCTATTAATTTCTCCAATAACTGATGATTTGCTTTGTCTGTTAAATGTGTGTAAATAGTCAGAAAATGTGTGTTCTAATCTAAAACATGCCAAGGTGACTGATAGAACACAAAACACTTGTATTTTCTTGGCATGCATGACAAAGAAAACCTTCAAGAAACAGCAGAAATGGGAAGTTTTTCTGTCAGTCAGCTAATTGTACAGATATTTCTGAAAATTGCAGATTTACTTTAATGGTAATTGGCAAATATTTTGCTGTCTTTATCTTTAAACGATTGATTTTTCAGTTTATGAAAATTGTGAAAATTCTCAACATATAAATTCTTACTTTGTTATGTGTATGAACATAAACAGAAAAATTAGACAGCATTTGCACTTGAGAAAATGTAACGTGAATTGTTGATTTTTAAAAATCTAATCAGTCAAACTAATTGTTAATTAAATGTTACTTAATAGATCCTAGCATGCAAATATACTGAACTAAGTGTTAGCCTGGAAACCAGACAAACTCCCCTACCCACAAACTTTTTTTGGGTTATAGTTGGTCTGAAACTGCACCGATGGAAACTTTTTGGGCGCTGCCAGACAAATCAAATTGATTGGGCAGGTTTTATGCAGTTATATACAGGAGAGTAACAGCTACGTAGTCATCCTCGTTGCAGGCGCCGCAGAGTTGAATTTGTGTACAACAGAATGGCTCTGATTGATTGAAGCACTATCCAGTTGCATGCAGAGGTGTTTTTTTCTCTGTATCAGTTGAAACACGCCCTGAGTCAAGCTAGGCAAGTGTGTTAACTGTTAGTAAAGGTTTGTTATTGTTAGCTTACTCATGTTAGCATTTAACTCAGGATAGAACTGTGTCTGTCTCACAGATTTGAGAAAATGACTCATTAACTGAAAAATAGCCCACAGATTGAATAATTAATACCAAAAAGATCATTAGTTGTAATTCAAATGCAAATGGCAGAGGTAAATGGTCTGGAAAATATACACAACACCGACATGGAGGCGTATTCAAATACTAGGTCTTCATGACACTGATGTATAGATCAGTCATATAAGATTGATCAGAGCCTGTGTTGCTGAATGAATTGTTGCATTAACCACAAAGACCTGAGACTAATAGAGCTACAGGAAGTTGTCTCTTTATGTCGATGACTGGCTGCTGAGTTTCAGATTTATTAATGCATGTGGCCGGATAGTTTCTTGTTTTTGTGTTGTGGTTTCAGCAGTTTTAGTTTCACATCTAGCTTTGATTCACCGTCATTCAAGCAGGTGCCATCAAACATACAGGCACCGTCAATGAAACATGTGTTATCAGTCCAACAGCTACAGTATTTTCAGATTCAGATTTTTTAAGAAATAAATGAATACTTTGATTTATTGGTGGTCAGTTGATGGATTGGTTCAGAAAAGCAGCAAGTAAGCAGTGGGAATCTGTGAGCGTTGTATTAATGTGTCTGTGTGTTTATGTGTGTTGCAGGTATGTGGTGGACCGTCGCTGGTTTGAACAGTGGAAGGAGTTTGTGGAGAACGGAGACCAGAACTCGTCGTCTTTTCCTGGTCAGATCGACAACAGTGAGCTGTTCGAGGGTCAGTTCACTCTTTAAAACTACTGATAAGACAAAAGCTAAATATGAACCTCCTGCAGCTGCTGGTGTAAGATGACACACAAGGCGTCGGTAATCAGTGAAGTGTTTCTCCTGGTTTCAGACCTGGACTCATACCACCTGAAGGAGCGACTGGTGGAGAATGAGGACTTTATGTTGGTGCCGGCCGAGGCCTGGCACAAGCTGCTGGCCTGGTACGGCATGGTGGACGATCAGCCGCCGCTGGAGCGCAAGGTGACATTAATACTCAGATCAGACACACATGATATACTGGACTCACACCCAACACACAGCTGACACACACCCAACGCACACCAAATGCACAACTGACATACTGGACACACACCCAACACACAATTGACACTCTGGACCCACACTAAACACACAAAATGCCACACTGGACCCACACAAATGACACACCGGACCCACACAAATGACACGCTGGACACACACCAAACACAAAAATGGTACCCTGGACACGCACTAAACAGACAACTGACACGCTGGACACACAGCTAACACTCACCAAACACACAATTGACACACTGGACCCACACCAAACACACAAATGGTACACTGGTACACTGGACACACACACCGGACACACTAAACACACACCAAACACACAAATGGCACACTGTACACACATTCAACACGCACTAAATGTACAAATAACACATAAATGACACACCGGACACACACCAAACACACCAGACTCACAACAAACACACAGCTAACACACCGGGCACACAAGTGACACACCAAACACTCTACTGGCGTACTGGACTCACAGCATACTCGCACCAAACACATACAGGACTCGCACCAAGCACACACCAGACACCATTTCCAGAATGAGACTCGTCATGGCCTTGACTTCAACAGTTGTTGTGTGTGTGTGTGTGTTGTGAGGACACAGTCACACCTTTGGCATTTCCCGCTCTTTACGAGATAGATATAAATCATTGAATTTTTACTGTGAAGTCTTGGTTCAAGGTTTAGTCTGCAGGATATGAATGGAAGTCAATGTAAAGATCTTTCAAGTGATGAAAATATGACGCGTGTGTGTGTGTGTGTGCCAGGTGGTGGACCTACCCAGCACTCTGAAGGTGGAGGTGTACCCCGTTGAGATCTTCCTCTGTCTCCATAGCAACATGGAGAACGTCATCACGGCTCAGTTCAGCCGCACCGACAACATACGTGAGTTTGTGTGCAGACATGTCGTCATTTTGTTGGGAGCATTCTTGTCCGACTTGTCATGCGGGCTGCTTCGTGCCATACCACTGGGCTAAACTTGGTCCTGTGTGTGTGTCTGTGTGTAGATTCCATCCAGAGGGCCATGTGCCAGGCCTTCTCTGTGGCCCAGGGCTCAGAGTGCCGTCTGTGGATGAAGAGTTCAGACAGCAGCTGTGAGCGTCTCAGGAACATCCAAATGAGCGTGTTGGATGCCTGTTTGAGCTCAGGGATGGTGAGGACACATCTCACACTCACTCACACGTTTAGCATCACAAGCAATGATGAGGCTGGTTGTGTAGAAAAATTCAGTTCAGGTAGATTCTTTTACACCTGCACGTTCCTGTAACAGAGTAAACGTCTCCTACTTCCTCATAGCACCAACCCTCCTTTAAAATAGCAAACTGTCTGCCACCGAGATAAGCTGGAACACGCCTGTGTGTCTGTGTGTGTGTGTGTGTGTCTCAGACGGTGATTATGGAGATGAGGAATGCCGATGGTACCTGGCCAAGCTCCAGACCTCAAATCATGTAAGAACACACACTGTGTCTATTACCACTCTTTGATTCTTGCTCTGTTTGTTATTTTCTTTCTTTGTTTTTTTTTCCCGTATCACTTGATTTTATTTCCATTCTCTACCTTCTCTGCCAGATTTATTCCTAATCACTCCTTCACGCCTGATGACTCTCCTTGTTCTACGAGTTTCATTGTCTTTACCTGCTTCCAGTTTCGTTTTCTCTGAAATTGGCTCCTCTCTTACTTTTGTTTAATTGCACCACTTCCTGATTTAATAATTGTTGTCCTGCCCTCAGTACTTGTGGTTATGTTAGTCACATCCTGTGAATCCCGTACCTTTTTTATGTCTTCTATATAAAAAGGCCATGACACACCAAGCTGGGTATCCCCATTTGGGCATTTTCTGGTGTCAGACCATCGCCAAGCTTCTGTGACATCTGAGCTCCTCGAATCTGTGGCTGAACGAGCTGGTCAGAGAGAGCATTCTGATTGGCTGTTCAGAGTTTACCACAACATGATCATCTGGAATGAATAAACTGTAGACGAACTGATCGTCATGTGTCAAGAGAAGCCATCTCTTTACGATGGTTTGTAGCTCTTGCTAGGTCCTTAGCCTCCCAGCTAGCTCCTCCAGTTTACCCCTTTTGACTAACAAATACTGACCTCTGCTTCTTGTTGAGTGGAGTACTTCACTGCCGGTAGTTCTTTGATGTCGGTTTGGTGTTTCTGTAACTTTAATGTGAATATCACATAGTCACACTTGCTTACTTGCAGTAATATTTATTTCTGACACTCTTATAGTATTTGATTAAACAAAAATTATAATATAAGTGAAGAAAATTCCCTTTAACATATATTGACAGCCGAATTAAAATGTTTCTGTTGTTCAGAATAGTTTTAAATGGCCTTGATTACCAATATGAAGGTTGATAAACTCCTAAGTTTGTTTCCCCTCTAAATATCTGCAGTCTGATGTGAATCTGCTGCTTTCTGGTTTCTAGGAGGAACTCTGTGGATGAGCAGGACTCGTACAGAGGGCAGCCGGGAGTCTGCGGCCTCACCAACCTGGGCAACACCTGCTTCATGAACTCTGCTTTACAGGTCCGAACACAAACATCACGCACAAACTCAACTTAGTGCCCTAACCATGACCTAAAATGTCCTGATAACTAGTGTGTCTCACCGCGTTGGGGTTCCGTTAAGGATTGTTCCACACAACTAAAACACACACATAGAAACTCAACAATACAATGTTTCTGTCTTTCGAAAGACGTTCCATAAAATTCCCTGTCAGCGTACCCTAATCCTAACCATGACCTGATTTTAACCTTTACATCTCAACCCAGGCACAACACGTTTTAACCCTCAAAAAATGTCAAGCCCAGGAACAATTCAATTTCAATTCAGTTCAGTTCAATTCAATTTTATTTATATAGCGTCAATAACAATACAGATTGTCTCAAGACGCTTTACAAAACCCGGCCTGAAACCCCCAGAGCAAGCCTGAAGGCGACGATGGCAAGGAAAAACTCCCTTTTAACAGGAAGAGACCTTGAGCAGAACCCAAATGATCCCACAATGTTAAGAGTCGCACAAGAATTTTACCCTGACCACTAAATAAAGGCGAGCAAAGGAAAACCTGAACAAAGCCTGAAGTTGGAACAGCTACTGATTCTGTCATACAAACAAGAGAAACATAAACCAGGAAGTTCAATCCAGGTCATAAGTATATTGCCATTTTTTCATCATTGAAATAAAACATAGATGCTACATTAAAGTGCCATGTGTGGCCCATAACTTAACTTTAGATCATTATGAAAGGAACTGTGTAGGAGATAAAGCCAATCTAATACAAACTGCCCAAAGTTCGTAACTCAAACTATGCACAATAGAGGAGTTCTGCTTCACCATATTCATTTATAAGACTTGTCTGTTTTGTGAACACTTAAATGACAAGTGGACATTTACTTTAACGTAGTAATCAAAGACTGATTGTCCAAATACTTTTCTGGACAGTGGAACTTGCTTCTCTTTTGTCAAATGGTCACATTAGTTGAATTACTTTTATGTGTGTGTGTGTGTGTGTGTGTGTGTGCACAGGGTTCTACTTTATTCTCAGTTGGACGTCGGAGATCAAGTTCTTTATAAAATATTCAGAATCATTAAACCCTGTTTAAAAGGCGCAGAGTGTTCTTTTTTTTGCTGACATTACTGCCTCTTTAAAGATCTCTAATGGGATTGTAAAAGCTCTCAGTGTTACAGAGCGTCATGAAACCTGCTCAGTGCAGAATTAGCTCCTGTTTGGTGTCAGTGTGGCTGCTCCGATTTCTACGAAGACTGAAACTCATACATCGTGTGTATTCAGTGAGTTTTCAATATAACTAAATACCGCAACAAACAATGACAGGAAGTAGCTGCAAATAAAAATACTGATATGGACAGTCAGCTTTTGCAGGGCGACAACGAAACGTTCTTTGGTTAATAAAGAGATCATGATATCATCAAATATTCAAAGCAAATAAAGAACATGAACCATGAGGCTGCAGGGCTCCTCTGAAAACCTTCAGGCTTCTTAAATGTGCCGCTGAGTTTAAATTCTGCATGAAAGTTCAGGCTACAGTTTATTTCACTCTGCTTCGTCTCCTCCTGTCCCCTCTGCAGTGTCTGAGTAACACTCCTCCTCTGACGGAGTACTTCCTGCTGAACTCCTACCTGGAGGAGCTGAACTTCACCAACCCTCTGGGGATGAAGGGAGAGATCGCCGAGGCCTACGCCGACATCATCAAGCAGATCTGGTCCGGGAGGCACTACTCTGTGGTGCCGCGAGTCTTCAAGGTACTGAAGTGTCTGATTACGCTCAAATGTCTCAGGTTCCCTTGCAGCCTGAGCTCGTCATAGAAGTGTCGGAAATGAATAATCCTAAATTAGTTTTAATTGTACCTTTCTGAATGTGAGTGCTAGACAGTATTGATGTACTTGTAATGAAGAATTTTAATTCCGTTGAAGTTTAATTTATTCTACAGCCTTAGTTGCTTTTATAAAATATGATTTTACAAACAAAACGTACAAAGTCATTAAAGAATTGATGGGACAGTAAAGTACAGTTGATTAGTCAGTTGACAAAAAAGGAATCTACTAGTTTCAGTTCACGTGTGCGCTCCAGATTTCTTGATTATAGCTTCTCACGTGTGAAATTTTGATATATTGCTGCTCTTTCTTTGAAATATTATATCATTCCAAGCTATTCTTTATCATTTTGATGTTTGACTCCTGGGTTAAACAAACAAGCTTTGTGAAGGCATCACTTAGGGCTCTGTATAACTGTGAGGACATTTCTCAAAATTGTCTGAATTTTTACAAACCAAACAATGAATCTAGAAAAATAACCAGCATGTTAATCCATTAAGGAGTTGATCATTGTTTTCTGTCCTCCTCAAAAGTAGTTGTAAATAAGCTCCACCTCAAAATGTTTCTTACACATTTACTCATCAGTAATAGTGACAATATATCGTCAGTCATTTTGAAGTATCGTTTTGAATGTCTGACTTTATTTGTAATGGGTGGAGAAGATCAGGGATCAGTGAGGCACTTGTCTATCAAATGAAACTAAGAACAGGAACAGAAAAACGAAACTCGGCTCCAAACCACAGAGGAGATGTAACACCACCTCTCGACAGCTGAACTCAGAGAGACTAATAAGTACAGCTTTAAATTAACAAATAAGCAAAAACTCTACTGACACACAATGTTGTCCTTGTTTCACACGTGATGAGGATCCTAAAGTGTAACAGAGACTGGTAAAGGTGCAATGTTTGACACCCGAAGGACACATTGATACTGTCAGGATGTGTCGATCCAGAGAGTCTGAAAAGATAAGATGACATGTACCTTTAGCAATGGAATAAGATACAGGACACAGGAAGGAAGTAATCTGATGTGCTACGAAAATAAAAATACGTCCATATAGTATTTATGTACACCTGCTGAATTCATACATACATCTATATATGGATGACTGAGCATCTCCACAGACTGTAGTGTGAACATGGTTTCCAATGTGGGCTTCAGTCTGTTAATAGCTTCTGTGTTTGTGTGCAGACGAAGGTGGGCCACTTTGCGTCTCAGTTCCTGGGCTACCAGCAGCACGACAGTCAGGAGCTGCTGTCCTTCCTGCTGGACGGGCTGCACGAGGACCTGAACAGAGTCAAAACCAAAGAGTACATCGAACTACGAGACGCCGACGGGCGTCCAGACATGGTGAGCTTCTTGTGACCGCACCTGAACACAAGTTCAGCCTCAGTCAGAGTCCAGTCCAACTTTAACTTTGCAGCTTTGAAATGTTACACTTTTATGTGATTTGGATTGACTTTTAAATATGTTTCTAAATTGTAGATGCTCTGTTTGTTGTTAAAGTTCATATGAATGATTGAACTTAGTTCTCTCTCTTTTCTGTCCACCAGGAAGTGGCGGAGGAGGCGTGGCGTAACCACCGCCGGCGGAACGACTCCGTTATCGTTGACACATTTCATGGCCTCTTCAAGTCAACACTCGTCTGTCCCGAGTGCAACAAGGTCTCCGTGACCTTCGACCCCTTCTGCTACCTGAGCGTCCCGCTTCCCGTCAGCAAGGAGCGCGTCATGGAGGTCTTCTTTGTGTCCCTGGACCCCTACGCCAAACCTGTCCAGGTGACACCACATGTGCAGCAGACGTTAGCTCTCTGCAGTAAAACGGTTCTTTATTAGTGCTGCTCTCGCTCACCCCTTCCAACATGATGGCCGGAAGTGTCAGGGAAATACAGAATATTAGACATCAGTGTTTAATGAATATATAATTAAATGTTTTCTTGTGTGCAGCATCGTGTTATGGTTCCTAAAGCTGGAAAAGTGTCGGACCTCTGCTCTGCTCTGTCAGAGATGACCAGCGTACCGCCCACTCAGGTCAGTGTGTGTGTTTGTGTGATAATATTTGAAAATGATTCGTGTTTTTCTTCCTGCAGGGTGCTTGATCTTCCTGATATAATATTAGCTTGGCCCATAGAGTCAGTATTTAATGGGGAAAACCTCAGGCTGAAAATAAACTTGAATGAAGTGTGAAAGGCTTTACTTTGTGTGTGTTTCAGATGGTGGTTGCTGATGTGTTCAATCATCGTTTCTATAAGATCTACAATACTGATGAGTCTCTGAGCTGCATACTAGACCGAGACGACATCTTTGTGTAAGAACAAACGTCTTCTAATCAGTTTCCCCTTAACCTGTTTTACCTCCAAAGGGTTTTTACAGTGTGGTGATGTTAATGATTCTGAGGCATTTGAACGGTTTGGTTCGGAGCACAATTAAGTTAAATCTGTTAATGGACACTTGTGTTTACATGCAAGCTAAATAAAATGATCTGATGAAATAAAGTAATCTATTTTGATGTAACGGGTCTGTTTAACTTGTGTCCAGGTACGAGCTGAGTGTGCTGGAGGAGCAGCAGGAGGAGCAGGTGCTGCTGGCCCTCTACCTGAGGGAGCGCTCTCACTACAGAGACTACGGCTCGGGCAGCAACTCGTACGGAACGTCGCTGTTTGGACACCCGCTGCTGCTCAACGTGCCCCGCGGTAGCTGCGGCCGGGAGACGCTCTACAACTTGTTCCTGCAGAGACTGGCGTAAGAAACACAGATACAGAAGACGTTTCTGGATCTTCTTTTTTTTTTTTTTCCTGTTGTTCGTCACTGATGTGTCTCTGTGCGTGCAGGCGCTACGTTCGACCTCCGGATCCCTCTGAGGAGTTGGAGGAAGAGGAAGAGGAGGGGGATGAAGAAGAGGAGTTGTACAAGACTCAGACCAACGGCATCAGTGATGGTATTATTTTGTCTTGCAGATATAAGATTAGCTTTAAACTTTGTGTCTTACCAGTAAGTAATGAGCTGTTAAAACTGAACAGTTATAGATTTGTTCTCTCAAGTCACAATACATCTGTCGATTATTGTTCTGATTTTTGGAAAAACTCTTTTCTCACTCATATAGATATCATACTTTATTTTCTCATCATTTCTATTCTCTGGACATTTTTCAGTCTTTGTTGCTTTAGTTCATGTATTGCCATGTTTCTGTACATACAAGCAGGCACATGATCATAAATATCTTTGGGTTTTGGACAGTTTGTTAAACAATTTTTTTGGCATTTTGACTATTTTATTGCTTTTACAGGACAAAGAATTTGCCACTTGATGAAACAGATATTAATTGCAGACTTTCATCTGTTGAACTTTGCAGTCCTGATTGTTTCTGTATCTTTTCTCAGATGAGGAGCAGGATGCGAATCCTGGACCCTCCCAGACGGAACCCAGCTGCAGTGACGCGCCACCAAACAACCAATCAGACGGCACCGCTGAATCGGAACCCCAGCCCGTTGCCAACCACACGCAGCCCTCACTGGACCACGGCGACAGCGAGACCAGCAACGGTTCCCTGACCCAGACCGAACCCGCCTGCAGCGCAGACAACACCCCCACCAACAGCACTGATGGCATGAACCCCTGCGGGGACTCGACGAGCTCCGCGGACACCGTCGCCTGCTCGGACACACCGGCAGAGCAACTGCAGCAGCCCTGCGAGAACACAGAAGAAGAAAATGAAGAGGGCAAGGAGGAGGAGGCGTGTTCTCCCAGCCCACCAGCCAATGAGCATCCGGCTAAGAGGAGGGCGTGTCGAAAGAGGAGGAAGAGTCTCTTCACCATCCAAGCCGTCAACTCCAACGGGACGACCGAGAGAGGGATGGGAGAGGGAGGAAGCGCTGTGTCCTTCAGCTGTAAGTTTGAGCATGTGCAGAGTACCTAAACTTTATGTCTGTATGTGTTCTTCATGTTCAAGATAATGGATGATACAGTAGCATGTCTTAGTATAGCTTGTCAGATTTTGGTATATCTAGTTTTGTATGTTGTTCTGATTTCCTTTTCATTCTCTCCCTCTGCAGCTCAGCCTTATGTGGCCATAGACTGGGACCCTGACATGAAGAAGAGATTCTACAATGAGAACGAGGCAGAGGTCCGTGTCAACATTTATTGATTATACTTGTTTACATCATAGAATGGGATTTAAGTCACTGCACATTGACTGATCTTAATTACGTTCACAGTGTAATAATAGGCCTGTTAGTGTCCGAGGGCAAATGAACAAAACTAAAGGTCGCACGCATTTTGAGGCATGTGAACATTTGTTGGTCAATATTTCTTTGAGATCCAATTACAGTGTGCAGGCTAAAATAGAGAAAAGAGACGGGACAGGTTGCAGAATAGTGGGTCTGAAAGGCACAGCGATGGAGATGTTTAAAGACCAGGATCTGATTGGCTCAGAGAATGTGGGAGGAAAGATTTTGATGTGGTCATAAAATGCTCTTACACAATCTTTATTTACCACTCTGAATATTTGTAAAGAATAAGAAAATATGTGCTTAACTTTATGTTTCTCCTTGTGTAGAAGTACGTGAAACATGCCAGCATGGAGGTTCCTCAGCAGCAGACGACAGTTCAGCTGCAGGAGTGTATCGAGCTGTTCACCACTGTGGAAACGCTGGAGGAGGAGAACCCATGGTAACGCACGCACGGCTCAAACTCAGGACTACAGGAAACCAGATTTTAGATAGTGTAGAGGAAAATAATAATTGGATAAATCCTAGTTTGGTGAGACAACAGAGGAGAGCCACATATAAAACACTGATTCATTCAGAGAGCTGTATTTGACACCAGGAGACAAATGACTACTGCTGGCTGCTATCCAATGCATTAGTTAAACCATGTATGCTCCGAGTGGGTGTTAACAATAAGATTAATTATAAAATAATACAGCTGCATTTCCAGTAACTCAAATCATATTGAACCTAATCTAGTAAATAACATCTTTTCTAATTAGTTCTACACTGAATTAATCAAATTTCTCTAAGAAGCATGCAAAAAACAAAGCTGAAGCTAAGGCAAATAGACTTCTTAGAGTTTTTTTAAAGATGCATCACCACACATCCAAGTTATTTTTATTAGGAACATCTCTAAGTGGTACACACCTGAAACTTCAATGACTAGAGGATTACTACCAAGTTATTAACAGACTGTAGTCATGCATGTTTCAAGTGTAACTCCCACAGATATACTCAATAAAAACCTCCCCACCAGTCATTTAAAACCAAAGAAGCTACTTGGATGAGTGGAGTCTTAAATGTTGACACCTCGTGAATTGTTTTTGAAGCCCTGGTTTCAGAAAGTGCTATATAAATAAAGGTTTACCTTCTCCCTGCTGATGATGTGTTTGCAGGTACTGTCCGGTGTGTAAGAAGCACCAGCTGGCCACCAAGAAGCTGGACCTCTGGTCTCTGCCAGAGGTTCTCATCATTCACCTGAAGAGGTTCTCCTACACCAAGTTCAGCAGGGAGAAGCTCGACAGCATCGTGGACTTCCCCCTCAGGTACAATCAGACGCGCACACATGTACACACACACACACAGTAGATCAGAATCAGAATACTTTATTAATCCTTTAAAGAAACAGTTTTGTTGCTGTTGCTTCCATGAGGTGACAGTCAAATACAGATAGAATGAAAAATATATAAAAAAATAAGCTGTAAGATGCATACAAACCAAATATTGCACAAGTATTCACAATTTGACAGAGGTAAAATGGTTACAAATAATTTATAACAAAGTCTAAAGTGTTAAGAGTGCCCAACACTCAGCAGGAGGAGTTATAACGTTTGATGGCCACAAGCAGGAACCCTGACCTCCTGTGGCGTTCTGTGGTGCATTTGGGTAGAATGAGTCTGTTACTAAAGGTGCTCCTTAGACTGGTCAGTGTGTTGTGGAGTGGGTGGGATGAGTTGTCCAGGATGGTCTTCACTCTAGTCAACATCCTCCTCTGTAACACTGTGTTCAAAGAGTCCAGCTCCACCCCTACAGCATCACTGGCCTTGCAGATCAGTTTGTTGAGTCGATTAGCATCTGCCACTCTCAGCCTGCTGCCCCACGGGAACACACCGGCCAACACACACTCAAAACATCTGGCAGATGTTGAAGGACCTCCTCAAAAAGTAGAGTCGACGCTGGCCCTTCTTGTAGAGTGCCTCAGTGTTCTTGGACCAGTCCAGTTTATTTTCAGTGTGCATTCCCAGATACTTGTAGTGATCCACACGGGCCCCCTGGATGGTAACAGGGGTCACAGGAGCCTTTTTCCTCCTCAAGTCCACCACCAGCTTCATTGTAACATTCAGACTAGGTCCAGACACGGAACTGTTTTTGTTGTGCTGTTGCAGAGACCTGGACTTCTCCGACTCCCTCCTGAGGAAGAAAATGTCCAGTGAGGAGCCTCCGAGCCGCTACGACCTCATCGCCGTGTCCAATCACTACGGGGGACTCAGAGACGGACACTGTGAGGCCCCTTAAAGTAACACCGAGGCTGTTTCAGACTTTTGTTTGTCACAAGACTCTTTCTGACCGTCACGTTCTTGTTCCTGCAGACACCAGCTACGCCATCAACAAGGATAACGGTCAGTGGTATTACTTCGATGACAGCAAGGTGACCTACGCCAGAGAGGATCAGATCATGGTCAGTATCTCACACACACGGGTGGAGCAATCAATACCACACTGGCCCAAATAATGGCACTTCTTCTGGGAATCAGGTTTAAATGATTGAATTGTTGAATTCATTTGCAAACACAAATGCAAAAAAATGTTTCTGGTGATCCGTTTTTCTTTTAGTCTATAAAATGTGAAACAATTAGTCTCATTTTAATCAACCAACAGCCCCAAAATATTTATTTTACGCTTACATAAAGAAAATGGGCTACAATCAGAATGACTTTGTTACGTGATTGATTGGTATGTAAATGATTTACCACCAGAATATATTATTTTGCATCGATTTAAAATAAAAAAAAAAACTCGTGGCCTTCTGGAAGATGAATTAAACTGAAATAATTTGTCTCGTCTCCTGCAGACCAACGCTGCCTACGTCTTGTTCTACCACCGACAAGACAAACTCAGAAAACCCACTCTGCCCCCGCCCAGCACAAGCCCCGCCTCTTCCACCCAGTCCGCCAACGACATCACTTCCTGCAAAGATGAGGACGCAGCGTCGGGTGCTTCCTCCTGCGTCACCATGGAGACGGACTAAACGAACGCTCACTATCAAATTTAATTGATTTTGTTCCTTCATCAGAACAGCAGGTGTTCTTTTCTCTTTTTATGTAATTTTAAGTTTGGAGCTTTTACTTTCCGACGACACTTGAACTTCATTTTAATTTCTCTTTTTTTTTTTTCTCCCAGTTTCTAAAAACAACAAAAAACACATCTGCGCCTCAGATCTCCTCTTTACGTTGTTTCCGTTTTCAATCAGTTTTCTCTGTTCGGTAAATAACGTCATACTCAGGTAGTTTGATGCACAAAGATGGAGGTGGATATTGGTTTTAGTCCGTTGGTCCTTACACGTCAAAATGTAGTCAACATTAACAAGTTAACCTGCTGCCATAATAGAGACCTCCACAGAGTTAATTTCAAAAATGTATTCTGCCTTAATCACTTAGATTAGCCTTCAAATTCAGAGTTAAATCATAGGATTATTGCAAATAAATTTACACAAAAAAATTCTTAAAAATAAATTAAGCATGGTGCTCAGTCTGCTGAATCTTTTCCTCAATTTTCATTTTTATGTACAGTTATTTAAAAATAAAATAAAAGTGAAAACTAAATTTAATTTAAAAACCTTTTCACAATTACTTTTAAATGCAATTCTACCGTAAAATCAAACGATTAATCCATCTAAAGATCTACATTTGATCGCCAACCTAGATAGGTTATTTAGGTTTATTTCAAAATTCATCCATCCAGAAATAGATGTTTTGTTTGATTATATTCTGATGAATGTTGGGAACCAATTCAAGGACAATTTAGATTCTTTATTATTATTATTGTTTTTAATTAATTTCACCAGAAATAAAAACTGTTAAAATAAATAGTAGTTTTGCTTTATAGCTGTTTAAGTATGGACTTGCCTGCAAACAAAAGCGTGGAGCAGCGTAAAAGGAATCTGGCTAGTCAGAGGAGGATCCAGTTAAATACTGATCAAAGCTGTCAGGGATGAGAAACTGATCATTCTGTATATTTAGGTTGTTTTCTTCTGGTATTTATTTTTGAATGATTCTGATGATCGACAGGTGCAGGACATTGAGATACTTATTTTTCATATTTATAGATTAAACGTGTATACAGGCGGAAGAGTTGATTGACAGGGAAGAGAGGCGGGCGTTTTCTCTGCGTGGTCAGGACGAACTCTCAGATTTTAAAACCAGCTCTGTGTACAGTATTTTTGTATTGTAAGTATTGTATTATTAATATTATCATTCCTGGGTGGAGCAGGAGGGACGCTTGGGGTGATTTCTTTCTTTGGTCTTCCCTATCAAATATCAGATGAAAATATTTTATTGTACTTTCAATCTTTTGATATGAATAAAAGGGCAATTATTATCACAGTGAGAGTTTTTCTACTCCGGCTTTGGATTTTCCATCATGTCCTGATGTACTGTAAACTTATTTATTTCATTTGTTTGACTTAACTTTAATTAACAGACCTATTGATAACAAATAGCTCCTCAACACGAGCAACAATGTTGACATGAAGATTTAATCAGTGTAGTGAACTTTTACTTCAGCTGAAGTTCTTCCACCGCGTGAGCTCATACAAGGAAGTGCAAATAAAGCCACACAGGCTCCCTCCACCATGCAAACAGCCAGCTTACCAGGGTTCATGGAGAGCAGATTGCAAAGCTGAACGCTGAAAGTGCAGTTCAATATACAGACCAGAGAAATGGGGTTAGTTGTGATGGCACATTTATTAAACACTCTCTTCAAGTTGCCGTACAGCCTCAGCTGGTAAGCACAGTGTAGAAAAGTCCATGCACAAAGTCCTACAGGAAGAAAACATGAACGCCTGCGGTCATTTAAAGCTCCTTTGTCCGTTCTGTCCTTCTAAACGTCCCAGTCGTCTTTAAACGCTGCGCCAGAGAGGACTCGTCTGCTGCGGCACCACGACCTTGGTGCTCCATCTGCTGGTTTCCTGAATCAACCCGGGGTTCTGGATCATCTGTGAAACGCTCTAGAACTCTCCGCAAGGGAGACAATTAAAAAGCCCCCAGCTGTGTCTTAAATCATCTTGGTTCATTATCATGAACATTTTTCAGCTAGCTTCCGTAAAATGCGGCACACTGCATTGTGGGAACATTAGCCAGAAGCAGTGTACATGCTGTGTATGCTACTTTGCTAATCCTTTGTTGAAATGTTGAGGCACTACGAGGTAAAATGTAGAGCTCTGCATGGTGAAGGAGGAGTGATTTCAGACACTGATCTGGTTTTCTTATCTTTGGTTTAGACCCTTCAGAACAAAGGACTCACAAAAAGAACATATTTGAAAGTACGCTTAAAAAAAATCTTTTTCCAATGGAGACAGATGGAAAAGCTCCATTAAGACACAGAAAGCAGATCTGTTTAAGACAGACCATTTGTCTAAATCATAAATAATTCGTTAATCATAAATAATCATTGAGCTGGAGCCATGTCTTCAACAGTTCAAAAGGACGCTATATAAATAAAATTTAATTGAATTAAAATTTTAATTGAAAAGATTTTAAGAAGAAACGTAGAGGGCCATACATTTGTTTTTTTTTTATTGCGTACATTTCTTCTGTTTAAGAAACTTCTCACTTTAAATTTGGAAGCTCCTGAAAAGGCAGGGAGTGAATGAATTGTCTGAGTTAGTGAACAGACACAGTTCAACATGTGTCACTCTAGAATTTGTGCAGACTGTGTATTCTAGAACCCTCAGAACTGTCACAGAACCTACATGTCCTGTGTTTTAGGGGCTTCAGAGCTGCATCTAGAAGAGTTCTAGAAGCTTTCCCAGCCGCTCCAGAGCCCTCGAGTCCTTGTTGTTCTAGAACATGGTGGACTTAATGTCCTGGCTGAAGAAGGTTCCAAAGTTTAGGTCTCTGGACATCAGCTCCTCCTCCACGTTCTCCAGTGCCCACTTGTGTTCTACAATCTCCAGCGCCTCCCACTCACTCTGAAACAAACAAACAAACGGGGGAGATGTGAGTCACAGCAATATAACAAGCAGCTGATTGGCCGTTCAATAAAAATTTGTGCTGCGTAGCTAAAAACTGTTCAACGTGAAGTGGGAGGGCGAACACCAAGTTGGACTCATCTCAACTAATCCTTGAGCCCTGATAAAGTATGTTGACATATGATGCAAGCACATAGTTACCCACACATTTACTACAATGAAACCCCCTCTGTGACTTTGGTTCCTACCACTGCACCTGACAAACTAGAAGAGCAGCTCATCACACCTTGTGCTGTTCTTCATGTTTTTTTTTAGTTGTTCCAAAAGCGTTTTTGTGCGTGTGCCTGTGTCAGGCTGCATCCTGCTGGGGATGATCCAAACGTTTCCCAGTAGAACATTGAATTGTCACAAGATCATCAATGTTATTTACTTCTCCTGTCAGTGGTTTTAATGTTGTGGTTGATTAGTGAATACCGTGTCACTGATCAGAGCTATGTCAGAGCTTAAGTTCACTATGTGGGTTAGCTAGCTATTGAGACAGGGATCAAGAGGAATGGAACCATAAATGAACTTTGGAAACACATAGACATTTTGTCTCACCTTAAAGGCCTTGTTGGGGTCAGGAGGCATTGTCATGGCAGCACCGGTCATCTGGTCCTGCATGATCCGTGACTGGTCAGCAGCTGTGAGTCAAGGCATTTCAATCCATTAAACGAAACATACAGCAGCTTATGACTTTAAGCAGAATTCTTGTTGATTTCACATTTACACAGCAAATTAAACATTTGTCAGTCTGACTGAGAGTAAACTCAGATCAGACTCCGAGTGCTGGTCGGGGACACAAGACATATTTTAATGCCAGGTATTAACACAGATAAGGCTTTATCAGACTGTTGGCAACCTGTCAAGTTCACAAAGGTATAAAACAGTCGGTTTTCAGAGTCCATAATTTAAAGAAAACCTAAATGAACCTCATTCATAAACGCGTTTTTATTTGGAGTCAAAAACCAAACAAGAATCTGATTCAGATTCTCATTATCTTTTACTATGAACTACACATAAATAACAAACAGTTCATGAATGAGGCTCATTAACGTTCCATTATCTGGGTTTTATGTCACATAACGTGAAGGACTGTTTTATATGTTCAGACGGAGACTCACCGTTGTCCTGTCCCAGTATGAGGCTGTACATGCTCCTCAGTCCAAACACATTCAGGAAGTACCAGGACGCAGAACTCACCCTGCACAAGTTAAGACATGACGTTAACTAAACAGCATGCTGTTTGAATGACACTTTAAGTCACAATGTTGCAGACTCAAATTATTTTGTATTACATTATATAAATATATAATAAACTATGCCTTTGTGGATATCAAATTTGGGGTCTGGAAAAATGATGTAAAAATACAACCCCTGTTAAATTTAAAAATATGATTTGCTCATGACAAATTATTTTGAGTAAATGATCCAAAACTAACAGTTTAGTTTGTTGGTGTTGGATTCATGGTCAGATCAGGAGTTCTGATGAAAACTATTTTTTATTGTTTATTACCAGGAAGCATCCAGTGACAGCAGGTCTATGCCTCTCTGTAACATCGGCTTGAACCTCAGAGTCAGGGGGAACGGCACCTTAGCTGGAAGACAACAACAAAAACAGAGTTAATAAACAAAGAACACCGTAAAAACTGCAGTGGCCTGTTTTTGAGACTAAATAAAACAGTGACAGTGAATTTAAATTATTGTTATTGTGACCTACATTTATAAATTGTTGCCCAAACATATGAGACAGTACTTAAGTCACAATAAAAAACATTTTCTGTCTGCAGTACTGTGCAATCACCAAAGTTCACCGAAATGACATGAAGGAATTAATCCTAGAATTGGTTTCGGGTCAATCGAGGCATATTTTACCAGTCCTTCTCACAGCAGACGTTTCAGTGTTTGGTTGCCCGTTTTACTTCTAAACATTTTAGGACACAGTTTAAGGTTATACTGCCTCTATTAATGTGAATGCTAGTCTTTCATAGAAGTAAAATGTGAACCTGTGGCTACTTCCTGGAGGAAGAATGTACAAGAGCCCACTCAAAGGACGTTTTCATTATTTGGAGAGCGGCTGCCACCCAAACAGTTGCTCCGTGTGTGCGATGGTGTGAATGACTGACAGCTGAAGAGCTCACTTATAACAAATCCAGAGAAAGCCCAGTTGATCCATCCACCAATCACAATCATGGGCAGGACGTTGGTCAGGTTTCCCTTCATCATGTCTGTCAACATGCTGCTGTCTGAAACACACAAAGTTAATGTTTAAATAACTGTGGGATGCACTGATACAGAAGTAACTGGTGTTGCAAGTGGTCAAACTACACGAGTCGTTCTACAAGACAAATATGGAGGATAGACCCATCATGATTTATACAGCACAAATTTCCACTTTGGGATTACTTAAATTCTGAACATTTATATGACAAGCAGTAAACCTGGAGCTGTTATCCCCGTTTCCTTAAAGTAAATCTGATTCTTGATTAATCCTGAAACAGGCCCTTAAAGATCAGTTTCAAACTGAGGACTGACAACCTCAGATATCCTCAAACTGAAACTAGTCCTCACAAAGACAGACGTACGCACCTGTCATTGGATTCTTAGGGACGACCTTCCTCTTGACCTTCTTGAAGAAGCCAGTCTCTGCGTTGTTGAAGTAATGTTTCCTCATGGCGAAAGACTAAAAAAGAGAAAACAATAATCTCAAAACTTCTAGAGACAAGCTGGTGACATGATCACATGTAAAGCATTAAAACTTTAACATCGGTATATGTGGTTAGTTCACTGCCTGTAATAACAGCTGTATAACATGCCTATACTGACAATTTGTAACTCATAAAGCATAAACTATGACACAAACGTGTGAGTTTACCTGACGGGGGATGTACTTCCCATTCTCTCTGAGGATGCGGCTGCGCAGGAGCACCTGACTGAAATAAACCAACACAACTTCAAGTGAATAATCTTTCGCAGCACTCGCTTTGCATCGGATTCATACATTCACTGTTATTTAAGTTGCATTTGGGTCTCTTGTAAAATGCAAGATGTCAAAGACACACATGCTAACAGTACTAGCAGTTGGTCATCAAGAACATTAACAAAAACCTGTTCTTCCTCATACTTGTTTGTTCAACAAGGTGTGACAAAATCTAATCAGATCAACTACTCCATATGTGGGAAACTTAGTCAAACTATGAGGTTCTGTGTTCCTGACTTATCCTGTTCACAAAAATACAATTTCTTCTTTCTGCTTAAGCCAAATTCCTTGTTTGTCTCTGTGTGTGGTACTATTTTTCTTGTTCACAGGAAGCCATGATGACTTAATGTCATGCCTAAAATGTAATCCAGGACATTACACAGCCTCATGTCTCCGTTGCCAGTTGTTTCAAATGTTTATCCAATCTATACCACCTGTACAGACCAATACTGTTTTTTTATTTGGATCTTGTTTTCAAAATGCCCTTCACAAATAAACCATAAAATCAGCCGTTAAACAAACAACACAGAATGAAACTTAGTCTTTAATTGATGATGGTTTTTTTTCTGCTATGTCTGACCTGTCAGAAACCTGCTCAAGGTCAATCTTCTTGTCACTGTGGAGCAGCTGGGTGACGTAGTGACGGATAATCCCAACAAAGAAGGTGATAAAGACGATGGGCAGGACCACCCACATCCGAATACTGGAGTCCAGTAGGAGCTCTGGGCCGGCCATCGCTCTCCGTTCAACCCGTGGACAGAGACACAGACAGAAAGACTCTGAGGAAGAGGAAGAGAATTCAACAGCTTATACCCTTTGACAAAGCTAAAATGCCCTGTGAGAAGGAATCGACGGAACAAAGTGACAACAACAGTGATTAAAACGGTTTGTTTTTTTACCCGTGGTTAAATGTTATGATTTCAGTTAGTCAGTGACTGAAATGATCAAAGTTGAAGACAAAGGCTACCAGAATATTCCATTAAAAACTCTTTTTTTTTTTCATTACAAATTAATAGGTTGAAAAGAAAACGAACACATTTAAATAAACTCCAAACCAGAAACACATGAACTACAATATGAAGGCTGATCTTGGTTTCAGCTTTTTGCAAATGATCTTATGGTCAAATTACTAAACGATTAAATGATGTCAGTCTGAAATGATTATTTCAAAACTTATTACACGCTGCTTGCTTTTTCATTCACCTACAACATTTTAAACGGATCGTTGCTGCCTGAAAGGACCATCAATATTAAACGCACACACGTTGATCTGTAAACTGTGCACTATGTCAACACTGACTAAGTGACACATTAACTTCTTGAATTTAAAACAATGTGTAGGCCTGAAAAGCTGTAAACGTAAACTAAAACATAACAATCAGACACAGCGGTAACTCCCGCTGTTCCCTAACAACGCTGACAACTAACCGTACGCTAACCAACTCCTGACCCCTGACCTTGCCAGGCTTCATTCATTTACAGCCAGCGAAAGTTAGCATTAGCCGCAGTTTTGCTAAATATAGAGTTAGCGAAGGAGGCTAGCCGGCTAGTTAGCCTGGATACATTTTAACCTTTAAATTATTGCCTCTACAAACTGTCTGTTTCAGCGACACTGCGAATTGTTCTTAAAACATCAATGCTAGACTAACTACCAAGAATAGTCAGAATTCCACGCTGGGTATGAAGGAAACTTACCACATTTATGAACTTTGTGAACTAGCGACGCGACAAACACGTTTGGCAGTTTTAAACGGAAGACGAAGCACTTCCGGCTAAACAGGAAACACATATCAAGTGATATAGGTAACTGAGAAAAATAGACGAAAACACGGTCTTTATGTAACAGTTTTTATGCCGGTAAGTGTGTCGCATTGCCACGAAAAACATAAAAAAAAAAATACATAAATAAAATCTAACACTATTTCTATTTCAGGTTAGATTCAGTTGTCAGCCAGTCTTTTTCATTAGGCCTAGGCATATTAACTAAAGTGCATATTTGACGTACTGACCCATAGATTCAGCAATGCTTTCAGTATGATTATTATTGTTATTTGTGGAGTTTCCTACCCTTTATCATTGATTCCTGTCATGCCATGTAGCTTTCAGCAGTTTTGACAGTAAGTGTCATTGGATTTTGTTTTTTATCTGCCATGGTTTTGGACACGTAGTCTTTTTTTGTAATTTTTGTAATCCAGGCATGACTAGTATTTTCCGCCTGCTTCCAGTCTTTGTCCTAAACTAAGCTAACTAAAATAGTCCTGGCTTCAGCTTTAGAGTGAAGTTACAAATCTCTAAACCTCTAAATCTTCATGAGGGAACAGAGATTCCATTAATTTAGTGATTTTTAATAAACTGCTTAATTTCAATTAATTATAGCTGCCCATGCCCATTGTCATGGTGTGGTATTGTACTGTAGTGTGTGAGTGAGTGTACAATCACCCAAACAAAACAGGACACATCTCTCCATCCACATGAACAGATTTTTATATCTTTAGAGCAATAAATATTTCCACTTTTTCCATATCTCTGCAATTTCAAAAACAAAGTACAAGTAATATATATTTATATACACAGCTAAAAGTATCCATACATAATTTTTTAAAATAATGTCGTCTCTGTTAACACATATTTGACACTTTACTCGTACAATTTTACAAGGACTATTCCAGTCTCTCTTTGCTCTACATTATAAACAAGAAATATGTTTTCTTCATAAAGTGGTCCATTGTGTTGTTACGAACAACTTAGACCCTCATGTCCATTGCCCTTGTATAGATACACACAACACAGACTGATTTTACACAGGAACAGTATGATCCAACATTTTTAACTTTATTTGAATCAGATCTGATGTGCTTTGATTTTTATAAATGTTCCCTGTTTTGCCTGCAGAAGTCAGACCAGATCTGTTTCGACTGGTGTTAAAAAGATCAGACCTTCCTTCCTGATGTAAACCCAGCCAGAGACAAACCGCCCACTGTGGAGCAAAGTGAGTACTCGTATTGTTATTTTTCATTTAACGACTGTTATGTACATTCATGTTTATAATACAGTTTCATTCAGTGCAGATACTGTAATAAATACCACATGCAAACCAATAGTGGAGAGCAGACCCAGGCAGAAAAAGAAAAAATTTAATTCAGCATTTAAAGGACCATACCTGGGTTTTTGCATGTTCTTGAACTGCATTTACTTTACATTGCTTATGAAAACCATACATTGCATTTTAGACAGATTTTCTACCCTAAAGAAATCCACTGATATTAGTACATTTCAATGAAATTTGCAGACACTTGAATCCTGCTGCAGATAACAAATCAATCACAGTGATTTTGCCTTTAACTATTACACTTGAGAATTGACATTCGATGACTGTGTTGCATTGATGAGTACCAAATCAATCACAGAAGTAACGAGACAAACTAAAAAGTGACCTTGCAAAACAAAGTGAGTTGTTTTTTTCTTCACTGACAAGTTGTTGTATTTTGCAACTGACCACCAAGTCTCTACCTTTGGAGAACTCACTTTTCAAAAGTTAGATAAAGGTAAAGTAGTCTTGCAGGTCAGTATATCAACGTTCAACATCAAAAGCAACTTGAACCCGGAAGACTAACGACCCACCAGGAAGTCACTGCTGAAAATGTCTTTGTTTTTCACTTGAGCTGCCTCAGACATCCTCTTGCATTGGACCACAACGTCCAAATAATGATAATAAATATAAACAAAAACAGCAATATCCACACAGTTCCAACACAGTGGGGGGTTGGACTCAATAGATGTTGAAAGTGATTGATGAATTGTCTGCAGCAAGTTTCAAGTTCTCCGCAAGTGAAATTGAAAACAAAGCCTGATTGAAGGAAAGTAACAAATCCTAAAACCAAAGGGATGATTTGGAGAACGGTTGTCTGAAATGTAAAGTACATGCAATTTGTAGTTGATAAACTACAACATGCAAAAGTAATGGTATGGAGCCTTAAGATGGGCACTTTACTGATGATGTGCTTGATTTAGCTTGGGCATGCACTGAGACATGTTGAAATGTTGTGTATTCCCTTGCGAGGTAGGTTTGATCCAGAGGTCCTCAAGAACTTTTTGATATTATTACTGTTTAGCCTGGAGTGGGCATGTGTTTACTGTAAGGCCCTTGCAAAGAGGCAAAGTGTTTTTGCAGGTGATAGATGTTAGGGACCCAGTGGTCCAGAATTCCTAGCAGCTCGACATGAAATGTCTGTTTTTATATTGTTTGGTCGCAGAAGTGTTGCTTGTTTCCATTAAAAAGTTGGTGTGAGGCTTTGTGATGATTCAGAGGTGTGTGTGTCTTTGAGCATGCCGTGGGTAGAGTGAGAGTGGTTATCACAGTCTGTATGAAAAATATTAGAACTAGTTGGATGTTAGTCACAGAAAATTCTTGGTTTTGTTGTAAACATATTAAAAATTAAAGAGGTTTTAGTAATTCCATAAGATGCCCAAATCAGAAAAGAAAGAAATCATCTCACATTGTAAGCACATAACAAAATAAAAAATGCTAAAAATACAAAACAGCCCAAGGAGTACGTTATGTTAGTAGAAGCTTGTCACACAACAATATTGATAATAATATCAGTAGCACACTCTAAAAAGTCAAAGGGGTTCTTCAGATTGAAAACAACAGGGGACCCAAGGTGGTTCCCTGAGGAACTCTATTAAATTATTATCATCCATGACAATATTTCTACAAACCTTGAACACAAAAGGCTTCTACAAAAAAATGTTTTTTTGTTTTTCTAGCGAGGAACCATAAGACACTCAAATAGCCTGAAGAACCCGGATGAACTTTTGGTTTTTAGAGCATATATTTTGTTAATTCAAGCAATTCTGAACCTCAGTTACAGATCAATGCTGTTGGCCCCACTGAAAATAGAACACACTGTACAGGTAATATCTACAGTTGGTGCATTCATGTAATCACAGGGAAACTAAAAATGTGTTGTTAAATGTTTGCATTCATAACATCAACAGTGTTTCCCATCATCCACCAGTTAAACCCATGTAAATATTTATACAGTCTGAGGCTGACAAAACCAGTCACTTTGATGGGAAAGCAACCAGCACTGAGTTTTATCTCTTGTCAAAAAATGCAACTGGCTGGTAAAATAGTTCAAGACATGGAAGAACTTTCTACCAGTCATCTTGGGCTTCCTGCCTTGACATCCGGTCATCTTGGTTAAATAAAAAAACAAACAAAATAAAAAAAAAACAGAGGAAATACACTTGAATACTGGCATGGTAGGTTTTAAAGCAAAAGGTGCAAAAATAATGTGTAAAAATGAGTTTGTTCAAGAATATTTCACTTGGCGCTGTTTGATGATAAGACATGTTCTCCAGTCCTGTGAGATGTTAGCCAGTCCTTCAAGATGAAATTCATTCCAGGTTTCAGGTTCCTTTGTGTTTTTGTTGGATGACGTGGGTAATGAAAGGCTCAGTCCTTCAGCCGGATTTTTTAAGAAATGCAGTAAATGGCTTCATATTTTCTGTTGTCAGTGAACACAAACACTATATTACTGGTTTAGATGCTGAATTGTCTTTATATTCCTTTGTGGGCTTTTGTGAACATTGTTTCTTATGGTCATTTTATATTGTACCATCCTTTTGTCTGAAGGCACCTTATTCTCTGTTATGCAACACATCAAGAGGTGAATGAGGGATTAAATGTCATTCAGCCCCGAGTACACCCAAATTATTTTTCCATGTACTATTCAGATACACCAGTGCAATTTGTTCTGGGTGGGAAATTAACAGTTAGGTTTTGATTTGTAATATTGAGAGACATTGTCTGTATAAGGATGGGCCTAAAACAACACCTTCTGCTTTTATTTTCTTTAATAAAAATATTCTTCCAATAATGATTTAGGGAACCTTCATCTCATTTCACATAGTTTAGTATAGGTTTTGGAAGCTGAATGCTCGTTTGTATTTCCAAAGTCAAATTTTTATGAAATGATGAGAAAGAGAAAGCACAAAGATAAAAATTTAAATGCGTAAATTAGTAATAATTAATAAACAAACCTTAAAAATGTATCAGTTTTTAAAAAATGGCTTGCCATTGCTGTTCCTGAGCCTTTTACCAATTAAGTATCTCAATTTTGGTTTTAAATTTTTAATATAACCTTTTCAGTCTTAATTTCCCACCCATTTCTGTTAGCATACCTTACAGAATAACATGCAGTGGGTTAACATTATCAGAAGATCTTGCTTAAAGTAACCCTTTCATTACCTGGTTTCGTCAATGGCTGACAACTCAGTGAAATCAAAGTTAATTTCCCTGTTTCACACCTTTCAGCGTAATCTCCTTTACTGGCAACATTGAGGGTCACATACAATATGGAGCATGAAATATAGTCGACATATATTATAATTTCTGACAAATTCAGGCTTACACTTTTATATATATATTGGGATACTTGATAATGAGGGCGAACATTCACAGGTTTAGTACAAATGACCAGATAAATCCCCCTTCACAAGAATGAATAATTGGGAAAATTGGGAAACCCAATTTGAAACTCAGTCCAAAACAATTGTATACTGCCCCCTGCTGAAACCCTGTAATCCACAAACACTAAAGGCTTTTAGTAGTTTTTGCAAAACACAAATGTAAAAAGACACCTGTAGTGTTTGTTATGATGGCTTATTTAAAGGTTTTAGAAAGTTTATTGTCCACGTAGCAAGCAAAGTCTTCAGTAGCCTTCACTTTTTATGGCCAAATAAACACTTTATTGGAGCTTTAAATCACAACTAATCCCTCCCCCTGCATATAGGACTTTAACCATAGACACATCGACACTCATTAGCTATTGCACAGGTCATGCATGCCTGTCTAAGACACAGAAACTGCACCATATCAATGCTAACCACTTCTCCTTCTCAGTAACGCCTCATGGCTTGTAAATATGTCAACAACCAAAACAATGGTACAAGTGCTTTTTGTGCGAAAAAACAGGGTGGTGTAAAACTACTGTGATTTTTGGAATATACTAACAGGACTCATTCTGTTCTCAGGCCTCCTAGCAACTGAACTGTCCCTTCAACCAACACCATACATAGTGGTAGCATTTAATGCTGATCCATAATTTATTTTCTCAGGCACTGTTCCCTTCACGTCTGGTCCCTGAACCATTTGTCCACTACAGCAACACACAAATTCTTACTCAAACACTTCTTCTATCAACGAAGAACTACAAACATGTCCTCGAGTCCCAGCTCTCCTCTAAAGGGCACTACGAAAGGGAAGATGAGGACATTTTCACAGAGACAGTAGGACTATGTGGTAGTTTTTCTTCATCTTCATGTGACTGTAAATGCCATGATTACACTCTTGGTGCTTGTTGCTCCACGGGCAGGCTTTCCAGGAAGATTTGACCCCTGCAGGGTACAAAGTTGCCCAACAAACGTCTTTCAGTATGCGTGAGAGTCTTTCTACCTGCGAGGGAAGTGGATGTGAAAATAACACAGGCTGAGTAATTTCCTCTTCCCCGCTCTCAGTGCTCTCCTCCTCACCAGGTGGCCATTTTGATACACCTGCATTTGGCCTCCACCTCCTCCTCCCCTTCCTCTCCTCCTCCTGCTCCCTCTCACTACTGCCCCCCGGCGGCTCACAGCAGGGTGGCGAACCACTGTCCTTGGCTTCTGCCTCCTCACACGACTGTGCTGATCCGGCTGACGGGTTTCGATTTGGGACCGCCCCCTTGTCCTCCCCCCACCCCTGGGGGGAGCGGGGAGAGCGGGGCGGTTGATGGCGGAGGTAAAGGGGAGTGTGGAGGGGGAGGTGGGATGGAGGAGAGAGGTGGGTACTGGGGTGTATAGGGTTGTGGGGGCGTCTGGGTGACGAGACGCGCCGAGGGAGTCTGGGGTGGTGGGGTGGAGAAGATGAAGTGGGTGGAGGGGGAGGCGGACGGGGAGGGGCTGAGCGGGGAGTGTGTGTGCACGACGTGGTTGTGAGAGTGTGTGTGTGCGTGGGGGTGGGGCTGCGAGTGTGAAATGGTCAGTGGGAGCTTGCCCCCTCCACCCGACCGCCCCACTATCGGGTGCGAGTGGTAAAGTCCGTGTGGGGTAGTGGGGGTGACGGGGGAGTGAGGGGACAGCGGCGGGGGCGTTGTGAAGCCTGAGCCCATGTTGTAACGTGGGTGCTGGATGCCGCCATGTTGCATCCTCTGATGCTGCTGGGTATGAGAGGGAGCGCAGCCGGACGGGCCTTGCCGTCGGGGTGCGGAGAACCTGTGCGAGAGGGCGTGGTGCTGCGGGATGCTTTGCATGTGGTAGCGGTGATGGTGGTGGTAGGGTGGGGGCGGTGTCGGCTGCTGCCCAGTAACACTGACTCCGCCTCCTCCACTGTTGCCGTGGCAGTACTGGGCGTGCAAAGCCTGAAGCTTGGACGGTCCCCCTCCCGGTCCTCCTCCAATTCCTCCCGATTCCGACTGCCCGAGGTTGACTGATGGGGAGGGGCATGGGGAAGGGGAGGATGGGTGGGGGATGGGAGGTGCGGGGGCGGGGTAGTGGGGGGGTGATGATATCATCAGGGGACTCGGGGGACCCTGTGGAGTGGGCGACGTCATCGTCAGGGGACCAGGAACCTTGCCTCTGCGGCTGCCGAAGAAGTTCCCCAGCAGGCCGCTGCCAGTCGGACCGCCCCCACCCGCCATCCCTCCTCCGCCCCCAGCCCCTCCCCCGCTCACGAGTGGGGAGGTGCTGACCCCTCCCTGGTTGTGACAGAGCCCCGGCCCACCCCCCACCCCCGTACCGGGGCTCTGAGTAGGGCGGTGCGGCCGGTAAGCTGCTGGAGATGAAGGGACCATCATGGGGCTGTAGGAAAGACCTCCACCAGGCAGGGTGCGCTGCTGGTGAGGCCGGGGGCTGCTAATAATGGAACCCTGAGAAGAGGAGGAACAGGCAGGAGAAGAAGAGTTTGGTAGCACAGGGAGGACAAAACAAAAGATGGACAGAGGTTGAGACCATAGTCGGACTAGGCCGACACTGGTTTCAGCTCATCAATTATCAATCATAATTTCCTGCCACATAATTTGGAAAACATTTTCTTGTTGCAGTATGCCCAGATCTAAAAATTGTCTGTTTAGACACATTAGCAGTGGAGGGATGATAGTGTCAGTTGGTCCACCACTACAGGCCAGACTGAAATACATCAACCACTACTGGGTGAACAGATATTCATGAGCCCCATGGGATAAATCATACTTAGTGGGGATCCCCTGACTTTACTTAAAGCACAATGAGGTTGAAGTATTTTCAAATTTGGTCCCCTCCTAACGAATTATGATATATTTTGGGTAATCCTCTGGAATGAACAGATCCCCATCATGAAGCTTTAGAGAGCTGCTACCATAGCAGTAATCTCTGACGCAAATAAACATAAATTCACACCAACAGCTGCAGCTGATGAAATGAACTGAAATCAGTGACTGACACGAAGAAAATCAGTGTAAGGATTTGCCATGAAAGGTGGCTATCAGAGTTCAACATGCAGACTTCAGGACAGACATGCAGGATAGGAAAAGGAGAAAGACTGAAGGTTGAAATAATATTCTGTGGACGATGCACAACACAGTTGCAACTTCCAAGAAAAGAGATCTTTGTTTTGTATTTCGTATTTATCTCTCCTTTTTAATGTTACTGCATGTTAAACTATTCAGTAAAGATGAAAATCCCAAGAAATGAGTGTAAGATCACATTGTCAAGTTAATGTGATCAGAAATCGTTTGAGGAGACTGTACAATTACTCTTTCAGAGTCTGTTAGCTCACTTTAAACTGCAGGAATTTCTAAAGGCCTTTGTCATGTGTTGAAGAACACCATTTCTGTGATTATCTTTATTGTAACATCTTCCAAGAGCCTGAAAGTCTATGGCTATCTGCAAATGTTTACATATTACTGTATTTCAGGCTTCAGAGATGAGAACGCTCATCTCCTTCGATTGATGGTATCTCAGGGAAACAAAAAAAAAACAACAGGTAAAGTTTGCCTTCAGAGTTGTGTGATATTCAGGCGAGGGTGATACTCAGAATCTGTCCAAAAGTGAAACAAGCATGCAGCCCACGGGAAGATGCTTCAGCTGATGAGACGTCACAGTACGTTTACAATCACATGTCCACAAACACATTCAGCTGTTACGAGCCAGACGAACATGCACAGTGTGATGTGGCAACATGCTCTCAGCCTCACCCCCCCAAGAAACTTACTTCAATGGTACTGTCCAATGACCCCACACTGTTCCTACGACCTCGCTTCCCTGTTACCCAACCAGAATGAGGCGTGTTAAAATTCCAACATGTAACCGCAAAAACACAAACTCTTGTTTTCACACCTCAAGATGCTACGTATGTGTTCGGCGGTCAGCTTTGGGGGCTGGGCTCGTCATTGCCCCCTGCTTCCAGTGTTAATATAATCACGTCCTGGCTTCATCGTTGCAAGCAATATTAAAATGCTGCTTACTCATTTGTGCATCAGAAATAATTATCCACTGCTGTTAATTAATGAATATTCTGGTGAAGCCTAATTGGCAATAAATCAACATTTATTCTATGATTCTAATAATAAATTAAAGGGATATTGACAAGATATCTGTACACACGTACAGTTCATTTTGTTAAATGTGCCTCTTGTGTCACTGCAGTCATTTATAAATTGCAGTTTGTGCAGTAAAAACTGCCTTTTCAGTTTAATGCTGTAGTTCCAGCAGCTGACCAGTAGGTGGTGAGAGAGTCTTAAAGCATTATATTAAACTTCCATCTTACAGTAGTATTGTACCATTTTAGATTTCATCACTGCCTCGTCAGTTGCATAAGAGCACAGATGTAGGCTTGCTCTGAGTCACTGAGTCAGAATAAAAACTTTCAGCAGTGAAATATCTCATTTGCTGAAATTCTGTCAAATCTCAGGATTTCATAAATAAACATGTGCAGTGTTATTTAACAGGAGAAAAAGAATTAATACTCACACAGCACACACAACCCGCACGTGTCTCACCTGTCTCTGAGAGGTCTCTGAGCGAGGAGCTGAGCGCTGTGCGTTTGAGCCCATCCACCGAGGCGTACGTGTCGTCAAGGCTCGGCCTACCCAGGGTGCCGTTTACCACCTCGCTCTTCATGGGGCCCCCTCCGGAGTTGGCCCCGCCACCCGGCGTCCCCACACCTCCTCCCCCCGTCAACATGCCGGGACGCATCACACCTTTCTGTTTCTCCAGTTCAGCTGGAGGGGCAAATATTAAGAAGAAGGTAAACTATAAAATGCAGTCGTAACAAAACAGAGATGGAAACCCAGTGCTGGGGGGAGCTCAGTGGCTTCTGCTGCTAATTATAAGCAATACCAGGTCTACTAATACTGCAGCTGCTTCTGATTTTCTCGATCTGCAATCTGGTGCTGCATCAAAATCTGGGCCCTCTTCTCCTGTTAATACATCAGTTGCCACACCTACAAGCATGTCAACACATTCATCTGCCATGGTTAAAATCATTATTTATAATGCATGTAAAAATCTCTGTTTTCAGCACACTTTATATGTAAAAACCATGTGAAGGTTTTACAACACTGAAGAGCATTATTTCTGTCTTAATTTTATTTTACTAATTACAGTATCGTATCGTATCGTATCGTATATTATTGTATCGTATCGTATCGCATCGCATCGCATCGTATCATATCGCATCGCATCGGATCGTATATTATCGTATCGTATATTATCGTATCGTATCGCATATTATCGCATATTATCGCATATTATGCATTGTATCGTATATTATCGTATCGCTTCGCATCGTATCGTAGCATATCGTATCGCATCGTATCGTATATTATCGTATCGTATCGTATATTATCGCATCGTATCATATCGCATAGTATCGCATCGTATTGTATAATTGTACAATACAGAATAACTTCAGTTTACTATTGTGTATATATTACATCAAATAACTATTTCTTAATGTTGATCAAAACGATGGATACAATGGATAAAAACTCATGTTGAATTCTTTTTGAGGGCACACTGAAGCTTTGAAAACTTTGTTCTCGTCTTTATCCTCATTATTATTCCTCAGACTAATATTACTGCTACTAATATTAACACTACACTACTACTGCTGCTACCTTGTGTCATCATTAATTGCACCAACATAAACTTTCTTTGTTTAGCTTGATTTACTCAGCCTTTTAATGCTGTCAGCAAACCCAGCTGTTCCTCTGCCTTAATAAACTTAAGTCTACATTTCTCTGACACCAGTTTCATCAACACTCACTTGTGTCACATGCAGCATTTATGTTCTCTAATGGAAAAAGATATCATTTTAATTTCCTAAGCTTTATTCAGTAATCAGAAGCACTACTTCTGCAGCGTTTGCCATTATCCTGTCATTCTGACCACCAGTGCTATAATATTAATTAAATATTAATGTATGTACAGTATGTGACTTCTTTAACTATAATAGCCACTAATATTAGCCGCAGTATATTACTCCCAGTGCAATGAGAGGAATACTTACACTCCACCCTGTACTTCTCCATGTCCTGCACCTCAGCGATGCTCTCTCGGAGGTCGGAGGTGAAGCGAGCTCGGTCCTGCTGGCTCGGAGCTGTGAAGACGATCAGTACCTTCCTCTCTCCTCCGGGATTCGCCGACGTCAGCCTGATACCATGAGGGTAGTCTGAGCAACACAAGAACCACAACACTTTTAGCTCTAAACTCCTCTGACCTCCCAGAGAAGAGCTGCATATCAAGAGGTGAGGCGCTGAGCAGCTGTGATGGAGGCTCCTCTACAATGACCTGCTGCTGAGCTGCTCTTATCACACTTCAACCTTAGATGGTCTTTGCACATGATACATTTAATTCAAGATACTTTATTTGTCGCCTTGAGTGGCAATTTGAGGAGAGCATGTTACAAACAAGGACACACATCCAATCCCAAAAAACATATAAAAAAAAAAATTGAAAAGAATTTAAATACACAATGACCAATGTCAGAGGCCTGTTTACAAACACATCAACATCCATCAAGGCACAAATAGAGCAAGTGCAGACATTTATGAGTCTGTATACAGGTGAACTGATTATTTTTTTGTAGCCTGGCTGTTCACCAGTCTAATAGATTCTTTTTGGTTTACATGCTGGCAAATTAAACCATGTTCCTGATAGCATTAGATTAAAGAGGTTGTTTATAATCTTTAATACTTTCTTGAAGACGTGTGCAGTATTAAGCTAAACTAGACCTTTGTGTTTTGACAGTCTTTGAACTCATTATGGTGGTTTTTGAATGTGAATTAGCCTTTCAAAGAAAATGTTAATATAAACATGGAAAATAATGATTCTCCGATAGACTCTAGACAGTACAGATGTGTTCTTCACATTAACATCTGTATAAAATCCGTCATCATACACAGCTCTCATGTGTCTGTAAGTCTGGATGATTTAAACAAAAGCACTGAATCATATCTACTGTCTGGGTGTTTTTGACTGTTTCTTTTGTTTCTAGAAGAGATCTGTCACAGGAGTAAACTTGTACAACAGGTTCATGTAATTGATCCAACTAACTAAAAAGAAATGTCATCAGCATATTTTCCAATATAGTGGTTGTTATATTTGCAACAACAATCATCCGTGTACAAAATCAAATAAGGAAGTCAGTGGAAGTTAAACTGACCTTTAAAACTGGCTAATGGCTAATGAGCTTTTCTATGAGCATGTTGTTCTAGCCTTATTGTTCTAGATGTTTAAAATGAATAACTTTGCATCATCAGCCTCTGTTCCAGGCTGCATCAGCTCAACAACTGATCCAGGTACGTCCACAATTTCTGATTTCACAGTTTTCTTCAGACTTTTCATTACTATTATGACAGCACTGTAGTTATTAATCTGGGTGATTTGAATCCTTATTAAAATCTGGCCGGCAGTACTTCTTGTAACACAGCTTGACGCTGACTGGATATATTCAGAGGCACACAGACAAAATGTCTGCAGCACATTCACTGATAGCTAGCCAAAGAGTGTGCTTCAATGTGGTAGAAAATGTCCCTTTGGCAGTGCGTTGCCCGATTGCCCCAGTGAACAAGAGCTGTTGTTTGATGTTGTTTGATGGCTGGTTTGTGGTGGGACTTTCATGATTTGAATCCTTTAGTGTTGTGACTGTTTACTGGACTACATGTGTGATTTTAAATGTGTTAGAGATCTACAAAAACAAAAAAATTAATTGAATTAAAATGATGTGTTCATGTCCCTGAGTCCTTATATTACACACACACACCTTCATACCTGCCTCCCACACACACACACACACACACACACACAGATATATTCAGCCACCCACACGGTCCATGTATGATTGTGCTGATGAATCATATGGGACAATCTGTCCTGCTCACAGTCATCACCACAGGCTGCCAAGTCCCATTTAGCTCCAACTGGAGAACCAGAACTGTCAACAACAACAACAATAACAACTAAACAACAGCAACATACCAACAGAACACGCTCTGAGACAAGGCTATAGATCCTCAAATAATGAACACATGACACAATAATGTCGGCTGTAATGTAATTCAGTCGAATATAATTAAATGAAACTAAATCTATTTTTATTTGTAAGCTAGGAAGTGGACCTTAAGTGTTTTTTGTTTGTTAAAAAGCATCTGTAGTCTGAATATAAGCGTCTGTGTCTCAGGTGCAGTGAAGGAGCGAGTACTGGAGCTGTTCTGGTATTATTTGTAATATGTGACAGATATCTGACAAAACTTTTCAAAATATTTTTTTCCTAAAATTTTCCCTAAATATCAGAGCTAATAAAAAACATTCTGGAATTTCTTTTTCTTTTTCATGTAAATTTTGAGTTTAAAACCCTCCGCACATTCTCCAGCATCCTCCAGCTCTCCGCTGTCTTACTTCCCGTATCTGTACCCGTATTCTTTGTTTGGTTAGCTGCTGAGCGGGACATACAAGCCAGCAGCGTTAGGTTATCTTATATTTCACAAGGTTCAAATTATCCTCTGCTGCTCTGTGGGCCTACAAGCCACCAGCATTTACTTAGTTCATTTAGATTGCAGGTTAAGCTAGCCAGCAGCATTTGGTTAGCTTATATTTCACAAGGTTTGAGTTAGCCTCTGCTGCTGAGCGGGCCATACAAGCCAGCAGCATTTACTTAGTTCATTTAGAATAGATTGTGGGTTAAGCATCATATCACATGACTGTAGGTTTGTTAGGGTTTCTCAGTTGGACAGAGCCTCTAAAAGTGTTTTGTCTGGGATTTTGGCACAACGGATTGTAACATCGAATCCTGTGTATTAATGAATGTCTGCCAGTATAAGCATTTTCTTTACGGTAACATTTGGATCAAATGTTTAGTTGCCTGTGACTTGCTGTAGAGAAACTAATCAGGCGACATCGTTTTATGATCTGGAGCTGTGAGACAATGACAGAAATATATATCTGCTGCATCGTACACATGTATTAATCTCATCACTGTTTGTTGTTGAATTGTTGACGTTTATCTGCTACTTCTTTTTTAACGATTGTAGTCAGCAAGCTGCGTAGGATAATGTCCCCACGTTTCTCCAAGTGCTGGACATGGTCTTCCGTGGATTATATCTGTCATGTTTCTCACCCATGCAGGTCATGGTATATCCAAAAAGGCTGAAAACAAGGGTACCCGGACTTGTGGAGTTTCCTGAAGATGTTTTGCCCCTCATCTGAACTAGTTTTCAGCTTTTTGGGAACATGTATCTCCATCTGAAAAGAATCAGTCGGAGGAACAGTGGAGGCAGTAATCTTATCACCCCTACAGGCCGCTGTGTCCCCTCAGGTTAGAGTTTGGGTGGTCCCGCTACATCATATACAGTTATGTTATATAAAATGGTGGAGATGTGATTCTGGGGTTCTCAGAGTGAGGCGTCCTGTTAACAGGTGCTGAGGCATGTTAGAAACACCACCAACTCCAATCTGGTTCAGAGAGCTGAAAGCCAGCTCTTCTCTACTGGAGATGACACACATACACCTCTATATGATTGTGTTAACATCATTGTTGCGAATGTGTCGGCTGAATGAGTCATGTTAAGAGGGATAGTGAGAAGCAGACTGACAGATGTATATTTAGGAAACCTTGTGAAGTGCTTCCACAGAGTTTCTTTGAAACATTCTGCTGCTGTTTTCGGAGTACTGACTCCTGTGGACTGACAGAGTCTTACTTTTACAGAAAAGGCTGGCAGAGCATCATTTCTGTAATTGGAGAGAGAAGTGATGCTGTGTTTTGCGAGGTGATTATGAACAGATTGTCGAGAATATTTCCAACTGGGACAGACAATCCTTTTTTATCTGTCTCACATGCATGTCTGATGCATATTACAAAAGTCAAATATAGCATCACGCTTGGAGTTTAAGTTTGTTGGCTAAGATTTCTCAGTCAGTAATAAACTACTGCAACCCTGAGATGCTTTTACCCCTCAAATCCACAAGATCTCAAGACTTTTAAAAATGTGAACTTATGAAATACACAACAATGACTTGTTGGTGAATGACAGATCTTTCTTTATCGGTCTCCTGTAGGGGTGAAATTAGTGTCACATCTCAGACCAACAGTTCATTTATCATCAATCATGAAGAATTTTGGCTGTCAATCCTGAACTTATCTGCCTGAATGCCTGACAACGTTCCCCACAGGATGAAATGTAATTAACTCTTCTAGGCTCCTTAACTGCAACGTTTTGCACCTATGGCCCATTTTACCTGTAATTATAACGTTTCAATTTCTGTAGGACATGCACTTCTGTGCAGCCTTTCTTTTCTTCTCTTTCTGTATTCTGTGGAGTTGATCTACATTTAACTATTTTGTGTTCCACTATGTCTTCAATGCAATTATAATAAACTGAGCGTGGCAGCCCACCCACTGAAAAACAGGCCAAACACAACACAAATGTGTTAATACTTGCATGATTATGGTTGTTAATCTGCAAACCAGAAATTCAAACACTTTATTTTAGAAATTTCTGGAAACTGTTCTCATTAGACTGGAGTCTGGGTGCAAATTACAGGATAAAATCGGGCGTCAGTTATAAGAGAAGCTTTTTAGAAAACTTAATTATTTTTCTTTTTCCTAATAGATAATTAATATATTTTTTTTCTTTTCTTGAAATTTGGATGTAACAAGCAGGTACTAATGCTGCCTTCAAATGGGGCTGTCTTTATCATGTTCACATGAAGAGTCCATGAAGAGTTCAGGAGTTTATGTGACATGTTTGCTGACATTTTCTGAAATGTTCAATGTGGATGGTAAGCTGACATATTGTAATTTAGTCACATAGAATTTCATAATACATCTGAGGAAAATGTTTCTATGCCCAACAACATCCTTTCATTACGCCTTTGCATTTCCAAGATTAGGATACCCACACATTAAGTTGTAGCCTCGGTGGCCTCTAGACGGCAACAGTTGCATAGCAACAGTGTTCTCACGACTTTCAGATGATGTTACAATTTAAACACCAAGCAAATTGTGTACACGACTTGCCATGTCATAACCAGCATTATGTTATTGGACATAAACTTACAATGATGTGAGCAGTTTCCAGAAATATTAGCTGGAAAACAGATATGTTAGTTTCTTCTCTGGGAATCTACTGTGATAACTACATTAGCATGTTCAGTTTGAGTAGTAGTGGGTTGTCTGCCACATCATACCTACCTCTGATTTAATTATAACTGCATTAAGAATCAGAAGTTTAAACACATCAAATGTGGATCAACGTCTGTGCAGAAAGGCAGCAATTCTTCAAATGGTCAAAAATAATCAGGAAATCAAACATTTCATACTCTTCTATGTCCCATATAACCTATAAAAACATTTTAGGAAATTGTAAAAACAAGTTTCTAAATTAAATTGCTTGAAAATAATATAATGACGAAACTGTAAAGAACATTCGTAGTCAGTGTTTGTACAGTGTTAGTTTCCAGTGGGCTTGCTAACTGTGGGGTAAAAATAGAGAGTTGAGCAAGTGCAAAAAGAAAGAAAAAAAAGAGAGACAAAAAATAAAACAGAGAGAAGCTGAGACAGATGGAGAGAGCAGATGGACGAGAGGGGAAGGAGAGGAGGCAGCAGAGATGGAGATGAGTACTTACAGGTGTTTTGGAAGGTGTGGACCTGCATGTCCACCAGGGGAAAAGATTGTCTGAAACTGTACGTCACCGAAGTCTTCTTCTTCTGGAAGATCTTCGTGACCTGAGGAAGCGGAGGAGGAAGAGGAGATTGAGTGAAATAAGAAGAGCGGAGAGTAAAGGATAAAAACATGACAGAAAGACGGAAGGCATTTCTTTTGTTTGTTGGAAGGTCTTTAAAATCTCTGAGTGACATTTCAGTCTCTTCATTGGGGATGTTTTTCCCTTTGTTTGTTTCCGTCACCTTATAAATTAATTAAAACTGAGTGAATCATAGAGTCACTTCATCTTATGTCTAAATCACATCCACTGTATGTGGAGACTCACAACGTGCCTTAAATCATTTATAGAGACGAGTGTGTCATGGTGTTTGTTTTAACTTTCATGTGACCTCTGCTTTTTTTACTTTCATTCATTTACTGGAGACGTGACTCGCCTCCTCTCTAAACTTAACTCTCTCTGCAGCGCCCCCTGCTGTGTGGACGCCTGCAATAATTAATATATGCATCAAACAAATGCAACTTTTGCAATAATTAGCAGCTTATAAGAAACAAATATGTGAAATATGTGTTTATAAGAGCTGCTGTAGTTTTGTAATTAATCAAAAGAAAACTGCCTACATGTATAATGAGTACACCAAAAACAGACATATTCTAATTATTTTGCGTTTGGTTAATTTATTATGAATATGTAGTCTCATGGACATATTTTATTATGTTTATTTCATATTTGATAGACTGCAGGCCAGTGTTTTCTTGCAACATTTCTGTGCTTTAAACCCGAAAGAATGACGACAACTTTTAATTCTGAATTTCTTTGTCTCTGAATTTTTCTGAACTACAACTGAACTGTGACTCAAAAACTGAAATAAGGTCTATTTGGTTACTTCATCTGGAGGAACCTCAAAAGAGAAGAGAAAAAAAGAAACGTTCCCACAACATTAGAAAACATATATAGGCTCATACCATTAGCAGGTCGTTGAACAGGAAGACTTCTCTCTGATGGACGCCACTCCTCTGAGCTCTGTTTGGATCTGGAACCTCGAACAGCTGACAGCAGCACACCAACCTGCGGTGAGGCAGCGACAGCACCTGCAACACACACACACACACACACACACACACACACACACACTTGGTTTGTCCGGAGGAATGGTGTCTTCTGGTTCCTTTATGCGTTTATTGGCAGAAGTCTTCAATCTGACTTCTGTGGTGTTTGCATGGGAAAGTACTAAATAAGTCATGTAGTACGACAGAGTATTGTTGACAGGCTTTTTTATCACTTTGATTATTAAATATTGAAAATCTGGTGATGTAAACGGTATACTACTGTATGTACTGTGTGTAATGAGTACTGGATAATATCCTTATTAATATTGTGAATTTGATTTAAACCATAAAGAAGTACTATCAATGTTGTTTAATAGATTATTATTTTCCAAACGCATTTGTCTTTATATTATATTAAATTATAGGTTTTTATAATATTGTATTGTGTAAAAGAAATAAAATAATCACTATCAACAGACATTCACAAAATGAATGTACTTTATCCACAGGAACAGAGCCGTGTAATACATTAATAGTGTCAAATCTTTTTTTCTCTTACTGCATTTTTACTAAAATTTTATTAAGATACCGACTTTACGTTCAGTAGCCTAAAACTTTTGTGCAGCAAATATTTTCAGCTGTCTGTTTCGTTTGCCTTACGGGCTTCTTGCCGACCACCATCCTCTCCACGGCCTGGACCTGTGACACGTGGTCATCGTTTGTCCTCAGCTCCCACTTCTGGATCCTTCCATAGATTGCCACCAGCAGGTCTCTGGGGATGTCCTGACCATTGTCAACACCTGATGGAAACACACAGGTGAGAGTAAGGCTTCTGGGATGAAATTATAATGGAGAGTGAATGGCTGGACAAAGCCAAGTCACCTACAGTTACTGCCCATCATCGTATCTCCCTTGTACCCTGACTAACACCATGATCCTTCCTCCTGCGTTAACCTAAATACTGACCTTTCCTGAACGGACTGAGTCTGAAACATTAAAAAATTACACTGCTTGGCCCAAAAAAGTTGCCACCTGGATTTAACTAAGCAAATAGGTATGAGCCTCCTATTGGATAATTACTGCATGGATGATTATCTTTCAGCTGGAAACAAGTTATTTAACCCCAACTGATGCAATGAGTAGCTTCTCATTTCTTAAACAACCACATCCAAAGGTACATCCTGTGGTCGTGGAAAAGATGTTAGTCTGTTTGAGAAGGGTCAAATCACTGGTCTGGTCTGTGTCTCTCACTACAACTTACAACTACTGTACCGGGTGTTTCCACATGAATATTTAAAGGTCTTATAAAGCTTTATTAAATGTCGTTTTGTTATGTTTTTGTTGCCAAGTTCTCATGACTGCCACTCCAGTCTGCTTTGTTGAAATCCTGATTGTTAAGAGCGATGTCAACAGCCTGCAGCACTTCTGCTCCTTTTCAGCCAGTTCCGGTTTTTAAACATTTCATGCACTGATTACAAGAGATGAGCCACCAACTGACCCCGCAGGTTCTTGATGAAGTCCTCCAGCTTCATCTTCCTCTCTGGTTTGACATTGGGGCTGTACATGTCCGTGTTGAGGAGGATGATGGCGAAGGCCAGGATAAAGATGGTGTCTGGATTCTGGAACTGCCGGATCAGCACCGGGTTACAAACGCAGTATCTCTGACTGCAGAGACACAGAGAGAGGAAAAGAAGGAAACATCACTTACTCCACTGACGAATCTGGTCGCTCACTTTCATTTATTATAAGTTATTATAACTTAGGTTCACAAACAAGACCACGACGCATGTAAATCTGTTTCCTGGACTTACTTATAAAGTAGTTTCTAACCACATCCCTCTCTTTCTTTTGCTTCCTCTTCCGTCTTTCATTAGAGGAACCAGAAGACAAAGAGCCATATGTTCCAAAGAAGTACCCCCCCACCCTTTATCAACTTCCACACATGAAAAAAATCTTAATTCATCAGTTCCCTTCCACCCCTCTGATTCATTTGTCAAGTTACCTTGTGTCCTGTCTACAAATAAACGTTCTTGTATCACTTAAAGCGTTTTTTTTTCTTAGTGAACAGTTCAGTTTAATACCTGAAGGCCTCCACCAGCCGCTCCACTCGCTGAGCTTCCCCCTGAACTTTAATCTGAGCCTGGAACTTCCTCAGAGCGTCATCCAAATCCATCCCAGAGAAATCCATCTCATCCAGGACGCAGCTACACACAGGGACAAAGCACTGATCATCAGCTACAACAGCAACCCTTAATACTCCAATGTGTGAATATTTCTATGTAGGTCTTTAGTAACTCTGCAGTATTCAGGCAACTAAGACATGTTAAATCATAGTATTGTAAACTTGAATTTATACCATAATGTATAAATTCACTGTTTCGACTGTCTTCTTTTGCACACAGCTGCTGTAACTTCTCACAGCGTGACGCCTACCAAACGCAAATGTGTCAGCACAGTAATCACTAATCACAGTTTTGTGCTCATTGTTATTGTAGCCTGGTTATTGCACAAAGCTGTAGGACTCCACCGTCCTGTGGTTGAGTGTGGATGGACAGATGAGGAGTTTTTTAGCTTGTGATTCTAGACAAACAAGACTTTTAGAGCCTCCATCAGCTTTTGGAAGTTGTGGCTCATCTTTCTGTTTCTGCAGCTAAAGGCCAACATTTTCCAGGACAGTTTGTGAGATAGTCTGTCTTCACAAGCTGCAAATCTGTCCTGGGAAACTACTTTTATATTTACAAGATCAGAGTCGAGACAGATAAGATTTACTGTACTCATTCACTCATTAGTCCCAACCTGCCTTGTGATGCTATCGTGGCCATTGTGCCATTCAGAGATCATCTACACTACTTTTCAATGATCTAATTTGTGCATAGCCTTAAAAACTCCTCATCAGCTGTTTGAGGTTCATTGTCATCTTCAGAGCCATTGCCATCTAAAGTGTTAAAGACACTGCAGTTCTGCAATAAACCTGGCACCCAAGTGCTGCGCCATCATCTTTCTATGACAGTAAGGTAATAAAACAAGGATGTACTGTAGTTATTTAGAGTAATAATAAATAACAACCTCATAGGGTCAAACTTGAAATCACTTGCTAAGGCTAGCATTCAGCACACCATCAAAAATAACTTAATATTTTTAGATAAAAAACATGTTCTTTATCATTTTATGAAATTTCAGAAATAGCATAGTGCCCTATTGAATAAGTTTGGTATGGTCACATAGTCCAGCAGTCACTAAAGATCCGCTGTATGGATTTAAAGAGTAGGAGGTCAGTATGCTTCAGATCATGTACCCGTCAGATCTTCAAACAGCATCTGATGCTCTTCTCCCAACCCTTCACCTTTCAGATGAGAAGTCATTTTTCCACCTTTATGAAACCACTTTGCCACCCACTTCACACAGTGAAGACTAGTGTGTGTAGGTGATTCTTTATAGTTGATTCTTTCTTTAGCTTTAACATCAAACTATTATTTATTTCAGACTATTATTAGTTCCACATCCATTTGGTAAAAACATCACAAACGCAATTCATCAAAGAGCAAAAGACGTTATTTTCCATAAACACCTTCGGTCTCATTTCTCTTTCCTTGCATGACAGGAATATGACACACAGATCAGGACACTGTAAAGTGGCTGCTGACTCACTCGAGGACATCCTTGTTGAACTGCTGTCGGCTGCCCAGGAACTCTCCAATCATCTGCCGGCTCAGACCTTTCCTCTCCAGGATGAACCGTGCGATGCCCACCGGTGTGTCTGACACGAAACCCCTCTCAATCAGGTACTGGATCCCCTTCTCTGGCTTCCTAAAGACCAGTGGAGACACTGCAACTCAGCTAGTTTGTTGTTTTCATTTTGACACGGAATGTGAGACTTTTTTAAATGCTCTTTTCCCAAATGTCATTTCTATTCTGATCTACCATTCAGAAAAGTTTGAGCCTGTTTAGACAATTTAGCTTGTAAGAAAATTGTCCCTACACATGAAGATGTGCATATAAAAAGATGTGTTGCTCTGCAATATACCTGAAACTTCACACTGACGTGTACTTACTGTGTGGAAATAATGTCATACAGGTAAATAGGCAACTTACCACAGTTCAACAAATAACAGTCTAAGAATCTAGATTTAATCTAAATTAAACATTAAAGTAAATAAGTCAAATATTTAGCTTTTTCCCTGAAAAGCTCTGCATTACATAATTCGTTTCTTTTTTCATTTTAAATACAAAATGTTAAAGAAATGACAGCAGGCAATGTAATTTCTTGTAATGTGTGATGCAACCCAATTTTGCAGGATTTTAAAAAACACATTGTGAGCTGCTGCTTAGCAATGCATGTGGGAGGAAATATAAGACACAGGAAATACATTTTAGAAGAGTGAGACTGAATAGTTTTATACAGGACTGTGCAAGAGTTTAGGTACTTTAGATTTAGACAATACAATCTGTGAGGTGTCTGATAGTTTAATTCTGCAGCAGGACAATGATATCCAGCCAGAATCCTAAAGAACTATCTTCAGCCACTAGGATTCAAGAGAGGAAGATTGGTAATGTGAATCTGGATTATAGTGGATATATGTACCGCCACAAACAAATTCTTACTTGTTAAACAGGTTGAGTCCGATGCGATACTGCCGCCGCTGCACCACGTCGTTGTTGAAGGCGGGCGAGTCCCAGCTATGGCGGCTCTCTCTCTGATAGGTCTGCTTCCCCAGGGTGGCTCCTCCGATTGGCTCCCGCAGGCTGTCGCGTGACGAGGACCCTGAGCTGCAGTTGTTGACCGTCGTGTCGTCGTTGGAGTTGGTGGTGGTGGAGTTGACGCTCTCGTTGTCTCCGTCCGAGCAGAGAAGGTGGTGGTGGTGGAGGTGGGAATGGTGGGCGAGGTGCTGCTGCTGGGCCTCCATGCTTTGGAGCGCCGAGGAGGAGGAGGAGGACAGCGGTGAAGGCGTGAGTGGCGGCGGCAGTGGCGAGAGGGGTGTGAGTGGGGGTACGGGGGAGGGCAACGGAGAGGAAGGGGGTTCCGGGTAAGCGTGAGGGAGGTGGTGGTGTTGGTGATGCAGGTGGTGGTAATGGTGCTGGGCGAAGTGGTGTGGGTGCTGCATGTATGGGATGCCGCCGTGTCCGTGGTGCATGTGCATCATGTGAGGCTGGCTGTACTGTGGGTGGTGATGGAGAATGGTGGGGAGGTGGGGGATTGGTGAGGGGTGAGGGTGAGGGTGAGGGTGAGGGTGAGAATGGGGGTGCTGGAGCGGGTGAGGGAGAGGATGTGAGGGCAGGGTCCGTGCTGAAGGCATCGGCAGGGGGACGTTAGCAGGACTGCGGGTCTGACCCTGCGCCGTGGCGACCGAGCGGCCGTTTGGTTTGTGTTTGATGGTTCCCTGTGGAGAGTCGGCCTCGCTGCTTCCTCCACCTCCCCCTCGCTCATCCTCTCCACTTTCAGCTTCCCCTACTCCTCCCCTCCTCTCCCTCTCTCCTCCCCCTCGCTCGACTCCCGATGGCTCTTGTTCGTACACCAGACGTCCGATAGACCCTCGCTCTGACCTGTTTGAACAGCAACAACAATAACAACAGTTCAGAACCACAGACATTGCAGCTATGCTGCTGTAATCAACTGGAAGACAGATTTATAGAGAATAATCCAAGCATGGTGAAAAAGACGCACGTGCTCCAGAACATCAATTTTTAAGGTAACTTGCTGTTGGAACTACATATAACTCCTCTCTGCAGTGCTCCTGTTATGTGGACGCAGACGTGTACAGAATTTATGTGTGATATGCGATGATTATTAACCAAATACTAAAATTTAAATCTAAAATTATAACCACAGTAATGTGAAATGAGGCATGTAAGTGCTGCAGCTGCACTAACCTGTCACTCATGTCCACTGAGCTGTCGCTGGGCGGTTCAATGGTCAGGACAGGGAGGTGTCCTCCTCCTCCTCCGCCTGGCCTCCCTCTGTACTCCCCTCGACACTCTGTGCAGGGGGTGCTGCTCCTCCGACTGGCACTGCTGCCTCCCTCAGTCTCTCTACTATCCTCTCTTCCCCCTGCGCCTCCTCCTCCCCCTCCTCCCCAGTACTCTGTATCAGAGCTGGAGGCGGGGCGGGAGAGAGGCGAGGAGGGGAGGCAGCCTTCATCCATGTAGAGGGTGACATCGCTGAAGGAGGTGGTGGTGCTGTCCTCGTGCATGGCGGCACCTCCTCTCCCTCCCCCTCCTCCTCCTACCGCCCTGCCTGCAGTGCGTCGGGAAGATGCATTGGCGTTGCGCCACGCACACTGTCTGTAATCTTCATCCTCGTCTTCCTCCTCGTCCTCCTCTCCTTCTTCTTCCTCCTCTTCCTCTTCTTCGTCTCCTTCCTCCTCATCCTCATCGTCGTCCTCCTCTCCCTCTCCTCCTGCTTCCTGCGAGTCTTCGCGACCGGACTGGCAGGTGAGGGAGTCGTCCATGGAATCAGCCAGAGACTTAACCTGCAGAAAAAAGCAGAACAAATATCTTTAGCTGATCTCAGCTCAAGAAAAGAAATGAAAGATCTGATTCTAGAGATGCTTCTTAGCATGACTGCAATACTCTTGACTTGTCAAAAGGTTTCTAGCTGTTTGTTGGGCTAACAGTCACCCAAGACTCCAGTGCAGGATATCTCCTGCATCGGATATTATAATTGGACGTAGGAGGCCCAGTTATAATAATTTCAGATTTCATTTAGCTGAAGGAAATTCTGGCACATCCAACATTCAATATCAAAATAGACAAAATAATAATTTCTTTAGGTTGCTTTCTTTGCCAGTTTTTAATGGAAAGATTCATCTGTGTGTATTTTGCATAACAGTCATACTGAATGTGATACTGAATATTGGTTTTGTTAATAATATGCCCTACTGGAAGCATATAAATGGAAATCAACAGAGAGAAGAAAATGTTTGAAAAGCTGGAAAGAGTTAATTATAGATATTTGTGGCTGAAAAGCATTAGAATGATTCAGCTGGTATGAAAATGGATGCTGATTACTTTTCTGCCTGTTAAGATAAAATGAATCTATACTCTTTTGGTTGAATTGGTTGAATATAGTGAGAGTAACTTCAGTGTTTTAATGATGGTGACTGATATTGTACCTCAGAGAGAGCATACCTATGTTGGTTGTTTAGAGTAATGGTGCTCAAGCTCAAAGGTATTTTGTGGAGTTCCTCACAGTTCACTGCTGGGTACAGTTTTCTTATGAACAAACAGCTACCTCAAGGAGCAAAACAGTTTTCTGTTATCCAGCTGACCAACCAGATCAGACTGATTGCTTTTTGGGAGAGGAACATTAAAGAGACAAGAGCTAAAACATAGCACTCAGGTATGACAGCATAAAAAAAAAAACTGAAATCAAAAGCTGTTAATTGGTAACTTCCATATTACTCAGCACAGTTGTATTTGTTTTCTGTCTGTACTTCCTGTGACCTTTTACCATATTTTCTTAATTTTTTTTGTCTTACTGTCAGGCATGTCTTTATTTTATTCTACTGTGCATTCCAACCTTTGGCCTGTCTTTTTGTGGTTTACTTCTTGTCCTCGTGTATCTCTCTAAAACACTTTGTAAACATTGTTTATTATGAAACCTATTAATATCTTTTCTGTATGAAAAGCTAAGGAAATAACAAAATGCCTTTACCTGTTTTGAGAAGGAGTCATCAACGTCTCCTGCATCTTCTGAACCCTGTTGACCGCCTGATCCCTGACTCTGTGGCTGACGCTCATCAAATGAGTACTGCACCAAAGAAATGTCCAAACAACAAGATTAGAAGCTGGAAGCGCTCAGCTGAACGTGGTGTGTTTATGTGCTGCACACGTGCGTGTACCTGCAACCTCATGTTGGACAGGATGATGCGTCGGGTCATCCTGCTCTCTGAGGCAGAGCTGCGAAGCCTCTCGAAATTCTTGTTCATACGATACTGTCTGAACGCTGTCTGGATCGTCCTCGCTGCCCGCCGGGACACGAATTGGCCCCCATACTTCCTCTCCAGCATCTCCACCTGTCAGGTGGCACAACAACACAGAGGCAGCTAATCAGAGAAAGAAGATCACAATTCATATATTTGCATTTGCAGGAAATCATGAAACAGAAGACAGACTACAGCTTATCAAGTGCTAGTAAATGTAGTAAACGTTAGAAAACTGCTCTCACTTCATTTGATATGAGGCATTCTGCCAGAGGATATTACTTTCTTTCATAATTCAGTCTGTAACAGTTATCCTGACATTAAACACATGCACCACATCTGCTGATAGTTTTCCATCTTGCCTCACTTATTAAGAATAAACACAACCTGTTAGAAAAATTGTGCCAGTCTCTTGTGCTGCACAATTTCTACTTTATTTTCATACACATTTGTTCTTCCTATTTATTCTGTATACAACTGGGCATCTCCTTGGGTCGGGTTTTGTTCAGTACATCTTTATTAGCGTGTTCCCATGCAACTCTGAGCTGCCATTCTGTGTGCTGTATAAAAACTTAAGCACAGATGCTACAATAAGATGTTTGAAAAGAGGTAGCTAATAATTACAGAAGCTGGGATCCACTGATGTGGGAAACAATTGTGTATTGAAGCACATCAGTGCACTATCAGGCTACAACAGTGTGTGTGTGTGTGTGTGTATGTTTTGATGTGCAGTGAAAAGGCAGAATTTTAAAAGAAATGATTACGTGAAAAACTTACAAGAAAAGCTTACAACATTGCCCGTGAGGCAATGTTTGATGTTTCTGGGTTATGACGTGCTATAGTGCTGTACCTTCTTGTCCTGGAGGTCTGTAGAGAGCTCATAGCTGTCAGATAAAGCCTTGCAGCGTTTGCTCTCCTCCTCCTCTTGCTTGCGGAGCGCCAGACTGGCCGGCTGGTGTCGGCTACGCTGAGCCCAGGCGAGGCTCGCTGGGCTGGGTGGAGAGATGGGAGCGGTGCCCTGAAGGAGAAGCAGAGAAGAAGACAGCATTAGTTGAGTTCAGTAAACACAGATTAAACTCAGTTTCCATGCTTTGGAATGAACTTTTATGGTCAAATCTGCAGTTTTTGTTGAGTTCAGTGACAGTTTTACAGTGATGTGATGAGGGTATTTTTGTAGCATTGGCCCTAACACAAGTTCCCATGAGTTTAAGTCCTGCAACCAGATCTTGAATCCTGAAACAATACTTAACATTTCTTAGTTTGTGGCATTTGATTGTATTGCTCCATATATGGGAAACATAAGATAAAACATTAAAAGATTTAACTTAATTAAAAGATTGAAAGAAACACATTTGTAGCAACCCAGAGGAGACGGACAAACGTGGGGCCCCTCCACAGCTGCCTTTCTTTGCCAGGCTGGTAATACAGCCTTGTTACAGTGGACAGGAAGAACAAGAAACCTCAGAGCAACACCACAAACAAGATCAGTCATAACAGATGCCATTAAAAAGATCCCAGTGTGTTAAAAGCAGCAGTTTGAATGTCTATAAAGCTCGTAAGAGCGTAAGCAACAAAATGTGGCAAACAAGACAAAATGCATTTAACGCAGCTATTTTTTCACAGTGCGTCATCAAATCTCAGAAGTTTTCAGAGATCTGCTTGTGTCGTTGCTGTTGCTGCTTTTCAGACAACCAAAGAGAAGGTAGCCGTGTCTATGTCAGCTGCTTATCATACCTGTACGGTATGATAAGCAGCTGACATGTGTATGTTTCACATTGTGTGCTGGATAAAAAAAGTACACACAAAGCACAAACAAGGGTCCAAATATAACAGTTTCTGTGTGAACTTATGTGATGAGTTAACCTTTTTTGAAAACCTGAAATTTCTTCCCAAATTATAACAACCCACCTTAATAATTTTTTATCCAGTCAGTTAAAGAGAATTAAATAGTGTGAAAAAAATATCTAGTCTGAAGGTGTTGACCTGTCATAAACTCGACCTGTAGATGCGTGCGTGTTTGTGTTATAAGGTCGTACCTGTGTGTGTGCGTGGGACGCTCCCAGGGGCCCACTGGTGGAGGCGGAGCTGTAGGGGTCACAGGGACTGGTGAGGGGGCTGTTGCTATAGCGATGGAAGGGAGGCTGATGGCCAAAGGACGAATCAGAAAAAGTGAGGGATTCCGGACACTGAGGGTCGCCCTCCACACTGAGAGGGGGAGAAAAAGGGAGAGAGGGTTATTCATTAGCTGATAGTGCTGATATCAGGTCAAACTGTCGGTTTCTTGTCGTGCTGAAAGATAAAAAAACAAAAGGTGGGAGAGAAACAGCGGGAAGGACAGAAGGAGGAATGGAGGAGAGGATGAAAAGAGAGCTGATGAAAATAACAGAACAGAATAAGGATGACGAGCAGAAAAAATGAATAAAAGAAGACAGAAATTAAAGAGAAGAGAAAAAGAAGATGACATAACAGTTGAAGAAGAGATGGTAAGAAGGGAGGAGGAAGATACCACAATAAGACAGGCAGGGAAACAATGCAATGGAACAAATTCCAGGCAAAGTGGAACAAAATGGTCAATTTGACCAAATCATCCAAAACATCCGAAACAATCAAACAACCCAGTTTTACTCATCAGACTAAACTAAACACAATGGATAAACCAAACGTATCAAAGTAAACATAACCAGAAATTAAATGAAATATACCACAATAAACTAAACTAAACCAGACTTTCTGGATCTGTCTATAATAAATTGGGTTCACCCAAACTGGAACAAGAAAGTTCCAGTTGGTTCTGAAGTAAACCAGAAATAATCCAAATAAACAGGACAAAATTACTCAAACCAGACCAACAGACAGACCGACTAGTACCAAACCAGAGATACCTGATATAATCCAGTGTGATTTGAAATGATAAACTAAACTAAACCGGACTCTGTTCAGGCTCTATTCAGAATACACTGGGTTCAACCAAACTAGAACAAGAAACATATAACCAGGCTTTGACTGATAAACAAACAAGCAAACCTGTCTGAACCAGACTAAACTAACTGAACTGAAAAGACAAACTGGTCCATATTAGACTAAACTAAATCAAAACCCGACAAACTGGATAAAACTGGATAAAACCAGACTAACTGGCTCCATCTAAACTAAACTAAACTGGACTGAGCCAAACTGGAACAAACCAGACAAACATACTTGAATTAACCAGACAAAAAGGAATAAATTGGAATAAACTGGAGAAAAAGTTGTCAAAGTTGACCAACAGACAGGCCAACTATGACAACTAATCTGAACGAAAACAGAGATATTTGATATAATCCAGTCTGATTCAAACCAAAGAGTAATCTGGCAGAAATACACCAAGTAGGTGAAACTGGAATGAAGTGGAGCAGACTAAACCTGAAGGATTCATGTGTAACCAGATGAAACACACAATTTATTGGCTCGACAACTTCAGAGACACACTTCACTGTTAGCATCTCCGCCCATGCACGGATTACAGCTGAGAGAAACACTGCGACTAATAGGCAATCAATCCACGTATTGATAAAATCAAGGAGCGGACGATAGAAGTGAAAAGAGGTGAATCTGTGCGGCTGCCATCATTAGTTTGTGTGTTTCATCATCAAAGAGGCTCTTCAGCGTTAATCTTAGACACCCGTGAAGCTGGCAGAGAAGCTAACGTGGGCACTGCCAAGCTAACACGCGCGCACACAGTCACATGAGGGTGACTCATGGCTAACAGCAGTGTGTGTCTGTGTGTGTGTGTGGGGGTGTGCAGTGTATGCGAATGTGGGTGTTCGCTGTTGTGTGTGCATGAGGCACAGCATGAGTGTGTGGGAGACAATGTTTGTGTGTGCGCGTTTGTGCAGACATCGTTGTGAGGACCAGTTTTGGTTTTAGACCTTGGGAGCGAGGACATGTTCACATTTGGTCGGTCCGCACTGCAGGGAAGGAGCCGTGCAGGGCCATTTTAGGGTTCAGACCAAAGCATTAAGGTCAATGACAGCCCTGACAAAGGTAGTGACTTGGGAGGCCACTGACGACCTCTTATGAAACCGGTCTGAGGCGGCTTTGGGTTTGTGACGTGCAGCAGTATCTGGAAACCAATTAGAGGATGGTAAGCTGTGGCCATAAAGGGATGCACATGGTCAGCAACAATACTCAGAGTGGCACAAGAAGACAAGAAGAAGAAGTGTCAAAGAAAACATCTGCAGCCTCAGCAGAAATGGAAATTCATTAAACCAGGCTACGTTTTTCCATCTTCGACTATCCAGTTCCGGTGAACCTCTGGTGGACTCATTGTGCATTCAGAGATAAGTGAACTAAAACACCTGACCTGTATCCGATTTGAAGCATCACAGTGCTGCCAGGTGATGCATGAATGAGCAGGTGTACAGGTGTTTCTCATGAAATGCTCCGTGAGTGTGTGTCCCCCCACAACCTTTGTGCAGAGGCACGCAGAGCAGAGAAGCAACTGCACTCATAAATCCCAGCGAGACTCTGCAGTAAAAACTGAGGAAGGTACTCTAGATAATTGATAACCGTCGCTGCTTTCCAACTCCTCTTGCCCTCATCATCGTGTTTCTCTTTTGCGTCCCTCCTCTGACTACCTCACCTCCTTCCTCCTTTCTTTTACTCTCCACGTTACTCCTCTTCTGTTATTTACTTTTACTCCCTACTCCTTACATTGGCCTTCTGGCCTTTCCACTTTTACGCCCCCTCTTCTCCGTAACTCCTCTTTTTTCTACCTTTTTACTTTTCTTCTTCATCCTCTGCAATTCTGTCCATCTTTTCATTGCCCATGGATTACCAGCTATCATATTCTTCACTTCTTCACATTTCTTCCCTCCACCAGCTCTACCTCTTCTGTCCTTTTCCAATATTCCTTTCCCCTCCCTCTCCTGTCCCCTCCTTCTCCTTTCCTCTCCTCTCTTGTCCTCCGCTCTCCTCATCCAGCTGAGTCTCAGCCAGCTGCAGGGTTGAACTGAGGGGAGGTGCGTTTGATTCTGGCAGCTGCACACTCCAGTAAACTTCATGTGACCCTGACATGATCATTTGTGTGCCAAAGTCTACCATCAAACCTCACTATAGCAAGTAACTGCAAAACACACTCTTTAATTTGAAGGACTTTAAAGCTTTCCTGCAAATTGTTTTCTGGTCTGAACTGATCAATGAGATCGCCTGAACAAAATTTAAATATAAATAATTTAAAACAGAAAACAAAGCAGCAGTTTGGGGAGAAGGAAATGTTTAACTTGAGCCACATTAGTCTACATGAATTTTACGTTTAATTTAAACATAATCTGATTAGAACATTTTTTTGAAGTAAAACATACAGCATTTCCTTTACATTTTTAATTGTAATGGGGTGTTTTGATACTAAATCTGGTTTCCTGGAACTCCGACGGTGAGTCTCTCGAGGTAATGTCTTTTTTTCTAACATCATGTCAGTTCCATCGTCTCCTTCTGCGCAGCTAACCCTGAGATTACATGAACATTACATACAGCGACAGCATTACTCTGCAGCATGTGCACACATATTTGTGGCTTATTGTAAGGAAATTTAGGGTAAATCTTCCTGCACAGAGGGTTTAAGTTGTAAACCTGCATGACAGATTTTTCAAAAGAAAAAAAAAATACAGTAAGATAGAATGTAGTTACTTTTCCAGGTCCTGTTCAACAATATGAGCCAACATGTTGCATGTTTTCTCCAGAGCTGTTTAGCTTTACTTCCAGAAAAGAGGAAACAGATGGAAAACAATTCATTATCTGAACTGAACAGCAGACAAAAAGAAAGCAGTGCAGGTAATGTGAGGCAGGATTAGTCCAATATCTGCCATGTCATCAGTATCTGGCTATATGTCTGGTTGTTCTCTGCTGCTATATCTGCACTAAAAGTGTAAAACAGTCAGTCCAGTCTGCTTCAGTGTAGTGTAATCCTGATCTAGTGTTTGCTCTGGGAGTTCAAGACGAGTTCTGAAAAGCATCCTGAGGCAATTATGATCGTTATTTGTGGCAATATAAAAAAAAGAATTAAACAAATCTGCCTTTACAAGCACAAAAACAAAACATCCCCCCAGCATGTGGAGCCCATAACAGTACCATACAGTAACAATACAGTACATGGAAGAGCACTGCAGCATGGAAACACTCACATGTAACACTTGGCTCTGCTCGGCAGCTTGTTTTTCTTGTGAAACCACATGAGTCCAGCGGAGAGGACACACAAACACGCTAATCCGGTACAGTGCAGTTTCCCATATTTACTGTTCTTTCCAGAATATATCCGTATATCCGATTTTCATTCAAGCACACAAAAACACACACCCTGTTTCTGTTTGTCTTCCCGCATTCATAGCCAGGGGCGGTAACTAACAACACACTGGTGGCAACACGCATCCAACAACGCACGCACAACAAGCCGACTGACAACTCAGTGCTGCGCCTTGGCTGAACGGCACACACACACACACACACACACACACACACACACACACCCAGATTAGGAACCTGTGTGATTTATGTGGGTTACAGTGTCAAGACAATGATGCCACTTTCTGCACATACACACACTGGTGCACCAAAGCATGGACACACTCTCATGTAGTTAATAACACAGACTGCCCCTTTCTCTCTCTCTCTCTCTCTGTCTCTTCCCACAAAAGCACAATGAACTCCACCAACAAGCCACAGTTTAAATATATATATAAAAACGCACAAGAACAGCAGTCTTGAAATATTCACATCAGATGGTGAAGAGTCGATTTAGTGCTCAATAACGTCAGAACCATGGTTAGTTAATGCTCACACTGAAGAAAGTGGGGAATGAATACAAGATTTACTTGGAAGAAAATATTGTTTAAATACTTTTTTTTAAAACCAAACATTTCATTTGTATATATTTGAGCTGATAATTTATTGTTATAATACCTACGGCCAACTTAGAATCACCAATGAACCTAAGCAGCATGTCTTTGGGCAGCGGGAGGAAGCTGGAGTACCTAGAGAGAACCCACGCAGACACAGGGAGAATATGGAAACTCCACACAGAAAGGAACCAGTCGGCCGGGATTCGAACCTTCTCGCTGTGAGGCATCAGTGCTACTGTGCTGCCAAAAAATTTCCAATTAAAAAAAGTCTTTTTCATGCTCTTTTCTCTTTACATCTATGAACTGGTGTATTGTCATAAAATGAAACTTACAGATGCTTTAAAAACAAGAAAAAGGCTGACATTGCAGTCATATCAAACATATGTTATATGAACATGTTGTGATGGTTGGCGTACATTTGTTTGTGCTATTATGGCACTAGACAGTAACGGTTTGGCATAATTAAGGGTGTAGCTGCTTTGAGTGACAGGCGGGAGTCCTCACAGGTTGCTAGCTGTCTGCCTCGACGTCAACCGCCCACCTCAGCTCCACTGATGCTTCGCCTCTCTTTTACCATTTTCAAATTAGCTGGGAGTTACATGGCGTCAGACACTGCCAAGATGGTGACGGCCGGATACGCCCCACTGAGCTTCAAAATCATTCTTCAGGAAATATACAAGTGGCGTCATGGTATGTCCATCTTTACAGTCAATGGTGATAACTCCCACTTACTCACGCAAACACTCTTCAGGTTGTAAAGTGGAGAAAGAAATAAGGAAAAACCGAGATGCTCTTAGATAAGCTGAGTGACCGTGCGAACCCGACAGACTGCAACGCAACACTGGATGTAAACACCAGCCATGACAAACAGGAAGTGAGGGCACAGAAGAATGACACAACACCCAGTGACTCCCAGCGAGACGAGGCTGCCCTAACAGTCTGACACAAGTACATGAAGGAGGAGGAGGTGGAAGGTGGAGGGTGAGGAAGGGCAGAAGGATGACCAGATGATTCACTGACCCGACTGCCTCACTGACTCACTGACTGTTTTCAAACTGACAGACCAACAAATGCATTTCCTGCTGCAGAGGCCATGAAATATTGCAGAGACGAAAAAACAAACTCATCTCAGTAAAAGTGCTGCAGTGACGGATTAAGATGATGGTGGCTTTTGAGTCAGTACCCATTGCTAAGTCACACCAAAAAGTCAAATTAAAGCTTTGGTGGAAAGCTTTGTCACCAGCCCACCCAGAGCTACACTCACACCCCTTCTCCACCAACATGGGGCGGGTTTAGTTTTAGTCTGCACAGCATTTTAATTAAAAAATAAGTAATGGTACGAAATGGAAGGATTTCCTTGGTGGCCATAATGTTGTACATGTTGGTTCTATTCCGTACAGTCTGCTGACTTTACATAGTTTCTATGGTTACAAGTAGTTCAAACATCATAGCCTTTTGGATATTTAAGAGTAAATCTCTCATGTGGCTTTGGTGCACTTTGATTTGTCTACAGCACTTTAGACAACTGGGTATGATGTGTTTTGATTATTTTTTTGCTTGATATTTTTTTGTGAAAAGAATCTGACTAGGGTTCCGTTCATGTAGGAATATAAGAAGGGAAAATATATTAAATATACTTAAGAGTTAAAGTAGGCAGTGGGTTTATGTGTCAATTTGTTTGAAATTTTATATCCTGATTGTCAGAGTTAAATTTTGAATGGACAGTTAAGCAGCAGCGACTTTGTTTGAGACGGGCATTTTATTAGGCTGGCCTCTCCTTCACTGCAAATGTTCCCCCGCGGGCCTCTGCCGACCAACGTACTTCATAATATGGACGGGGAACGAGGAGCTAACACTGATTTATAAACCTCAGAACATGGAGCCACAGGGGAACACACACACATCTGCAGCTCTGTTGAAGTCACTCGCAGGAGGTCAGTGTGTGAGTCTGTTGTAATTAATAATGTTCCTTGATTAACAGTCGAGCTCAGTAGTTACATACACATCCGGGAACACCTGCACATTGTGTGTGTGCAGGTGGGTGTGTGTTCTTGGATTACATATTGTAAGACATAAATCTGTAAACAATGTCACACTGTAGAGAATTTATAGCTTCCCTTTAGAGGACTAAATGAAAGTCCTCAAAATGTAAATCAATAAATTGTAAGATTAAGTTTAGGTTAAGTATAGGTTTGTGCAAGTAGTGCTTGAAGTTATGGTTGAAGAGCGGTTTTGTGGTGTGGTGTCTCTGACTGACAACTGCCATCTAGGCGTTGCCTACTCCACCTAACTTTCAACTTTGAATGAGCTTGACTTGAGGATTGACTCCACACCGTTCGAGGAACTTGAGCTTTTGGCACTTCCAATTCCAGCCCCAAGGGTTGCTGCTTGTTAAAAACACATGTGACACGATATTCTGAAGGTTACTTCATATTACAAAGCCTTAGCAAGAAGTTCATGTTATAACATGACACTGACTCACAGTTGATAGTGAGTAAACCCTGACTTTAGAACTCTAAATATGAGATTAATAACTTATCTTCTTATGAGATTTACATTTGAAGAGATCTAGCAGTAAATAGAAGGTTGTAAATCAAACAGTTTATACTCTCCTGTGGGTTATATCCAGAGGGCAGGGACAAACAGTCGTTCTGGTCTTTCAGGTTCCAGGACCTGCTCAGATGGAAACATTTCTGTTTCCATCTGAGCAGTTTCAGAAGTCAAAATCTAATCGAACAACATACCAGCTGCTCAATCAACATTTTCTTCTAACATAAAGACTGAGCAGATGAAAACGGGCTCATGAGGAATGTAGTTTCAATAGAGTAGCTCTAACAGTATAGGGCCCAATTTTATCCAGAAAAGAACAGTGATTATGTTTCTATTCACAGTGGATATCTGCAGATTAACAGTGCACAGACAGATAACAGTGGACCATACAGCAGCACTTGTGTCTGGCAGTTGTCCTCACAGTATTAAGTCATCAGAAACGTAGACGTTAAAAACATGATTCATAGTGAGTGGACCGTCCAAAGCCATATTGTCCCACGGATGAGAACCAGCAACCCTGCCTGCTCTCCTGCCCTGTAGGCTCAGAGCGCTCTACATTAGGACACAACAGGGACACTCTGGGAAATGTGTGTTAGTGAGACACAGCTTACTCAGGCCTCGTTTTACCATAGAGAGAGGGGGTGTGTAAGCAGTGTGTGTTCCTGTATTGATGTGTCGGTGTGTGGATTTCCTCGTATGTGTGCGTACGTTGCTGGTCGTCCAAACAAGCACCAAATGGCACCAAACCCCAAGGCATCGAGCCGCTACAACTACATGTGTGTCATCCCCACCTCTCTCTCTCTCTCTCTCTCTGGTGCCTTGTGTGTTGCCTCGTTCTCCCCTACAGATGGCCTTGTGTTTTTTCCTATTTAATGCCTCTCTGTAATGCATGCATATGTTTGCGGTGTCTCTCCCTATTCAGCTACATTTGGTGTAACCACGGATCCATCCAACAGATCTTAATCTTACTGTCTCACGGAACATGGACACAAAAAACTATTAAATTGCTGCTGAATGCACAGTCTTCCCTGTTCTTCCAGGACCATTATTTATATGACAATAATGCAAACACAAAAAGATGCACTATTATACAGCCTTGTTTAGAGTACCGCAGGCTGAGTTGATGGATAGTGTGTCCTATGAGGCTACAGACTACAGATAGATGTAAACAGGAAGAGAGGAAGAAATTATTTCAGTGACAGCTCTAAGAATCAATCACAAAACTAATAGTTTCTCCTCTAAAACAATAACAAACACACTGCAAAAACACACCAGCTAGAAATAATACTCTGATATATTCTGATGATAGCCTCGATAAAATTTGATCATTTCACATTAGAAAAAAATGACTGCCAGCGGGATACTCATGTAAAATGTAGCTGCTACAAAATTAGCCAACTTTAAAACCACTAAAATGGCAATGGATTATCAGGAATTCGGGGTGACGGGAACCTCCCTGTACACATCATGGCGATGCAGACCACAACAACACTGGTCTGAAATTAATTTCCTAGTTCGTGTCTCTCTGTGGCCAGACATCTATAAGCTTAAACTCCAAAATGAGCCACTCAGTTCTAGTTGCCATTGTTTGAACTACACAAAAGAAACTTGTTACAGCTGACTAGAGTTTTATCAGTGTTTTTTACAGAACGATGCCAACACACCAGCACACAAGTGAGACTTTGGGTGAAAATAGCTATATATATATTATTTTTTTTTGTGGAAGGTTTGTGGAATGGAAGATTATTTATCTCTAATGAAAACTAAACTTTAATCAGAGTATGACTTCCTTCCTTGAATGTCATTTTTCCTGCTGTGCAGTTACTGATAGCGTAACATTTTTCTTCTTCTTTCAACTTCCTTATATAGATTTAAATGGGCAAAGTTTCTACACATCATGTTAACCTGAAACCAGAGTAAGAAATCCAACATGTCCGTCCTCTGATAGATCTCTGCAGAGCAAACAAAGAGGAGGCAGGTTAACCAAACATGTTCTCTCCTCCAGCTGATCTAATTTAAGGTGTGCTTCGTTCTCCTGTGGTTTTCCTGCTCCTCTCTACGGTCTGTTCCTGTCTGCTCTCTCCATCAGTGAATTGTCAGAGTGCCAGAAGCACAGAGCAACAGAAAGCAGAGATTTGATTTGATTGGCTCTGACTGACTTTGGCCCCAAACACACCGACAAATCCCGAATTCCTTCTGTTGCCTGTCCTCTTCCAGTTTCCACCTGAGCTGCAGCTGCAGCAAACATCTCTGGACACCAAGCTGTGCTGTCATAAACTCTGTGTCTGCCTGGAGCCTGCAGCACTCTTTTCCCACCTCGTTATCTCACCACTCTTTTCTCTCTTTTCATATCAGTGCCACACTCAGACCCGACCCATCATCTCGAGCCCTTCTCTTCAACAGCTGGTCAAATAAAGATGGGCCGCAGAATAATGGAGCATAACACTTGTGTCTACAAATTAATATGACTGAGATGAATGGAGCTGAGATAAAGAATCTGATTGGCGACATATCAGATTTGCTCCTTCTCCTTGTCTGCAGTTAATGAGACTGGACAGAAGGCTGCGACTGGTCAGATGAGATACGGCAAGGATTGGGTGAACAGGTCAGTGGATGAATCAGTCATTCGATTAAATGAAGCAAATACACAATTTTATCATCAGAAGCTCTTTTCACATCAGACACAGGTTATAATGACACTGGAGCAGTTTTATTAAAAACAAATATTTGAAGCAATGTGTCTAGGGGTTGACAAATGTTGCTTGGTCAATTTAATGGCTTAACAATCAAATGTAGATATATAGTTAATTAATGGGTTCATTCATTGATTCAAAATGCTGGAAGCAGCTGTCAGCCACTCGTTGATTTGGTAACACTTACAGTTACTGATGGGAAAGTGGTTTAAAATTACAGGGTTAAAAAAAGCCATGATGGGACACAATGAAAGGAACTGGTTACCTCTCTGAGAAGTTGGAGGTCTACAGCTTGTCGCCTGCAGCTCATCATCTAACAGCTCACCATGGGCGGATTTTATTGACACATCAGAGGTTGTTCAACTAACTCAAACAGTTTTGTGGTATACATGTCATCAGAATTAAGTGAAAGAGTCAGAGGTAGATAGACTGTTGTGGCGAACAATGAGGGGTTTTCTCAGCATCAAATCATAGAGACTGAATGTTTCTAAAGGGGAGGGAAGTAAAAGTCTGAAGTTCCATCAGAGGATCAATACATCAAGTTTTGTTCACTGACAGATCCAGATCCAGATCTAACTAAATAAAGAACACAAGACTCCAATCAGCAGACGTCCTGTTATTAAACAAAGACCTCCAATAGAGTCTCAGAGGATGAGTAACATCTCTCAACCACTTCTCAGGAGGGAAACGAGGACAAACCCGCGGGCTGGACTAAGACAGAGCAGCATTACACAGAGGATGATGGCGATGATGAATTCCAGTTAGAGATTAGTGGCGGGTGCATGTCAGGAGACCAGCAGGTGAGAGAATGATACCAAAGTGTATCAAAGCCACAGTGAATGGAGGGACACCTGCAGTGAATGGACGTCACCCTGACCAAGGAGAACCAGCACTCCCTCTGGTTTTTGCAAAATGATTTATACTACACCACTGTAATGAGCCCAAACACATGTCAAATAACTATCTGAAGACCAAATAAGACCAAGACCAGAGCTCCAGATTCAACTTCTCACTCAAAATTATGCTGATATTATAATTTGTAATCTCATTAGACTCCCAAACTCCACAATCCCACATAATGTATTATAGAGTGGTGTTAACTTACATTTCCATACCTTGGAAGCTTCTGTACTTTAAATCCACCCAACTTTTTTTCCTGCAGTGTTGCTTTAATCCTCCGAATCATGGTTTCCACCTAAAGGAGTGTACCATATATCAGAGCAGAAAACGGGCTTCTGCTTCTGACACTGAAATAATCAAAGCCAAAAAGTTTAGGTTATCCCTGCACAAGGGGTTTTTGAAAAGTTATAACAATAAAATCAACTCTTTCAGGCTGTCTGAGTGGTAGAAAAGGGTTTCTCCTTTGGGGCGATCCGGTGATGCCCAGCCAAAAGGAGAAAGGGAGGGTTTTTCTTTCTACCACATTCAGCCACAGTGTTTGGCTAGCTGTTGGAGACTGTCACAATTGTAGACTTGTGGACACTTTCCAGACTCCTCATGCCTGTGAATATAGTCCAGTGACTGTCAAGCCATGTTCCATGAACTACTGCTGGTCAAACACTTTGGGGCGATTTCAATATAGTGGCAAATCTGTCTGTTAGTAGCCTATTGTTTTAATAGGCTATTAAATTAAAATAGTTTTTAACTGAAGACACTGTAGTGAAGTCTGGGAGGGCTTGCACTAATGCAGTTAACCAGCGATCAAGACATCTGAATATTCTGGCCATGTTTTCCATGAAGAAGGAATTGATTTCAATGAGAGGGTAACAGGTAATTTACTGCTTTGAAAGAGAGACAAGCTACACTTTAATTTATGTGAGTATTGCAATTTAAATAGTGATTTACGTGAGTTAACTTTCATCATCAATCCCAGTGCCATTACTCTTTATTCTGGATCCTGAGGGGTCACTTTAGGGTGGTATTACTGCTCAAGTTGAACTGCAAAAAAAAAAAATTATTTTCAGTGCAATGAGACAATGCCTAGTTGAACAGTTCACCTTAGACATCACTCTAATATTATCCAGCGTGCTCTCCCCAAGAGATTTGGATGAGCCGCCACTAGCTAACTGACGTGAAACTCTGGGTTAGGGTTAAGGCTAAGGACAGGGGTTGGCCTGTCTCAGATGGCCCAAACTGGACCTCGTTTGGTCAGCAGCTGTTTTCATGGTCAAGTAGAAACTTTCAATCTGAAGATAAAGCTGGGCACAAATGCTCTCACACTTTAATCCCCATGTAATACGTTGTTATCTTTCCCTCCGCAGTTCTACCATCAGCAAACAAAGCATTAACATTTTATTCTCGCAGAGCTGCTCCAAAAACAAACATCCCAAATAAACCGCCTGTTGGTTTAATGAAGAATGAGGCCCTTAAAGATCTGCAGCTGTTTAGAGAGCAGACAAAACCAAACTCTGCTTTTCATTGAGTCCATTCTTATTAGCATGCAGAGGAAAGACATCCACTAAAATATGTCAACAAAGCATCTTTACAGAAGTGATTAACACAAGGAACGTGACATGATGATGGATTTCTACACTGTAAGGGTGTTTCCAGATTAGACACAATTAAGCTGTACTGTGCCTGGGTATGAATACCAACCAAACCAACCACCCACTTGGTTCACCTCTTCCAAACCAACCTGGATATGGTTAATCATTGTGTGCCCACTTCAGTACACAAACATTACCAGTAAATGTACAGGACTTTGGTCTATAATGACCAATGCACGGTGAAGGTCTTTTACATCAGAGGGGGATAGAAATGATAGCAAACTTTACAATGATGCAGCGACTTCTGAAACCAAGACTGATGTTTAATGCTCGATTAATGCTTTGCACTGCAGCGAAAATGAATGCCATTTCATTAATGAGAATGTAATGTAATGCATGCATTCTGGACCAAAAACTTTATCGTTTAAGCGTTTGCAAAGAGTTTGCAAGAGTTTTCAAGGTATCTTCCTCAAACTGGTTCTGATACACTGCAAAAACACACTAAATCTGAGGGAAAAGGTACTCAAAACAAGTGAAATTATCTGTCCATGCAGCAAGATAATTTCACTTGACAAGATTTCTTGAATTAAGATTGTTAAATTTGATTTAAGATTATAGTGTAAAGTTGAACACTTAAAATAAGAAATTAACTCTTAAAACAAGATAAATTATCTAACACCTCTAAATCTAAGTATTTTTTTTTTTTATCTTGGTAAGAACCAAATAATTTGCAGTGTAATGTTTGCTACTTAGGCAGTTTAACTTTATCAGTCTGTTCATGTTTAAACTGCCAACATTAGCACTAGTTAATTTTGCTTGAAACATGTTTAAATGTAAAACTCACACACCGTATTCACTGACCTGGTATGAATCACTGGGCATTCAAAGTCCACAATTGTGCACAATAGAAAATTATATTTAAACTAATACAAAACACAAAGCACATTTGAGTCTAGATTTGCAGTTATTTAGTCGTACATTTTCAAGAAAAAATTCTCCTCCTCCACCCAGCTGCCAAAAGATTCACTTAAAATTTGTTCTCGGCTAATTGCTAATGAGCTGATTTATTAGAAATCACTCGTTAGTTGCAGTCTTTGTACAGAATATCCTGGAAATCCATCCAATAGTGAGTTTCAGTCGGACTGGCAGTGCCATCCCTGGAGCCATGCTGCTAGCGTGGCTAAAAATAATTAAGCGGCACTGAGACATTTTTCAAAGCTTTCAGTCCAACAGAAACCATCACAGCTCTGACAGACGACAGCACTTTCAGGTCTGTGTGGCACATCGAGTAATCAAAACACAAGTGGATGGACGTTAATCAACTTTGAGTTCCACATAGGATCAATTTTTTTATTCCTCTATCTGCTCTTCATTCGCTGCACCAGCCATCATTTAATTTTCCCTCAGGGGTCCAGAAAGTATTGTCCTATCACATGACGCTGATCTCTTATGTCCATTCATTCATTATGAGGTAGTACGAGAAAAAAATCAATATCATAACACTATTACATCCTGCATCATTAATCTTAACGACAGCCATAAGGCAGCCCAGAGGAGGACTTGTGCAGCGAAGCAGCTTGGAAGTCTATTTCAGGAGGTTGTATGGTGGCCGAAATCATTTGGCTGCCTATCTTAGGTCCAGCATCGTTGCCCTCTGCTCCCTCTGAAACAGGATGAATCATGGCTATGAACATGAGTGTGTATGTGAAGGTGGGAGAATCCAAATGACATAGCAAGTAATGTAATTTACTGATCTATAAAAGCACTGAATATTCTGACCAGTGCCAGGAGGAAAGTGCTGCTACTATATTACAGATGTAAACAGCATTATTCAGAGCAGTGAAGAGAGTTCATATCCATTGTTTATTTTTCACAGTACTAGACAATAACTGCTATGGAGCAGAGAAGATGTCAAGTAGACAAAAAATATACCTGTGGGCTAAATTTACTCATTCATTCTATCAATTGTCATTATCCTTCAAAATGACACTATTTATCACTTTCAGTAGAGTTTTTGTTTTTTAATCAAACTGAGACATGATACAAACATTTTAAAATTGAGACTCCTTATAGGATAATGGACTGTACGGCCATAAAACTTTGATGATCCCGTATGTGTCATCCAGTTCTTAAAAGAATCTTTTTGTTTTATCCATGACACTTTCCAGACCCCATAAAAACATTGTGAAATGAAAGAAATCGGCAATAAAAACCCTGCTTAGCATGCAGTGATGCCAAACAGCTGCACATAACTGTCTATTGCAGCATGGCTTCATTTCCTTTTCCTTTTTGTTAAGTTTTTTTCTTTTTTGCACGCATAAAAAAACAGGAGACCTGGAGAAGGATGGAGCGATTTGACTAAATCTGAGTCCACCAAAACAACTAAAGTCAGACTGTACAGTGAAATATAGCTTTTTTGGAGAGCCTGAAATGGCTCATTTTCAGGGAAAAATTGACTTATGCAGCACTGCAGCAAAAACTGAAGTAAACCAATTCTGAGCTCAGAATGCAGGAGTTTTAAAATCATACCCAATTTTGAAATCAGGTTGCATCACACTCGAAACTTCACAGAAGGTCACACGAATCTCAAACACATACAACAAGATCTGAAAATAACAGTATAACACACACTGCAGGATATTATTTAGATCATCAAGCGAGATCCAAATGGTATCACAGGGAAACAGATTTAAACTAAATCTACTGATGCAACCTCCGATCCAGCAGGTGGCTGCAAGCTTTGGCAAGTGCCAATCAAACCAAAAGAAGAAGAAGTCTGTGTCTTTCACAGACTGGTTTCCCTTGTTGGTTATTGTCAAAGTTCTGATGCAGTCATTAAGTTTTTAAATCCGAAATATAAATGGTACCTTGTGAAGAAACTGTTTCTTCTGTTAGGAGGGATGAATCAGGGTATAAACTGGCCTGAAACTTCTGTAAGGCCAACGTAACTGGGCTTTCACAACAAGACCACTAAGTCTTACTCGCTACTGGAAGTAAGACTTAAAATGAAGTTCAAATTTATCTGACATAAATTTGAAGTTCAGTTGAGTTCAGCTAAATTTTGATTTCAGTTATGTTCCACGCTGACTTTCAGATATTGAATTTATCATGAAGTATATTATCTTCCAAATTCCACTGCTTCTTGGTGTCCTTAATGTTGCAGATCTTTGCTGATCTCCTCCAGTGATTAGTAAGCGAACTGCATGCTGTGTGTGGTGACATTTTTATCAAAATGATGATGAAAAGGTTAGTTTTTTAAAAAGCAAATTCAAACTGACGGTGTTAGTTGTTAAAAGAGCCTTTGAGCAGATGCTGTGGATTTACAGTGCAGCTGAACATTTATCATCATTTATTTGGTTAATTATTCACCACCATCGGTGTATTGTAGTGTGCCAGCCCTTCAAACCAGAACAGATACCATTTGCAAAACCCTGTTAGGCTCTTTTATGTTTTATTAAACATCCGACAAGACATGACTGGTCGCGTCATATGGGTGCAGATTGATGAACGACCTCCTGCCGCTGCTCCACACAGAGGAGCTTTGAATGCAAGCTGAGTGAGGAAGCCGAGGTCAACGTGGAGATCATGAAGCTCCGATACTGACTTCTCAATCATCACAACAGAGAAACAGCCGCAAAGGTCAGAGCCATGCAACAAAACACAAAGAACAGCTAGTGAAAGTGAAAAGAAGAATAACAGGTACATCTGTCTCCAGCTGCCGTCTGTGTCGACAGCTGTTTAACTTCTCCTTGTCAACACACAGTGTGGCCATGGCAACCGCAGCACTTCCTCCAAAAAAGTGTGTGTTTGCTTTCCGGCCAGCATGAAAATTAAACATCCAGCAGCTGAATATCTGAAGAGCAAGAGAAGAAATTAAATCGTCGGATGGATCACAAACACAACTAAAAGGTTTGCTGTCGAAGAATGGAACATCATTTCCTTAATCATTTTCACAGGGCCAAGTTAAATTAAAGATCACAAGAAGAGACTCTGCTGTCTCTTTATTATTTGACATCTGCTGTATCCCCCTCCTTTATTTATTTATTCTTTTCTTTTCTTGCTTCTTCCTGGTACTTCCATATTAGTTTCATTTTTCAGCCAGGGAGGTTGCAGCTTGTCCATAAATCCCATCCACGTATTTAGTTATCTGATCATCGCCCAACGCTTTGTAGCATGTGCTGGTGGACATTGCAGGCTCTGGTAGCTAGGGTAACCCTCTTGTGTATTTTCCTCTCCATCTGTTTCCAAGTCAGTGTTGCCAGATATATGATAATTATCGTATTTATGTGATAGTTTCAGGTCCTATAGGATATAAAAGGGCACATATACGATAGTTTACCATTTGACTGACTAAATATAAAGCACTTGTTTCATTCAAATGTCCAAGCCTCCGTGTTTATTCCTTATGTTATTGCAGTTCCATGCACATAGAATAACTTAATTTTTTTTTTTTTCCAAGTCATTTCGGTCAAAATACAATCATTTCAAAGTGACAGTATGATATTTCTATGGAAAGAGCTAGTTCTCATTGCAGTTACCACTCTGAATTTGAAAGATAAATGCCAACAACACCGCTGCTCCTTCCGGGTTCTCCTGACGCTGCAAGCTCGCTATCAGCATGGTGAATTTGTTGATAGGAACCGTGTAAGCCATGTACGGTGCTTCCTGTTGGTGAAGATTTGGGAAACTCTCAACTGCATCGGTAGCTCCCATTGGTCGTCGCCTCAGTTAGATGTCAAAATTAAGATTAGTTCAACTTGGTATCCACCTACTTCACGTCTCCAAAGACTTTTTCTCCCATCATCACTAAAACTCTCTGGATTTCATTAACATTCACGGTGTCTTCTGGCTGCTGTCTTCTGGTGTTTATGCCCCTTTACACATGTTGAGTAAGTATTCTGAAAAATCTTCTCCAAAAGCAAAGCTACGGGCCAAGTACTGGAAATGTTGGAACTAGTTGTTAACAGGCTTTGTTCACAGCTTATGAGCAGCTTCACTTGGGTTGCAGCTTTAAGTCAGTTGGTGGATTTGATTTGATTAAAATGTCTCTTCTCTTAGAGACTTGATAGATTTAATACATCTCCCATGTATCTATTGTCAATAGAGACCTATCTATTGTCAATAGAAGCTGTTATTTAATAATATACGAAAATAAATTATTCAGAGCATAAAGAAGTAAGATACATACATTTCTATACAGTAAATACTTTTTAAGCCACATTTTTACTGTGTTTCTAGCCTTTTTTTTAATATTTTCTCTTGAAATTCAAGAACTGCACCTGATGACACACTGTCATATGACGTAGTGGTGAAATCTCTCACATGTCCCCGTGTTGGCCGCTTTGTCTACTGATCCTGGACGCTGCTAAAAATAAATACTCTCTGTCTTCTGTCGCAAGCTGCACTGTCGCCAAACACTATCTCCAGCACGGACGCCCAGCTATTCAGCAGAGTCACTGTGGGTCACCAGCTGCACACGCTGCTGATCTGAGCCTCAGAACACGTCTCTGTATGTGTGGAGTGCTGGCTGAACATGGAGGCTAAAGATTCAAAACACTAAACAGGAAACAGGAGGAGGAGAAGGAGGGTAGGTGTAACAAAGACAGGCAAACGAGGCACGGCAAAAAAAACAGAAGCACAGGCACGACTGGAGGATTGAACAATTCCAAGGACACGGACGAGAGGAGAGAAAAAAAAGGAAGAGGAGGAGGGCAGTGCGACAGGGGGCTAAACGAGGATGATGAGATGAAAAGAGAGGACAGGGGTGAGGCAGGACGAATGAGGAGGAGGAGGAGGAGGAGGAGAAGGGGGAGAAAGTGGATGTTGCCTAAAGCTTTCAACTATGTACTGATGATGAGAGGGACAACGATTAGAAGAAAAATGGAGGTTAACAAGGAGGGTGTGGTGAGAGGAGCGCAGATGAAGGAAAAGGCAAAAAGGAGGGAAGAGAGCGAATGGCACCAGGTTAAAGAAGATGATGGTGGAGAGGACTGTGGCCAGGGGACAGCAGGTGATGAGAAGCACAAGGACACAGAACAAAGAGGAGAGAGATCAGGAAGAGAGGAAAGACAGGGAGATGTCAACAGGGGAAATACTATATTTTGCATGTTTTGATTGAAGTACGTAGTGTGCTCTGACCCTGATTGTTTGCCATATATATATGGTGTGCTGCTACATCACACTTGATGCGTTTACATGGACACTAATGTTCCACTAATAATCATAATAAAAATGTCTCATGTCACCACCTCAGTCAGAACAGACTGGACTGATTAGAAGCAAGTTTCAATCAGACTGAGAGGGGTGGTGTAAACCTTTGCTAATCTGTTCTATAGGAAAATATTAGCTCATAATAACCATGGAACCACTTGATCTGATTGTTTCTCTCTAGCTGGTATAATCCATTCTTTTTGTGCGTGTTTTATGTACATGGTGCAAACATCAGGTGACGTGACGAGTTTCCAGCAAGGACAGAAATGTGGAGGTGGCAAAACAACCGGTTAGGCAAACAATTTTGCAAGGATTCGAAAGGATGAATGGAGCCGGAATCAATGTGGGCACCAACTTTGAAAACATGGCTCCCTCTTAGTCATCATCTTCCATTGAATGGATGCTGTGGATGCTCCACAGTAGGCAGAAACTCTTTATGAATAAAGTTCTATTGTAATTTTCTGATGTTGTTGGGGCATGACAACACATTTATCTTGCATGTAAATAGTTAAGTTGGAATCTCTGATCAGAATGATTCCAATCAGACTGAAGAAATACTGTGTTCTCTTTTAAGACAAAGTGCAAACATGCGTAATGTGCTGTGAAGTACCTAGAAACTGCAGCTGACAGATAAATGTAGTACAAATACATGTACCTCAGAAGTACTGCACTTTAGTACAGTATTCCTTAGTTACTTTACACTACTGTTGAGAGGTTAGGTTACTCTTTGTTCATGAAATAGTTTTCTTTATCATGTATGGCTGACGAGGGAAATAAAGGGAAAACATCATAGTGAACTATTTTTAGAGTGTGAAAAAAAAAAAAGAAACATGTCTTGGACCAATTCCCTTTTGGTTATGGGTAAAATAGGCGTTGGCAGTCAGGAAAACATTGTATGACGTGAAACATTTCAGCTGAAACCTAATTCAGTCACTTTTCTGCCACAGACTCAGCAGACTGCAGTTTCTTTCAGCCTTTCTGCAAAATCCTCCACTGGGAACAACCAGTTAAACCGAGTACACACAGGCGCACACATTGACCTCCTGCGCACACAGACTATCACACACCCCATCACATGCATTGAAGCGTAATGTGCGTGATTCTCGGGTCTATTTCTGAGCTGAGAAGTCAGTTGCATTTCAGGTGAGAAAGCGAGGCTGTTTTTAACAGTCACAGAAAATAGATCCAGATTGATCGTCACAGATCTCTGGGGTAATTATCTTTGTAAGTACTTCTTGTCTGGAAATGTGTTGAAAATGCTCCTTTCATCAGTAACACACTGTAATAGGTAAATTATCTGCTCCATAACATTATCTCAAGTCAGTATTTCATTCTGGTTTTAAAGTGGTAAATCTATAATCTCACATTCAGCTCCTAAAATGCCTTATGAACATTTTATTTCAGGGGTCATAGCTTTCTAATAATTTCTAGTCTAATTTCCACAACAGCTCTGCCACTAATTACATGAAAAACGAGGGTCAGTGTTCAATTGGTTCACTCACTAACACAACAATTAACCCTTTGAACTCAGCCCGTTTTTCCTGTGTTATTCCTTTTAATTATAGTTCTTCCCTCCAGTTGTTAGCTAGGCATTCTACATACTGCAGAGGTTTCTATTCTTTTGTGCTGTTGATGAGGTCATGCTGGTGGTAGTGTAAAGATGAATCAGTGTGAATTGCAAAGCTTAGATGGTGTACCACATGAACAACAAATGCTATTAGTATCAACAGGGTAATTGGCTGAGATTTTATTTCAAGATATTTTAGCAGGTTTCTATCTAAAGTCCATAAAAGATTAATAAGCATTCTCATCCGATCATTTCCAGAAAGTGGTTTCTGGAAATAAACAGTTGGTTGTTCTAACGTTTTGCTTGTAGCCGATGATGGTGCATCTTCAGAGAAATTGCACATATGCAAAAAAATGTTTGTTTGTGGAATGTTGCAGCCACTGTCTGACCCGAAAATTCTAACTCGTCACACTGTAGAGAAAGACAATACAACTTTTGGGAAAATAATAATGCAAGACCCTTTTCATAAATAAAAACTAAAATAATGATGCATTCAGTCAGTGTTTCCATAGAGGAATCCCATGCTTTGTTGTCTGTCTATGGAAAAACCTACAGAAACCTGGTTCTTGATTATCACCGTAGTTGATTCTTTTTTTTTTCTTCTAGATATTAAACTCAAATAAAGTGGCTTTGCTATTTCTTGTATAATATTCAATAGAATGTAACTTGACGAGGCCGTCCAGAGAGCTTATCAACTGTCACTAACAAAATATTTCACTTTGTTGTTTTGTTGACTATATGCATTGGTTATGAAACTAAACTGTATCAGTCATTTACTGAACAAGAATTTTTATGGCTTGCTAAGAAAACAAACACTTAACGTCATTTAAATCTGCTCTTGCAATTTGCAAAGCTCACTTTTTTCAACAATTTATTATTCAGTGGTAATATACATGCTGTTGGGTTTGTGCAAAGATTATGTGTAAATTGCTGGCAAGGACATGAGGAATTCCCCATAGCTCCTATCTCGGGCCTCTTCAGTACCACTTATATGTGCCCTGAGCAACTCAGCTTCTAAAGCAAGGAAGAAGCTTTTACCACAATTATATATGTGACACACAGATTGACATAATAACATCTTCGAGTTATCAGTATCCCACGCCAACAAGCACACTGAATAATTGTGAATGGTTGTGCCAAGATTACCTAAACAAAATCAAAGTAGTATTTAGTATCAAATTCAAACCATACTGAATCAAATACAAAAATATTAATCGCAAATCAGTGTCTAATTTGCCCAAACCAAGCCAGAAATCTTGTAGATATGGCTCTAGATTTAAAAATCCACATTACAAACAACAACAACATCAAAAACAACAGTTACTAATCTCTCTCCTGTTTCTGAACCTGAACTACTTTCCCTGTTTGTGTTTTGGAAGTGTTTTCAGTCAATGTTTGAAGGCTCATCCAAATGATCCTGGTACAACTTCCTGGACAGTTACACCAAACTGAAAAGTAGGTCATGCAATGATTACCTGTGCAGCACTGTTTAATTCAATGCATATGACTTTAAAGTGACTTTCCTTTCCTTTCACAGTAAAGAGAAATGTGAGAGATGCCCTTCTTTCATGCTAATTTTTAAGTATTTCAGCTGACTAACGGGCCACGTTAATCACTAAATGTGTTGCCGAATATAACCGATAAATAAAGACACAGCTCATATCCCTGCACCATTACTAACACCTGTTCGTTAGTAAAAGAAAGTGAGGAGGAGTGGAAACATTTGTGCAGCAGAAACAATGTGCCGATCATCATTCCGGTGACCATGCTGGAAGGCCTACGCTCTTGAATAACAGTGGCTATGTACAGATGACATCTTTCTGTTTGGTTAATTTCTGAATGTTTTGGGCCAGTTGATAACTGATTCGTCTGCTTTTATGTATAGATAACTCCCTACACAAACAACCTTTTTTAGTATGTGGTTGCTGCTTCAACCAACTAGTCAAATTGCGTTTTACATCTATGCCAGTATATGTAGTTCACAGGAGACAGATGTACCGCCATGGTCTTTGAGACGATGGATAGTGTTACCAAATACTGTAAATTTGCAGATGGCGGCTGCTGTGTGCTGCTCCTAAGACTTTATTTCTACTGAAGAAGATCGAGCGAAGGACTGCGGGAACAGTCAGAACTAAACTGCCCTCAAGCACGATAGTAAATCCAGAGACTGCTAATCCCTCATCTGAGCTATCAGAGTACCACTCTGCAAATACTGACATTTTATTTCTGAAACCTTGGTAGCAGTAGCTGCACTTCAAAGACGCCATGCCTTTCATGTTTGCCCAGTCCTTTAGTCTGATCGTCACTGTCCAACACTGCGATATAGTTTGACCACCAGGGCCAAAACGAGTTAAATGGTGCCCAACCCTTTTTTTTTCCTGGGAGCAAGACCCCATACTGAAGGAGATGACTGTAAAAGCGGGTGTTGTTTTCATGGTTCTGCAACTCTTTGCAGTCATTCTGTGTGTCTTTGCAGTTGTACTGCATCTCTTCATGGTTATTTTGTGTCTCTATGTCGTTGTTCGGTGTGCCTTTGTGGTTGTTCTGTCTCTCTGTGGTCATTTTGCACCTGTTTGTGGCCATTCTTTGTCTCTTCATGGTCATCCTTGGTCTCTTTGTTGTCATTGTACACCTCTTTAAGGTACTTCTACATCTGTTTGCAGTTATACTTCATCTCTTTGTGGTCATTTTGCGTCTCTCTGTGGTTGTTCCGAGTCTGTTTGTGGTCATTCTCAGTCTGTTCGCAGTTTTTCAATGTCTGTTCGTGTTCATTCTCCGTCTGGTCGATCTGCATCTGTTTGTGGTTATTTTGTGTTTCTTTGTGGTCCTCTGTACTTGGGCCCCTGGGCCTGTGAAGCGCAGTGCCTTGTAGGCTGGTATAAAACTCTTACGTACGACCACAAGTCTCAGAACCTCAGAGAGGTAGAACAGTATTGTGTTTATGGAAGCAGTGGGAACAGGTTGCAGGAATATTTAGACTCGTGATTCAGCCATGTTGTCCTCTAACAGCGTTAGTCGCCTCAGTTAATTTTTACCTGCATTTGGAGGGTTGGCGGGTGTTAATTTCAAGCCCTGGAAGGCTGACTGTTGCGTCCTGCTCAGCCAATTATTCTCTCAACGCATTTAAACACACAAACACACACCAACGTACTTGTGCAGGCACACACACATCTGAGCACCTTCTGGTTGTTCTTTTCTTCTGGGGGTGTTTGAAGCCCACAAAATACTGCAGAGCGCAAAACACTGATTAATCTCACACACACGCGCGCACACAAGACACGCACATTGTGAGCTCAGTTGGAGCAGTGCAGGCTGTTTATATGAACCTGTTTCTCTTGCTGCTGCAGTAAAGCTGGGCGGTGTGTATACAGGATCTGAGCTGAGCAGACATAATAAGCCCAGCTCATCCACCCACAGCCCTCAACGCACACACACACAACCACATACACACACAGATACTGTATAGTGCAGGCTACTTCGCATTTTGCTGCATCATGCCTCAGTCTCTCTGAGGAAACAGGAGAAGCAGAGGGAAGAACATTGGACCTGCCAAGGACACTTCCTGTCCAAGACAAGCAGACAGTAACGACTTCGGGCTTCTACTGTCTCTCTTCTGTTTGAAGGAACTCCTATTTCCAGAGTGCTTATCAACAGCGCAGCACAGTACCTTGGTCCAGCGTGAGCTACCTTAAAAATAAGGAGCTAATAACTGTGCTAAATCAACACATTTTTAGTCAAGTAACGTACTGAACTTATAGAAATGTATGGAAACTTTTCAGGGTTCCCTCCTTCTTTTATTGTCTGTGTTTCCACTGTCATCTAAATGCACACAAATACAGACAAAACACAGACGCACCCCCGTCTCAAATTCATAGTGGTTTTGTTCCATGTCTGTGTAAATGATTAACATGTAATGGATTAGCTCGCCACTAAAAATCATTGCTGACATCCAGCAGATTGATGTGATTAGTTGTACAGGTGCAACTTCTGAAAACCGGTGTGCATTTACTCTTCATACACAGGCTGTGTATAATGACTGGACTGGATCAACACACTAACTTTTCCATTAGATCAGGGAGACACAAAAACAGTGACACTTACTGAGGAAAGCAATTTCCTCCTAAGGTGTTATCTCAACTATTTAAGTCCTCAGTAGAACCCAGTGAGCCATAAAGAAGCCTGCAGTTGCTTTCACGCCTATGTTTCATTCTGATTCAGGGGGAAATCTGATAAAAGTATGTATGTATTTAATGTTGATTTGATTCATAATCACAGGACAGTCAATTTTGTGACTGGTCATAATTTCCGGAAATTAGGTAATAATGAAATAGAAAACGGAGCATCAGCAGCAAATGTCGTCATTGCCATTTATTGCCGTTCTGTGGGTGATCCAAACTAAACGCTCCAGGAAGCAACTGCAAGCGTGCCGAGACCACCCTCTCTTAGCAACTGTTGACCTAGCTGTTACAGCACCCTAACACATTCTTGGCTTGAGTCTTTTCTTTGGATTTATAAACACACTATGAGTGGGCTGTTAGGGCCGTTATTCAGAATTAGTCTCTCACATACACACAACAAACTGTGCGAAAAAGTCACAAAAGTGAAATGTGCTCATGCACATGTGTGAACATTTTCCACCCATTAAAAAGAATTCACACATGCTAGAGGGCTAGAGGGATTTCTGCAGAAACGGAAAGTGTTTCACTTGAACTGGACAGTGGTAGAGAAGAGGGAGGACGAATCATAATTCAGGTGAATGGATGAGCGTCTGCTTAACAACCTGCAACAAAAGCAGCAGCGTTACGGCACGAACAGCACCTTAGAAGTGACAAATGTTCGTTCAAAAATACAAAATGATGTGCCTCTTTACATAGACAGATGTAAATTACTGATATTGTCTTTAAAGTTGTAGACTGATGAATTTGCTGTTGCTATTCATGGTCTTGTGCTCTATACCTAAAAGGCAGATTGCCAGATCACATTCCTGCCCCTCAGATTGATGAACCCTTCAGATTTAAATGACCCAGTGATCTTTTCTCTAGTGCCACCCTCACACAACGCCCCAGTGTGTTGTTCAGTCGTACACAGTGTAATAGTATTCAGGAACATGTGCAGCAGCCTCTAGGTTCTGCTCAGTGTTTGTTGCAGACCTCAGAGCCCGAACGTGTCCCAGAAAGGCTGAGCAGGGAGTCGGGTCAGAATCGGCTCGGAGGTTTCCAGGCAACAGCCTCGCTCCTCTGGGATTAAAGCAACAATGCCGCTGAGTCAACTCGTTCAGCAACGCTCCAAACAGCCTGCATGACTCAGTCTATGTCTTTTCTTCCTCAACACTCCCACCAGCAGAGCAGAGAGCTAATGAAGCCCCACACTGCTGGGCCTCGGAGCTGGATTCCCACCTGCACCGCCAGGCTGAGGATGACTCCTCTAGGTGCTAAAATGAAGCTTCATCATGGATACTTAGATCGGTAACAACACTCAGAAACAGACTGAACAGTCAATATGAACGACTGCAGTAGTTCTATGTGAAAACAAAACACCAGAAGAGATGAAGCACGGATCTGTTCTGACAAAACAGCTGGATTTAAAGATACCAGTCAACGAATCACTCTTCGTCACAAGAGGCATCCAAGTGACTGTGGTCAAATGTAGAGTAATTATTAGGTTATTTATTTATTGGCTTATTTAAAATAATCCTTTAATCCACAAGTCAGCCAAAAAAGTAGGTGAAAGCAGAAACACTCCATCACTGCACCTCACAACAGGTGCATTTAGTCTGTTTACCAGGGTATGTGTCCAGAAGATTGCGTCTTAGCTGATATATTTTAATATATAAATAAAGGTTATAATCTAAAAAACGTAAATCTGGTGGTGTTTTAACAGACGGCAGGAAGTCTGCTGTAAATCATCACGTCTCTGTGGTTTTCAGAGCTTAATACGGACCAGCGATCACATCACAGATGGAGCTATCTGCCTACAGATGTTGATTCATCTCCTCACATCTCTCGCTAACTTGCCCAAATTCCACTGCAGGTTTCCCTTTTATATTAAACGATGCACTCCTAAAGTAACTGAGTTCGATCGTTTCAGAGAACTAGAAGTTAATTCCAGACAGGGGAAGACGGTCAGGAGCTCTGTTCACATGGTTTTCTTAAAAACCAAAGTCAGAACTGATTCAAAGAAATCTGTCACAGACGACCTTCATCTGCCGAAGGAGACACAGCTGAGTGTGTTAAAATGATATTTTCTCTGTTCATTATTTCATATGCTTTATATAATTTCTTTCTTTTTTTTTCTTTCATTTCACTATAATGAAATTATACCCTGTGTAAAGATGTAATATTCAGATGTGAAATGATTGGTCAGCTAGAAAAACAATTGATTAAGACAAAAGAAGCAAATATTCTCAGATCCCAGCTTCTAAAATCAAACGATTTCCCACTTTTCGTCACTGTAAATTAAATATTTTTAGGTTTAATTAAAGACGTTTTGTTCTCTGAAACAGTGACATACTGTTTTTAGTAGTAAAGCCACAGAATGTGTGTGTGAGCAGTCTGAAGACCCGTCCACATATAACGTCATTTGCTCGTCATCCACCTCTTAGTAGGTGACGTTTGGTTGCTTTTCGAAGTTCCAAGCTCTGGTTGCCTAGGTAACCCTCTTGTCTAAATGTTTCCAAGTCTATCAAGCAGAATGTAAAAATATTTCTAATGTATGGACAGAACTTCTCGCCTTCACCCCTCTCTATTTGAAAAGAAAATATTGTCAACAAGGGTGCCGTTCCATCCAGATTCACCAGACGAGCCCTGAGTTTGTGTCATATGCCAATGAACTGTGTCAGTCGCTCCAATTGGATGTGGCTTCAGAGTTGGGATTAGTTGAGCATGATGGTCTTGTTGTCTTGTTGTATATCACTATTACAACTCTGTGTACTCTCTACAATTCCATTAACATTCATGGTCTCCGTTCGCCACATAGTCTCTAACTGTGGAAAACCTCTTAACTGGGCATATTCAATCATTGTGTAAATATTTTAAATCCAAACCAACATTTTTATGTTTTTCAGAAGGCAGCTAAAGTATATAGCTTATAAAAACTATTGAAGTGTTTAGGTTCAGCACATGTTCACTGCTCTATAAACATCCGATGCTTGGATTACACTCAGGCCTGTGGCTCTTACTGTCTGTTTGTGTCCGACACACGGGCTGCAAAAGACAGTTTGTCTGAATGTTTGCAGGATCACAGAGAGTCTGTGAGGTCAGAGAGGAAAATGTCAAAACAATGATCGGCTCCTCAGCCGTCTGATTTCTGTCCGCGCTGACAGCAGACTCATTACTCAGGCAGATTAACCCCATCACCTCGCATAACAAGGGACAGTGAGACAGAGAGACAGAGAGAGAGAGGGAAAGGGACAGAGAGAGAGACAGAGAGAGAGAGAGACATTGAAGAAGAGTGTGAGATTCTTAGATTTTCATTTACATTCAGTCATCCAATTGCAGGAATCAGTCCAGTCGTCACCGTTTAACTGGATGATTGAATCTCTTCCATCAATAATCAGATGTAGACACTGACCTGAATGTGCTAAACATCCCCCTACAGCTAACCTTCTGTATTTTGTGTATTCGTACAACTACATAAAGTTTTTATTGCTGTAGCTGTACACATTTTACATAAAAAGTATCCACACAGAAACATAAACTTTAACACCTGTTCTGATCTACAGCATACACTCACACACACACACATATAAGCCTGGATCAGTGCTACAGACTGCAGTTTGTACAGCGAGAACTTTTCCCTATTGAAAGTCCTGTGCCTCCAGCCACGCAGCAATAACTCTGGGAATTATCTGCGATATTTGCTACTGTGGCTTCAAGGTATGCAATGGCTCATTCAGACAGCTGGGGAAGCAAAATTTGTTTCTGCAATATTGTTTTGGATGGAGGTGACTGATAATTCACTACTGTTTGCTTAACTAACTTCATTCAAACATGCATCAACACACATGCCCCCGTTCCTGTTCATCTGGCAGCGATTTAACACGTCGGTCTCAGTAAACACTTTTTTTTATATAAAGTGTGCGATCATGACGACTGAGGAAGAAAAACTGCTAAGCACAGATATGATTCAGAAACAGCAGGTCTGGCTAGATTATTGGATTAAACATTCAGGAAAAAAACTGTCTGAAAATTGGGGTTAGATGTTTGAGATTAGACCTTTGTGAGGAGGGTGAGATGACCAGGTATCTTGTAGGGACATGCAGGGTCTCATGAGTTATACTGACTGTGTGTCACAAAATGAAAAGTGGTTAGTTGACTCCATGATATCAGCAGGAACTTTTCTGACCTGAACCACATCAGGACTGAATGGGCACCTGGCACAAGATCATGTTGAAACGTAAGGACAGCATGTGACAACTTCCAGAACGTGTCTCGAACTGGAGCCGAGAACCCTGAAAGACAAGCCAAAGGATGCTTCTCATCCCTTTTAGTCCAATCCACCACTTTCCACTGAGTCGATGCTTCTTTTAGACTTTTTCTAAACACAAGGTCACCGGTTTACGATCTCATTTGAAGTACACATCATTTTGACATCCTTATTTTCAGAGGTCAGTCCGATGTACTTCACTTGCTGAGCTGCAGTAAAGGGACACAAAGAGGAACTCAAGCACAAAATCTGTTGTCATATTCAGGAAGTTATCCATGTCATTCATCTCAGATGACTGATGACAGATCGTCATACTAGCGTCAAACAAACTTCCACTACATGCACAGTGAACAGAGTTCACTCTTCTCCTTTCAGATGCACGTTAAAGACTTGTTACAAATACTTGCTTGTTCTAAATGCAATCTGATTACGGAATAGTCACATGGGAGCATTTCAAAGTTCACCAGTATTTGTGGCTTTTTTCATACGTATGTTCTAAACATTTATTCTTCTGCTCATTCCTGAATTGTGTTGTGTTATGTGTCATTGTTACATCCCAGCTGTCCACATTGGATCTTAATAAAGGCTGAACTGAAGTGATGTTAACATCCAGGACAAACAGGTGGCATCTTAAAAATGCCAACATGCACTTAACCTACACTTCTCCTCACACCACTTTGACAAGTGTACCACACAATCTATCTCTGAATACCTGGTAACATCACTCTAGCTGTTGCCGAAAGAACCAATAAGTTGTTTCAGGGCTGGCACTAAGGATGATGTTCACATACTGGATTCAACTTTAATCGATATTCATCTGTTCACTTCACAGCTCTGTTGTGTCTTTACGTGTCTATCCTAAAAGATTTATTGTGTATATCTTTCTCATATATTTCTGTATATGTTCTCAATGTTTAATAGAAGATGAAAAAGACCTGCACGTGTTCTGTTGACAGCTAAAGACCTGATTACTTACAAATACGGAAAGTGTGCATGAACTGATTACTGAACTTCCTACCAGGTAAGGCCCCGGAGCCTGAGGAGTCGGGGGGACCAAGGTTAGAAGGGGGGCTGATTGTTCTTGATCAAACCACAAAGTCCCAAAACGACCAAAAAGAGAAGATTAAAGACCACAAAACCACCGCTAAGTGACCTGAAACAGACACAGAAACTATAAACAACCACAAATAGAAACGAAATGACAGCAGAGTAATAAAAAAATCCCACCAAACCAACATAAAACAACCGATGACCACCAAGGGGGCTATCTGACAACAAAATGACCTAAATGTGACAAACAAAATGACTACACTGCAGCGATTAGAGGGTCTTCTACATGTCTGAGCCCAGGGGCCCATTGTATAATCCATCCATGCCAGTGTGGGCAGTGGAACGAAGCCAACGTTGACCCGCTGTGACTACGACCAGCTGATAAACAAGATGGCCACTAAGTCCTCTAACCAAGCAAGCCTTTAAATGACCTCTCTCACCACAGCAGGCCAACCGTCTATGCCAATAAAGCATATCTGAGTTCAGATGTACACACTGGCCTGTTATATCATCTTACTGTCTGTCAGCAGTTCATTATTACTGCACGACAAGCACTTCTCACTGCCGGATATTTGAGTCCAAACTTCCTAAAAGTGTCTTACATCAGTAAAAAAAAGTTCCGCAAATTGATTCATTTATTAACTTAAGTTCCACTTTGAGTCCAAAGACTTGTTCTGTGCACTCCGAGCTGATAGTAGGATAGCAGAATTTCTCCTTAATCTGAAAAGTTTCTAGATTTACAGGCTGCACTGACACACCTAGACAAGAAGGTGGAGAGAAAGACACAGGTAGAGGAAGACGCGCGCACATGCACGCACATGCATGCGCCAAAACGACAGGTCATTAGTGGCAAAGCCGCCTCCTCTGCGCACATTAACAGCGCCCAGATCTCAGCTGCTGATACACCAATAACAGCAATACCGCTGCTAATGACACTATTAATCCTCCTAATAAGAGCACCGTCAATGCTCCTCACACTGCGGCCAGCACCAACAAACAACCTGGCGTCCCGGAGCAGCCCGCCGGGCTGTCATGTCGCATTTCATTAAGATTTACAACCATCAGCTGCTCGGAGAAGACACGACGGTCAGAGAGAAGCCGCGCAGCAGTGCGGCACCACGGGCGGAAAACACGCAGTCAGTCAGTCAGTGAGTGAGTGAGTGAGTGTGTAGGAGGCGAGGTGTTGTTTAAAAGCCGGCTTTCTCCCGATCCCTGTTGATGTTTTTGTTTTCTCTCTTACCAGTAGAGCAGCTTGTTGTGCAGGATCGCGGGCGTTTTGTCCGAGGCGCAGTTGATGCACCACATTGTTGCTGCCGCTGCTGATCAACGCCGCTGCCGCTGCAACAACAACAACCAGGAGGAGACGAGCGACACAGAGAGCGTGAGAGGGGGATAGAGAGAGAGAAAGAGAGGAGAGAGAGATGGAAAGGGAGAGATGGATACCGAGCGATGATCCAGTGCTGCCTCAGCCTCCCTCTCCTGCTCTGTGTCCGCCTCTCTCCACCCCTCTCTCCTTCCCTCGCTCTTCGTCAGAGACGCATCATCGTCACCATCCCTCCTTCACTTCATCGCTTGATTTCCTTCTCTCTCTCTCTCTTTCATGGCCATTATCATCATCCGTTCTTCTTGTTTTCCTCTTCAAAATCCTTTAAACCGGCCCTAACCATGATCATCCACTCTTATCATACTTTGGCTGTGGCTCCTGAACCAGAAATCTTTCCGGGGAAACATCCCAAAGTTTCCAGTGAAAGTGAGACAGAGCAGCAGGTCTGAAGTCACAGTGAAGATAAATCAAATCAGTACCACTTTAGATCCCTAGACAATCCCAGAAATGTGACAGTCCAGCGGTGGGAAGAGTACATTTACTCAAGTACTCAAGTGAAATATTTTTGGGGACAACAGCAACACATATCAGAGGGAAACACTGCACTCTACAGTACTTGTCCATTTTGAAATTAATGTAAATAGACCGATCTGCGCACCATGTTAAATGTCTGCACAAAATATGTATTTATTTACTGCAAACAAAGACAGTTCATGGTTCGGAGACATTCAACGTTCTGGTTACAGTGCAAAAACATATGACTCTTGGAAGGGTCACGTTGATTAACATATACATTTCCCAGAGGAATAAACACCCACACACACCATTGGCACTCACTTGACTGGAAAAACAATTTGCGCTTTTAGTTCTAATTTGTTTCATAGAACATGCACAGTGCACTTCCTTTACCACCCTGTCAGTGTAAGAGCACATATTAACATCATCTATTGCTCAGTAAGTCATGATTAAAATAAACGACGTTCACTCTCAGATTGAAACAGGAAACAAAGCAGGGTTTTGTTGGACGTCCATCCACCCCAACATCCTCCATTGTAGCTCTAAAACAACATGACCAGACTTCCTCCTTCACTTCTCCTGTCCTGTTAATAAATATATCCCATTTTGGGACTTTGTTGAAGTGACTGAAGTTGCTTTACGATAAAATGTAACCATTATTATACTCTTGACCGTATATTGGCCAAAAGACGTCACCCAGATGATGTCAAGCTGTGACTGGGGAACAGCTGAGCCAAGTTAAGCTTTTTATCCTCTGCTTTGGCTCCCTCACTGCATCAACAAATGACCTTGACGAATGAATGAAGATATGAACTTACAGTATTGAACTCGTATAATATTCAAGAGTCCCAATGTACAGTTGGTTAAACTATCAAAACGTACGCCCCACATTCTTCTTCATTAAAACTTTATTACCCACAGTCTATCTTGGCCACCAATGACTGGATGAGTAGCGCAAGTTGCTTTCTGACACTTAACAATAGTCTTCCTCGGACACAGATAATGCTACACTGGTTCATATTACAATTAAATGAATCAAATCATAATCAGTTAGGAGCATATCAAAACTTGCAAATAAACAAATAAACTGCTGAAAACACTTTGATTAGGTTTAGGCACAAAAATGCTGGTGTTTTATTGACCCATCCATCCACCAAGAGCTCCTCCCTGTGCTGAGTGTGTGGTCCCATAACAACCTGACTTATGGCTCTGGGTGCTCTAAACTTGAACATGACAAACATATCATTTTGGGACATCAGTTTAAATAAATGCTGCTGTCTCACACAAACACTAAAAAGGCCTTTAGAAATGAAACATAACCGGGAATATGTTCGACTGGACAAATCATCCCAGCACGTTATCAGCTATTTTCAACCATGAACAGCAAAGCAGTCAGCTGAGGCTTGAAACATTAGGATATGTGAGTCATTCATTTCAGCAATTTACTCTTTAAATTATACAATTGGTCCAAATTGTACAGTTGCAGTACTGTTGTATCGCTGCCTCTCGTTGTATTGATAAAGCTCAGCTCCGAAGTGTATTGTCAGAGCTTCTGAAGTAATCAATGCTGATACAACCAGCACTAATGAACTCGGCCCCTGTCCATTAGAGTGGTCTCTCTCTCTCTCTCTGGATATTTACAGTCTGTTTAATAGTCATAGTACCACTACCCATCAATTATTGCACAAATTGTCTCCCTATATTTCCTTTAAGTATGTGTCCAAGGTTTAAATAAAGAAAAACGAACAAAAAGAACAGATGCTTTGAGTATAATCCACTAATGCCCAACACACTGGAGTATTAAAGCATATTATGGTTTTTATATTGTTTCTTTAGGTTCTTAAAGTTTTATCTGTGATGTATTATTTAGTCATCAGGTCGACACGAAAACCTTTTCGGAATCATTCATGTGGAAAGAATGTGAATTAGACCATATGTGAAACTAGGCATAACAGGCGTACAGTGAATATAACATATAGTTTTATAAGGTGTGAGAATACATTTTTGCTAACTGCATTAACTGCAGTACGGCTGCCAGTCTGAGCAGCTGCTCATTAGCAGAGAGTCTGCCGCTCAGTTTCAGCTGAGGAAAGCGAAAAATGAACGGTAACCAGACAAAGAAGTCACACGTTTATTTCAGGTAATTAATGAAAGGGGCATGAGAAGTGAGACTTCTGGGAGTTTGTTGTGTGTGACGGCATCTATCCACCATGAAATGAGAAGCTCAAAGACTGACGCGCTATCAAAACAGAAGAGCGTCAAGCTTCTTTCTGCGGTGATGAGATGCTGATTGGCTGCAGAGAGGAGATCCCCGGCCTCCTGACACAGAGTGTGACAGCAGCAGACTGATGAGTGGCAGCTGACTGGTCTCTGTATGCTGATGATGAGCAGACGGGGCTGGAGCCTCCGGGCAGCAGGGACTGTGGGCGAAGCTCCAGCAGGCAAATCAACCAAAAAGCCTAACTCTCCTCTCGGGGAGCGTTCAGGCTGAATGTGCTGAATAATTGACATTAGGAAACATGCGTTTCAGTAAAGTGTGCAGGCATGTGAGAGCCGTTTTTAACATGAGGTATTGCATGTTAATAACACTGATGCAGTTATATGAAAGGCCAGAAACATGCAGCTACAGGCAAAGGTGAGCAAAGACAGCGCTCATTGTTTGCTTAACATCTTTTTCCTGCTGTTAGAAGTACTGTATATGTGATATAAAGCCTTCAGTGTGTCTGGAGGGAGCTGTGCAAAGTCAGGTTATGTCATTTGAGTCAGTGCTGCTTGGTGCTGAAGACTACAGCTTTGAAGATTAAAAAATCTGGAGGTTAAGATAAGGAGCGAGTACAAGCTACATGGTCGCTACCAGTGCTCCTTCCTTAGCTGTGAGCAAGTTGCATTTTCCTTTAAAGTTATTTATTAGAAGTCCTGTACTGTCAATTGCCACATTTCTGAGGAATCTTACTGACTTTAAATGGCATTTCATAAGTCATTGAGATCATCACTACAACCACATTTGTCATTTTTGTGTTAATACTTTGTCATCATATTGTTGTTCCCTTGTTATATTCCATTTTAAAATGAGGCATTTCCTGTACAATGCTGCAGATAAAAAATATATTCTGTGAGCAAAAATGAACTGTAAACAAAAAACATGATTTATCTTCAATAAATGTTGCTATTTATAAGTATCCTATCTATCTGTGTTGTAGTAATCATTTAATATAAATGTTGAGGAATGTCATCGTAAATGTGCTAAAGTGACAGTAAAGGGCACCAGTATGTTAGTCATTTTATGCAAAATATAGACTTGTGCTGCATATTTGAGTTTGGTTGTAAAAAAACTAATTTACTGGCAACCTGCTTCCATTAGTATACTGTATAATCAGAAAAACACAGGATTTACTGTAATTCATTGTTATTACAGTGTAGTACTGTAAAGTTGATTACAGTATGCATGCTGTTAATTTACAGGAATATGCTGGCAACCCTGCTGCCAGGAGTTTACTGTAAATTTACGGTGCACACTGTAGTTGTTAGCCAATAATTGGCCTTTTTCAATCATTCTGTGAACAACAGTGATCTGATTTTATGCCGCTGTTCTGTTCCTTCTGTTTCCTGTTTTATTTTGTTAAGTTCTGGATTTCCTGTTTGTGTTACTCCCTGTGTTTTTTCCTTTTGATTAGGTCATTGCTTTCTCCTTGTGTTATTTCTTGATTTGTTTCACCTGTGTCTCGTCACCCCTCTGTTCCTCCTGTGTATATATAGCCCTGCCTTCACTTTGTTCCCTGTCATGTCATACTGTTTGTTTGCCATGTTAACGTGTTTCATGCCATAGTTTTTTCATGTCTTGTTCTAGTTTTTCATAGTATTAATGTTTTGGTTTTTGGATATCCTGCCTCATCAGCAGCGCTTTTGGTCTTTTCCTTATATACTTTTTTGCCTGCTCCTGCCAGCTTCCTCAGTCCTGCATTTGGGTCCTAACCTCCAACCCCCGCTACCCCCAACGTGATACTTTTCCTATGACTACTTTATAATAAAAGTCAGTTTGTGTCTTTCTTTCCAGTTAAATGTTTTCAATGTGACACTGCAGCAGTTAGTAATGTTCAGTTTGCATTTGCAGTGCTTTAATCAGTGGGCCACAGGCTCAGTCAGTGTTACTGTACATTATTCAATGAAAGACAGGGATGTAACAGACGTCATTTAATAATGATTTAAATGTTTGAGATTGCTTCTGGAACAGAAATGTTTCTCTGATTCAGATTCAGCTATTAGTCATAACAGCCTCAGCAGTTTTCTCACTGTTTTTGTGCCTTTTAACTACTAATTCCTCTCCTCTTCTCTATCCATCCTTCAATCGCAGGACAGTTATCGTGGGCAACAAAGCGTGATACATGAAAAAGCTTCCGCTTGGTTTCTGTGGCAACGGCAACCGTCGCATTACATAGTTTTCTGCTTTGCTCAGTGACAAATATATTGACCCACACATTCATCTCTCTCCTCCTTTCATTCTTCTATCTGTTCCATTTTGTTCTGACCTACTTGTATTTATTGGCATTTTTTTTTTATCTACTGTTTTCTGTCGTACTTCATCTTTCCCTGTCTGTTTCCCCATCCATTCATCCAACCGTGCCTCCCTCCTTCTTCCACAGTGACTCTTAAGCCTGAGGACAATCTTCTATAATTCATCATTACTTTTCACAAGCCACCCTCCTCCTCTTCCTCCTCCTTTTTGCCACTCTCTGTCTTTCTTTTCTCTCTCATCCTTTCCTCCTGTCCGTTGTCTGTCCTTATGCAAATATTCAACAATAAATAAAAAGGAACATGAACCTTGTCAACTCAGAATCGTATAGTTTATCAGGGTTATTCAAGGATAAAAGGTTGGTTCACATTCAAGCTGAAATCACTCTTGGTCAGTTTTATAAAGCCCAATCCACAACACCTAGATGGATGTTGTGGATAATGTATTGTCATATTGTCAAGTAACATTTTGCCTCCTACAAATTGCATTTAAATAGAACTGCAGCAGCTTGTGAGAATCAGAGCTGACTGGATTAGGTTTGCTATTATCATAATGAGAAAATGTTGTTCATTAACATATTTTGTCCAGACACTGATCTGCATTAATTTAGAAAAGGTCCACAGAGACCCAAGAACTGCATTTAAATGTAAGTAAAACTAATGTGATAACTAAAACACAACCAAAGTGCTTCAGTTAACTAAACCACAGAGAGGATTTTGGGCTTTTATACCCTCCATCCTCCCTGACCTCCTCCCTGCCTCCCTGGTTAATACATAAATATAGTGCTACACCGATTTAACAACTAATACAATTATGTGAGTTGCTGCAAAGTTACTGGCAAAATGTGACCTTATATAAGTGTATATCCTCATTATGTTAATAAAAAGCTATGACCTGGGTGAAGATGCTGCCTCCAAAATACATTGTTTCAAGTTAGCTGTACGCTAATGAGCCAGAACATTATGTCCTCCCTGTCATTACATGCTGTTGGTCATTCATGTCTTGAGGCCTGGACTTTAAATGACCTTTAAAGGTTTCCTGTGATATCAGGAGCTAAGAAGTTAGCAGCGGATCCTTTAGGTATGAGAAAGTTGGATTTGGATTTGTTCAAGGATATCCCTAACCCCCTGTGGGTGGTGGCCAGAATCTGTTCTGTCCTTCCTCTGACCACTGTGTCAGAACTGCTGACTGGGAGCAACTTGTTTCAGAAATGTTCTGAGCTGTGTTTAACCCTTGTGGAGCTTGCTCAGATGTTTAAACCTTCCTGTTTCTCCCACATCCATAACGGTGACACTCACTTCATCTCTTTGAGGTCAACACGTTTTTGCCTTATGGAGGTTTCTGATCTTGACAATTCACATCTAATACAGTAAAGATCTGCAATGTCCGGACACAACTATGTGTTGGGTTATTGTAAGGCACTGACCCTGCAAATTAAAATACAAACAAGCTATTCTGTCAGTAAGCATCTTGGATTAATCCGCCAGTGAAAATAGTCCCCAACAAACAAAATATTCTCCAGATTTTCTGAACATTTGTAAATCACACTATTTCACATTCCTTTTTTTGGACATAATTTACATTGAAATGCACCTTCTCCTTAATATCCCTTGTATCATTCACATCACAGTTTTTAGTTGTTTTTGAAAAAAAGACGAACGAAGAAAAGCTTTGAGGAGGAAAAAGAGAAAGGGGAGACGCACATGGAAACAAAAGCTATGACAAAGTGAACAGGGCAGAGGTGGTGCTGAAAGGCGACAAAGAAGGGAATAAAGTAGGAGAGAAAAAACAGCAGTTACAGGAGAGGAGAGACTGACAGGATGAAGAGAAACGTGTAGGAAACATTGAACACAAGGAGCATTGAGGGAGAGAAATCAAAGGAATAGGACAAGTCAGAGAAAAGATAAGAGATAAAAAAGAGGAGATGATCAAAAGACAGGAGATATACAGAGAAGAAGGGATGAGGAGGGTGAAGAAGAAATTATGGAAATGCTGGAAAAGTGGGAATGAAAAACAGGAAAAAAGAAAGAATGATAAGGAGGGAAAATAGGGTGGAGTAAAGGATGAAAGAAAAAGCAAAATAGTACCAGAGTAGGGGGAAGAAAACAAATGAAGGAAAGGAGATAATGAAGAGGAGGAAGAAGAAAATGTGATGAATAATGTAGACTACAACTCTCCCTCCCTTAATTTATCACTCACTTTCTACACATCCATTATTCACTCATCCCTCATTCTTTTCTCATTCATTTCTCTGTCCCTCCTTCTCTTAATTCCTCCATTTTGTTCACTGTATTTTCCTTTTCTGCGTTTCTGTTACCCCTTTCTCACCTCCCTCCCTTTTTCTCTTTTCTTTTTGTTTTCTCTCCTTCAAACTTACTTTCTTTCTCTCCTTCCATCCCGTTTTCCTTTTTCCTGTTCTTTTATCTTTTCCTCTTTAGTCCCTCCTTTCTTGCCTCCTTCTCTTTTTTCTCATCTCTCATCTTCTGTCTGTTTCTGTTTTCTCTACTTTCATCTCACCTTCCTATGTCATTTTTCACATTTTTGATCTCTTGCTCTCTCCCTTCTTCGCTTTCTTCTAGTCTCCTTCTTTTCCTTAGTATCTGTCCTCTTCTGCTTCTTTCATATCCTCTCCTCCTACTTCTTCCCTTTCCATTTTCTTCCCTTTTTCCCCCCTCCATCTTCCATCCTTGTCTTTTCTCTTTTTTGTTCTTCCTCCCTCTGCTCTTTATCTCCCCACCACTCATCCTCTGCACTGCCTCCATCCATCCTCTGTTTCATTCCCTCGCTCATGGTTCTAATAATCAGCTTGGCTCAGGCAATTAGAGAGAGAGAGACAGAGAGAGAGAGAGAGAGAGAGAGAGAAAGGGGCGGGAGGATGATGTTGCTTGGAGACAGTTGCTGCGTAACAGGAGGGGAGGGGCAGAAAGGAGGAGGGATGGTGGTGGCAGGAGTCAAGTGAGGTGTTGCTATGACAACGCAGGTTTCACACTGTCACTCTGCGTATGTGTGTGTTGCTGATTTTAGCACAGAGTGGGAGGGGCTCAGGATCAGAAGCATATGGAGAGGAATGCAACACACACACACACACACCCACAGCCGTATCCCTGTCGCTTGTGAGGACATTACACTGACTAACATTTGTTCTTTAATTGAACCTCAAAATAAGTCTCTTGTTTTTTGTCCCTCAAGAACTCAACAAAAATGCAACGTAACTAAAATATTTCTGCCAGAGCAGAGGGAGAGCAGATTAATGCTGCGTGCCCTATGTGGCAAATGTTTGAGGCAAGTGGAGCACAGTGCACCCTGCTGGCAGCATTAATGGATTGTTGTCTCATTGGGCGAGATCACCAATTATCTACGTCTTGGGACAGTGGGAGGAAGCCGGAGTACCCAAAGAGAACCCATGCAGACACAGGGAGAACATGCAAACTCCACACAGAAAGGCTCCAGTCGGCCAGTGTTTTTTTATTTGTCAAATTCTGCTGCCATCACTTCAACATCATGAATCAATGAATTGACACTAGACTGTTCAAATTTTATCAACAAGCCAAATCGTACTACGTATGCTGTGCACTCTCAAAGCTAGCTTTATCCGATGTGACTCAGTTGTGAAACAATAATAAAGAGTTCGGCAAACATCAGCCCAGTGGTGGAGGAATAAAAGCAGCTGCAGATGAGGAGGAGCTTGTGCAGAAACGAAATTAAAAGGTTGCTCATGTGGAAACATCATACAGAACAAAATGGGGCTGCATGCACACACTGCAAGACAGAAGTTGTAGCTTGGAAGCAAATTTTGACCACTTTGTTTCAGGTCATGACATCCCCTAACGTCATGTCCGATAGAGATGCTGTAGAGTACAATACAAAACAGAAAATGCTACTTGGATGATTTGTGAAATGTCTTTAAAAAAGCCTTTATCTTTGTTTTAGATACGCCATGAACTGGATGACTGAGAATCGTCACTGACAAGTCCAAGGCAACAGCAGAAATAACCTGACATAACCTGGAGACTTTAGGACGCAGCAGTCCATTGCACAGTGTCAACACCACAACATACACTAAAGCTGTTCAATTCGGTGTTACCCTGGGGTAAATGTTTGGGGAACTGAGTGTTTGCATCAAATGTCCATCAACTGCATCAGTGGCTCTCAGTAGCTGTCACTTTAAAGTTGACCTTATTTCGTTTGAAGTTACCAAAGATTGCTCTCCTATCACTGCTACAACCCTATAAATGTCCTTAACAGTCATGGCATCTTCTCGCCACACTACAGCTACTTTCTTCTTGTGTGGACAACCCTTAAGACTACAGAGCACATTTTCTGAAGTAAAAAGAACAAAAAAAAAGTCTTCTTCAAATCCATTATGAAGTGTTTTTTTTATTATTATTATTATTTGTTGTTAAATCAAAGTAAATCAATCATGATACTGATTTTAGGTGACCTCACATTTGCTTCCAGTGTCTGGGAGTCATCTGGACAGCAACATGAAGCTGATCTTATTCTGCAGAGCAAACACAGCGCATCCAAACTGGGGGGACAGGTATGAACTCAGCAGAAACGAACAAACCATAAATGATATCGTTTTTCTGCTGAGGACAGTCTGACTCGAAGGAAATGTGATCAGATGGAGATTCACTGCAGCATCGTACTGCACCACTCAAACACATTTGCACTTCCATCTTCACGAGGACTGACATTTTGCTCGTTAGCTCAGCCTTAACTATCACCACTAAACTCTAACCTCCCACCACGTTCTAACCTGAACCCTTAAACAGTCCTCAACACCTGATGCCTCAAGTGTGTGTGTGTGCGTGGTCTACACAAGACTTGGTTTTAGGGTAAAGGTTGCAAGATTATGGTTAGGGTAAAGGTTACGGACTCGATTGAGATGGTAAGGGTAAGTCGCTATGGAGTAAAGTATGTCAATGACTGATCCTCAAAAAGACAAGTTTGTGTGTGTATGCACATCCAACAGGGCAGCCTACTCTCTCTGCAGCATTCCCCGCTGCGCCATCTAAACACTGAAGTTTTATTAAACTCCTACATATTCAGTGTTTTGCAATCCAAGCTGCTGAGCTCTTGTTTAGAGTCAGAGTGAGACCTGCATCTCCCCTCAGGAGGAGATCAGAGCAGACACAACTAAAGGAGACGCGACCAGAGACTGAAAGAGGAAGTAGTCTGACACTGACGCATGTCAGGTGTCAATAGAAACATTGGAATACTTGTGCAAACACACTTATCACAAAGAGACTACTTCAATTATGTACATTATGGCCAATGCTTTGAGTGACTGGTGGGTGGCCTTCCAGGTTGCCAGCTGTCTACCTCTGCATTATCCGCCCGTATTCAGTATCACCCTCTTTGCCCATTTTTGAATGAAAGTTAGGTGGCAAGATGGAGATACCCAGGGACACCACGCTGAGCTTCAAAACCACTCTTTACTAAACGTGTGGCTGACATGATATTCGTCCGTCTTTACAAACATTCAATGGATCCAAGCTGGATTTCTGTTCATGCTCCAATTGTGGTTTCTGAGTTTATTTTCCGGTGGCCTTACAGTCTGTTATGAGAAATGCTATATAAGCTGCATTTTGTACAGTGTGACTGTATGGTGACTTAATCAGGTTTAATGGATGTTGCTACTCCCAGCACGCATCTCTCTGCATCGCACGGATGCCTGAAGGCCGTAGATGAACTTTCTGAACATATTTATTGTAAGTGTGATGCGTTAGAATGTAAAAAAATGTAGTGAAATCGCTGTATAATGTGATGTGCTTCCGTTATACTTAAAGATTCGGTTTCTCAAATACAAACAGAGAAACTCAATAACAGGAAAAATACGCAGTTTTTTGGGGGTTTTTTTTAAGAGCGATTTTCCTTTAATTTGGTCACATTTGCCAGCAACTTCTTTCTGTCCTGAGGGCAAAGCCATTAAGAACTATTTAAGGCGTCCCAGCTGACAGTGAGGAAGGAGCTCATTTCTCCACCATATTATTTCAGTTAACTGATCCCTGACGGAGGCTCAGCGTGTTGCTCAAGGGCACTTTAGCACAGTTGCGTTAAACTCTGACGCTTCTACACTGAATTTTCCTCCCTGTTATCTGCACAAATCTCTCAATATCTTTCCCATAATTCCATGCGTTTGACGGAGGGCATGCTGTGTTTATGGTGTCTTTATTGTGTTAATTTAAACTACAGGAAATGTTGTGGATTTTAAAAATAGAAAGCGGGAGCAGCCTGAGGCAGCAGCAAATACAGCTGGTAAAAAGAGGCTTAATTCACGTGAGGAAACGGTTGTGTTTTTATTAATATTAAATTAATTTAATAGGGTTTTAGGAATCTAAATAGATAAAAAGAAGTGATGGAAGAAAAACAATGAAGGTGCAGAACAAACCGTCTGATCTCTCCAAGGAGAACCGCCCACTCGCCCTCGAGTGACCTCTGACCTTTTGGGGTGAAACACACACGATCCATCATCCGTTCAGATTAAAGCTACAGATCAATTTCTCTCCATTTCAACAGTGGTCGGCATCATATTGATTCTGGACACCTATTCTATACCTATTAACAAGAACTAGACCTCATTCATTGTCCTAAAACAATTAAAAACACATGAGTGAGACACATGCCCACACACAACGCCCTGCTACTACAGACACCAACTAGAGCATCAAATGTGGATTAATCTGCTCCTGAAAGTGGTCCCCAACAAACACACTATTTCTTCCAATTAGTGGAGGAGAAACGGCCGTTTATTCTGAAGCCTTTTTAATAAAACAATATAACCTGCCTTATATTATGCTCACAGTAAACCAGCACATCAGCTGTTATATGACTATTATGTCATAAAATGTATGATTAAATGTCCCAATAACACAGTCTAATATTACTATTAAAAAAATGTTTCCAGTTAACAAAATATTACCAATATTTCCTACGTTCAATAATGTCAACTAAGCCAGTGACAACGGTTTACATATTAAAATGATTTTTCTATAGTTTTCTACTGATTCTGAGAGCACCTATTTACTCGCTTAGATGCGCATTGTGGGATCAATGAAGGATTATCTAAAGAATATCTGAGTTTTTGCATAATGTCACACTACACTTTTTCAATCAGTGCGTATGTTACTGTTATTTGGCTGTAAACAACACCTGGAAGCTGCTCACTGGGACCACAGTCTGCTCTGCAGGCATCCAGCTCTACTTGGACTTAACTTTCTTGTTAAGGCCACCACAATGCTGTTAATGAGGGCTTTTGAAGTTTTCTCACCCAGACTTCTATCCTGCTGCTCCACAGACTGAATCACTCACATCCCTGCTCCTCAAAAAACAACACCCTAGTGATCAAACTTTCTAGCAAACTCCTTGCAGCCCGGGTCTTTTTGTTTCCTGCAGCATTGGCATGGTAACGCGACAGTCACCACTTTCAGAAGGACCCTGAAACCAAGGTCTCTGTTACATCCCGCAGGACAGCACTGCAAGTATTTGTCTCATAAAACACTTACTGATCTGACAGGCCTCAAACGCAGCGGGAGGACAGACACAGAAATTCTGCTGTGGTCAGATTCAGAAAACACCAAAAGACAAAGCTTTGTTCTTTTTTAGAAGGTCATTGCTTTCTGTGTGTGCAGCAGTCAGTAGGTCAGATGGTGGCTGTTGGGAGTCTGAGGATAGGAGCTGAGCCTCTTCCTTTTACTGGGCTGTGAAGTGTGTTTGCATACACACAATAGATGCAAGATGTACAAGCATATTAATCTATTTACCTTATGGTTTCTTTCATCAGGCTGCCAAACACATGTCATACTATTCAAGAAGAATTCGAACAACCAACTCGCCCTCTATTTATTGGAAATAATTTCACGTTTAAAGACATTCAAAATGTCGAAACAGGCAAAATTGCAACATCTATTTCAAATAGAGTCCTGAGAGAAAAGTGTAAATGCATCTGCCTAATAAATGTACTGTAAGAAACAAATGGTCTGTCTAGTGCAGTAAAAACACAGAGTCACATTTAAAGGATGATCTCATATACCTGCTGGTTGCAAATGTGAAGAAAGAAATGACAGAAAGCCGGAACAAAAACAACCTCCTGAAACACAGCAAGAGCTTTAAACAGTGATGAGAAACAGCACCACCTTCTGCAGGACCTTTGCACAAAGTTTCACAATGTCACCACACACATACACACACAAACACATGCACACAAACGTGCGCATACTGTAGCTATGTGTGTCGTTGTGTCATCCATCAGGGTGGGAGAGGAAAAAGGAGAATCCACATCTCTTTATCCCTCACTGTCTCAGTACAGTCTCTTTCTACACACCGGCCAACAGCATGTGGACACACCCTTCTATGCATTTTTTTCCAACGGGCTCTTTAAAGCACATATAAAAGCTCTAGTGTTATGGCCCTTGTTTTCTTTTTCCATTTTAACCATGCCTATGACCTTCTAAATCTATCTCTCTAAATCCATCTTTGCTTACAGATTTTTTCCAGATTCACATCTGTCCTCCAGCAATTTAAATTTACATATATTTTACATTATTTGTGACGTTTTCTGGAAGTATAACCCACTGTCAGTCAAAATTCGACCTATGGAACAATGCAAACATCCTCACGCTGCACATTCTCGGTGAGTACAGGCTACAGCCGATGACATCAGACCATATGTAGCTGTCTACAAGCTACAATGTGATCCTGACTTCACAGACAAACCTGCTGCTGCACAGCTGAGGCTTGAGCAGGAAGCTTTTCCTGTAAAAATTTGCATTATTCATGAAGCTCTACTGTAACTGGCTGTATGTCAGCGCAGAATACTGTCTAATGCATCATGCAAATATCCTTATGCTGCATCTTTACTGGGATAAGTGGCTGCAGCCGGAGATCTCTGACGGTATCTGTCACGGACAATACAGCTGGACACACTGCTCTGCTAGCCAAGTTAACAATGTTAGCCATCAAAGACAGAACAAACCATTTGATGCTAGTAGAAGCAATTTTATTCAAACCCTAACCCTATTCACAAGACAATAGGAAGTTACGTTCACACATGGTGTAGTGAGTGGACCATGCCAATACCTCCTGTCACATGTGATTTGACACTCTGTTGTGAGAGTCCAATGCTCCAAGACGGAGGAAAGGGACTTTAAAGTGGTTCTTCCATTTCTGCGTCTGTTTATGTTTGTTTCCAACATCAGCTCTGTAAAAAACATGCTTTTCGCAGTCTGGAATAAAACAACTAGACCGACTAGCGCAGACCAGCGCAACACCCTAACACCACCTGTGAACAAGAAGACATCACTGCAGGACAACTCCTGCTGGGAAGACTGAAAGCAGAATAGTGGAGGCCGTCAGCTACGCATTAACATAGAGTCACAATCGCGTGTCAAATTATCACTTGGAGAAAATGTTCTGTTGTCCATATAATTTTGGCCATTTCATTTCTTTCATTTTATTTCATACATTATTATTTAATCCCTCCATTTGTCATTTATTTTCATTTTCCCCCTTCCTTCTTTCATCTCTTACTTTCATTTCTGCTATTCTTTCCTTCTTTCCTTATTTTACATATTTTTTCTTTCCTTCCTCCCCTTTCTTCCTTCATCCTTCATTTCTTCCTTAAAGTTCCCATTCACTCTCAACTTTCTCCTGCCCCATTTCTCTTTCTCCCTCTCTCGACCTCCCACCCAACCAATTATATATATATCTCCACCTGTCTCCTTTTCTTTCTCTGTTTCTTCCTCTCTCCCTCTATCATCCTCTGTAATTACCTCCTTCATGTAAAACCTGAGAGGATTTGAAGCGACAGGAGACTTGTCTCGCCCCCGTTTGCTGCTCTTTTATCTTCTTCTTCCTCTCTGTTTTTTAGCTTCTTTTCCTTCCATCTCTTCTTCTTCCTTTCCTTGTTCCTCCCCAAACAAGCTCTGCCCAAGTTACAACTGTATACACATGTAACCCTGTTTACGTGTGACTCATGTCTGCGGCAGTTACTGATCTTCTTTCCTGAGCCTCCTGCAATGACTTTGGTTCGTATTTCTAACAGTGTGGTTTAACCAAAGAGTGAGGAAAAAGATGTAAACTGAATCTTACACATGAGGAAATGTAGTCTGCTGAAGGTACAAAGTAATATAATAACCATGCTTATATTATCAGAGAAATAATGCAGGGGTACGATTAAGATTTATCACTTCCTCACAGTATGTTCAGCTCCTATCGTAAATAGCAGTATCCAGGCTTCTGGAGAGTTTGGGGAATTTAATGCTATCTTAGTGATAATCCTCCAAGGAACAATTAATCTTCCCTCAGTATTCCAACTTTTGCTGGTAATACAGACTCACATATTCGTACATGCTCCACACATGCACACATGATGGCAACCACCTGACAGCAAGAAGATGTTTTTTTGTGTGTGTATGTGTGCTTGGAAGGAGAACAAGAATAAGACCATTTAACAGAATAGAAATATTATATTGACATACAGAAGGTCTCATGTGGACTGTACCCTTGGTGAAACAGAAAGCCAGAATGGGCCATAAAAGATAAAGAGAATCTATAATTCTGTCTTGATGTGACCCACTGACTGAGTTCACAGTCAATGCCTCCTTCCTGATCGCCATGCAGGCTACAATCAAGCAGCAAAGCAAAAATGAAGACAACATGGCAAGTGCCACAAACTTCAGTTCCTCTAATGACCACTTGAGGCTGACAGTAAAAGTAAACGAATCACCATAGACCAGGGTCACGTGGTCGGAGCTGATACAAAACCCTAGCAAGGTAAGTAGTTAGCCTTTAAATTTATATCAGTGAAAAAGGTGTAAAGGAGTGCTGGATCAAGTAAGAAACCAGTGTAGTGCTAAGTGATAAGGTAAGTGATCATAAATGTAATGTATTGTAATGTAGCATAAGGGTTATGCAGTTATGCAAGTTGTGCCATACATATTTATATATTACTTCTCCATTCATGTTAAGTGTATGGGATGAATTTTATATAACTCACCTGCAGCACCACCTCACCCACTCATCTTAAATTATATCAAGGCCTAAAGTTATGCATAATTAACGGCTGTGGCTGCTTGGATTGCCAGGGGGTGTCCTAACAGGTTTGCTAGCAGTCTGTCTCAGCTCCCCTAGAGTCAGGCACTGCCAAGATGGTGACAGCCCTTGCCACACAAACTGAGCTTCGGGTGTCCTACAGGTGGCGTCATTGAGGGTTTGTCCATCTTTATGATAGAAACTTTTATTGCTTGCATTAAGGTTGAAGAAAGCCATGCTTTAGACCTAGGGCTGGGCAATATATCGATATAAAAAATATATCAATATATTTTTTTAATGTGATATGGAATTAGACCATATCGCATATAGTTAAAATTTGCGTTGTGATCGTAGCTCCAGGCAAGCTGCTGACCCGGAGCTCTCTGCACTGCTCCCTGCGCCCCCGCCCCTCCTCTTTCATGCACAGAGAAGGGGCACAACAACGTCTGCGGAATGTGCGGAGGAGAAATTGGTTAGTAAAAGAAAAAGCAGTGGCTCAGTAATTTGGAGATGGTTCGGATTTAAAGTATCAGATGAGCAACAAAATAACGTTATATGCAGAGGTTGCACTAGACTTTTTCGTTGTCTGTCATTTTGACTGAGTGTGTCAAACTGCACGCTGCAGAAGCCCCAGTCACAAGCCATCCATAACCCGAAAAAGCTCCAGCCCAGCCCTATTTAGACCCATTGCAGTTTGCGTACCAGGAAAAGGTGGGTGCGGAGGACACCATACTCTGTCGGCTCCATTGGACTCTCTCACACTTGGACATGGGGAATGCTGCTATGAGGATCGTGTTTTTTGAATTTTCCAGTGCACTGAACACCATCCAGTCCCGTCTGCTGAGAGACAAGCTAATAGAGACAGGAGTGGACTCACAACTCCCTGGATTGCAGACTAGCTTACTGGGAGACCTCAGTATGTCAGGTTGGGGAACTGCATGTCCGGAACTATTGTCAGCAGCACTGGAGCACCACAGGGGACTGTGCTCTCCCCTGTCCTATTCACCCTGTACTCCTTGAACTTCAAGTACAATGGATTGACAGGTGCAGGAGTACAAGAATCTGGTGAACAACTTTGTGTCATGATGTGGACTGAACCACCTTCGGATCAATACAGCTAAAACCAAGGAGATGGTAGTTGATTTCCAGAGGTCCAGGCCCCACCTGCAGCCTGTAACCATCAACGAGAAGTGTATAGAGGTGGTTCAGACCTATAAGTACCCGGGTATACATCTGGAACACAAACTGGACTGGTCGGTTAAAACAGACTCATACAAAAAGAATACAAAAGAGGTCAGAGCCTTCCTTAGGAGACTAAGATCGTTTAAGATCTGCCGGAAGCTGCTGGACATGTTCTACTAGACTACTGCTGCCAGTGCCCTCTTCTACGCTGTCGTGTGCTGGGGAGGCAGCACTAAGAAGAAGGGCACCTCGCGGCTGGACAAACAGATAGAGAAGGCGGGCTCTGCAGTGGGGCAGAGCTGGAGTCCCTGACATTGATGGCAGATGCAATGACCTTGAACCAAATCCAGACCATCATGAACAATGTCCACCACCCTCTACATGACACCATAGTCAGGCAGAGAAGCTCTTTCAATGACAGGCTGATGTCTCTGTCCTGCTCCATGTACAGGTTGAGGAGGTCGTTCAGCCCTCAGGCCATAAGACTATACAACGCCTCCCTGTGAGGAACCAACTGGACTGTGGTCATTGCTGATACTAATGTATTTGACTGTATTATGTAAAAAAAAACTTTTAAATATAAAAAACTTAAATTGCTAATAAAATGTTGTGACAATGACCTCTGCCCCTTTTCGGTGATACAGCAAAGTAAGTACAAATAACTTTCAAAAGACGTTCTGAGGGTTGGTGGGTCTAATTTTCCCCATCATGCTCCCATTTCATCATAGTCAACATGCCAACACTGCATTTCGTTTTGATATACCAGTGTTAAAAACAAACAGGACTTCTGTGTGATATATTCTCCCTTTTCATCAGTTTGTAACTCAGTCTTTTCCTTCCTGTCACAGTCATTCTCTCTCCCTTGCTTTCTGACACTCAGCCTTCCTTCGCCCATCATTTCCCAGACAGCAGACAGTTGTGCAGCGTCAGGCTTTAGATTTAATGTTTGTAAGGTTTGATGGTGTGTGCCTGTGTATGTGTGTCAGTGTGAAGAGCCAGCAGCACAGTGAATGCAGATGCAGTACTACAAACCTCAGCAATCTTCATGAACGCTGTTCCAGCACTGCCTCTTACCCCGCTGTGATCAGGCTTGAATAAGCTTCATTCACTTCATTGTTTACTGCTATGGGAAATAAAACCTGACCTTGACATAATGTCTCAGTTCAAAGCAGCTGAGACGGCATCTAATCTCACACTGGACAGTTCAAAACCTCCTCAGAAAAAGTAGAGGCTAGAGATGTTTGCTCAGTGGTATAACATCTTAAACAATGCAAGGAATGAAAAGGTCCCAGCATCTTTTGAAACCAAACCAGTATATTGCAATGGCTGATATAACCTTAGATTTTGACATTGTTGTATATCTTAACAGCACAAGCATGAAGTGTCAACATGAGTTATAAGCAGCAATAACAGTCTGTAACTTTTTCATTTCTTTAGGTTACATGCAGCAACATAATGAACTGTGTGCATAATGGTTAGCATGGCATGCACTGCACTTAGCAGTATAAAAAGCAGTTGTCAGTATTGGGCAGTAGCATTTAGCTGAATCGGCAGTTTACACTTTTAATAGACGATAGCATCGGCAGCACTTAGCGGCAGAGCACAAATGAGCATTTCAACAGTAATAGGAGTTTGCGGTATCCAAAGAAGTTAGCGTCATCAACAGTTAGCATCATAGTGGCATCAGTAGTTGGCAGGGTCAACATTAGTTAGCAGAAGCATAACTGAACAGTTGTCTGCGCATCAATGGCAGTGGTAGTCAGGTCAGAAGTATCGGTGGTGAGTAAAAGCTTTTAACAAATTCAACAGCAGCTAGCAGCAGCAGATGAAGTTACTCATGTTTCAGCAATAGCAACAGCAATGGCCTTGAGCAGGATTGCAGAATAATTGTCAGTTGGCACTGTGATCGTCAGTTATTAACGATATCAGCCACAATTAGACACATCAACATCAGTTAGTTCCATCAACAATAGTTAATGGTTGCAGTGGAAGTTCACCAGTTAGCAGCACTGAGATTAATTAGCAGCAGTAGGAAAAAGTAGCATTCTCACCAGACGTTAGCAGCATCAACAGTGGTTATCAGCAGCAGATTAAGTTAGCATTTTCACAAGCAGTTAGCAGCTCTAACATTAGTTAGCAGCAGAAGGAGAAATTAGCAATTTCAACAACAGCGCCAGTGACAACAGAACAACTCTGCAGTATTAGTGGCAGATATATTAACAGCAGTCAGCAACACTGACACCAGTAGGGAACTGCATATGAGCATTTTCAACTTTAACTGGTATGGCAGTTTATTTGCAGCATTAGGCCTTGCTGGTATAAATGGCAGTTGTCATCATCAGCATCAGTTAGCAGTATCAAAACTTTTGAGTAGCATCAACAGTAGTTCCTGGCAGCAGTAGGGGTTAGCATTTTACCAATAGTTAGCAGGATCAAGAACAGTTAGCTGCAGTTTATGAAGTTAGCATTTTCTCTAACAGTTTGTAGGGTAGGGCATTATAGACATCAGTAGCCTATATTAGTATCGACCACAATTAGCAACGTCACCAGCAGTCAGCTAAATCTATAGTAGATAACTGCAGCAGGAGAAGCTACCATTCTTAGCAACTCTAGTCTGTGAATCACTAGGCCTTTGCAGTATCAGCGGAAGCTAGTATTATCAACTTCAGCAGTGAGAATCAACACCAAAAATATCAACAGAATTTAACAGCAGTATTCAACAGTAGCTTGTTTGCAATATCAACAACAGATAGCAACTACAACTACAGCAAGAGTAGTTAGCAGCAGCAGGAAATGTGAACATCTTTAACAGTAGTTAAACAGCAGCAGTAGCTTACCACAGGAGAAGTTAACATATTCAACAATTGTTTGCAACACCAACTGCCGTTATCGACACAAGTTAGCGATTTTACATATAGTTAGCATTGTCCCCATCAGTTAGCAGCAGGAGAAAATAACATTGCCAGTTGCAATTAGGACCAGAAGGCATTTGCAGCAGGATCAAAATTCAAAATTGTTTTAAACTCTTTATTTTACCAAAATCAACGTGCCTGATCCCTTGGAGACTCAGTATTCCGGTTTCAGAGAAATCTGCCCAGTAAATAGTGAAATGTGTTGCTTTACATTAAAATAACATCTAAACATTGTTCACATCATTTGACACATCACTGTAAAAGTGAAGAAAAAATAAACTATTTATCTGAACCGCCCAGATATTTTCTGTCTGACTACATTTTCTCCACCCAGTGCAATGGAAACAGAACTGACTGATACCCTGAAAGGACATTTTAGCTGTTTACAGACTGATGTTATTGTGATTTAAGAGAGGCAGTGCATTCCTTTCAAAAGCTGTACTTTCTGCTGTAAGCTACAAAACAAATATCTAATAAAAACCCACATCGATCTCTCGGGAGACATGACAAACATCACAGTACCTTTTTCAAAATTAAAAGTCCTCTGTTTCTGCTTTCGCCGCCAAACCCCCTCCCGGCTGTCCTGCTAGCTACAGAGGCTAGCAAACATCCCAGCAGCTCGCTCGCTAAATAATTGAGCAATAGTGCACTTGAGTGCCTTAACACTTCACTACACCATGACCGTGATGGGACCGTCTTATTTTGGGTTGGCTGCCTCTTCTCCACAAAGATCTGCATTCAAACTTCACAGTAATGAAATGCTAAACAATACCCCCAACTGTGCTTTGAGCTAATCAGTGCCAGCTTTTTAGCATTTCAGAGCAGAAGAGGCAAATTGTAGCAAATTGTGATGCATGTGGGATGAAAAACAGCTCAAAAGAGAGGAAATAAAACAAATGCGTGGTGAAAATAGAGACAGAGATGATGATGATGTTGGGTCATTTTGGTTAGCCCTCATTTGATGTTTAGATTGTGATATATGGAGTCGGAAATGCAGTGTGTTTGTGTTTTTCTCCAGGTGAGTTGCTGAACAAATAGGTCAAGTTATGAATTTTTCATTGTATATGCAATTTTTCCACAGTTCTGCTGAGGGAGACAGAAGCTAAATGAATAGAGAGGGAACGTGGATGAAACCAAATTTTGTTTTACTGAATCACTGAAAAACAGTTATTAAAAAAATATTAAATAAGACAGTTTCTGTACTGACATCTGCTCTGACTGTAGCTGTGGCACTTCCTGCAAATTTGGGAACTCCTGTTGTGACCTACATCTCCCTTGTGAACTTGGATGACAAATCACAGGTATTCTATGCTCAGCACTGATCCAGAACATTATTCTGCAAATCAACGCAGTCCTGCATGTCAGAACCAGGCCTATTTCAGCCACAGGTCATGTCATAAAATGTGTAAGCTTGAAAAATAAATCAATACAAATCTATGCTTACAGTGCTAACGACACAAGAATCTCAGCTTTGTTTTGTCCTTCTACTGTGTTTTTTTTTTTGCTGACATTTATTAGAACAGCTCCAAGTCATTTCAGTTTGATGTTCAGTACTATTTACTGGTGTTCATAGAAGAGGAGTTAAATCAAATGCAGGACGAGGCACTGACGATAGAGGCACAACAAGAATGTTCTGAAAGACAACGGTTAAATCACTGTCTGCACTGTGATGCAGTCCGTAAAATGATTTATGTAAAAAGCTTGTTTTCTGGACAAACTCAGCAGCTTCTGACCCACATAACAACATTTATTAGCAACATAAACACTCGTCCAGTGCACCATAAAACCTTAGTACTAACTGCAAAACCAGTAAAATGCGTACTGATTTATTTAAGAAAAATTGTGAGTGCTGTGTCCTACACCGAGATAAAAAGATTACATAGGTGACAGCAGAAAGTGATATATGCTCATTTAATTACATGAAACTTCAACATGTCTGACATAACAGGAGAAAGATGGCGATGGCCAAAAAAATTATTGTCACTGTCATGATTTCAGACAGAGTGATGTAAATACTTTCTAGAGCAGGGGTTGCCTATACTTTTTTTGGCTTGCGAATGTGTGTGTGTACATAAATTATATATATTTTATACATAGTGACCGGCTTTGTAAAACTGTATGAAACTTTATGGCACAATACTTTTCAATACATTTATGCTCACTTACCTTATTCTGATCACTAGCACTGCACTGGTGTCTAACTTGGTCCAGCACCCTCCCTCATTTTATCCCTCCTTCTTTAGTCAATATGAATTGGAAGGCTAACTACTTAGCTTGCTAGAGTTTTGTAGCAGCTTGTGGGTTTGAACATCAGTGTGTTAATTACTGACATATAAAAATGGAACATTTTAGGTCTCTAAAACTAGATACTGACAAAACAAGACCTATCATAGCTGCTTTTTAATTCAGTGGTGGAACTTTCAAATAAGCACAATAAACCTGGGGTCTTTTGAGGGAGTGCCCCCCACTCAGCCTGGATGATAATCCAGTCTCGGTCCGAGCTAATTCCAATCTCGTAGTTTTGTCATCTCTCTTTGTCTGAGAGAGTCCCTCTCAGAACATCCTCAGACTGCATAAAAGATGCACGATGCAGAACAAACCAATAGATCTTTAATGCTCCAGTTGCTTCAGTGCGCTGGTGTTACTGGTCTGCTCCCAGCAGCTACAGCTCAGCTGAACCTTTTCTACTGAAGGAGAAGGGGGAAAAAAAAGACGCAGAGCTGCTCGGCTCTGTGTTTGCAGTATTTAACATGAATTCATGTTTGATTTAAAACAAGTTGCAAATTTATTCAGCTGCTGCTACAAGTCTGCTTGATAAGGAGAAAGACGAGGGGGAGCACGCTGGCCTGGAATACTCTACTTCGGAGAACCCTGAAAGAAAAGAATCCATTCCTCAGCACATACACGTCTCAGCCTAAACCTTGTTCTGTTCCCATCTAAACCTGTGTTAATGTCAAGATAAACCTTAAAACTAATTCCAGTCTGATCAATCTAAACCTGTTCCATCCAGAACCGTAACTGTACCTCAGCTTAAAGTATATCTTTTCTTACTCTTGATTAATTTAGACAGCATTAAACCTCTCATCAGCCTTAACATTTCTGCCAAAATATATTAGAAATAGGTGCTGCCCTCTTGTGCAGATGACGTGTGCAGGAGTGACCTGGGGTGGAGAGATGTGAGAATTTGAGGACGTGCCTATGGCATCTTAAGTTGCCCAGCCGTCCTCTAATACTCTTACTGTACACTTATTATTATCTTTTATGTCTGTCTAGCTTACTATATGTAAAATACTTCTTTCAACTGACAGGTTCGGCTTTTTGGTTCGAAGCTCAAGGCACAGTCTGGATGCAAATGTTGTGAGCAACACAAGATGGTGGCATCCATCTCTATTATATGAGATTCACTCCTGGGGCGTTGCCATGTCATCTATCTAAAAATAAACATAAACAGGGCATGTAGATAACAGACTATCATTATTTCTGGAGCTGGGATTTTGAATGGGTTGTTTACTGTGAGCAAATTGCAACAATTTTAGCAAGTTTTCAGTTACAGCTTTATCCCAAAAGCCAGTTTACTGTGATTTAGTTTCTTCTTGCGGTTGAGTTCATGAACATAATACAGCTGAAAAGCTGCCATCGACCACCATCCGTTTTACCACTCATAGGAAACACCAAGCAAATAATTTCACATTAAACACTGTGTTGGTAAAGCCCTATGTTTAGGGAAGAAAATTTTGTTTAATGAAAACAGTTAGTGTAATCTTCACGTACACTTTGTTTCTTTTTGTCTGAGGCTTTAACTGAATAAATCTGTTCAAAGCATATTAAGCTCGTATTCTATCATCTGTACCAATATTAGAAGTTGGAGAAATTGGCTGGCATTAAACTATTGAAAAAGATGAAAGCTCTGTTAGAAGACACAATTGAAAGAATGTCGAAAAGCAATTTCAGTTTGATTCATGTATTAACTTATACTGTATTAACCTCGTTGGTCCACACAGGTTTGTTCACCTTCCAAGTTTGTCTCCATTGCACTTTTTTTCTTTTTTTCTTTTCCATATCAGTTAAGCAGAGAAACTTCAGTTGTGATTTTATGAGATTGTTTTGAAATTTTATGTTTATGTCTAAGCGGAAACGCACCATGTTTTATGTTGTTTGCTTGAACTCATCATCGCTGGTTTCCATCATGACCTTCACACAGACACTCATAGATGAGATTATTGATCTGGTTACGTGCAGATTAAATTAATAATAATAATAATAATAATAATAATAATAATAATAATAATAATAAAAATTATAATAAAGTAGTGTGGGCACAGTCCAAGCCTTAACCCCGAAACAGCCCTTTAAAAGTCTGTCCCAAAGTGAAGACTGGCCACAATGTCCTAACTATCCACAACATGTCCTTACTCTCAAGTTCAACTAAAAACTCAGCAAATAAATCTAAAATTATCCAAACCACGTCCCACAATGTGACCATGTATATAGCTTTATGTCCTCACAACATGAGTGCTGCAAGGACACACACACACACAGACACACACACATTTCAGCTTACTCCTATACAGTTAAACCCCATGCAGCACACACAGGACATTGACTTACGTTACAATATAAAATCTGATCACACACACAGGTTCACAGGTATTACATGCATGGGGAACATGTGGTTTTACACACACGCACACACACACTCAAACACACACACACTCCTATTATTAGCAGCCAGATGCAGCAGCAGCACAGCTTCTTACCGTTCTGAAGACAATGGAGACGCCTTCCATTCATTTACACTGGAGAGAATAAAACACACACCTCTCTCTCTCCTCGCTCTCACTGTCTCTCTTACTTGCTCGCTCCTCCTTATTCTACTTCTTTCTCTGAGGCTGCCCTCCCTTGCTCCTTTCTTCCTTCGCCCCCTTCTCTCTCTCTCTCTCTCTCTCTCTCTCTCCTCCTCCTCTGTGGCTTTGTCTATCTCTCTCGTCCAGCCACTCCCCCAACTCCACCTCCTCCTGCCTCTCCCTCTCGCCTTTCCTCTCTCCTTCTCCTTCTTTGCCTTTTCTTTCAGTTTAACCTCTGTCCTCCATTCCTTCCTTTTCTGCTTTGACTCCCTCTCCGTCTTTGCCCCTTGCCTCTCTCGCCCCATCCCTCTCCTCTCTCTGGGTGTACCCTCTATGGAGATGCATGGTTGCTTTCTTGACAGCCTCTTCTCCACGTGTGTGCATGTGTGCGCATGAGTGTGTGTGTGTGTTTTCGCTCTCCAGTGCGCTCCCTCAGCCTGTCAGTCACATTCATGTGCACTCATCCATTCGCACAAACACACAAAGCAATATTCATCTGGTCCCGGCAGCGTACATGCACTCATTTTCTGTGACACACATCTGATGGCTTCTTGCTGCTCCACACACATATTCACATCTTTCATTAACTCGCCCTCTCTCCGCACACACTTCTGTCTCCCTCCGTTTACACACCTTTCTCTTATGTTGCAGCTGCAGCCGAGCAATTCCTCATTTCTGCCGGCGTCACACCCCTGAACGCACACACACACACACACACACACACACACACACACACACACACATTCAGCAACACAGTGGTTCCAAATTTATGCATGCATCATCATCACGTGCCCGCTAAAGATGTGCGAGGGAGGCGAATTAGCAGGCATGCTTATGGACAGAGTCACGCAGAGAGACTCAGTGACAGGTGTGGTTGACTTTTGGGCTGTAAGTCTCTGTAATGTGACTGCGGACTGGAAATGCTGTGGCCTGTTCAGAAAAAAAAAAAAAAAACCTGCTCTGCTCCGTCTGCTGCAGACAGAGCCTGAAAATAAACGAACAAAAAAACACTCCTGCTCTCTCCCTCTCTGTTTTTTCATCTATTCCTCACATATCTATGTGGTATAACCTTTTGTCCTCTATTTGTGTCCTCACTCATCTGTGTCACCAGCCCCCTCTTCTTCGCTTGTCTTATTTCCTTGTTCCTCACTCCTCTTTTCCTTTGTTTTCTCCCCATTTATTCTCTTATTTGTCCATTTTCCTGTCTACATCCTCTTTTCTTTTTCAATTACACCAACTCATTCGAGATGACCCAGGCCTGCACCAAATAAGGGAATTGGGATGCACCTCCCCATCCTTCTCTTCTCCATCGCTGTTTCTAATCACCTTCTGTCTTCCTTTAAATTTGTCATTTCATCAGAGCTTCACCTATCTTCTCTCTGCTTCCCTTTGTGGTTTACGTTACATTTTTCTAGCTCATTCTTTTGCTCCCTATCCTTGAAAGTTTCCATATGGATGACTTGCAAATAAAGTTGGAGGATGTAAAGTATACAATGGGAAAATGAAAAGAGGACTGCGGGTCATAGTTGATGCACTTGGGGTACAAAGGTCAGCCAGAAGGTCTGCCTACCTGGGAAGAGGCGACCAGGTCCCAGAGGAGCGCAGGCAAAACAGAGGGCAAAGATCACAGACACCTGGCACACCGAACATCCCGGAGATCCTCTGACTCAACGGCCTCCCGTTCCCATGATGTTCACAAGATGGCCTTTTTGATGACTGATGATGATCACTGCCCTGTCATGGTCTTGTCAGGTTTTAGTGACACACATCTGCCCCACATCAGTTGCTATCAGCCTTCCTTAAAAAGGAAGAACTATTTTTCGGTCTGGTCCCAAGAGGCAAATGTCACAGTTTACAGGCAAAGCGGTACATTTACCCCAAAGCACAATATTTTAATATCCTCTGGTGTTGTGATTGGTGAGCTATTCTTTAAAGTGCACGAACTTTCAAAATAAATGATGCCACTTTCTAAACGAATACAGGTAATTTAAGTCCACAGGGACACAGCACTTAAGCGAATGTTCTTTTCTCCCGTAATGGACATTTTGGACTGTTTTTATGATGCGCTTCTCAGGTATTTTCCAAGATACTTAAGGAGGCTGAACAGGGAAGGGATGAGATATGTAAGAAAAAAGGGAACAGGTTCTGTGGGTGCTCACTCTTTAAATCTAATGGTTTCCATGGTTTCCCTGGAGGTGATGATTGGAGGTGCACAGCATTTTGTCTCCCTGCTGTGTGTGTCCTTGGAGAGGGAATAAAAACACCAGCATCCAAAATGTGGAGGCGCGGGAGGACAAGTGGTTTTTTTTTTTTCGGCAGCAGCTTCTGGCTGCAGCAAAGAGCGTCACATCAGTCTGTGGATATGCACTGCCTTATCTGTAGAAAACAAGCTCCGAGAGTCAAAGAGTTTGACAGTCAGACGGGCGGACAGTAAGTCTGTGAGACACTAATGAAGGTTGGAGTTATAAACAGTCAGGAAACAGACTATTTCAGTCAGTTTTTCAAAAAAGTAAAGTTGTGGTGTAGCGCTTGTCCCAAGTCCCAAGCAAATGTGGCAATATTTCCATCTATAAATAACAGAGATGAAGACATCTGTCTGGCCTCTGGTAAATCACACCCAGCTTTTGACAAATAGAAAATATTTAGTACATGAATCAATAATGACTATGACCATTCAAATCTGATCAACCACAGTCATAGAGATTAGATGAGCTTTATTGTTTTAAAGTTCATTATAGGAAACAACTAATGTTTATTCTTTACTTTTCTCAGCTCGTACTGTTGAATTATTGATTATTTGCTTGCAGCTATTTGAGGTTGAAGAGAAATACTTTATACAGTAACAAATCCCTGTAGTACTTTCAACAAAGGCTAAACTGGGTATTTAGAATGGAGAAAAAAAATCCTCTCTGCTTGAACAAATTAGATGTAATTACAGTTTCACTAAAGGAGATAAACCACCTTCAGAAAATATCCTCAGGTAATGGCATAATTAAGTCTTCATGATGAGATAATGATCCTGTTCAGTCTGCATCTGTACATGTATTTTGAAGAACACTGTTTATATGAAAGATGAAGTTTTTCATATTCATGTCAACACTGGGTCGCCTTCGAGGGGACAGAAGATAATCCACAGAGTGACCACAGTGGCAAAATTATAACAGAAGATTTGGATTATTTGAATTTGTAACAATTCTGAATATATTTATTTACTCATTTTAACAAAAAATATATAATGACACAAATCTCCTGGTTTAATAGTTTCAGTCATTTTTTTAAAAAAATTTTTTTATTACGTCTCTTTAATCTTAACATGGTTTGGTTTATTTTATTTTCAGCTGTTGGTGGCATAAAACAGGAATGTAGATTATAATGGGCACTTTTTAAAGGCTACTACCAGTTTGATAATGAAAGTACTTTTCAGATTAATGAATAGTAAAATATTTTAGTTGCAGCCTTACAGCATGTTATTTGATACATTACTAAGGCAGTTAACTGGTCATTGAATATTATTAATATATTGTCCGTTGGACATTGACTATAGCAGGCCTTCACATTCTGCAATCAACATGATGCATGGGAAACAAATAAGTCTTTGTTTAAATGTCACTTTACAACAACTGTGACATTCTCTGAAGGATACACTTCAGCAAATATAAAGAATAATGCCGTACAGTCCTATTTATATTAGTGCACATGGCCAATAAGGGTTCACCAAGCTCACAGGGACCAGCTGGCAATGACATTTAGCTATGCGCTAAAGGCAGGAGGGAAGGATTACTGAAACACAATGCTAAATGCTCCAGTAGACACAACGTTCCCTGACACTCTGAGCTGATAAAAGACAGGAAAACTAACTGAAAACCATCTGATTTAAAGTCTCTGTTTACTGCTCTCACAACGTAAGGCCAAGTAAGTCAGCAGTCTCATAACAAGCTAAAAGATTTAATCCTTGTGGGAAGCTACTAGCTCGTGGCTACAGATTAGCTCCCTTGCTAGCAGATAAAGTCATTTCACAGAAGCGTGTTTGTTTAAATGAATTCAAACTCCCTTTAAGCACAAGCAGGGAAAAGCACTAAATCCGACTATTTATTGCCCATTTCTAGCTCATCCATCCTCTAATAGCTGCTGGCTGCAGATTAGCTGCATCGTTAGCAGGTAAAACCATTTAATAAGAGCCTCGCTTTAAACTGACTGTCACTAAAACTAAGCCAGAAGGAGAAGGTATTAAAACAGGATATATATATATATATGGTTTATGTACTTTAAATTTCCTTTTTGAGTCCAGTTATGTCCTGTCAATCACTTCAGAGCTACTGATTAGCTAATCAGCAAGCTAGACAGTCTGTGAAATGAGGTGAGTCAGCACAGTCAGCCAGGAAGTAGAAACAGTCACAGAGAATGTCAAAGTTAGTCACATGAAGACATATCTAGTCATTCAGGTGTTGTGGCCTAAGTTGTTTCCCTGCTCTTCGCATATACTTCCTATATCCCGTACTTCCTGTCCTCCCCACTCAGAAGGTTCTTAAACGCTCGATAAGGATGTGTTCAAATTCCAGTCAGGTTGTTGAAAATCCAATCTGATCCAGCGAGTGAGAGAGAAAAAAAAGTGCTGATGTGTGTTTTCCTTGAATGTGACTGAGTTCGATCGGTTTCTCTCTGCAGAACGGAGCTCCTCCTCCTTCTGCTGCTGGACCTCCTGCCACCTCCCTTTCTCACTCACTAAGACTTTAATTAAATTATCTCTCACTTGCTCGCTTATGTCACCGCCACTTGACCTGGACTTCAGTTGGGAGCAGACTGGAGCCATGCATGGGACTCAGAGGGCTCTTCTCACCATAACACATCATGACATCCATCCACACTGATTTGTTAATGCTTTCATTTGTCCCTAGGATTTATTTCAGACGTTCATCAGTGTCGTTCTGAATGTGCACTTAATATTTATTGAAAGTCTTATTGTATATGTTCAAAACTGAGTTGCCCATTTACCGAAAGCATGAATCTGGTGATATTTTTCCTCTTGTCAAAAATCCAAAACAAAGCAAAACAGTATCCAAAGCCTGATATGGCTCATTCCTTTGCCATAGAGCTTTATTCTTTCTCGGTGCCATGCAAAGGCAGAGAGTTGTGCCGTCTTCAAACAGAACTCTTGAGCTTGTGGTTACGACATGGGAAATTGGAAGTAGTGGAAACATCAAACGTAAGTGAGAACACTGCTGCTAATCAACGGATGGCATATAGAAGCCACTGAGGCTTTCTGTTAAACAAATAAGTGTCTAACTTAATGAAGGATATGTACAGATATAATGAAAAGATGAGGCTATTGGGATTATTGACATTATCTACTCACACAAATAAGAAAATTATGAGGAAAATGCTATATAACTTTTGCTTATTCAGTTTGTTGTTAAGATTAGACTGTATTGGTTCTCAAGGGGATTTTTTTATAATAAGGCAACAGTTAATCAGTTCATTGCTAAACTTAATCTAAAGGCTAGCTAGTGACATTTATTTTGACTCCAATGAGCTGTAGGTGGGTTGGTAGTGGAAATGATCGGTAAATTACATGCTGAAAATATCAAACTGTAAATGTACGTACAACAAGGATTCCAGTATGAATAAAAAAAAAATAAAAAATAAAAAATGATTCTTATAAAGTTGTCATACATGCAAAATACTAATGTTCCCATAACACATAACAAATTGGGTGAGATATTCTTTATCATGAAGAAGATTTCCAAGAAAATAGCTGAAAAATACAATTCCCCTAAATAGAGTATTAAGATTTATTCTCGGTTTGGCTATGGGATTTATTGACAAGAAGAACAATATGGAGTAACGGAGCGTTCCAAAATCCCAGGATATACTATTGATTGATTGACAAGAGCTTTTGTGTGTGTGTGCTTTCACTTTGAATCACAGTTGACCAACCAGCAGCAACTTAACAAGAACAAAACAGACAGTTTCATGAGGGATTTCTTTAGAATCATAGGAGTTTTTAATCTTAATCTTCATCATTCACCACCACCATCATCATCATCATCATCGCTAACCACTGCATTAGTCATCACCATGACATCATCATCATAATCACAGTTGTTAATCGTCGTACAGAAACAATCATCACCTCCATCATCATCATCACATACATTCTTATTGTTTTCAGTTTTTCGACTCTTTTGTATTTCTTACTTTTATAATATATTGTATATCATCCAATGATCGATCTCTTTTTTAAATAATTTACATAAGAATAAAGTTAACAGACTGAAGAATGACTATCTGTATATTTACATCATGAGACACACAGAAAGAGAGATAATCAAGAAAAAACAGCAGATGACTGAAAAATCAAAGGAAACGGCAAGTAAGAGGAGGAGGAGAACAAGCAGCAGCTCAAGGAGAGAGGAGGGGAGGGCAATCGACAGGGAAGCCTTTGTGTATGTCTGTGTGTGTGTGTAATAAATGTAACTTAACTATTGGATTGAGATCAAATGGAGCTAACAGGATCGTCTCACAGTGATGACCTCCCATCCGAACCTCTGATTTGTCTCCCAGGAAACAGATTACAATGGAGTTTGGCACAGTAACCTGTAGTATTCATCACCTGACAGAACTCTGATATGAAGCTGTCTGAAAGCAAATTTCTGTCGCAATGGAATTTTGATGGCTTTGTTGTTCATCCTGTGAACACAACACACAGGGATCAAGGCGGGAATGCCTGGATGATCTGATTTAATAGTGAACTTTCCAAAGAAACGTGCGTAGTCATCACATAAAAATAACTTCTAATCATCTTAGCTTTTCAGACTTTTTTGGGCTGATTATTGCAAGACAAGATGTGTTTGTAATTGCTGTTCTTAATCCTAATCTGGCAGTGACACCCTTGTAATATGATACGGCAAGTGTGTCACAACCCTCCCAGTGCATGGGCCAAAAGACTAAGCTTTAGGTGAGTGGTCTTGGGGCCAAAACCAAAGACTGACTATCAAAATGGATGCCATGACACCTCCTCAGAAGTGATCACCCAGCTAGTGTCTGGTTGTAGTATAGTGTCATTAACCTCAGCCCACACCCAAAATAAATTTCCCCCAACATGATTTCTGTCATATGCAGCACTTATTATTAAACTGGTGTTTGTTTAAGTGCTTTTTTATGATCAGTTTGTTTTTGATGAATTATGATTATAACACTTTATTCTGAATAAAAGTAATAGTGTAGGCAAACGTCTGATCCGTAACTGGTGGGGCCTTTGCAGCTTTTCTGTAATTTCATTTGAGACTAAATTACTAAACAAGTTGATTGTAGCAGCCAGCAAGCTAAAAGCACAACTATACATATCTAAAGGACAACTATATATACCTATATCTACAGGAAATCATAGTTGATATGTAGCGATCTAGCTATACAACTAGTACTTATTAATAATTTTATCTAGAAAATTATACATTAAGTGTACACAATGGTCCAGGACAGTCAAGATGGCAGTGGCACGGCTACATGAAATGAGCAGATATTTAAGGGAAAATCAGTGAAATGTGTTGATGGTAAACATTCTGCAGATGCGCTCTTTATGTTTTTGCAGATATTCATTAGCTATACCTGCTTATACCGTGGCCTCTGAAAATCCTGGATATAGTTTGGGTGGAAGGTGTGGATTAACTGTTCCAAACTAATCCACTGGCATTTAAAAGCAGGCAGAGACCTAGAAGCTAGGCTTATTTGTGTAACCACTTTCAGAAACTAATTAAATAGCTTCACGACAGTAGGAAGACAAAACAGGACTTGAAGAGAGGACCTAAATAGCGAGAGTCCTAGGGAAAGCTGCAGGGGATAGAGGAAAAATACGCAAGAGGAAACATGACAAAAACTGGATGTGGAAAAGTGTCAGATAAGAGTGACGGAGTGAAAAGATGATTTCCATTCTGCTAATTTATGCTTCTCCTGTCCTAGTTCCTCAGTGAATCAGAAACCGTTCTCCCTCTGTCATAAATGAGGACGTTCCATACCCTTAGATGATAAAAACATTCCTTGATCTGATGGGTTATTGAAATTAGTGGGCAGATTTTAGCTTCACTGTAATAACCTGTTGAAACAGGCTGTTTCTACTGCTGTTAACTGCAGTGTTATTCATGTTTACCTCATGTGCAGGATTTTTTATTCTTCTGAATCCACTAGTCACAGTCATTGTCATTATTTCCGTGTGGAAATATTTCTTCTGTTGATTTTATTCAGAATATTTTGAGTTTATTGATGTTATTATTGGTCCCTGAAGCCTGCCCTGTTCTGACACACTAATTCTACATATACTGTAATCCAACTATACATTAAGAGTTGGAACAGCAGTTGACAGAAGCAAGATGTGTCTTTACATACTTTTATCTCTACACAAGATATGAGGACAGGGTTACACAACTCAGGCTTACAAACTTTAGCAATTGCTCCAGACGTTTGCGTGCCCTTTGCAGCTTGTCACCTCCCTTAGCATCTGAATATCAATACAGATGCATCGAGCAAGATTTTACCAAGTGAACTGAGCAAAATGCAACAATCTGGTGAACAAGACAAATTCTGTTAAATCTGTTAAGTGGTTTGTGACCACTTAAAAAACATCATCAAATTTCATCTCTACAGCAGTAAAGCCGAACTACACAACAAGTCGCTCAGTGGATAAAAGGCAGCATTTCTAAAAATAAAATTCACAGCTGCAACTCAACTGAATTTGGAAGAGTCAAGCAGAAACATTTTCCATACTTTTATTATAGTGGTACCATGTGGCCTCCAGTGAAGCTTGGTAACCGTCGTAAAATGGCGCTGACCTGCCTTTTTAGTACCAGATACACAGTAAACAACCTAATCACTGTCGAAAGATTGCAGGAGTGGAGGATGATGTGAACTGGTGAGAAACAATAAAGAAAACTTCAGATTCAGCATTAAGAACAAAACTGTAGCTGGTTCTTGAATGGTTCTCTGTATTTATGTTTGACAATTTATAGAAAGTTTACTTTTGATTTTCAAGATTTAACACAAATACACACTGTATTTGTCTTTGCATTTGCACTGAATTCCCTGAATATTGTGATCAAATATGAAACATTTATTAAAAAAAAAAACCTCAGTTAATGTCAGATCAAACAAACTGAAACTGGGAAACAGCAGCAGCAATGACCAGAAGACCAGCTGCAGAGATAGTGAAATGAAATGAAGACTACAAGTAAGTCACCTGACAGTAAACGAGATTATTTTGAAATGTTGATGATCGCCCTGTTCCCAACGCATACACTTCTGACTTTTACAACGTGACTCATCTGCCATCCTGTGAACAGGAAAGTAGTTATATAATCACCACAGAGACCAGCAGAGCAGTCTGCCTGTCTACAGATACAAGGTGACATGTCGTTATGAGCTGCAGTGAGTGCTGCTGACAAGGAGGAGATTATCTCCGAACAGGAAAAACAACAGCAAAAATAAAACACACAACAAGCAGTAACTGATCTTCTGTGAAATCTGCATCTTGCAAATAAAGTAAGGTATTGAATAAAAGTCTACAAACATATTTCATATGTTAAAATATCACTGAACACTGAGTAAGTCTCTTATATATAGTATTTCATGGCTTTATACAGTGACATCTGGAGTATAATGCAGCTCTATGGAAACTCTCTCAGTCATGTGCAGATCAATGCAAATATGTATTGATCCTAGGCAGTCATTCAGGCCGTGTTATATGATCTCCAATTTTTTTGTGATGAAAAGTTTGTCCATTATCATTTTGTCTGTTGATGTCCAGCTTTGTCATATTTAATGGATCCCTGCTGATCAGTGCAGAATGCTGGTGTGTGTGCACGCGCGCGTGTATGTTAGCACCAGTGAGTCTTCAGTGAAAGAACAAAAATAGAGACCACTAGAGATTAGAATTATGCATCTAAACATTAGAAGTAGCTCCATGCTACTTTGTGGTTATTCTGGTGAAGAAAAGAAGCCAGTGTCAAATTATAGGACTTTGATGACTCCTTTAAAAATGCATAAAGCTATATCTTAAAAAAAAAATACTAAGTCAAAGGGTCCAAGTTACGTAAAAGCAATTCCACTGAGAATCAACACCTTGCTTTGCAACTCTGGAAAGCTTTTGACTTCCTGAAACTGTAACAAAAGCAAAACAACCAACGGCTTTACAAAACCGAGGGCAGGGCTAAATGTAGGCTAGCTGGCAAACACAAAACGGTGAGAGCTGAACTTTACCACACTAAATGTATCTTTCTCAAGAGCAGGAGTATGAAAGTGCTAGAGGAACTCTAACGCCACTCTTTCTGTTTGACATGCATTCTGAATTCAGATCAAAATTTTCTGACAGTAACTGCAGATCGTGTTAGTGTCATTATACTACCAGTCGCTTGCAAAAAAACAACCACAAGAGCACAATTAGCTGAAGGTTAATGGTATTTAGCAGGCGTTTTGACTCGTCACTGTAGGAAGAGTTCAGGTGTAGCTCGTATAAATAATGATGAATTAAATGTAACAGTGAGTCAGCAGACACATTTGCACGGCCCTAGAACTGATACTGCTATACAGCAATTCAGGGTTGCCAAATAACATATCGATTTAATGGGCCTTCTCTGCATGCAGTCTGAACAACAGGCAATTTCCATATCTCAGCTTCAAAATTAATGTTTTGTGTTTCATTTTCAATTCATGTGGTATTTGTTTTGCACAGATGAATAATGAATGGAGGTCAGATTCTGCAGGGTCAAAGTCTGGCACAATGTTCATGGTGCACACACAGTTCTTTTATGTACACAAACCTTTCATGTGTGTCGGGTTTAGCCAGTCTTTCTTTTAAAGGTATTATAGATTGAAATATCTGTAAAGTATAACTTTGCTGTGATGACGCAAGGGTGCATAATATGTCAAATTACTAAAATCCAAAGTAATGAATGAATGTTAACAGCAGCTAAAGTGTGGCTTGTTGCTTTCAGCTGTTTGTAGGAGTCATTCCTCAGAGTTTATTAAATAGCTGTGGTTTTACAGAGCAGCAGGCTACATACGAGTGTTAAGCATATGTTTACCTAACAGCAAATACTTAACAAATTTAAATAATCCTTGAGATGGAGGACAGGATTTAAAAACTGTATTGTTCTGTCACGTAAAGTTTTTATCTGAGCTCTGTAATCAGGATCAATAAAGTATTCTGATTCTGATTAAAAATGAGAACACATTTATTGGTACCATAGGTTTCTGTCGTTATATTTAAATCATGGTTACACATCATGTAATGAAAACATTTTGGCTGATCATTATTAATTATTTATTTTTAATTCTGTATTGAAAGCGGGCAACCCTGAATTGATATTTTAATTGTAAGAAGTCAAAACGCCCCAGCATAAAAATGACTAAATGAACTACAATTAAACAGCATCTAAATTTACTGACAACTAAAAAGAATTCTTTCTGAACTAGCAAACGATGCTACATGCTAGTAGATACAGATATAAAACAACAGAACCATGCAGTGCTAACTATTATTAATACTGCGTAAAACTAGCAAGCTAGCTGTAATACATCAATAGGTCTTGAGAGATTTTAATCTTAAATTAAAATATATCATGCTGTTAATATATATCTCTGAACATAAAGAAAGCGTAAGCTTATTAAAAAACTGTGGCTAATTGTACTTGCTAAACTTTAGCCGACCAAAGTGCTGATTAAAATGATTAGCATTTTTAAGCTAGCTAACAGAACAAGACGATGCACTACATAGTCTTTAAAACACCGCACGTCCTTAAAAATACATTATTTTTAATACAGTGATTGTCACCACATCATGTTTACGCCATGTTCAAGTCAAATGTTTGTATCTTTTTTTTTTAAGGTGCTTCATAATCATGTCATAAGCTAATATAAAAGCTCTAATACGAAACCTTTACAGTCTACAATTTCCAAGTCTATTATGCAAACATGACCAAATTAAAATAAGAAAACATTACTTATTCACTCATGTTGCTAACAAGGTTGAAAAACACTAATCGACTAACACTAGTGGGTTAATTGCAGCATGTTGTCATTTGGCTGTAGTGCAGAATGTACTGGATAATAGATTAATATAAATCATGGCACATTAGAAGCAACATCTTATCAAACATTATATTATTTCCCTGCCCTCTAAAATTACAGGATGATTACCCAAGACAGGGGTTCCGACATTTTGATCTATTTTTGCTTATTCACTGCTCATGTATTAGCGGCGCAGTTAGGGCCTAATGTGATGGAAAAATAATAACATACGTTGTAAAGTGGACGGGCTATCAGGCTATCATTCAAGATGAGGCTTTAAAAAAAAGAAAATATTGTAGAGTGTTAAACTAACATTTGAATAAACACCTTCATGGTTAATGAATAGTGTTTGTGTTATCATTTACAACAAACTGAATGTAAAGACAGTGAAACTCAATTCAAAATCACTCATCATTCACTAATAATTCACTACGCAGCAGTTCACTCTTTAGCGTGCAGCAGAGCTTTAAAGTAACTAAGTGCATTTCCTTAAATACTGTAGTGTACTACAATATAAAGGTAATTTATTTATTATTTATTACCGATTTATTTAAACTTCTTTATATTTCAGAGAGAGCAGCTAGAGTCAGCAAATAAAATATGGTTAATATTAAATAAACCAGGGCCATCATAAGTAAGGAACTTAAACTAAATCAAAATGATTACAAATTAAATTATCTGAATTTACACCGTGCTCTAAACAGAAGAGACAGATAAGTCATCTGACATATTGATAATCGATGCCTGCTTTTCTAGGTTATTAATGAAAACAGACTGAAATTCATGTTGGGCGTCTTCTTCTGCATCAAACTATCAGAGGATTCCTTCAGTAGCTGCATGCTGTTCTTTGAACAACAAAATAATTTGCAGTTGCAGGTTTCTAAAAATGTCCAGGAGAACAAAAGCATACTCAGTTAATCACATCATCTGGTGAGAACATGAGGAAGAGAGCTCCTCAAAAATTTCGGAGTTCCTGTCGTGGAAACTTGGCAATAGTGGACATTTTGGGGGTGACTAATCCGTATAACTAAGATAAAATGTCAAAGGTTAAATGGCCCGCACTATGTTGCAAATGATGAATATGCTATACGCTATAACTCTATAGCACTATATACACTATAAACTAAGTAGTAATTTCCACATGATGACATGTTCTCTCTAGCAGTAACATCTGTTGACTGGCTACATCGCTGAATGAATCTCAGACTTAATGAAAGAAACAAGAACCAAGTTTTAGGAAAGATTTGTGGTTAAGGAACACTGTTATAACGATTTATTCCAAAAAGCAAGTGGGGAAAAATGTTTAGAGAATGAAAAATTTGTGTCACAGAAATGTTATATCTTCATTTTACAGCTCTTTAAAAATAAAACAACCCGTTCCTAAATCCTTCCCACTGTGCTGTAAAATGATTAATGGTTTGTAAGTTATATTTTTCTTCTCTAGTACTTGAAACGTCACTGGACTCATGCTGTAAACCTTTGACTAGGTGTCACGTGTCATCGTGCTACATATAAAACTTTGGGTCAAAGCGTGTCTGACGCTTGATTTGTTTAGTAACCAGCTACTTCTGCAGTTCAAACCCCTCACACTCAATATGAGCTTACCTATGTGGGGAAGTTCTCATACCGGGTTTGGAAACAAACGTATTGCTTTTTAGATTCACACAATGTAAAGCTAAATATGAACTGATGGCAGGTAACAAATAAAATAAACTGACTGGAACTTTTTGCTCATACAGCATACAATGTTTTCGGCTCAAAAAAACAAAAACAAAACATTTGCTTGAAGATTTTGGCGTCAGAGACTTTTTTTTTTAAACTTGGCACTGCGACAAGAGGATAATACCCCCTACTATCATACTTGGCAACAAGACAGAGATTTTTCTCTTTTTCATCTTTCCTTTGATTTACTTGGCACTGAATCAGAAAGATGTCGTTCATTCTTTCTTTTGGAGAGGAAGGAGGGAGGAGAGGAAAGAGAAGCAGGAGGGAGTCGAAGCTACAGAGTTAAACACAGACAAAGAGAGGACGAATGACAGTGAAAAGAAGATAGATATGCAAAATGAGAAAAGACACAAAGGGCTCCACTGTTGCTCTCTTCATCACCACCTCCACTGAGTGTGTTTACATGCACTCTCGTTATTAAGGCAATACTGTCACATACAATCCAATTACTCTCTAGTTTATCTTAATTTAACAACCAGTACATGTAGATCAAGCTTCGCTCTTTTGAACCTTTGTCATATTTATTTATGGAGTGACCAAACCGCCCAACTACGTGGTGACAGCTAATTAAATGTGACAGGCATGGAACAGCTAAACTTTACTGGAGTGGATGTTAGCTGCTTGGAAGCTATCCTGCAAACGCCAGTCACCAAAACTCAGTGATGAAGCCAGCGCAGAAATATTTTTAAGTTAAACTAAAAATGAAATCCACGAATTTGCAGAATTGCATCCGAGATTTGACTTGGAGTTGGAGTGGCTCTAAGATGCACTGTCAACTTCCACTACTGACAGGATCCCTGGCAATCAACCAAGCTGTCAAAAATCACAGCAGCACAAAGACTTGCATTTTTCGTACTGTCCATGTTGCACAAAATCCCAGATTCCGATTGGCTGGAAGGTGTGAACTGAACTGTTTAACCTGCTGTATGTTGTACTTGTCTGCTGTTGAAAATGCATGCAGCAATGTTAAATTGTAGAAAACAAACCTATGTGGAGCTGGATTTAGAAACTGAAAAAAAATAAATAAAAAAATGAATCATGTAATCTGCAGCATGAAGAAGGTCACCTTGTCTTCCTGGTTTTAATACCTAAACTGCCTGAGTTTCCTGCTTAACCAGATCCAGGTGCAAGCAACAGATATTGTTAGGCTATATGTGAGGACGTTTAGAAAAGGAAAATGATGTTAAAATGAATCATTGTGTAAAAATGGAAATATATTGTTAGCTAGATTAAATATAATATTTCTTGGCAGGTGGCCATGGTTTAAGTGAGGTAAAAAACACATCACGCATCATCTATTACAATCATGGAACACACAACTTGCTGTATGTTATGTCGGATGTGACATAAGGAGTGAAGTTGTAGTTCTGAGGCTATGCACTGAATAATAACACCAGACTGGCAGCGGATGCAAGGCTGCTGAGCCATGGGTACCAAAGGTTACCGCTCACTGAAGTAGGACAGTAAGGAAGGAAAAAAACAATGAACACCATTAAAATTTCATTGTCAAAACAAACATCCAGGAATTGGAACTGAATTTCTGGTGCGCTCTTTGGGCGGTGTTTGACTTAACTGATAAGTCTAACAGCCTTTCATATTCAGTCTTGGTGGTTCCCACTTCGTTCTGCTAAAATATTGATTATTTGACACCAAGTAACAAACTTTAACTCCAAGCTCAAATACTGTCTGGTGTACCTCTAGGTGACATAACTTCATGCTGAGCTAACAAATGGACTGGTGGGCCTGTAGGATGGGATCAGAAGCAGCTGTCTTACACCGATCCGGCATAACATTATGACCTAGGGTTAGGGTTAGGGTTGTGTAGGTCTCCCTTGTGCCTCCAAAACAGCTGTGACTCATCAGAGAATGGACATGGGCCTTCTGAGGGTGTCCTGTGGTGTCTGGCAACATGGGTTGAGGGGAGGGGCCTCTGTGGATCATCCCACAGATACTTAATCAGTTTGGGATCTAGTGAATTTGGAGGCCAGGTCAACACCTTGTGCTGTTCTTCATGTTTTTTGAGTTGTTCCTGAAGCGTTTTTGTGTGTGTGTGTGTGTCTGTGGCTGCGTCCTGCTGGGGATGGCTGCTGCCATCAAGGAGTGTCATTGCTATGGGGTGGGGGTGTCTGGTCTGGTCTAGGTGGGTGCTAAATGTCTAAGTAAAATCAACATGAATGCCAGGTCCAAAAGTTTCCCAGCAGAACATTGGATTGTCACAAGATGGTCAATGTTATTCACTTCTCCTGTCAGTGGTTTTAATGTTATGCCTGATCAGTGTATGAATGAAGTAGGTCATTCTTATTACATGGATACATTTAAGTAGCTACATGGCACAATGAAAATATTGCCTTAAAGCTGATCACTCCCATGGATCAGAGAACTGTTGTGCATGTAAACATACTCCGACTGTCATCCAGATAGCATTGACGTAATTGTATTATCTCTGAGGACTCTTGCAGCTGCTGTGTTGTGTTTGTGTGTGTGCTGTATTTGTGTGTGCATATGTGTGCACTGTACACATCAGGCACCAGGGTTCTCCCTAAAACTGTGAACGGGGGGAAGCACTTCAAGTGTGTTTCTTTCTCGTCACTTTGAGGTGAGTTTCTTTGCATATGGCCACAGGCAAACAGACTCTGCAGGCCCGACTGCTGCTTCACCTCCAGCTCCACTCGGACGGTAAAAAGGGCCGGAAATTATGTTCCAATTGTGGCCATAGCAGGCGTGTAAAGTTTTCTTTCCCATGACCTCTGCACCAAACTCTACTCTTATGTCTAATAATTTAATACCGCCTCATTCACACTGCAGTACAAGAGCACAAACTTTAGCTGACGTACTTCAATAGAGTCTGGCAAACATTTGAGTCACGCCGGCTGCTGCTTAGACTTGCTCCAGTGTTTGTATTTGTGTGCAAGTAGATACTTGGAATACGAAAAGAAGCAGTTATAAGGAGAACCCTGGCTGCAGTATGTAGGGATGATAATGACTCTACAAAAGACAGGGCAGGAGACCAGATTCATGACTCTGGCATCTGGCTGCTTCCACCAGCCAACCAGGTGGTGTTTACAGAAGAGGATCTCCAAATGATGTGTGGTTACCTGCCAGAGTGGCTCGTACAGTTCATGAACTCGCTAACAAATTCATTCAGTCCCATTAAGACCAGAGCAGTCTTCAGTCTTTTGTTCCAGAGTCTGGTGTGATGCAGTGAAGACATGCTGTACAACAGACCAGAGCCCTGCATAGACAGAGTTAGGACATCGCAGTTGCTCCACAAGCACTACCTGCTGAAGCTTTTATGCTCTCGTGGTGATGCCGTGGATGGCCCCGGAGCATTCGGCTGCATCAAGTGCTGTCCAACCCACGTCAAACTCTGTCTACCTCAGGCTCTGGGCACAGCCTAGTCAGGAAACAGCGGGGTCATGGCTTCATGCTTGGACAAGGAGGATAAACTGTTAAAGTCCCCGTTCAGACCCAAACTAAGAGACGAGGGAAGAGACCGGGTCTGAGTTTGTTCTCAGACGGAGGTCAAAGACCGTCTGGAGTGTCCGCATTATGCACAAATCTGCAGACTCATTGCTGACGTTCAGCTGAGTCACTGAGTGAGCCAGCTGAAGCAGGTGGGAGCTTGAACGTCTCCAGGTAGGTCAGACTACGGTGCTGAAGATCAGTCCCGTTGTTGTTAAAGCTGCAACGCAACTTCTACTGTCCAACTGAGGGTGTCATTTGTTCATCTTTATGAAAATTTGTCACCAGGTTTAAAAGAAAAGAAGAAACAAATCGGATCAGCAGCGCAGTTGCAAAGCCAGCTTCATCATTTTCTTTTAAAGGCTGAAATTTCTTAATGTTGCAAGTCTGTCAGCCTCAGATTTTCTCGACAGATGAGCCTTTAATGTGAAAAAAGATGTAGATGAAGTATCCCGGGATGTCCTCCTTTTATTTTAATTTCATGTACTTGACAGTTAACTTGCAGTTTGGTGATCAAACGTCAAAACAAGAGAGACAGACAGCCGTGGTGGAGGAAGGACAGGGGTTAGTCATCAACCCTGGATTTACCCGGGGAGAGTTAGACGGGGGAGAGTCTCACGGTCGCCCCTGGTTACCTAGAGGAAGGGCTACTGCACTCGGAGGCAGGGCAACAGAACTGATGGGCGATGTCATCATCTTCGTCTTCTCTGAGAGACAAACAAACAGACAGCAGAAACAAAGATGGAGGAGAAGAAGAAGAAGAAGAAAGAGAAGAAAAGCAAACAAAAAAGATAAAAAAAAAAAAAAAGATGGAGGAAGAAGAGCATAATCAGAAAAGAGGGAGGAGAAGCAGAGCAGCCTGGTAAAAGGGACGTTGAGTTTGGGGGTGCAGTACTCCAGTCAGCCACCAGATGTCAGTGTTTACATAGTTCTATAACTGAAGCGCTCACATTCCGAGTTTAACTTGCCCTGGCATAGGAGAAGCAGAATTCCCTTGTCGCCTCGGGACTTAATTAATCTCCAAAATTATAAACTTTCCACAGAGTCAGAGGTGACCAAACTCACTTCTGTGCCTGAATGCTTTTCCTTTAGGGGAGAGGACAGGTAGGGATGGAGGGATGAATGGATGATTTGAGCAAAGAGGTGAGGTGATGAGGAAGCCAAGCCTTTGGTAATTTTAAGATAGTGGCCAGTGCCAATAATACACATTAATGCAAAATTAACGCTGTGGTAAGGTGCAAATTAGTGCCATAATCACTGCTGTGATTATTAAAATGGGTTGTAATCCATCACTTTGACCCCATTCAGCAGTTTTATGTTTCCTCGTCTCATTTTAATAAAATAATGGCTTCAAAATTCCTCTAAGGTTTGAATTCAACGGAGGTGAATCACGAGAAAAAAAAAAATTGTTTCACTTTGTATGCACAGATTTCATTTTTATCACACCACTTAAATGTCTTGCAGCATTCAGTTTCCTGCAGTCACGTCATGTCAGACTGATTAAAATCAGTCCATTTCACAACAGATTTGATACATTTTGTTCCATTATATTAAGCTTTATGTAGAGTATCTTTAACTGTAGGTAATATAGACAATTTAAATCCACGTTAAGCAGGTTTTAAATACGCTAAGATGAATCATCTTTCTCATAAGTGCAGTTAAAAGCACAGAAGGCCGACGTACAGTACACAGTGTGCAGAACTAAATGTGTCTCGTACAAATTATGCAAATAGTTCAAAGTGAGTGTTCATGTTGTGATTATCCTTTGTCCTTCAAAGTGTGCTAAAATAGGTTTCAGTGTCTCTGTGATTTATTTTGACCTCAATTATTTTGTTATGATAATGTTAAGTGAGCTTCACCGAGGGACAGACACCTTTAAATAATTAGTTTACCTACATCTTCCATATATGCACGGACATAATTTTATAGAATTAAATATAATTAATGTAGATACTGTGAAAATACTGTGCATGCTGTGTTGAGCATTACTGTCCCTTTTATTTAGTTTAGTGTAGTTTTCTGATTGATCAGCAAGCTGCCATATAAGCCGTGTTCAATTCTCTAGTGGCCAGTTAATTATTAATCCGGACAGGAAACCCACCACATATCACTCATCAGCATTCAACTTTCCACAAAATAAAAAAATGAAGCACTGAGTGAATAAAATAAATAATTTCTTATAGAGTCTGAGATCTCTGGTGTGCCTTCTAGTGGAATCCTCCAGTATCACTCATGATACAAAGGCAGTTACAAGAAAGAATCACGTTAACTGTAAAACTGTATACATCAACAACATTTAAATTTACGAATGAAAAATAGTGTCGGATTAAACGATAACTCTGTGATAACTGTGACGGACTGATGTACATTAAATATGCAGTTTACAGCCTGGGTCTCCAGCAATGAAGATATATTTGGGAAACATTCCTAATAAGTGATTTTTGAAATGACAATAAAGAATCCTTGAATCCTTGAATTTTGATTCACAAAAACACCTCATCTTATAATCAGGGTCTTCTTACAGTTGGGCCAGTAACCTTCCTTCAATTTTTATGAATTCTTTTAAGCAGAGTGCTACACCAGTGTCCCTTTTCAGACTGCCAGCCCAAACCCACTGTTTAGCATATCCTGTCTGCACCAAGATCGATCTTAGAAAGTTTGGACAACAAATAAGTGAAGTGAATGTAATTCCAATCGGCCCACAGGCTGCTCAAATAATATTTGTGTCGTCTTTAAATACATTTTGAGGCGACACACATTAACAACGCCAGCGCCTCAGTGAGGGAAGCACTGCACAGAACCCATGCTACTACTAGCAGAGAGCTACGGAGGACAACATGGAGAGCAACAGTCCTTGGAAAGATGCCAGAATAAATTATCTGATGGCACTTTAGGGAAAAACATAATTTAAAGCTACGTCACCAGTGTATCTATGAAATTACTGACATCTGTGTGGTTACCACAGCAGTCATTGACCATGGGTTGATGATGGCTTGACAAATTAGACTTGATGCAGTAGGGCTTGGTATTGGTATCACGACTGATTGCCTGAATCCATTCTCATTCACAACGTCCCAATTTGATATGATTCATTAGCAATTAATTTAGACATATTTAAGTCATGGAAGAGATTTTCACAACACTGGTTCAGTGATTTGTGGTATTTTCACAATATTTTCCTTCTAGTTTCATATTGCGTATATCTTTGCTTTTGTCCAGTTCTTGTCTGTCGTCATACTTTTCAAATCCAATCAGCTTTCAGGCCTGGCGGTGTTTTCAGAGTTGGAGCTTCTGTCGTGTTTAGGATCTCCCTCACACGTTGACTAATCTCTGCACGGTTTTGCCAGGCTTGCAATACTGCAGCGAGTTTTCTAACGATAGGATGCAGGACATGGGCGAGGGGCTTCTGCAGAAGAAGTTTCTTCCCAACTTTATTGACCACACGGAATTCATTCAGCAGAAGAAGATGACCGAGATTGAGCCATGTTTTCAACTTTGATTCCTACATCAGTTCCTCTTTTTTTTCAAACACTGTTCAACTGGTTGTTTAGCTACCTCCATGCTTCTGTTCCTGCTGGAAATTTGTTGTGACACGCAATGTTTACCTCACGTGTGGCAAACATTAGCAGAAATAATGTATTTATTCCAGACAGAGAGACGATCAGATCAAGTGTTTACATGGTTGTTACGAGCTATCATTTTCCCATTGAATGGATGATCAAAGGTTTACAAAACCCTGCATTTGTGTTGTAATTATGCTATTATACTGACTATTAGTGGAATACTAGTATCCATGTAAATGTGGCTTGTGTGGTTGTGACTTAAAAACACAATTTCCTGCGGACTAACAAAGCCCAAATTATATATGTATATTTTTTCATTAGTTTTATCATGATGCATTTAATGACACTGTTGAAGAGCATAGCTTATGCATAATGTATGTCTCGGGTGCGAAACCAAGTGTCCAGACGTCTGTGTGTTGTTGCACCTCGACAGAACATTCTGTGTTAAAGAGATTTTCATTAAATGCCAACTAGCTGTTGTAGCCCAATTTAAAGTGAAGCTGCTGCAAAAAAAACACAAGAATCTGAGCTGAACAGGGTCACATGACTCCAGCCTGTCACAGCAGCATGTTAGTCACCTGGTGAATCCCTCAGCTCTCTGTGTGTATTTATGCATAACACCCTCTGAAAAGCTCCCTCCTCTGCTGATGACGCATCCTCACACAGCCCTCACAGACACACACACACACTCTTTCTCTACTCCCCTTCATACAGTCACTCTGCATCTTTAATGAGTGACTGTAAAATGTGTCACAGTGGCTAGCTCTCTCAAATGCAGTGCTAATGTGAAACAAATCTTGAAGGAAACTGGCGGATGAAAACTGAATTTGCAAGTTGGTTTGTCAGGATAAACAGCTGGTGGTAATTTTCCATTTCAGTGTCATTAAACCAGAGAATGAGGCTGCAATGAATGTGCAACACTGAAACTACGTAGAAAACACGATGGAAATATGAAATATCTGCCAGTTCTGTGTATTAATGTGAGGAAGGTTAAGGTCCTCTCATTAGATTACACGTTTGATTCAGTGGAAACCTCCAGTTTACTTTTTTTTATCCTCTCCTCAGTAAAAATTACCGGAATCACCAGTTAAGATTTAAAATCCTGCCTGATTTGAAATCAGTTTGCATCACACTCTTAACTCTTCAGACAATCCTCTTGCAAATCTACAACAACTTGCTATGAATGTACTGATCCACACCGGTTTGATTCAATAAAAAACAAGAAGAAATATAACATGCTGCAACTTTGAAATATTTTGCAGAGGATGAGAAAATGTTTGCGAAGACTAGTCAACAAAGGGTGTCTATTCTTTAGAATATACTAGAGGTGAGATTATAGTTTTTGTCCTTAGTGGTATGCTATCTGATGTTAGCCTCAAAGGCTAGAATGTTTACCGTTGCTCTGCAACATAGTCAGCTGCTCTGTGTCTTGTAGATTGGTTTCTCTCATTGGTTATTGGGAAAGTACTGACATAACCATCTAGATTTTTAATACCATATTAATTGTAGAATCAGGGAGGCTCCAAGGAGTTTGCAAGCAGGTTTTACAATAGCTCTGCAAACACCTCATATTACCAGATAGAGCAAGTCACCATAACCCTAACCCAGACTGGATTTCTCTTCCAATTGTTGGAAAGGGGCAGTTTGGAATACAACTCTTGTAGGTTGAGCTGAGGATAATTTAAGTTCAGTGTTTAGTGGCAGAAGTGGAAAAAGTTATTTCCTAAACCATAGACTGTATATAAATATGGACAACGCATCCCCACACATTTTCCTGGGGATACGAGTGGTGCCAGCTTGCGAGTCTGGAGCCGGAGTCTGTGCAGTACAGTCCAAGAGTGGAACCACCCGAAGCCATGTTATTGATGAGCCATCCACACTTCCTCTAGACTCACTTGCATTTTCGTTTTAATAATACTGCGCTCTGCTCTACCTCCACTCGTTACAAAGAAATGTTGGATTATACACTGTACTTGGTTGGCATGGCAACTGGTGGCCATCATGATGTCACATCCTGTTTCTACAGCTTCAAATAACTAAAACAAAACTTATCAGAAAAATGGGCATTTGAATATTCATCAGTATTATATTAACTACCTAATATCATGGAAACCATACTTTATTATTTGATGTGTACTACCATCCATGTCGATTTAGGAAATTAAAGCCATCAGAGGAGCTACATCCACTAAGCTCATTAATGGGCTTTTCTAACCCCTTTCTGTTTTGAATTCTGTTTTCAGTCTATATTTATTTACATTTAGACCAATTGGAGCCATTAAAAGCCACTGAATGAGCTGTTAGCAGCTCCTCTTTGTAACTAATCTTATAATCTTGCAGATAAGGAAAAGTCTGAATAAATGTAAGAACTTCCAACTCAATAACAATGATATTAAAATAGAGAGAAACACATGTATGCTACTTGTTCACAGGAATTCACAGGGACCTCCAGAATACAAGTCTTCCTGAGTCGGACCAGGTATGAATTTTGCTAAGTGTAATCAGGTCTGTGGAGTCTTTCACACTTCGTCTACCTGCTCAGTGACTGAATAACTTGATAGCTCATCCTGCTGCTGCCTGTAATTGTGTTTCTCCTCTGTTAGGGTTTGTTTAAAGGTGTCCTCAAAAACGTTGGACACTTGTTAAGTCAGAGATTCAGCCACGTGATATCAGTATTCAGATCAAAGAGTCACATGGTCAAACAGTTTCGGAAACTGCCCTTCTGACAGCAGAACTATAGTCTACACTGAACAATTTCTGTAGTACTTGAACTTCTCTCTTTAGCTCTCTTGTCACTTCACGTCATGTTCACTACCATGTAAAACATATTTGTGAAGTGTTCATTATCTCTTTTATTGAAATGAAATCTCTACTGTTATTTCCACGTTTATTCACATGGCTATATGTCCGTTTCTTCAGAATAAACGGGACCACATGTGGAAGTACGATGACACAAATGTATCAAGAGAGAAACTTCTGTTGTCCGGGCAGCTCACAAACTGTGAGGACGGACATCAAATGAAGCACATGGCATAAAACATTGTTATGTTGTTGTCTAACTCTCAATACAATGACAACAAAGTTCTTTTTCTTGAACTTCTAATTATAGTGCTGATCGATTAGTAGTAATTAGCCCTTGTGGTAGTTAGGTGATTACTGCTATGGTTTGTTTATCAGCAGGTGGGAAGGAGACTGTTCAGTGTGACATTTAAAAGCTCACAGTGCTAGTTAATGAAATAATGTAATGTCTAGCTGTTTATATTCATGGGCTAAATATAAAATCTATTGTCAAAGTATTATAATAAAAATATTATTGTAATTTTTTTCATTTTTTTTTTTAAAATCTGGCAAATTTATCAACACTGCATCTCTCAATGAATCCTACTGAACTTTTAAACCTTTTATTAAAAAAAAAGCAAAACTCATCACTAAAGCCTAGATTTATTTTTCAAAAGGCTCAATTAATTTTTGAAAACAGCTGGACACTATATTTTTCACGAAATGCTACTCTTTCAGTAACATTTTTCATCTTTCATTGGTGGATTAATCCACATTTAATATTCTGATGAGTGCCTTTCTGGCCACAGGGTGGTGTGTGTGGCTCTGAGTTAAAAAAAAAACTTCAGTGTGTGTTTATGTTAATGAAGGAACATGTTAGTCAGCGCAAAAGTGTGTAGTTTTTGTACAAGACACAGCTATGTGGTTCAGAAGAGAACGAGATTTGCTGACAAGGCAGAATATGGAATTAATTTTATAAAGCGTGAGGGAAGTATGAGGATATAGTGTTAATGTGTCCTTAAAATATAAAATGAAAACACATTCTACAGTTTGTTTACAAATTGCTTATTTGTCTAAACTACAATCTGCAGATACAAATGCAGAAATATTAACAACGTATTGACTAAAAATATGTAAAATTAGCTGTTGTTACTGTTGCTTCTGTTAATACAAGTGTATCATCTGCTGCACATTACTGCTGCTGGTTGCAGAATTGAACTGCACTGTGAACTTAGTTTTATGTTGTTTGCGGAGTGTGCGGAGTGTGTGCAGTGAGTGTTTTTTTTTTTTATGTGGAATGTTGTTGTGCACCATGAGGAGCAGCATCTCCAGTTTCGTTGTACTGATACAGTGACAATAAAAAATAAATTCTATTCTATTCTATTCCGTAGACAGTTAAGCACATTTAAAAACTTCTCTGGCCATCACAAAACATTTTTATTGTGAATATACACCAATAAAATGTTTAAATAATGACATGTTTTCAACTGACGTTTTTGAAAATTGTTGCATTTGATGTCCTTTAGTTCCATTGCCCATAAATAAATAATCTTATTAAGTAATTTCTGTTTATGGATTAGCATGAGTGTTTGCTCTGATTTAAACCATTGATGTTTACAGGTTACTAGGCATTAAACATAAGTTTGTAAAATAAGGTGGAGATAGGCCAGAAGAGGTGCTGGATAAAGAAGTTATTTTATATAATTTTATTTTAATATAATACCTTTTTTAATTTTACATTTTTAAGCATAAGGACAGCATTACCAACATATGAACGCTGATTATATATCCACCTCTTGTTTTTTATTCTTTCATTTTATATTTATATTTATTATATTTTTATTATTATATATATTTATTTAACTATCTGTGGTTTTTATTTGCCGTTCTTGTTGGAAATTTCTATGCTTCCATCTGTTTTTGGTCATAAATCTTGCATACCATGCAGCGAAAAACATCCAGATTGAAAACTAACAATTACAGCAATTACAGTAATCATATAAAAAAAACAACTTTCTGCAATGCCGCTGGTGAGTCGTTTGCTCTAAACCTGGCCTGTTTATGGTGCTCGACTTCCAGATGGGCTGTTTAAAGAGCAGCATGGAGGATGTGGTGGAGGAGGAAGGGGGTGAAGAGGGGTGAGGAGGAGAAATAGAGAGAAAGGGCAGGTGGTGGTTTGGGGAGAAGGCGGATGACAGGGAAGGAGCGACTAGAGAGGCTGCTTCCCCTTAAGTGCTGTTGTGTGTGTGTGTGAGTCTGGGCAGATTATTACAGGTTATCATCATCAGTCTATAGGGGGAGGTGAGGTGGGGGAGTGAGCAGGTGAGCCTGCAAGTGACAGCATTCAGAGCGAGTTTGATCAACTTTAGACTTCATTTTGACAAAACAATTGCCATTCAAGGCAGTAAGCAGACACTGAGTTTGGATTTTCAAGAACAGAATTTGTGTCTAATGTTTTGTTTGACATTTCTGATAAGTATGATTTAGAGGAGAGAACCCCATTTTCTTCCATCATAATGTACTATTAGCGTGATGTGGCTGAAATTAAAACTTATTTTCCACCTCTGCATACTAAATGTTAAAGAGGTGGAAGATCACAGTTTACTATGATCAATCCAAACATTATTTTAATGTATAACTCTGTGTATAACTATGTGTGTTGTTCCTGATATATTCTTCTTCTGATAAATAAAGCTGTTTGAGCTGCAACAAATAATTATAACATTATGAAACAATCAACTGCTTATTATCTCAATTAACAGGCCAATTGTTTGATCAAAAACATGTCAGAAAATGTAAAAACATATGTCCTAACTATCTTGTTTTGCATCCAAAACCAATTTAAAAAATCATCAGTAGGGAAAAGCAACACATCAAAATGAAAAACCTATTCTTCTAAATTGTATTCCATTTTAACAAATGGGGTTAACAATGTTAGTGTCTGATATAATCTGAATGGAAATGCATCAGATTTCAGGAACATTAAAATATAGATGTTGGATGTAGAAGTCCAGAAACAACTACACTGAACGTGGCTCATGTAGAATTCGCTCTAAATGCATGTTAGGTCACTGCCCTCCCTGCTGCTGAAGGTGCTCTGGGGGAGGCTACAAGGGTCAGTGTGGTGGGTGGAGGCAGAGCCGGGAGAGTGGGTGAGGCTGGGTGTTGAGGAGGGGGGACTCTGGCCCTTACCTTGCCTGCTCGTGGTGCTTGGCGGGGGGCAGAGCGCAGGGAGGCTTGGGCAGGCGGAGGCGCGCGGGACAGCAGTACTGATGGTAGGTGGCGTGGCTGTTAGGAGGTAGGCTGGAGGAGTAGAGAGAGGAGGAGGAGGAGGAGGTGGAGGAAGGAGTGGTGATGCTAGTAGGGTTGTTGAAGGAACGACAAGAGGTGGTGGTAGTAGAACAGGTGGAGGAGGAGGAATAAGACCTGACAGAAAGAGATAGAGAGATAGAAAGATAGAGAGTTGGGGAGAAGGAGAAAAAAGAGAGAAAAATAAAGTCAAGAGAGAAACAGAGAAAGGTAGACAACAACAACAACAGACGGGCACACATAAACAAACACCATTAGCACAGTTAGCATTACGGCACACTATCAGCAATAGCTTAGCGCACAGTTTTAACAGCAGCATTAGCAAACAAAGCTAGTAGTGTTAAAGCAAAAAGCACACTTACATCTATCAGCATTAGCTTAGCACACAATAAATAACAGCAGCATAGCATTAGCACTTACAGCTAACAGTCTTAGCTTATAGTGAGTATATGTTATCATGTCAGCATTACCTTAACACAAAATATAAAAGGCAGCATACCGCAGTTAGTTTAATGTCCTAACTATTCATACCAGCATACAACATTAACATACAACCACAAGTGTTAGCTTAGCAGTTAGAAGACACAATGTGTCAGCTTACGGTTAGCACACAGTCAGTCTCTGCCGTTAGCACTAGCAATTAGCATCACAGCGTTACATGTATAGTGTACAGTGAGTCAGGAGAGGGAGGATGATGCACAGATAAAGATAGTTCACTGTATTTTCAGAGGGACAGAAGGAGGCCGGTCGTTTCCTGCCTGCTAACCATCATGGCTGATTAACTGTTTAGTGGATTCCTATACTTTCAGTGTTTTACTGATGAGCTCATCCAGAGCAGGGGCAGGTTTATTGCCTGGTTCAAGGACAAAGAGTCAATGCTGGTTCTGAGCCTTGAACCTGAGACCTTGTTGCTAAAGAATGTCCTCTCTGACTGCTCACTGAACTCTGCCATCATGCAGTCAAATTACAGACTAACCAATCCATCACATAGGAGCTGGGAGAAGAGTCTAACTGGGTTTACTGGTATGTCACATGTCTCCTTGACAGACCTTGATGTAATAGAGCTAAAGGTTGTGATGTGAAATATATTCATACTGGATAAGGAGTGAAGTGCCTGCAATTAAAATGATGCCCATGAGAAGGACGTTTGGTACATCGATTATGTGATGCTTTACATGTATTAAAAAATAAAAGTGCACAAAGTATTGGGCAGGGTTACTTTCCTATATTCATGCTTTCAAATTACAATTGCTTTAGTACTGTACATCCGCTTTAAGGCCGTCACTTTTTATGCAAAAACTATGTCTCAGACGTGGAAAAAAAGCTTTCTAATGATCCGACTGACGCACTGAAAGTACAACACACTTTGGCAGTCATAACATTACTTGTTATGACTTGTTATGCCTCTAACAGTGAAGGCACTGTAAATCAACCGACATGTGACTCTATCAGATTCATTGTTAATTTGCATCATTAGTAGTATATCTTGACTCTTGTCACAAGTGCTATACAATATACAGCACAACTCCATCAGATCTGTCCTAAATTTAAGAAATCAAGTCCAAACATCTAAAGTCAAAGAGTATCAAGTGGAAACACAGTGGAAAGTTCTCACCGATGCCAACATCTTACACCAGTGGTGTTTTAAAGGCATTAAACCTGGAATATTAGTGAGTAGTGAGTTTTTGATGTTGCACACAAAGCCATAGCAAAGTCAGAATTTAGGCAAATCCCAAATGAAAACAGTGGCCAAATGTATAGCTAGTTTAATCAAAGACTAGGATTACACTACAAAATTATGCAGCCAGATTTCTAGCCTGACTCACGCTGTCAGAATGGGCCCGTTTTCCATCAACCTTAGCTTCCGCCTTTTGAGGACATTCCCCCAGATAATTCAAGGTTGGAACAAATTTAACCAAAAGTCAACATTTGTCGACTAAAGAGATGAAATGAGGCAGCCCTGAGCTTTCTGTAACCTTTTGTTTCGTTTGTCACTGCGTCCGTTTAACAGCTGCCATCTGTAACTCCCAACATGGTGAAAATGATGGTTGCTACGACACCAGCAACGTCTGTACAAAGAGCCCAGAGCAGCGGGCTGCAGATCAGCCTCAGCTGCTGCGTCTACGCTTCACCGAGCTGAGACCTTATTCCTTACATTTCATCCCACTTGTTGTAATGTGACAGTTTGCTGGTCTGCTGCTCGGCTGCACACTTGCTGTCACTCTGTACAGCTTCAGGCATGATGTACACCACGCTGCCTGGAAGCACACTGTGACACAGAGCTGGGTGGAAATCCAGGCAGATGCACACTCCACTGAGTGTAATGTCCTATTGACCCCGTTATATAACATTACCTGTCAGTCCCTGCACTGAAGCCTTTTGCTTTTAATTTTTTTATAAAAAGAGTGATGTTGGGCCCTGCGATAGACTGGCCCGCCTCTCACCCGATGACAGCTGGGATAGGCTCCAGCCCCCCTGCAACCCTTCACAAGACAAGTGGTTACAGAAGATGAATGAATGAATGACTGATGTTGGAAGTACTGTATGTTTAGGTTATTATTGGTGACTACAGGCTTTTTCTTGGAACCTACAAATGTTCTGCTTTTTGGAAGCAGGAAAATCCTACATGGAAAACCTCTAGTTCTCTGTCAAACTTCTACACCTCCTAACCTTTGAATTTCTTCCTTGTAGAAAACCAGAGTGATATCTGATTCCACATTGGAAAATACATAACAGTACTGCTAAAGGCAATGAAAACAAACCGTGAGTCATTACTTTAAAAATGTCCTAGCCTTTTCTAACCTCTTGACATTCCCGTTGTCCTCCCCCTCACTCCTACAACTTATTCAACAATAGACAACAGAGAAGGTGGGAAACTCCAGTTTGTGTACAAAGTTATTGTAGTTATTACTGAAACGGTTTACACATTATGAATCATGATTCCGTGCTCTGAATTATCTATAGCTTGTCAAATCTGATTCATAAAGGCCTGATGCCGCTCAAAATACAGCAGCTGAGTTTTCACTCAGCCTGTATTCAAGCTGTTAAACGGGTTTGACATTTACCATTTGTTTTTTACAGACTAAAGTTAGTCTAATTAATTAACATTTTAACTTTAACATTTAATTAACATATTAACATTTACAAATACAAAAAAGTGTTAAGTTCATGCAGAAAGAAAACAAAGATATACTGAAACTGAGAATAGACCATAACACTAAAACAAAACTGAGACCTCTGGAAGTCATCAAGAAGACGAGTACAGATGGGGACGCAGATTGAGAAAGGGCTGTCCTGTTAAAGAGCTAAAGAGCTCCCTGACTGAGATGTCTTACTCTCCTCAGGAACTCACCACTGAGTAAATGTAGAGCAAAACATAGGAAAAAAGCCTCTGCTTTAGGGATAACATTTCTCTTTTTGAGAAGAACGTAGAATGAAATTAAATACCCTTGGCATACCAGCCGAAGGATTAGTGGAAATATAAGGCATAGAAGGACCTACTAAGGACATAGACTTATTGATACTTCATTACATACGAATTTTTGTTCAAGCTTCCCAACTCTATAGAAAAAATAATTGGTAGAAAATATGACCTCAAATAAACTGGAGATAACAGGTGAATAGATTAACCCATTCAAAAAGTAATTCAGTATTATTTTTGATAAAACTGACACTGACACTGACACAAGTGTATACAAGTGTATAAACTACATACCGTGCCAGAAGTGATACGACAGCAGGAAAATGAAAAGATATTGAATATTTTCATGAATTAATTTAAGTTTTGCTCTATCTTCAGGTATTTCTGATTCTAAGACTTTGTTTCTCTTCATCCCTCTCTCCCTTCTTCTTGTCCTCCCCCTCTCTATCCAGCAGCAGTTGTATTAGTATGGAGTGAGCGAGCTGCTACCACTGCAGAGCAGGCTGAAGCCATTCATTACCATACTGCTACCACACTGCAGAGGAGGAGAGACACAGACACCAAGAGAAGGAGAGAGAGAGAGAGTGGCACTGCAGAATATGACAGAGGTCAGCCTGCTATCATCAATTATTTTAGGATCAATAATACATACATCACTGTCAAATTAAGCGCTACCTTGGTCTAATTACTCAACACCAATGACGTCATGCTGAAAGTAATTGGTCACCTCAGCTTTACACCAGCATTATTACTCCTGCTCAGGTTTCTTTAAATGAATGCACATGTCCACCCACGAGGTGAAAAGAAAAGAGTTTGTATCAGAGTTTGCTGACAGACGGCGACAGTAAGTAAAAAAAAAAATATACATAAACATGCTGAAATACAATTAATCACAGGTAAATAAAACAACATACAAGCTGAGTATGCTGAGTCTTTTCTCCTTTGATGGAGCTATAGTACCTGCCTTTAGACTGAGCCAAGCTAAACACATCTGGATTTATATGCGCGCTGGTGATAAATCAGATCTGTACATCTGATTTCAGCAGTAACATCAAAAACTGGAATCGAGCGAAAGTGTCCAATTTCAACTTCGTGGTGGCATGCCAGTGTCATCACAAACCAGAAATAATTTTATACATCTAAAATTACATGGACGTCGTCGTCATAGTCTTGTGTTCTGATCCTCTGGTCCCCCAAAGCATCCCTCCCCACTAATTAGATCTCTTCTCCCCCTCCCTAAAGGAATTTTTAGTTGTGTCTGAGTCAGACATGTTCATACCAATGCTGCTGTCACATCCCGTAAGTTAGGGTATTTTTGTCATTCAAAATAACCCCTGACATTACTATAGATATTTCAGCAAGATCAGATGTAATGTGATTATGAAAGGTCTTTGTTGACTAAATAAATCTTTCCAGGCTCTGTGGCTATTTGTATTGTTGCTTTTATGAGCCAGTGTATTTTGAAATGTTAAGATAGGACAAATAAGGAGCTTTGAACAAGACTATCTTAACATAGTTAAAAATTATATACATGTACCTACCTACAGTATATTCTCTGCATGTATTTTGCTCCAAAGAATCCAGAAGTGCAACTTTGTTAACCACAAACTATATGATTTATACAGGTATGAACAGTAATTCTTATAAACACAATAACATTGCCAATGTAACCCTAACCCTAACTTACAGTAGTACTACACAGCAGATAGATAGATAGATAGATAGATAGATAGATAGATAGACAGATAGATAGATAGAAGTGTGCTGCTCTAACAGCTGTTATGTAAGCCAAAAATCTGAATAATTATGTTCAGTGTGTTGTGAGTGTGTATGGGTGAGCAATTTCAAAATGTCAAAGGGCTTATGTAAGCAAGGAATAGGGCACTGTGCTTGTGTGTGTGTGCAAGTTCAAACTGAGACTGTAAGGTGACCGACGAACCAAACTGCCAGACAGACAATGTGCCAGGACAATGTGACGAGCCCATGGGGTTTACACAACTCACACTGGGACTCTAGAGCTTGTTCACACCAAAGCTGAGTCAAAACATGATGCTTTTTTAAACTCACTTTAATTTAGACAGAGACATTATTTGTTTAGACAAATCCAACAAAAAGATAATGTGTTTGTATGACTTCCTTCCTCCCTGTATCAACACATGAAATTTGAAGTTCATAAATGCTGCTGTGTTTGTAATTAATAAAAATATCTTCCAACACAAATTAGATTTTCATTGGCTTCTGATCAGAAGGAATTTTCAATCAGATCATAAGAAGTGGCGTAAACCTTTGATAATCTGCTCAGTAGGAAAATATTAGCTCCTAAAAACCATGTCAAAGCTTAATTTTATTGTTTTTCTCTGGTTGGAATAAATGCATTGTTTCTGCATACGATTGACCCATGTGGAGAAAACATCAGATGATGAGTTTCCAGGAGGGACAGAAACATGGAGCAGAAAAACAACCAGTTGTTCAATCAAGATCAGTGAAGCTGGAGTCAACGTGGGCAGTGATGTTGAAAATGTTGTTCCATCTTGGTCACCTTCCTCTATTGAAAAAATTTCAGTAAAGTTGGGGAAAAACAACTTCTTCTGTTATATTTGCAGCAAATTTGACGCTCCACATAGGCCAGAACATCTTTGTCCAAAAGATTGATGTTTTGGGGCATATAAACACATATATCTTATCCGATCATTTTATTTAGTGTCCACATAAACGATTAAGTTGATATAAGTCAATAATGTCGCTTCTGTAGATTCAGTGATGTTTACATTAGCAAGTTACGGAGGATTAAATAGAGGCTTGTATATTAAGAGAGTAACAGATGCCCAAAGGTGGAAGGTACATATTATGTTAAATACACAGAAAATAGATTAACAATGACATATAATGAAATAGAAATGACAAATAATCTAATTTTATGCTGATGAGCCACAGTTTTTATTTTTTTACTGAATTAAAACTAAACTAGCAAGGACGTGATGACCAGGTCTTTCTTTCATGGTTGGTAACCTTCAGTATCACTGTGATGTATGGCTGTGGATGTTGCATTTCTCTCCATCACGCTGAGTCACACACACACACACACACACACTTCAGATGACATTACATTGACTTACATTAATTTCCTGGAGGCTTGATTTTGTTTCCAAAGAGGAGGCAGGTCCCCACACTGTGTCTGTGCATACTCATGTCCCCACAACATACAGTAAGTAACTAGAGTCCAAACACACACTGCCCTTGACCTTCTCATTACTCACACTGCCTCTCTTGTATTGTTGTCATAAATCACTTGCACAGTTCCTCTCTTTTCTCTTTCGCAGACCTTTAAAGTCTGACATTACGTCTGAATGATATTTTGAAGTTTCAGTAATCAATCTGTGAGCTGTCAGCTGATGTGATCTCCTATGAATCACATTTAGTTGTTAGTTATAATAATTAGGATATATATGAAGATGGATATAATGGACACCCATATGTTTCATGAGTAGCGATTTTGAAGCTCAATGTTCATCTTGGCAGTGTCTTACTCCACCTAGCTAATTCAATAATGGGTAAACACTTTAAATTATACATAACTTTAAGGCTTGATATAATTTTAACACTTGAGCTATATAAAACTGGGAACGGAGAAATTTGCTAAAGACACCAGACCATTTTTTCTGTATCAGGCTGTAAACATGTTTATTTCTGCTCTAAAGCAGAACATTAAAACACACACTCTCTTTTGAAGCCAACCTCTAGTAGTCATTTGAGGTACTGCTCGTCTTGTAGCCCTGGAGGTTGTTGCTTGGTACAAATGCGATGTCCCTGTACTTAACTTCCGTCATAATCTTGCATTGTGGCTTTCTGTGATCCAGTTTGGTTTCCTGGTTTATTTTGTAATCTGTTTTCTTGTTGCATTAACTGTAAGTTTTACTTCCTGTCTTTGTCTGTTCCAGCCCCTGTGATTACAGTCACCTGTCTTACCTTATGTCTTTTGTCTGCATGCTCCTTCCCTCATCGGTTTTACCCGTCTCTCGTCATTCCATCAGCCCGTGTGTGTATATATGACCCTGACTTTCCCATTGTCAAGTCGTCTGTGCTATTACCCTGGTGAAGCTACCTCTGTTGAGTCTCCTCTGTTTTGTTCCCTGTTTGTTGTATCCTGTCTCCTAGTGTTTCCATTCTACTCCAAGTGATTTGAGTTTTTGTCTTGCTTAAGTTTGGATTTTACCTGCCTACCTGCAGTGCCTTTTGTTCTTGATTTTGTAAGTTTTTATCAAAGTTATTTTGTTTCCTCCTCCAGCCTCCCTTTGTGTCCCACTTCACCACCATAATGTAACAACAAATCTGCAGCACAGTGTTGTAGTGGTTAGTACTGATGCCTCAAAGCAAGAAGATTCTGGATTTGAACCCTGGGGCATTTCTGTGTGTAGTTTGCATGTTCTCCATGTTCTTCCTTTGCAAATGTCCCTGCAGGGTGCTTTCTGGCTACACCAGCTCCCTCCCACAGTCCGAAGACATGCTCATTAGGTTGATTGGTGATTCTAAATGGCAGGTGTGATTGTTTGTTTGTCTTTTTGTATTATTCCTATGATATTCAGCTGGGATAGACTTCCGTCTCTCGAGGATAAGCGGTAAATTTAAGGGAATATTCTACTTCTAGGACAAAAAGATCCTGATTTTACATGAATCAATTTTTCCCAAGTCTCACTGAAAATAAACACAGAAATTATCCCACAGTGAACATTTTACTAACTGCATTAGTGATACTTGTTGGCTCCTGTCTGTCCTCGGCTCGGCCAGTCTAATCTGATTATAATCTCATTTTAATCTCATTACTTCATCTAACAAGCGGCCTGTCGCTGAGTCACTGCCCCATGTCAAACAGACTGTCATAACACATAACACACAGTGGATAATACTCACACACACAAACACACCGCATCTGTGGGTTGTGGTTTTCATAAATCATTGGAAGGATTTAAAAAGCAGCAAACACATTTGGGAGAAATCAGTCAGTTTTCCACATATACACCAATCTTCAGTGTGTTTAGTAGATATTCTAATTGAACTGTGGCTTTTGAACTTTGTATGAACAAACTAACTTTGTGCGGAAAAAATACAAGGAAGATGTGCAAAGTAAAATCAAAGATTAAAACTCGTCTTTTTCTTTTTATAATTTAATCCTGTAATTAATTTTTTATAGGTCAAACCTAAATTTTAAATAAGCCCAAAATCATGGAAGTTTCATTTTAAACTTAGATGCTCAGGCCAGTTTGATCCATAGTCTGTTCCTCTGTTTTGTATCTGTGTAAAGAAGAATATTTAGGCTAGGAGACTCGCAAACGGGTATACAGTAAATACTTGTTTTGGTTGCTGGAGTGGGTGCCTTTCTTTTGCTGATCCTGTCAGTTATGATTACATACTGGTGATCAAAATTAAATTAGAAATTCCAAATCTAGAAATGCTCCAAAATAAAAACTACAATCAGACAAACAGTACATTTGGAACCATTTGCAGTAGGTTTGTATAGAAATCTGATGGAGGTATATAATATGTACACAATCATTTCACAATTTCACCATCAAGTGTGTGCATGTGTGTGTGTTTACACTCGTGGACAGTTAACAGCCAGTGAGTGGTGTGAAAGACTTTCTGACAAGCTCACGGGGTGAAGAAGGGAACAGATAACTGACATTAATGGACATTAATTAATGGTGTGATCAGAAGTCGTTACTGTTCAGACACAATGTGTGAAACAGACAGATGAGCAGGAAGCAGCGGCTGCAGCATTGAAATGGTCACACCACAGAACAATTCAGAGCATCAAAATAAAAATATCAGGTTTTTATCACTTACAGTGTGTGCGGACTCATGCTTCCTCTAGATACATGAGAAGGTCCGGACACACTAACCAACACTGGCAATGAAGCTGACTGGGGTGCTGACTGTGTCTTAACCAAAGAGTTGCACTTAAACACAACACAAGTCAGCCAACAACCAGCTGGCATATACGTTCTGTACCTACGTGGGAGGAAGACCTAAATACCAGCAGGTGGCATCAGTATGGCAAATAGTCAACCTTCACCTTAGTATTTTCACTGCAGTAAACATCTCTGATGATCAGCACAGTGAATGGCATTAAGGGTAAAAACATTATTTCCCTTAAAAGCAAGTTTACAGCGTGATTCCTTATATTTTAGCTAGTACTACAAAGCACGCTGGGACCTTGGATCATACTTGAGTAAAAGCTAGGATATAATAACAGGATCAAAATTTTTAACTAAACAAGGTTATCAGTCCATTATCAGTCACTTAGCTTCTTGACCCGCTTGTTCAGTGATCCTATCATTGGTCCAAATAATCAGCTAGTTTGATTTGTGTCAGCCGAGCTGCAAGAACAGTGCCAACATAAAGGCGATGCACACAAATGTTTGGGCGCCTCCATTTACACATAAACCACAGGATAAGGGACTGATTCCTTTTACATTTGAAATAATTACACCACAAAAATACCACCATAAACACCATGAATAAATAAAGTACATTTTAACCTGCAGTTTAAAATGTACTTTAATCTATTACAGTGGAACAACCAGCAAACAGCTCAGAGTTTCTGGTTGCTAGGGTAACACAATGGGCATTCCGCGAGTTTCCCAGGAACTTGTGGCTAGATAAATAGCAGAACCTGAACCATGAACTGTGACAACACCGTCTGTGAGTGTCATATCGAAAAGGAAACAATGGAAAAGATCGACATCTGTAAAACATCCACAACTGGCTTGTGTAACTCTCCTGGACTTATTTACAGGTCGATTCAAAAAGTTTCCAGAGAAACACCATGCTTATTCATTCATTCATTCATTCATTCATTCATTCATTCATCTTCTGTTACTGCTTGTCCAGTGAAGGGTGGGACTGGAGCCTATCCCTGTCAGCTGTCATCAGCCAAGATGCGGGGTACATCCTAGACAGGTCTCCAGTCTATCACAGGGCTAACACAGAGAGACAGACAACCATTCACACTCACATTCACACCTACAGCCAATTTAGAATCACCAATGAACCTAACCAGCATGTCTTTGGACAGTGGGAGGAAGCTGGAGTACCCAGACAGAACCCACGCAGACACAGGGAGAACATGCAAACTCCACACAGAAAGGCCCAGTCGGCCTGGATTCCAACAAAAAAAAAAAAATTAAATTCTTGTTACGGCAACAGCTCTGCAAACTAGTGGAAATTTGTGCTCAAAGTTCAAGAACAGAACAGGTTCTAGAAGCAGAACATTTGTGGTGGACAAGCAGCCTCACTGTCGTTGTGACAATGGGAGCTACATGTGCATGAATTTTATGTAATGCTAGCTAACCCATGGCCCGTGTTTTTGTCAAGTTACCAGACAGTTACAGGACTACAGCACAGGAGGAGGAAAGACACTGACCTTCAAGTAGCAGAGAAGTAATCAGGTTTGTGATCAGAATAAGAGATGCAAATATAAGTAACTATCTGGTGTGACACGATTAAAGTAACAGATGGAAATGTGACCAATGAATAACTCAACACTTTACTGCTGGGGCGAAATGAGTTCTGCAGCCTGCAGGGGATGCTAGCAAAGATCCGGGGTTTTAGGCTTCTTCCATTCATTTCACTCTCTAAGGGTTCACGTGTGTGTTAACATGTCACAATATGTTAACTGTGTGAAGTTTTGTCTGGGTCTCTGTTAGCGATCTGCTAGTTTAACAAGTCATTTGCAGCACTGTCCCTCTGTGACCCTCTGAACATGCATGTCCTGAACTTTAACCATCAACTTAACAATCAGATGGACAGATGAATTCAAATAGACAGAAATCAACAAAGAAATATGCTGCATTTCAGTTTTAGCAGCTCCAGAAAGGAGGCCATGCCAACAGTGTTGTTAAGGGCAACCATTGCAAATGAAGAAACATGTTGTCACGGTAACAAGGACTCTGTGTTTGTGCAAGTGTGTACGTGTGTGTGTGTGTGTGTGTGTTTTTAAATAGATCTTCCACTGCTGCTGCTCACAATTGATTTACTGTTTCCAATAGGTTAGATCTGGAAAGTGTCCACGTACATACACACACACACACTCTTCAGAGGATATTACACTGACTTACATTCTTTCACGAACCATAAACAGGAGTTGTCCAACTTTAAACGATGATTTATGCTCCATCGTCAAACTGAAGGTGAGTCCCCACAACGTGAGCAATATATACACAGTATTATAGAGTCTATCTGCTGTATGTACGCATTAACTGTGGCTGTAGCATCTTCACTCATTCATTCCTCCACATACATAATGGCCTCTGAGTAGTGAGCGGTAAATCGAGATTTCAGACATCAATCATGTGTCCACGCTGTCAGCCGCAAAGTCAATCCACAGTCAAGGCGGCATCTATAAATTGCAGCTTGAGTAGATTCTTTTGTACCATTGTGTATTTTTTTGAGAGTATATAGTGGATACATTCACTCCCACAGTTTGGAGACTACAATAAAAATCGCAGACAAGTGTGATTTCAGACACAGTTTGTAAAACATCTCCAGTCTACTACTATTTTGTCATGTGACTTAAATGGAGGCACAGATATCAAGAGCCCACCAATGATATGAAGTCACAAACTGTGAAAAATAAATGAGATAAATAATGTTGATGTAAGCCACAGTCACAAACTATTCTGCTATAAAAAGAGCACGAGATTGCTAAAAATCATGTAGTGTTAATTATTCCGTACGCAAACTTTTTTTCTATTTTAAAAGGATTACTTGAATTACGAAGTGGTTTGTAAATACTGTTTTTTCAGCATATATCTTGGGGTGAGGAGGACACGCATTCCGTAGCAATTAGGTGTGTTTCCATGCATCTGCAGCTTAAAATTATAAATCAGACTACTTTACAGTCATCATAGAAGGGTGGTATTATCTGAACTTTGAAGGTACCTTCGGAAGGTGGACAACTTTCCACAGTTTTTGTTTTTAGGTTCTTTGTTAGCTCCTTTAGGGTAGGTAGCCACCACAAGAGGCACCTTGACTGACGTAAGTGTATATTGATTGGTCAAACCCATAAATTTCTGTGTAACCATTTGTAAACTGGTTTGCAAAACGTCACCAATGTAAACAACAGCTCTTATCTTTTAAAAATGGAACATAAAGCAGAGACATGGACCAAAGTCCAGGCTTTATTGAGCCTATATTATATGTGACGTTTCTGAATGCTGTGCAAAACTAATAGACGTTGCTATACCAACCATTAGCCAGCTATTTCATCACTTCATCGTTCCTATTAGCAGTGCGAATGTGAACAGAAAAAAGAAAAACTCTCAGATGAACTCCACACTGAGGTTTTGGTCTTAAAGTGCCTCATTTTATGTTAATCAAAATGCCCAACAGACATATTTTTTGACCATTTGCACACCTTTTTATGTGCAAATTGTATCAGGTGGAAAGGTTTGTGCCTTGAACTGCAACATACATGAAGTCCCTGAGTACAAAAATCGCCGAGGCTTCAGAGAGATGAAAAGCTCAGCTCTGAAATGAAAACTGAAACTCAACATTTCTTTTGTGTCTTCTTCATCCACTCTCATCACCTGAGCTCTGATTGGAGCTCTCTCTCTGTCCTCTTCTCCTGTGATGATTTTACAACACTATTTTTTACTTACACCTGCTGTTTATCTCAATGAATCAAACAATAAATTTTGACATATTAAAATATAGGGGATGGAAATGAACATCAATTTGCTTTTTCTTTTGTCAGTTTTATCGAGATTCTGTCACAAATCACGCCATATCAGATGCAGCTCTGGCAACTGAAACGTCATAGGGATATAGAGTTAACAATCTTGACATATGCATCATACACACAACATACAGCTAATAAGCCACACATTTCCATTTGAATTGGTCTGAGTAAGGAACACATTTTTAAAGCAGAATTTAAATGAAATACGCACGGCAGTTTCATCTTTTCACGAACCAATGAGCTGCAACTGCACATGTACATTATTTGCACATAAAGCACCTCCTCCTGCAAATATCCAGTGTCAAAGCGTTGCTGTAATGTAGGCTTGTGTGCTGTACAAAATAAATAAAAATAATTGTTATTCCTTTATCCATCTGTGTTTGTTGCTGTGCACCTCTACAAAAGCCTAATCTAAACTTTTGTCTTTACTGACCATGCTGGCAGTGGCAGACACACACAGAGAGTTGGACCCCAGGGTGTTGTCCTGCGGCTCGGCTCTGAGAGGTAATTCATCACCTCTCTATTCATATCAGCTATCCTAGTTTCCCCTGCAGCACACACGCACGCACGCACACACACACGCACACACACACACACACACACACACACTGCAGCGACTGCATGCACACACAGCGGCACAACGGCAAACAGAGCACTGAATGCTAACACACACACAGACAGACAGGTGCAGGGCAAACCGTTGGTATTTAACTATAGTGCAGCTCCATTCAACAAGCCTGCGGCACTCAGCACTGCTGCAGCTACCCCCCCCCCCCCCAAAAAACAAAACAAAAAAAACACACACACACAGTGGCTGCTGCTGCTGTCACACTGTGGCTCACATTCACCACCCAGTCCTGCCAACTTGGCTCCTCATCAGGATTTTAAAGGGTCAGTCCACCCAAATCAAACATCCCCAGTTAGACCATCTGGACTGATCTGTCACTTACATTGTCTGTTCCTGCATCTGTGTTCACTCAGGATCACACAAAGAGCACGAGTGTCAGCTGACGGTCAGTGACATGCATCATAATTGATAACGCAGCTGAAGCAGAATCAGACATCAGACATCAAGACTAAAACCAAGAGAGCAAAATGTTACAGCTCATCAACCACAAATCAGTGGCTGGCTGGAGAAACATCACACATTCACATCTGACACCAGAGACTTAAGATGTTCTGATCAATTACTTAGATTGAGATCCAAGCTATTAAATAGCTGATCTTTCAGTGTGTCCCATTTCATGACCCCGTTGATACAATTACCAAAGATCCTTGTTCAAAAGATAAAACTGATGTGATATAATGTCAAACTATAAATTGTCTTGAAGCAATCAGCAGAACCGACTATTCACTTAGTTGCAAATACAGAGACATTCAGGTGTGTAAAAAAAGGAGTGCTTCTCCACGCAGAAAGGACTTGGACTTTGGACTTTAGTTAGTTAGATCTGATGATGCTACAGTGATGTCTGTCATTTTAACCGGAAGAGGCAACAGAGAAGATTCTAACAAATAACACATTTAAACCACAAATGTAGAGAAAAGTGGAACCCAGCTGTGGCAAATGAAAGAATCACATCCTGCTTTCATGGCGTTATTGTGAGTCTCTTGTTATTGTTTCTTAAAATGGTTTACAATTGTTTCTGCATTATCATCCTGTGATTCAATTAAATACTTGAATATAAAAAGAATTACGGAGCAGACTGCAGCCTCTAGGGGGAGCTAACACGGGTTTTAATATGCTGGACCAGTTTGCTGTTATTTTCTGCACTAGCCTACTTACTGTACTCCTTCTATTCTCACATACAGGTCTGAAGAACACTTCTCTCTTCTGCTGCTGCTGCTGCTGCTGCAGTGACCCAGTTTCCCAGCAGAAAAGATTCATGTTTCAATCTAATCTAATCGATCAATTTTGTTGTATGCGGTAGATTCCTGTAGTTCCTGTTCTCAGTCAGATTAGGTGTAATATGTTGAGGTATGTGAGTGGTGCTGTCTTTATCAAATTATGGGGGTACAATTTTCATGAAATACCAACATTGTTGCCATTTTGTCATTGTGGGGCTCCACAGCTGTTTGATGGTTAAAACATGTTAAGATTTGAATTTACAGTAAAGATTAAAATTATCGTGTTATGGTTATGATTAGGGTAAGGGGGGTAAGGGGTAAGGGTTTTCACAAAGATCTTTCTGAGGACCCATTTGGGTTTTACACCATTGGAGTGAGGACATTTGTGCAAAGTGAGGACATATGTGCAAAGTCCTCAATTCTTTACAAGACTGTTTGAGGGTTAAGAAACAGTGTTAGGATAAAGGTTACAATTAGGTTATGGTTAGGACTATGGTAAGGGTTAGGGTTAGGAACTTAGTTGAGATGGTTAGGGTTAGGGTAAGGGAATGCATTATGTGTCCTCAAAATAGTAAATAGTTGTACAAACGTGTGTGTATGTGCACCTGCCGTGCCTGACAAATGAAACCGATTCTCATCCTGATTCTTATCCTGCCAGGAAAATGCACCTCCCAGGCTGAATTCAATAATTAATAAGACCAGAAAATCATCAGAGTCTCTTTTCTCTCATTTTACAAAAACACCTGAGTGAAAACAGCTCTGTTCTCCTGGGAAACCTGTCTTGGTCAGTTCACTTTCTTTGAACTTTCTTTGAATTCCTCACTGCCGGCCCTCATAAATAACTCATATATCACACAAATCAAAAACTACAACAAACGAAATAATTACAACGATGTGGGAACTATTTTTGTCAAAGACACACACAGAAAAAGATTCTCAGTATAAATGAAATCATCTTCAAAAATTAAAGATGTATTCTACCATTAAATTGCAGAAAGTAGAATCACTAATAATCTAAAAATAATTTATTGAATTGTTAATGGAACCAAATCCCTTTTGAACTTGATTCACATTTTACAAGATATTCTTATCCAAGAGGGCCATTTAATCTGAATAATATGAGTAATATATATGTATTAGCTCAACAGGTACTTTGAAAACGCTCTTGATTTAAACCATCTAAATTGAGGGCCATCACTCTAGCTGAGTAAGAACAGAGGCATAGTTTTAGTCATCATGACCAAAAGCATTTAAAGATCAACAGTGCAAAAGACTTTTGCTGGAAACAGATGTCCAGTGTTCATAAACTTAGAAACAAATGGTTGTAGAAGCAGAAAAGAATGCATTGCAGCTGATGGACAGGTTGCTGTGTGATTCTCACATTTCTCCCACATCACTCCTGCCCTATATGTCGGCACACACAAGCCACTCAAAGCTGGAGGCAACAAGTCGGAGCCGCTTCTCCACAAGCATTGTGGGAAATGATAGAAACAAAGGAGGCAGATGAGCCGAGCTGAGCAAGGGAAGTTCACTCATTCATTTCTGGAATGTGCTGGATAATCTTAGTGACACTGAACAGCTGAAGGGATTTTTCTCCTTCCACACTGAACAACGCCGTGCGAGTCTCGACTGGCAGTTTTTTTCCCAGCATGCAGTGCAACTGGCCTCTTGGGTTCTGCAGTAGCATGGATGGATTACTGCCGATGTCATCAGACCGATGCAGACATTTTCTCGCAACAACACAGGAATCGCTACACTGCTGGCCTCAATAGGCACACGCATAAAAAGCTTCTGCACACGCTGCACGGCCTCGTTTCCAGCAGGTGGTGATCCTGGACCAAGTCTGCTTTACTTCTTGATTCATGGTCTCTTGGACATCTCATCCAGACCAGAGCAGGGAGGAAAACAACAGGAAGATGTCTTGTTCCGATAGATAGATAAATGCCTTTTTATTCCCATGTTCCCAGGAGAGCTACTGTTGTTACTTATTCAGAGAGGATGTGTTGATTTTAGATAGCATCAGTCAGTGTTAATACCCAACATGTTCTATGTTAACTGAAAAAGAGCTCCAGAAACAACCCTGGCCTATAGTAATAACATTTATTTACAACTAATATGCAAGAGAATTGTTGACTCATTAGATTTACTATAATATCCTCACCCACATGGTTTGGAGTCACTCCACTGAAAATTGATTATGCTCCGGCAAACATCTTTCGGGCCAAACAAGTCATTTGGATGTGCTCTATGCAGCGATGGACCGAAGAGTAACAGCGACATAGTCACACATGTCATCTCAACACGGCAGAGTTGAAGTCATTTGACAACAACATGTCTCTGATTGGTTGGAGGACAGTCCAGTTCCCTGCAGAGGTATTTTTCCATCTGTATTGGTTTAAACGCATCCCAAAATGAGCTCCAAATTTCTCCTAGTTGCACTACAATGTAGGGCTGCAACAACATATATATAAGGTTGATACTGACCCTGACTTAAAATGTTTATTTTTTTTTAACAAAGACTTAATAAAATGGATTAAATGACCTTCAAAAGCAGGACGAAGGCAATCGGCGAGCATTTCGACAGTAAACATACATTGGTTTCGGACCTCAAAATAAAAAGAGCGTACTATCAGTATTTTCCCCCTATAATATTTCTGTAGCATTGAAATCTGGCCTTTGACCATAAACTGTATATAAATATGAACAACTCGTCCCCACTTCCTTGCATTGACCAAAGTGACGCTAATTTCCCCGGGATATGGGCGGCGCCATTTGCAACTTTGGAGTTTCATCAGTTATATTTAGTTATATAGTAACTACCTAAAATGGCAGAAATCATCCCGGAAAAAATAAATAAAAATTGACTTATATTTTAGTGTTTTAGTTTGGCCAAGTCCCACCCACTAACATGGAGGGGGTGGAGATTAAGACCTATACTGCAGCCAGTCACTAGGGGGAGCTCTACTAGCTTTGGGTTCACTTTTGAGGAGCTGTTCTGTCGTCCATCTTTATACAGTCTATGGCTTTCACCCATCCATTCCATAAACCTCCATTTCTTCTTAATGAGCCATTCCATGGTGGGCTTGTTGGTGTGGTGTATCATTAATCTGCTGAAAGGCCCACATCAGGTTCAACTTTCAGGACAGATGGCCTCATATTGTTTTGAAGCGCTCTATGATGTAATAGAAACTGGTATCAAATGTTATCTTAACCTATAAGCCAAAAGAAACCAACCATCCCCATGTAATGTACTTATTTTTTCATTCGATTTAATTTTAGCACGACTGTAAGACTAATGAATGTACTGTACAGGGGCTGACTAACCAAACATTCTGAATATAATCAGGAATAACAGATCTATTTATGGCGCACACCTCTTTACACTACACTCCAACTTTTCTTGTGTGTTTGGCTCAGCCTTTAAGTCTGCTGTTCAGCACAGAGCTGGACAGACGTGCTGTGAAATAAAACTCACATCTTTACATCAGCTGGCAGCCAGAATATTCTCCATGCCATCTGTGTCCTGTGAGATCTGCTGCCAAGAATCAGCCTTTACGACAATACTTCACACGCCGCTTAATGTGCTTTTATATAACCAAATATTTACAGATTATCACGTGTTAAAATAACTTTCCCTCAGGTGAATATATATGGGAACAAAATGTTAACCTCAACTGAGATATGAGAGAGCAGAACAAAAAGTGGATATGTAACTTTTTAATATACATTTGATGCTTCAAAACTTTAGGACAAGGAATTTAACATTCACAGTTTGCTTTTATGGCAGCCACATGATCCTGACTTTTACTTACATGAAAATGACTTGTTGGTGTCACTGTGTCAGTCTTCATTCTATGTAAGTTATGTTTGTTTTTGGTCTAGAATGGATAAATAATAAGAGTTATATAAAGCCTAATTTTGCCTTGTAACATCTGGACTCTGATCTGTTTACGTTCCTGCTCCCTCTCCCAGTGACGTCAGTCTGCATGAGAGCGACTCAGCCGAGGAGCCGAGCGTGTCAGCCGTCATAAAACCACTAGCTCTTTCTCCTCGCCACCTCCCCAGGATACTGAGCTGTTGCCATGACAACATGGCATTTACCCCTCCTCCTCCTCCTCGTGGACCCCACTCCCCAGACGCTCTCCATCCCACCTTTTCCTCCACCACCACCAGTCGGCTTCGTGTCTCATTTCCATGTTGCCAAATATAACAGACAGACGGACTGACAGAGGGAGGGAGGGAGGGAGGAACATGATAATGTCTATGATTTACAAAACTGACACAGTGTGTGCCTCTCAACATCCAGGTCAGCTGGTGAATCAATACACCATCAGTCACCAAGAATGATTTCATCAAACCCCTGTCTCTCTCTCACACACACAAACTCTCTCTAATTGGAGTGTGTGAATTGTACGTGACTATGGTGAGCCAGAGGGGACAAATGCTATTAAGTGATTTAGAGTTTCAGTGAGTTCTTGCATTTAAACTGGAATGGAAAAGATTTAAGAAGTGATGTAATGATATTAAAACTTATTTTTAACTATAAAAAGATAATTTGAAGGATTTAACAACGACTGACTCTGACAAACTCTCCAGTCTTCATGGCCTGCAGTTATCCACTCCTACCTGAATGCATCATTCTCCAACCTGCCTGTGATACCTCAAATATTCAATCATTATAGCAGCTAACTCACCTGTAGTAGACCTACTATTGTCACCAACAGTTTGTAGCCTTAGTGCTTGGTCTGGAGATTTTCATTGTTTTCATTGTTATTGAAAATTCTATTGTTATATTGATAAAACGGAATTGTACTGAAACTGAGGAGACGTTTTATAAAAGATGTCAAACTCAAAGAGACGGATAGAGACAATGGCAAAGAATGTTTTACAATCAGGATTGTACAGCCAATGACTTCAGTCGCTAACTGCAGTTGAGAAAACTAAATAGTTCAATACATTTAAGAAATCAAGTTGATAGTATAGTGGCTAGATAGAATAGTAGCCTGGAAGTTAGCCCGACTTTGTTTCAACAAAATGGCTCTGATGAGTTGTGTGACTATGCACTGAGAGGATTTTTTTCTTTGCCAGTTGAATCATGACCCATAATGAAATGGTGTTACCAGACTCAACTTCATGCCAGCACTCAAAGTCTTCAGTTGTCATCACTGAAACAAGCGGAGGGCCCTAGAGGTTCTTTTTACCCTTCATCTTAACCTGGATTCCTGTCTCCTTAAGGGTGAGGGCTGCCTCTTCAAGCCACATTTCAAAAGTGGAACAAAGAAAACAATGATTGGGCTTTTAATTTTTTCTTTTTAATTTTTATTAACTCATATACAAGCTTATGTTTGTTGTACATGTATATGTGATCCTGATCAAAAAAGTGGTAGTAGTAGAGTAGGGGCATGACATGCAGCGCATGGTCCAGATAGCTGACATCCTATAGGCTATTGGTGTAAAGTGGTTGGTATCTTAAACTATTTAAATAATATACATTGTTTATGCAAAACACTTGATGGTTCAAGCTGAATCTCACCTAAGAAGCATATTTTTGGGAAATTAAATGGTGAGTCAAGCTGCTGACGCAGACCTGAGAAATGGTGACTGGTTTAAAACAGTGTTAAGACTCAGCTCTAAGGTCCAAACATAAAGGGGAGACGAACAACAGTCATATATATATATATATAGCTGAAGAGTGGCATCTTCTCTCAGTCCTCTCCAGCCATGCCTTTATTCTACACCTGGTTAGGTGTGGTTGGTTAAGGCAGTGAACAACATGCCCCACCCAAAGACACTTGCACTGCCACTATAAGGCCAGTGTGGGTGGAGAGGGACATAAAATATTTTTGAGATATTAAATCCAGGACGGACAGCTGTAGTCCTGCCACTGCACTTCCTTAGGGCTGCTTTTATGTAGTGTATGGTGAGTCATGCTGCTGACGCAGACCTCAGAAATGGCAGCCATGGATTAAAACTGATCCATGAGTGTTCAATAAACAAGCTGATCTATTGCCTTGATAGGCCCTAACATATTGATCGAGACACATTTAATCTTCCAACTGGGGGTGAGATTCATCTGAAGAATGTGAGAGACAGATAGTGGGTGGAAGTGGAGGTGAGGAGGAGTTTTTACTGCAAAGTACCGCTTTCAGGAGTGGAAGGATACCACACTTTCAGAAACAGTCTAAATAATCCATGATCTACTGATAGAACTAGGCTACTCAGACTTTTATAACACTTCACAGCGTTTACAACCTAATTATCTATAATGACACATCTGCAACTGCTGACCAGGAGTATGAAGAGTTGAAGCTTCAACACATCCTTCTTCAACCTTCTGAATTCATTAAAAAGCCAATGCATTTGTCTGACCGGTGCAACATGTCAGGCAGTAGTCAGAGCTGAGGTGCTTTCAAACCATTGCCGATAGTTTGCTGACTTCTTAGCTTCTGCACGCAAAGACATAGACACCCACATATATGGTGCATTCCCTAAAAAGTTGTCTCAACCTGTGGGGGCCTCAATTGGCCCAAGAGTGACTCAGAAAGACATATCAGAAGTTGTTGTTCATGATTTGTGAGGTTTCTGGCTAAGCATCCACTACTTGGCAGGACTCTGTTTCCAGGACACCGAACTGATGGGGTGAAACGACACACACACTCACACCCACACCTGGAGCAGCAGTGCTGCTGACCGAGCTCATTTACACTCTTGTTATCGTCATCAGGACACAGAGGACGAGATGTCAGCAGCTGTTTACAAAAACAGGGTCAGAGAGAGAGCGAGAGAGAGCGAGACCCCTTCTATATATCCTGTAACAGATTTCGCTTGTTTGGACTGGGGGGATAGCCTTGGTACGTCTTTGACTAGGCCGCCCAAAAACCTTGGATTGCCACTGCTGGAGTCAAACAGCTTCTTGTATTGTTATAAATCCTATAGTCTGAAAACGAGGTGTTGCAGTAACCTACATGTTTATGTGTTCTTATGGGGAGACATGCATAGGAATCGGTTTACATCTGAGGTCCGCTGGCTACATTTGTGGTAAATGGTAATGGTAGGCTTTCTACCTACTGGTACTGAAAGCCCTTTACAGTCACATACACATCTACCCATTCACTCACACAAGCACACACACACATTCACACACAAGTGCCATGCACTGGGAGCAACTGGGGGTTTAGTGTCTTGCTCAAGGACACTTCGGCATGTGGCACATTTCGAGTCATAAGAAGAGATACTTTGGTACCAAGTCGAAACAAAAAGTCTGAAAACATGACAGTACTTGGTTATTATGGTGATCTAGCTAGATGCCTGCACAGAAATAAGTAGAGCCCATAGAGCAGGAACTCTTCAGAAGACTCACAATAGACTCTATGACATGGAGGATCAGTGTCATGTGACAGTGGTGGTATTATGCTATGACTTTCCCAGGGGACTAGGAACCGTTGGAGTAAGGATCTAAATTAAATTCCAGGGAAATTATTTTACCTCCAAAAAGTTCCTGCAGGAGGGGCAGCAGTTCTCAAAAGTGCAGGAGTTTTGGCAGCTCTGCACATGTTTCCTTTCAGATCGTGAGTCCACTTCGCTACTACTACTTGTCTCTTTTCAGTCATTCACGTACACAGCTTGATTCTCCTCCCTGGTTCTCACTGTGTCGCTCCTGTATATGAATTTATAATTGTTGTATATTATTCTGCCTTACTGCCACCTACTGGACTGGAGCAGTTTGCTGTATAGTTGAGCAAAAGTAGAGGCACGTTTTTCAAAATAACTTTTGAAAAACATTTCTTGGACTAAAAGTTTCTTTAGTGTCAACAAGTGTCTCCTGTGTTTCTGGTTACTTTCTTAGAGTATCATTAGTTGTAGTTGCATTAGCTTAATAAAAGGCACCATCTCAGTTTCCTTGAGAGTGTTCTACATCCTTCTCACTCTTGACCTAAAATGCATCTTTTGTTAGTAAACAAGTCTGCCAGCCCCGCCTACTTAATTTGCATAGCATAATCTAATCTCTGTGTAGACAAAATGATAATTAGGACTCGTTCGTATTTAATACTAAGCGTTTCATGCAACAGCCCCATAATCACATGTCGTCATCTATATGATGTAGCCAGATACATTTCTCAGGTTAATAACAGGAAGATGGGGTCAGGAAGAAAGGTTTTAAAAGAAATTAGTGATCTACAGAACAGGGTGATGCATTCCCCTTTTCATTTCTTTTTCCTTTTTCTCTCTATTCTCTTTATCCATCTGAATGCCACAGCTCTGACTCCCGTGACTCCTCCACACCTACACCGCGGGAATAACATCACTCTTTCTGTTCACTACCATAACTGTCCTCCATCAGTCTTTCACTGGTGGATCGATGGGAGGTAACAGCACTGATGTGTAATGATGGTCTCCTCGTGGTCACGTGTGTTCAAATCACATGAGCTCGGGAAGCTAGTGTTACTAAAGCTTTCGCTAAAGTGCGGAAAAACAGCAGACGTTGTGTTCCTATTTGCATTACACTCACTCTTTGTCACAAAATGCATGTTTTTCAAACCATGAGTGTAACTGTGATGAGAGTAACATGTGAGATATTCATTACGATATGAATAGAGGCAAATAAGTCAGATCACCAGGCCACAGGAAGGTGATTTCAATGCTTCCTTGTCTTCAGTCTTAAACAGAAATATTCAAAGATCGCACCAGTTCTTTTGCAATTTTATTCCGTTTACTATACTTTGTGCACTTAACACCTACTAGGTGAGTAGCTTACTCACCTAGTGAGTTGTTTGCTTGTTCTACTAGTTTATATTGCTACAAATTATTGCGATCCACATGTTTCAGTTTGCATGAGCAGCTGCAGCATTGCAAATCCCTTGTAGTTTAATAAGACCATGTACACAGTGTGTTAAGTTTGCAAAATGGCTGCTGTAAATCAAAACGGACACTAAACCGGAGAAAATATCTGTGTGGCTCAACACTCAAAACCCATCAGAGTCCCATCATATCAAATGTTTGAACTGCCTTGTCACGTCTTGCAATATTTACTGCTTCCTTGCGTGAGTCGTGATTTTTCCTGCTTCAGCCTGAGGTGCTGCAACATAAATCTCTGTGAGGGTATTTTGCATTTTGCTGCATCATGCCCTATACAAAATCACTCAGAAAGCAGTGTAGGCAGCTCTGCAACATGCTGCCATGCCTCCGTAATCTGCCCCAGTGCAGTGTGGGATTTATTGGATCACACTCAGTCAGTTGAAGAGGCAGCGAGCAGCCGATTGTACTGTGTGATTTCATAACGAATCAGCCTTGTCTTCACTGCTGTCAGACTTGATCATTGTTCTGTGCCAGTTACATCATTTGCAAGCTTAAGGTCAGCTTTTTCTCACGATATCAGCTGTACCTGAACATCCCATGATTTAGGGCTTAAAAGATTTTTTTTTTCCAGCACTTTGATGCCTTAAGATGCCTCAGATGAACCCAAATCTGAGAGTCTGAGTCATCCTCTACGTACCTCACGTACAATCTACTTTACTTTTTGGCCTCACATATGAGAGCTTATAAGACAACGCAATAGTACTATTAAATCTTTCTCAATGAGTCATCACTGCGTTTCCCCAGCCTTCATTTCTGCAGGTCTGTGGGGACCCTCTTTTCTTCTTTCCGCTGCGTTTGCAGTAGAAGGAAGGCGATACTCTTTGTTCCAAAACGTGGTGCGAGCTTAGCAAAGCTCTGAGCGCTCCGAGCACCAAGCGAGGTTAAAACCATTTCAACTGTTAGCGAGAGTGTTGTCCTTCAAGCAGGTTTTCCACTGTTGCATAGCAACAGAGATCTCCATGACCAGCGCATCCCACATACAGCGGTTCGGTGCTACTTGTTACAAAGGTACTGCCTGTTAGATGCATGGGGCAACTGCTGCTGCCCTGCATCCTGTTGCTTACGGAATCACTTAGACATGTGTACAAAGAAGACCACCACAGACGGCAACGAGGATCCTTCGTCCCCTACACTTCCTGATAGGATGCTCCTAAGATAGTGTTGCCAGGCAACAAACCCACTTCCAGCGAGAAAACACTGTTCTTACTAAAAATGTATTCAAAGAGCAACAAAATTACAACAAAATAAGAGCACAAAACAAAAGAGAATCTGCTGAGCTACCTGGTAAGTGGTTACCATAGTGATTAGTACAGCAAACAAGTTCACCCTTACAGAGAGCACAGAGTGTTTTCTTTATAGTCTCATAGTGCACAACCACTTCTATTGCCTTGCAAAAAATATCAGTTACATAACACTGTTGAGTCTTTGCTCCACCAATTATCAGTATTAGAGATGCTGTAGTCGTTTAGTTCATCTGTCTCTGGAGTCTCACGCACTCCTGCTCTCCTGCAATTTATAAATTCCCACTACAACCTTCCACTCTGTAGCACCATTAGCTGATAAAAGGATGAATATTTATCAGTCCTGCACACCCACCAATCACACCGTCTCAATACAGAGAGAAAGCACATGCAGGGGCATCCGCTGCCTCTTCTTGTTTGGAGAAGGGAACACTTCAGTGGTAAACTTTGACAAGTTCACCTCTGCTACTTGTCTTGAGTCCTTTACAGTAAATCATGTTCAGCAAAATAAATTGCCTTAAACATGTGCTGCTTGCATTTTTGTGCCAGCAAAGAATCAAGCAAATAATATGTTTCAAGGTCTAAATTTAGCAAGCGGGCATTTATCTCTAGGCTTGGACAAAACCTGTGTGAGAAAAGCAGCATAGTTAGTAGCGATCAGAGTCAAAGATTAACACGAGTTTTGGTAAACCAGACAATAAGGAGACCAGCAGCTGGCCAAGCTAGCGGTTTTAAATTTAGTAATAGAATGCTATATTAACACATGCCCCACAGCTTTTCAATAATAGTCTCAAAGTTTAAAAGAGTATGTTGCAAAATAGCTCTAAAGGGGATTTAAATGTACCTAACCTCCTAAAATGGACTGAACTGTGTTTAATATGGTATCTTGTGCCACTTTCTTTCTAATAAATTAAAATGGAAGCTAACAATAGCCCATGATTAAGGAGTCGGTTTTACCAATTTACCTGAAAAAATTGTCTGTGCATAGTCTGGTTTGCCTTCTTCTCGTGTCACCTTAGGCTTTGGTTGTATTAAAAAGCAGAACTTACGATTTGTTGTGATGCAGGGTGTGGGCGTGGTGGTTGTTGGAGGCATTTGCTCTGTGCAGGCGCTCAAGCCTCTCTTTCTCTTTCTCCACAAAGTTGGTGTTTGTGCCGGTGCTGGTGGAGGGCACTCGAGTCAGTCGGCTGTGGGCCCGCGGCTGATCCCTGGGTGGGATCGGTGGAGGGGGAGGTGGAGCCGGGGCTGAGGAGGAAACCGGAACTGGGATTTGGGTTGGGACAGAGATAGAGGTTGGGGCTGAAGTTGGAGGAGGAACTGGAATAGCAGTTGTAGCAGTGCTGTTGGTGCTGTTATAGGAGTGGTGGGTGGAGGAGTGGTGGTGGTGCTGCTGATGATGCTGGTGGTGGCTGTGGTGAAGGGAGATAGAAGAGGGAGGCTGTGGAGGAGCCTGGTGTTGGCTGTTGTGGTGAAGGTGATTCTTGCTAGAAATGGATGCTGATGTTGTCTGAGTTGGAGGAGGTGGCGGAGGGGGAGGAGGGAGTGGAGGCTCAGGAGGAGGAGCAGGTGGAGGAGGAGCGACCGGTTGCCGGTCCAAACGCAGGTCTTTGTTCTCTTGGCTGAGACGGTCCAGTTGGACCTCCAGCTCCTCAATTCTGCGCCGTTGGGTTTCCAGAAGCTTCTGCTGGCTCTCGATGATGTTGTTGAGTTCAAGAAGGTACTCCACAGCCCGGTTAGGGCTTTCTGGACTGCCCTGGCCTGGGCCTTGATTAGCATCCATAGCTGGTCTGAGATTTAACAGCCAGGCTAATGGCTAGGGGAACTCAGGCAACAGCTGGGGAATGGCCTAGAGACTAAGGTTTATAATGCTAAATATTAATCTAAAGAATCTAAGTGGCACAGTTGATTAGATGCAGGTAGTACTGCCAGCTACCAGCTACCACTGAGGGAAAATGCCTCTAAACTTCTGCACTAGAACAAATGCTGCCTGAGTCACAGCTACAGCAGGTGCAGAGCCAAAGACAAACTCACTGTGTTATAAACCACAGGGGCAAGCAGAGTGGCAACACAGGCAAATGAGCCAACAGGTCAAAAGCTAAATCTAGTCCAACTGACTAAACAACTAAGAACTAAAAGCTAATTATTGTTCAGAAACAGCAGAGCTGCCTCACTACGTACTCTACAGTCTAGTCTACAACCTAAAACCTACTCTCTAAAAACTACACCCTATGGCCCTGCGCCCTACACCTTAAAAATAAAAGTACCCTTCACCCTCCCCCCCACCAGAGGTAAGTGGGGGGGAGAGGACTTTTTCTTCTTTGAGAACTGATTTGAAGATCAGGATGGACCTCGTCCTTGAGGGCTCCAATCAAAGAGTTTTACTGAGCTGCTGACCATTCCCTGGTTCCGTCAGGTGTTGCTGTTGGGGTTCAGACCCATTACAGTCAAAAACAGAACAAATATCTCAGTCAGAGATTATCTTCTTGTCCCCAACAGATCTGTTTGTCTTCCTGTTTGTCAGTGAATCAGTTGTATCCACTCTCCGTGCTCCATGTAGCAGATCAGAGCACGGGTTTCCAAGAAGCAGGTGTGGAGACTGCAGTTGGCAGAGGATGCATTTGTCCCTCTGTGTTGAAGATATTGCACATTATCATCGCTGACTGCAGACTGTCCAGCACCAGTGATGCAATTTCTCTCAGCCAGTATCAAATGTGTCTTGTCAAGTGTGCTGCAGGAGAAATGCAGTCTGCACCACCAGCGTACGAACTTCGTGACTATACACCAGCTTTCCTATCCAGCCCAGTAATATAATCCTGGGGTCAGAAACCTTGTGGTAATTTTTCCAAATCAAACAGTCTGGAAAGTTTTATGGGCAAAAAGTTCAGATCCTCTCCATCATCAAAAAGATTTAACACAATGCAAACCTCCACAAAATGAAAATGCAAAGTCTGTCAAAAATCATCTGCTGACAAACATGGAGGAGGAGAGCTTCACTTCTTCCTGGTCCATGGGTTCAGGAGCAGGACTCAACCTATCATCCTGGTGTCGGTCTGTCAGAAGAGGCGATATGGAAAGGTTGAATGTCATGTCAGATGTTTGTCTTCTTCCTGGATATGATGAGGCCTCTGGGATTCACCATCATTATCATTCCGTTGGATGATTCCAGATCCTTTTTCATGTCATCCATCCGTTACATGAAAAAGAAGAAGAGAAGGTTTAGATGAGAAGAAGAATCAATAGGAAGCAACTACGATACTTGTTTCTGGAACAGACACCTGTTTCTTTTCCTCCTTTCATCTCTGTTCTCCCTTTTATCTTTACCTTCTATATTTCAGTTCTCCCTTTATCTTCAATCTTTCTCTGCTCTATTACTGATATCCCTTTTGTTCCTCTTCAATCTGTTGTCTTTCTCTTCTCACATGATGTTTCTTATCGTAAACCCTTTCTGCTCTAGTATTGTATTACGTTTTCACCAAGATCTTGTATTGATGATGGGAAAGTCTGACCACTGCACAAAGTCTTCTCCAGCACATCCCAAAGATTCTCAATGGGGTTAAGGTCTGGACTCTGTGGTGGCCAATCCATGTGTGAAAATCATGTCTCATGCTCCCTGAACCACTCTTTCACAATCTGAGCCCCATGAATCCTGGCATTGTCATCTTGGAATATGCCCGTGCCATCAGGGAAGAAAAAATCCATTGATTGAATAACCTGGTCATTCAGTATATTCAGGTAGTCAGCTGACCTCATTCTTTTGGCACATAATGTTGCTGAACCTAGACCTGACCAACTGTAGCAACCCCAGATCATAGCACTGCCCCCACAAGCTTGTACAGTAGGCACTAGGCATGATGGGTGCATCACTTCATCTGCCTCTCTTCTTACCCTGATGCCCCCATCACTCTGGAACAGGGTAAATCTGGACTCATCAGACCACATGACCTTCTTTCATTGCTCCAGAGTCCAATCTTTATGCTAATGCTATCCTAGCAAAATGAAGCTTTTTTTTCCAGTTAGCCTCACCAATTACTGGTTTTCTTAAGGCTGGGGCTGTTCAGCCCCAATCCCTTGAGTTCCCTTTGTATTGTACATGTGGAAATTTCACTATTAAACATAGCACTGAGTTCTACTGTTGATTTCACCAAGTGTTTAAGTGATCGCCGATCACGATCAATAAGGATTTTTTTCCGTCCACATTTCTTCCTCGAAGACAATGGTTCCCCAGGAGACTCGTACCTATTTGCTTAGTTAAATCCAGGTGACTTTTTTTTGGGCCAGGTACTGTATCTTCACCCATTTTTTCCTGCATTGGTTTCCTACTTCCCAATCTCAACTAGTTTGCAATTTGTGTGCATCTCCGCAGATCTGAAGACAACACATTTCAAAAAGACCAAACAAGCAAAGCTTCTGGTTAGCCCTAATGCACAAGCTATTGTAAACAGCAGTGTCTCTGAATCCTTAGCAGTAGGACACTGTAGTCCAGCTGCAGACCTCAGAATCACCAAACAAAATCTAGATTTGGTCTGGTGCTGTCCATACTGACACTTATATCAGCCAGTTGGAGACCATCCGAGCTAATTTTCAATATCTAGAAGGTGTTTAAAACAGGTGAAGACCAAAATACCTTTGTACATTGGATTGACCTACAACCGTGCATTCATTGGTATTTCAAATTTGCTTTTAAAACCAGAAAAGCTAGAAAAACAACTGTTATTTGATTTTATTTTTAAATCCCAAAACAAAAAAAAATGATTTTTTGTATTCAGTAGTCTAAAGCAAGAAAGAGAAAGTTACAATTTCACTTAATTTTCTTTCTACTATGTGATTTAAAACATATAAGTGCAACAAGTCAAAAACCAATAAACAACCTTATTTCTTTCAATGAATCCAGAAATTGCCTACATCTGGGATTGGCGGCAGTCCTTACTTGTACACCGCTCTCACAGACATGGATCACTACAACAGCCCAGGGCATTCAGCACAAGGTCTGTATAATGAAAGTGGTTCAGCAAAAAAGTTATTTGATTTTTTTTTGTGCTATGATCTGGGGTTGCTGCAGTTGGTCAAGTCTAGGTTCAGCAACATTATGCGTCCAAAGAATGAGGTCAGCTGACTACCTGAATATACTGAATGACCAGGTTATTCCATCAATGGATTTTTTCTTCCCTGATGGCACGGGCATATTCCAAGATATCAATGCCAGGATTCATGGGGCTCAAATTGTGAAAGAGTGGTTCAGGGAGCATGAGACATGATTTTCACACATGGATTGGCCACCACAGAGTCCAGTCCTTAACCCCATTGAGAATCTTTGGGATGTGCTGGAGAAGGCTTTGTGCAGTGGTCAGACTCTCCCATCATCAATACAAGATCTTGGTAAAAACTTAATACAGTACTGGACGGAAATAAATCTTGTGACATTGTAGAAGCTTATTGTGCCACAGCAAATGTGTGCTGTAATCAAAGTTAAAGGCAGTCCAACGAAATATGGTATGACTTTTTTTTTTTGGTGGCAACTTTTTTTTTGTTTATGATTTGCCCTGTTCTGGCTTCTTCCCCAATTTTACAGCAGCTTTTCCTGATGGGCTGATCACTGACATAATGTGATATTGTGATATTGTAAGAGTGTGTTTATTTGCATTCCTCTGTTGAGTAGTAGCGATAGAGATTGATGTAGCAGTACAAGTTATCCATGTACAGACATAATAACACTTAAATAGCCAATGTCGTCAGGGGACCACAGAGTAGACACAAAGATGACTTGTTACAGATTGTTAATGGTAAACAAGAAATCAGCTAACATGAACTCAACATCAGCCTCAAATTAAATAATGAAACAAAAAGGTCCAATTATCCAGCTGGCTAATGTCTATGCCTCTTTCTCAACATTTTCTTTACTTCTTGTTGATGTTCCTGGTACAACATTTTGTTCTTAGAAGCCACAATCAGTCCACATGCAGTCATTCCCACAGCTAATCAGTCACAGAACTACTACTGGCGCTGGATCACGTCTAAAATGAATCCCAATAAACCCCACAACAGGATTTTTGTAAGTTTCTGAGTTCTTTATTCTGCCTTCTGTTCACATTCAGAAGGCAGAGGAGCTTTGGATTTCTTTACTTGTTTATGCAGCAGGAACAACACTTAGTTTTAAAGAGGGTTGGAGGTTCTTCTTTTCAAGATCAAAACCACAAGAGGAGAAGTGTAAAGAAAGGACAAAACCACGGGTTCATCTGCTCTAATGTTAGCACGCCTACCTACGTTCAGCACCATAGAGAATGGGCATGGGCAGTTACCATGGTCACTAAGTAAGAAGGTAGTCAATACACCCACTAACCATCACAGAAATAAAGCCAGAATGTCACTTAAAAGACATTCGTTGATATCGCCTGAAAGGATTTGTGGGTAATGAAGTCCATGACATTCAAACATTTATTCATTTATCACCAGTTGTCAGTTGGGGTCACTAATATGCAAATTTGCTGCTTGAGAAAAAAATAAAGTTTCAGCAGTACATGCTGCACCATCAAAGCCAACACACACATGCACACAAACAAACGCACGCAGGAAATGGCTAGCCTTCTGGTCTCTGTTGCAAAGCGTCCAAACTGTTTCAGCTTTTATATCTCTTCCCATTAAGCACATTCAATTATTCATGACTCACTAACTGACCAGCATCCCTCTATGCCTCTCTCACTTTATCTCTCTCTCTCCTGTTGTCCCTGCTAGAGTCTCTCATCCTCCCTCTGTCTCTGTATGTGCAACTCTCTGCAGATAGTTACTTCATGGCAGAATTGTCTGTTCTAAATTAGTGATATGTTCAAACTTTCCGACCATTAGTCAGCCTTAGGTCAATAACCACAGATAAACAATATATTCATTGAGGTATGTGTGAGGTATTGAAATATGTTTCTAACCACTGTTGAAAGAGCATCATTATTCTTGGTGCACACTTCTTTATTTCAGGCTACAGCCTTTGTTACAGTCGGCCAGTGCCACATGATTATTTTCATTGACCAAATGTGAATTCTGTTGGAATATGTTTGCCTCTGACATCTGTAACCTTAATTAAACCGCACATACAGTTTGTGGTATAGATCTCAAATATTATTTATAAATTTCTCTTGCTTTTCTGCACCAAACATTCAGACAGCAACCATGTTATTTAGTCACTGAACTGTTTTGTGAAAGATGGAAGTAGGTCCAACAAGAATGGACATAATATGTTCCGATTCCAACTGTCATTGAATTTAGCATTAAAGGGTAATTATTTAATGACTGAATGCTCATGGAGGGAGCCCATTCAATAAAATTGCAAAACTGACACAAAAAAAACAAAAAAAAACAAAAAAGGAGTTTGTGTTTGACTGTGTAATTAGCTCTGGGTTTCAAAGACTAACTACCTTTAAATTTAAGATTTGTTTTTTTATTTGCGTGGACACGTCACTCTCTAGCCATTAGTCATCAGAGTTGCATCAATTCAGATTTTCAATCACTAAAACTATCAGTGTTCATAGTAAGCTCACAGAAATTAAATGCAGATTTTTAGAAATATTTCTATAAAAAAGATTTGGGATCGTAGAAACTCAAGTCACTGTAACTGCCTTCAGCACCAACTAACATAGGATTTTGATATCTATTGTAAATGAGAATCCTAAAAGCCAGAAAACAAATACTTCTAATAAGTTACAACCTCATCTTCAGTACATAATCCGTGTTTATTTGTACAGAAATACACATGGCCAGTTTAGCCAATTTGGCCCCAAAGACAGGAATTCAACTGCAGATGGTGTTCAATTTTCTGAAATACATTGACTATAACTGTGCTGACAAAGTTGCGAAAGTGAAAATTCCGATCATTAAAACACTGCTCTATTCCGCTAAATGTGTTCAAAACCTTCACAGGGTACATTTAAACCTTTTCTTGTGGTGCCTTGTCATAATTTTCCAAAGCCCTCGGCTAAATTAGTCATTTCTCTTTTTGGTTTGTCCATCTGTCCCACATGCAAACATATTACGTTTTCTGCATGTGGTAGAGCACCGCGAGAACACCACATTCAAGAGAGCTAGAGCAAATCAGTTTTGGTATTTTTTCATTTTAAACGAGGCTTTTAGAATTGACTGTCTAATCACTTCAGATACGGACACTGGCTGGTGAAGAAGGAACATTTAGCAGCTAAGGAGATGACTATCTTTCCTGGTGAAGACCAAAAACAGAGCTAAAAGAGAGTGAACATTAGACTGGCAATCGTGTCACAGAAAAAACACTTCTGGAAATAATAATAATGCTACTACATTACAGTAACGGTTTGTTACCAAGTTCAAACACAACATCAACTAAACAGGATCTCATTGTTGTGTTCACAACTTGTTTCTACTGCCCCCAAGTGGCATATGAAATAGCGAATGGAGCTTGATGTAATACAGCACTATATGGTTTTGCTGCCTTACTGTATAATACTATATAACTGTATATATTACTGTATATATGCTGTATATTGTAGCCTCCAAGTGACCTAAAAATCTGCTGGCCACAATTTTTGCAAAATCATGAATTTTCATGCGCAAAACCAAAACCAAAACCAAAACCATGGACCTTTATTGTCTACTGCTTTCATATGAAAAATGCCTATCCAGAAAATAGCCATTTACTCCCCGATGTAATTATACTAAGTTACAAATTTTAAACTGAAATAAATCTTCACTCTTTGCTCTTCATATGCACACAGAATTCATCAGCGTGTAGGCGGTTTGAACAGTTTTTTCCCCTTGTATGATCTTTTATATAATTTCCATTCAATTTAGCAGAAGCAAGACTATTTTAATTGGCCAATTTTACAGTCATGTTATCTACCATCCACACACACACACACGCACACACACTGTGGTTCATGCAACCCACACATATTTTACACACACAGCAGCTCACACAGCCTCCTTCCATTTGCACACACACATAAACGTGTAACACATCACATTCAAACATATGCATGCATCACACACACACCAAACAGCTAACACAGGTTGCACATGCACGTACGCACACACTCCACATAGCGGTCCCTGTGGCCTATATACCCAACAGTTACATACATGTCACACATATGAATGTGCGCACACGGACACGATGCAGCATCCAGAAAGCAGAATAAAAACCAGGCACCGGAGTCTCACAGGTTTCAGCAGCTCCTGCAGAGGTGATGGAGGGATGAAGGTGGAGGAGGAGGAAGAGGAAGGGGAGGAGGAGGGAGGATTATTGATCCAAGCTCATCCCTCTCTCCCCTCCTCTGGTGCTGTCACCATCATCTTCCTCAGAAAAAAAACACACACTCCTGCTGCCTCTCCGCGGTTTTCCCCTCTTCTTGCTCTTCCTCTTGATCAGTCTATGATCATTTCAGTGTCTCCTTCTGTCTTTCTCTTTTTCTTCACATATTCCTTTGCTCGCCTTAGTGCTACTGCTGCAGGCCAGGCTCCTCTCCTCCTCTTCCTTTTCCTCCTCCTTCTTTTCCCTCTTTTTCTTCTTGCCGCCGAGTCAATCTCTTTCTAATTATCATTCCTCTGCGTCTGACAGGCAAGTGATCCGCTGCTGCAGCGCCGATGATCCCCCTTCTCCATCTGCATGAGCAAGTGTACGGACGGTGCTTTGGTTATTACCACTGGTGAAATATTAGGATATTTTTTCCTCCTCCGCTACGTTGCCGTAGAAAGAGGAGGAGAAGGAGGAAGGACGGAGGAGGAGGTGTCAAGTCCAGACAGGCTGCCTGGATGGATGGATGGATATAGAAAGGAGAAGGAGAAAGAGGGGAGGAAGATTGTGTGTCGGTGGCAGAGAGGAAAAACGTGCACCATCACACAGCGACAAACACCGAAAACACACCACTGCTCCACTGCACAACCAGCAACATTACACTGATATCACAGAGGATGTTAGAGGCTGAAAGTAGGTCTGCAGTTTCTCTTTATTTTAAGAGTGGAGATCCATTAACAAGTTCTATCCAGGTGACATTTTTCCCCTGCACAGATTAGTGCCTTGGTGAGCCCCTGGGGGGCCCTGTTGTGGTAAATTAATGATAATGTTCATTACTATTCATTGTTTTCAGAAAAAGAGGACTTAAAAATGACAGGCAGAATTCCCTTAAAGCTGCAATAGTTGAGTTTAGTAAAGTGTAAACATGTTGTGATGTTAGTGCTAGTTTTTGAACTTCCTTTTTATTGTTGATCTGGAACAGAGGTGGACAGAGTACACACCTTCACTACTTGAGTAAAAGTACAGATACTCCTTGTCAAATATTACTCCAATACAAGTAAAAGTAGCTTAGTCAAAATATTACTAGTAAAGTACTAAAGTATTTGCTTAAAAAAATACTTAAGTAAAAGTATTTAAAAAGTATCTCAGGAAATACAGGAAAGGAAAGTAGCTTTATTGTCATTATACAATCCACTCTACAATCCACAGCCTCACTCTTTCTCTTGCAGACAGCTTCTCTCTCTGTCTCTCTCTGACTCTCTCTCTCTCTTTTTATACAATTACGTTTAAAATGTTCATCAGCAATTTAACAAACGTTAAGCAAGCTAACGTCAGTAGCTACTTTACATACCGCGACGTGCTTTTTCAGGTTGGAAGACGAGTTCTTGTAGGCCGTGATATAATTTGTTCGGTAAGCACAACAAACATTTAAACTGAAACGAATCAGTTTTTGTGGCAAAAATCTCAAACATGGGTTTGAGATAAGGCCACGGGTGCTTGGTGGGAGTTTCTCCAGGTGTTTCTCCAGTTTCTTCCTGCATTGTATGGATTGTATGGCATGACGTAGTACAGGTACGGCAATACGACGAAGACAAACCATATGCGAATTAGCAGAAACAGTTTATTTTCTCAGAATTTTGAAAAAAAAAAAAATAAAATAAAAAAATAATCAGCCGACGTAAGCTCAAAAGGAGCGAGTAACGAGAGCATCAACAGAAATGTAGTGGAGTAAAAAGTACAATATTTGTCCTTCAAATGTAGTGGAGTGAAAGTAAAAGTATCCCCCAAAAATAATACTCAAGTAAAGTACAGATACTCGAAAACTGTACTTAAGTACAGTACTCAAGTAAATTTACTTCGTTACTGTCCACCACTGATCTGGAATCAGGTTTATGTCCACCTGATGAATGCAAGTCCAGTGCTCTATCTTTTAGCTCTGTTTGTGGTGCTTTTTTAGAGCTTTTTGAAAGCAGTGCCTCCCAAAGAAGCAAGGCCCTCAAACACCTTGTTCTGTCCAATTCAAATATCTAAACCATTTATTTATAAGTGAATTTCATTCGCAGTAAAAAAATAAATAAATAATCGTGTCCTTATAGGGCGGCACAGTGGCGAGGTGGTTAGCACTGATGCCTCACAGCAAGAAGGTCCCGGGTTCAAATCCATGGGCCGACTGGTCCTTTCTGTGTGAAGTTTGCATGTTCTCCCTGTGTCTGCGTGGGTTCTCTCCGGGTACTCCAGCTTCCTCCCACCATCCAAAGACATGCTCATTAGGTTAATTGGTGATTCTAAATTGGCCGTAGGTGTGCATGTGAGTGTGAATGGTTGTCTGTCTCTCCGTGTTAGCTCTGAGATAGACTGGTGACCTGTCCAGGGTGTACCCCGTCTCTCACCCGATGACAGCTGGAATAGCCCCCCCCCCCAGGAACAAGCAGTTACAGAAGATGAATGAATGAATGAATGAATGAATGAATAAACCACTGTAATGGCCTAACCTTTGGGGTCTCCAATATTTTTCTTCAATTAATGTATTGTGCACCTGTACGTACAGTATATGTCAAATTCATATTTGTGAAACTTCAACCAAACTTTTGTTGTTTTTAGTGGAAAATATCAATAAAATTAGACAAAGATCTTTATCCACTTTTAGTGGTTATCACTAGAAACCCCCCCTAACATAAAAGTAAGGAAGCCCTTTAGGTACAGTATAGCCCGTCTTTCTTTTCTGATACTGTTAAATCACCATCACCTTCACTTCTCTCAGACATGTTGTTTCATTCACAAAAAAATGCTGCTGCTACTGTAGGGAAAACTAAGGTGAGCTGGATTGAGCTAGTCAGGTAGCTGCTAGTTTATCTGACGAAACCATGAACCAAGTCACAGAGGCTGAGAGGCCATGGCGGTCTGGCAGTTAAGAGTGACCATGCAGGTCTATAAATTATCCATGTAAAGTGATGATACTTTAAACTCGAAACCATAATATTTTAAACACATATACACATTTAATTTTAGAATAGATAGTGTAGCAACAGATCAAGGTAAACGTGTGTTGTATTAAAATGTACCTGAAAGGAATATTTTTCTAGTTTGTATTACTTGTGTATCGTGTATTACTATTTTTCGCTTGTGGTCATTTTGCATCTGTTTGAGGTTGTTTTGCGTCACTTAGAGGTCTCCGTTTGGTTTGTCTTTGTCGTTGTCCCCTCAGCACCAGATAAGTTTACTAATAGATGGCAATAAATCCAGGTAAACCTCTGTTAAATTAAGGGCTGTCAACAGATTAAAACATTTAACTGAGATTAATCACATGATGTCCGTAGTTAATGCGCATTAACTCAAATTAATCACACTTTTTCTGTCTGTTTTAAATGTATGTGGAAGGGATATTTTCCAAGTTTGTATTACTCTTTTTAGTCACTTTGTGTCCCTTTGAGGTTGTTTAGCGTCCCTACGTCCCCAGGATCTGTCCACTATGGGTCTATTCAGGAATCCTTCCATGCGTTTATGTGATCACCCCTTCCCTTACATGTACAGAGGAAGCACTGGACCAAGAGTTTATATAATACAATAAAATCTGAGACTCTTTGAGATACAACAACTCTAAAATGACTGAACTACAAGCCTTGTAAGTGCATCTATGATCTCAGGACATTATATTGTTTGTGAGACACAGTCGGTAGAAGTAGAAACCCTTTGCAGGTTGTATAAAACTACAAATATTTAAATTACACGAGGGTGGATCACAACACTATGCAGTGACAGTGATTACTAACAGCTCCATTCAAATGCATGAGGACTTCGTTAAGCTCATATGGAGGCTGCGTCAGGCCCACACACTATAGAAACAATATAGACGATCAATGCAGCAGAGATGATCACTGACAACACTGCTGCTGCTGCTGCTGCTGGATCACAGACGCAGCTCTGTGCACGCGTCTTCATGCCAATATTTCAGGCTGTGCTCTCATTCTGTCTGTTCCTGCTCTATATGTGACAGGAAAACCAATTAACCGTCGGTGCTAATTAACGACGACAGCTCAGTCGACAAATCAGGATCGGCGAAGAAGAAATGGTTAAAACAAATGCTTGCGAATGAATTGCTTGTAAAACCGTCGGCTGGCGAAGTTGAGGTTCCCTGATGTGTGCGGACATTCAGCAGAAAACACACAAACGATCAAACACACCGATCAGATGTGTGTTGTGCAGATTTAAAGGCAAGACAGATTGAAAGGTCAGACAATAACTCACCTCTGGCTGCAGTTCGTGCTCCGTCCTCTCCTGTAAAACAAGAATAATCCCCATCACACACACAGACTGTGTCACCACGATCTGCTGCTGGGAGATGTGGACGCACCGACGCAGACGGACCCAAAGATCGTCGAACCGCGACGAGATCTTCACTCTGTTCCTGGAAAAGGGGTCAGATCTCACAGCTCAAACAAAGACACTTCACAGGAATAGGACACACAACGCAATGGGAAGTTTTTCAACTCACAAACATTCAGATGAAGCATAATATGAATTTTACAGTTAAGGCTCAGACGTTAAGAAAATCTCTTCAACCTGAAGGAAGCTGTGCACAGGGGATGCCCTCACAATCTGACAAATTGCAAAGAAGAGATGTTTTTAATTTCATCTTTTTTTTCCTCTTAAACACAACGTAGGTTTTAGTTGTTAGTGCGTAGTTTAGAATTTTTTAATTAAATATGCAAACAGGTTGCTCGTAGAGCAAAAAATAAAAAGCTGTGTATAAATACACTGAAGCTTGAAATCCTAGGTTCTAATCCAGGAACAAACAAATCTAAGACATACCTGAGTATCTCAGTCACGATTCTGCTTTTGTGTTTGCTTATGTAAACACCACATTCCAGTTTGTGGTGTGGTGTGTGCGTCCACAAGAATCAGCATGAAGTACTTTTAGCCATCTTATTGTGACTTTTTGTTGAGGTGTGTAAGGAACAGAACCAAGTCAGCATTTGACCCGCCTCTCGCCTGATGCCAGCTGGGATAGGCTCCAGCTCTTCCTCAACCCTTCACAGGAACAAGCAGTTACAGAAGATGAATGAATGAATGAATGAATATAAATGTAAATAAAAAGGAAGCGGATGCGTCATGTCATTGTCTTCATTTTGACCAATGATCATTTAGTATTTATGTCTTTATCACCGTCATAACTTTGGTTAAATACTGATTTATTTCTTAAGTTTGTCCAGAACTTTAGACATTCTCTTGCTAAAGGAGATATGGCTGAAAATAACATCAGAGTGAGAGCTCACCGCTTTTCCCCACTCTCTGATGGCTCTGTTCATCAGAGCACTGCATGCACTTCTGTTGCTGCACCTGCAGGATCCTACTCCCCCTTCTCCTCCTCTTCCTCCTCCCTCTCTCTTCTTCTTTTCCCTCCTTTATTCTTTCCTTCCATCCTTTCTCCATATTTATCTCCACCTGCTTTTCATCCTCCTACCTCTTTTGTCATTTCCCCATCACTCCTTTCTTTTTCCTTTCCCTTTCTGCTCCTTCTTCTCCTCCACTTGCTGCTCCTCGTCCTCCTCCGTGTTTCTTTTATTTTTCATCATCTTTTGCTTCTTCCCCTTCCGTCTCTTCTTTCTTTGCACGATCCTTAATCCCTGATGTTTATTTTTTCTCTATCCTCCATTTTCTTTGTCACTTTCTTTTAGGTTTGTTTGTTTATCCTCACGTTTTAGTGGATTCATGTTACCTGTAGACACAATCAACAAAAGGAGTAAAAGATTGAGGAGGTGATGTGGATGATGAAAAAGGATGGAAAAAGAGATGATGGGAAGACGAACAGAGTAGGAGAGGTAAATATGGATCTTCCAGAGTTTGTCTGGAGGAGACTGCCTGCTCCACTTTTTCTCAGCCTGCAGAAACTTGACGCACAAAGATGATGTCATACCAGGCAACCAGACTCTCACTGACCACTATTTTGGAGCCAATGACAACAGAAGGGGGAGTGAGAGACTTTAATACGTCAGATTATCAGTGAACCGCAAGAGAGATATGACATTAAAACCTGCTGCTGGTGATTTGGTCCCTGTACTGGTGCAGTGTAGTGGTAACAGGCTGAGAAGCATTTACATCCCATATTATTAATTGTAAGCAGGGCTGTACATAGCCCTAAGGTTATCAGTTAGAGGCACAGTGCTGTAAAGGTTAGCACTGACCCTTCCTAGTAATAGTTCAAACCCACTGGCTGGCTGTGGCCTTTCAGTGTGGAGGTTTCCCTGAGCCTGTATTGGTTTTCTCTGGCTACTGCAGCTTCCTCCCACAATGCAAGGATATACTTCTTAGGTCAATTAGTGATTCTGAATTGGCTGTAGGTGCGAGTGGCGCCCAAACAATGAATATGTTTTCACTTACCCTGAGCTACTGGACTGACACAAACTAAGATGACTATTTAATAGGCACGTAGTCTGAAAACTCCGGTAAATGACTTATTTCAAATATGTATTTGTTGCAAAATGATTTCCATGTCCTTTGCAACACCAGTTAAAGCTTCTCAGGATAAGCTGTAATAACATCTGTGATCCTTGATGTTTTTCTTAGCGACACCTTCAGGTCTCATTGTCAGTTTTTGTTCATGACCTGCCCGTCAGTGCTTGTTCCATGGAGTTCTGCTGGAGTTCCTTTTGTGTTCAACCATTACACCTTTTGCACATATAAATATTTGCATTACCGACCCCAGTGCTGCTTCTATTTATTCTGGATCAACTGCAGCTTAGATGAAATGTATGCAAACTTAATGACTGAAAGAAGCCATTTTTTATTAACGCTAAACTAGTTGCATTTGCATCATAAGTTGCCGAACTGATGAATTCAATTCAGTTCAATTCAGTTTACTTATATAGCATCCATAACAATACAAATGGTCTCAAGACGCTTTACAAAACCTGGCCTGAAACTCCCAGAGCAAGCCTGAACGCGACGGTGGCAAGGAAAAACTCCCTTTTAAGGCCAGCCGGGTACAGACAGAAAAAAGAGAGAAGAGAACAGCAGAAACGAGATGAACATACATCTGTCATAGATACACATATCTGACTAAAGCGTACATTTGGAATCTGATGGTGATGATGTTACATGACTGATGTCAGGATGTAGCTGATTTGTGGTTTAAGAAGAAATGTTCGTATTATGGGGCGGCACAGTGGAGAGGTGGTTAGCACTGATGCCTCACAGCGAGAAGGTCCCGGGTTCGAATCCATGGGCCGACTGGGCCTTTCTGTGTGGAGTTTGCATGTTTTCCCTGTGTCTGCTTCCTCCCACTATCCAAAGATATTAGGTTCATTGGTGATTCTAAATTGGCCGTAGGTGTGCTTGTGAGTGTGAATGGTTGTCTGTCTCTCTGTGTTAGCCCTGTGATAGGCTCGAGACCTGTCCAGGGTGTACCCCCGCCTCTCGCCCGATGACAGCTGGGATAGGCTCCAGCAGACCCCACGACCCTTCATAGGAATAAAGATGAATGAATGAATGTTCGTATTATGTTTCCATCTTGTGTTAACTGGTGGTATTGCTACCTTAGGTGAACAGCAGAAGCGAATTGTTCAATTCAGCGTGACGCTAGCCTACTGTTAATTTACCCATTAAACGGGCCATCTCAGACATCATAACAACTGCTCTCAGGGTGGCAATAGACATGCTTGTCTAAAAGCTATGGATTAATTTATAGAAACAACTTTGTCAAATAGCTGCTCTTTTTTTTTTTTTTTTCATCAGGAGCAAATCAAGTGGGAAAAAATGTTATCCTTGTATGCCTACTGTGTGATATAAAAATGTTAGTATTTTATTATATATTAATATAGCGCAGAAACTCTATGCAGGTATTACAGTAATCCACAGAAGTAACATAAAGTGTTTTACACATTAATGCCAAATTTTAAAAATAAAAGGAAAGGAAATGAAATATATTCAACATAAAAAATATTATAATGATATATAGAGAGTATGGTAACCGCTATTCACCTCACCATACGTTTGGTTTTCCTTCCTCTATGTTTGGATCTTTTCTTTCCATAACCCTCCTCCTCCACTCTCTCTCTCTTTCAACCTCTTTTCTCCTTTGACTGCCTCCTACTCTCTCTCTGTAGAAACTGATTGGAAAAAAAAATTCTCCGTAGAAATCAATAAAATCTAACACAGCCCAAAACAAGATGCAGTTCTACTGATGCTGAAATGTTTCACAGAAAGAAAATGAAATTAAACTTCAAACACTCACTGTTCTGCAGAGCTGTAGCCTCTCAAACAGTTAATCTGCAGTTGGTGTTCCGGGTCAGCAGACACGTGGCAGCATGAAGACCTGACACTAGCATGCCAACACTAAAAGTATTATTTTTATATGTAAACTGACAGAAATCCTGACTGGTGCGTGTATTTCTGTATAAAACAATGATGGAATCAGTGTCCTTTTTTTGGGTTGCATCAAAAGGACAGATTAGCTTATGTGGCTAACATTAGCTGTAAGCTTTCTGTTTAAATTAAATGCCAACTTTGCCAACACTGAAAACTGATAGTTTGAATTACTCACTTTCTTGACAAGAATCAAGAAGATCAATATCATCCTCATGCCTGTATGTTTGGTAAGTAAAGTAAGTAAAGCCTTTTGTTCATTAAATTACTTTAGCATAAAGCTAGGGTGGCGCTAGCCATATCAAAACCAATTTTATAACCTATGTTTGGTATACACTAAAGTGATGAGATAAAAATGTTAATTAGAGATGTTTAGAGGTGTTTCGTCATGTTCACTCTGTGCTAGTTTGGGTGTATATAAAGATGGACAAACACTCAGTGATGTCATCCATATATTTCCTAAAGAGCGGTTTTGAAGCTCAGTCTGGTGTCTCCAGCCGTTGCCATCTTGACAGTAGCTGACTTTTTATTGCTCCCATCAAATGGGACTTGTGAGCTCATGGTTACAATTTGGGAAGTCAAGGACATGCAAATAGTAACAACGGCATAAAGTGGCATAAATTGTGAGAAAACCACTGCTAGGCCCCTTTTGCTGTCTTGAAACTATTGCTAATAGTTTAGCAAGAACCTAAGTAGAACCTAGCTAGCTAGGAACCAGGTAACTTCATTATTGGCACAACTTGTGACTTTATCAGATTATCATTACGAGGTTGTGAATGCCACAAAAAGGAGCCGGTCATTTGGATTTTTCTTGAGAAAATGGTGAAAGGAGCAAAAATAGCAACCTGTGACGGCACCTGTCTGTTTGTCCGAAGCAGCTACCCCCTTAATTATGCGTAACTTTAAGCCTTTATATAATTTAAACTGTGAGTTATATAAAAATATTACCCTCAAGCAGTTGTTATATTAAGCAGGTGGCGTCCCCTTTTGGAGCACATTCAGGTAACGACATCAGCTCTACTTCCAAATAAAAAAATGGGAATCTTGAGTCACAATAAAACATTAAACTTTTGCGGTTAAGATGTGATTCTGCTCACTGGGGGGTTACTTAAGGGGTCCTTAGATTTCATTGCTTTTGTCACAGCCAGTGAGATAACAGCGGAGTGACTCACATCAAGGAGCCTCAAAATGTTACTGACTGTGATGCTCTGAATGCCTTCTAAGACTTTTTTCTTGTCTGGTTTTAAACACTGAACATTAACTCTGATTACTACCAGCTCACAGAAGCTTCAGTATTATTATTATAAGATCATCATTATCAGAAACTCTGAGCTGCTCTCTGTCCTCCTCTGCATGTATTTATAACAGCAGAGAGTTCAGGAAAGTATAATTAGTTGGAGCGATTAGTGGGAGGACGAGGTGTGGATGTGATGCAGTTTGGTGTTGCGCGTGTAGGTGTGTGACATGCATATATATGTTACAATACATGTGCATTTTTCTGCAGGGACCTCGCACAGCTGTGATTATCTCTGTTGCTAATTTAAGTGTATGTGCACAGATTGATGTTTCTGCACAGTTAAGGTCATGTGTGGGCGACTTTCATGTAAAAGTGTGAGTGTGTGTGTGTGTGTGCGCAGTACGTACTGCTCATATAGAGAACATATTTAAAAAGAAAATACTGTTTTTTTATTATGAGATTAGATGGTTTCTGTTTTGCTTTTCCAAACTTTTATACATTTCCGTGAATGAGCAACATTTTTTATTATTTACATTCATCTGACAGACTAAAAGATTATTATTCTTTGAAAAAATAACTTAATTAATAATGGAAATAATTGTTAGTGTCAGCCCTGGATTACAGGTTAAAGTACATTTCTGGTACTTTAATTTGCTTTCTTGCTGTTTGATAGCAGGAATGGTAACAGGCTCATGTAGCTAATTAGCTTAGCTTAGCATAAAGACTTGAAACGAAGGGAAACGGCTAGCCTGGCTCTGACCAAAGGTAACAACATCAATTTTTGTACTACAGGTTTTGTGCTAATTCTCGTGAATTGTCACTCAACTGCAGCTTTACAGTTCAATAATCTTAGTAAGAAGGCCAGAAAGTGCATTTCCAAACCAGTGTTGAAACGTATCCCTTAAACTAAGAGACACGTATACTTAAGCTAGCTACTGTATATCCGTTATATGCCACATTATATTTGACAAAACTAAGATTTTATTAAAGACTGTTATCACTCAAAAAGGATAATTCTATTGAATATAACTTATGTCATCAATGAATATTTTATATGTGAATTATAAATTAGACAATGATTTATAAAGTTCAAAATTATTAATAAGTTAAAGCATCGGATACCAAAAACACAGCACTGCTTGTCTTAAAATGTAACATCACAACAAATGAAAGTACGGTTAAAGTACTTTTTTTTTTTTTTTTTTTTTTTACATCAGACAAGAACACACTTTGTGAAAATGCTTCCCTAATTTTATCTTTCAATAAAAAGCTTCAAAGCATGCTGATCAAAATCTGAGACCTCTAGCAGTAAGCTTTCAGTATTGATTACCTGCCTTCACCTACTCTGCTATTATCCTCGTATCACTGATCGGTGTCACACAACTGGTTATCACTCCATTAACTCTGGTTAACAGTACTGGTCAAACAGTGACTACCAGCACACATTAGGAACCATGAATTACATATTATTGTATTAAAAGATGGAACACTTTAAAGGAGCATAAAAAATAAAATATTGAGACAAATATGAGTGTGATGCAAGAATTAAGAAATGTAACAGTAATGATCAAGGAGAATCAAGTTATTGCCAGATGAGTTATATCTGAGGTGTGGTCTTGTTAGTGAAATTATATTTTATATAATAAGAGGGATAATGTGCTTTTTTATGGATGCTGTTCTGGAAAAGAACTTGCAGCTAATGTGATCTCTCTCTCCCCATACACCTATACATGCAAAAATGCCTTTAAGTGTGTGTGTGTGGAGGCTGAGGCGTCCTCTGCTGACCCCCGTGCTTGCCAGATAAGTCGGTATTGGTCCTTCACTTGTGCACTGTTTGCTAATGCAGATCCACCTCTGAACTCTGATCAGAGTGTGGGCTGCAGAGCTGTGAGCTGTGTGGGAGAGCTGCAGAGCGTGATCACACTCAGCATGTGAGACAAAATATACAGCAGATGTACAGTGCAGTAACATCCCATCAGATGACTGCATTGTGAATTCTGTAGATTTGACAAAGAGGTCTAGTTTGAGGACAGGAACCCTAATGACTATTAACATGTTGTCAGCTGTATCCGTTTGCTATTGATGTGCATGTTTTCTCTCTCATTTATTTATTATTTAATGAGTTGATTAATAGTGAATGTGTTTTCTTACTATAACTTCTGCTGCATTCTGGGAACCTTTCAGATGCAGACTGATATTTGGACCTAGACTTCATATTCCATTGGCCATCATTGTTTTTAGTGTGACTAGCAATGTAAGAATAGATGAGACGACATCTACGACCAAAATGTTTCACAAGTAGCCAGTTTACATTAAACAGCTTGTTGCTTGACAAACGTGGTGTGTTAGTTTACTTGCTGACAAGGCATGACAGGACGATCTGCCTCTTTTTCACTCCACATATTTACCTGCCTGCAACCAAAGCTCACTCAGCATGACTGGTCAAAACTAAGTTTAGTGTCAAAATCATATCCTTTGTCTACATGCCCTGCATCTTAATATGCAGGTAGAGTGGACAGCTTTGAGTAGAGCCAGCTGTAGCCTAGCCTGACATAGCCAGACTAAATTCTTGTCAGAGTCTGGTAACACGCCACTGGCATTTTATTATGGAGTATGTTTCAACCAATACAGAGAAAAGAATACCTCTGCACGCAACTAGACAGTCGTACAACCAACCAGACGAATTTAGCTGTAAACAAATTCAACTTAGATTGTATATTGTTACCCACTTGTCCATCACTGCATGAAGCCCACCCAGTTGATTTGACTGGCCCAGCAGACCAACTTTCCCACCGACAATTTTGTGGGCAGGGGAAGTTTGGGCTGGCTTCCAGGCTAGTACTGAGTTCTAAGTAGATATAATGACAGCAGTTTATTATGACAGCTGTGGTTTAATATACTGTCATTTATTATCCGTTCATGGGCTGCAGCTAGCCTGGAAGGGAACCTGAACTGCCTCAGCACACAAAATGTTGGTGTGGGAAAGTTGGTTGTGTACAGAGGTATTTCATTCTCTGCATCCGCTGAGAAATCAGAATGGACTGCTACCAGACTCTAATGCCAGGCTAGCTCAGTACTTAATCTAATGACCTTTTCTTCACATCATTTGGGAAATAGTTTTGAAAGAAATTTATACTAATAATTAGGACAATTATGGCAGGAAGACATAAAGAACTGATTTCTTTCATTACAGTGACAAATCTGAGAGCCACAACTATGAAAAACATGAAGAAAAAAAAAAAGAACTGGACAAAAGCATACAGTTATTAAGCCGAGATGGAGCCTAGTGCAGTTGACTGGCTGCATCTGGGTCAGTCTCCCAACCAATCATCAGTCAGCTTCCCACACACTGTAACGCTGCTTGCATAATATTAAAAAAATCTTCCTAATGAGAACTGAAACAACAGAAACCTCAGGTGTCTTGTAAGATCTACGTACTTTTCTCATTAGACGATTATAAATGTTCCGTATGTGTTTGTGGACATTCATGTCCTCAGCAGTACGCTCACACACAGCTCTGTCCTTCAGGAGTCAGTCACCCTCTGTGTTGGACTGTGCTGCTCTCTAGCGGAGAGTACATCCAAGTGCTGATTGAATTTGACTTTCCCTTTGCTCTGATTAGTTTCAACTTCTTAGCCTATGTCAAGTCGAGAAATACATTTCAAAGACTGTAGTCCAACACTAAAGTGGATGAACAGAAGAGAACATTGTAGATGCAGCTGCAAAACGAAGAACAAACCACAGCCATTAATCGCTAAATTACATTCACCAAGCTTTAGCACCACTACAAACAAAACCCTATTTTCGCCAACACATTTTCTTTCATAATGAAACAGAAACAAATAAGACTGGTTTTCAACCTTTTTGTTTTGGGACCCCTACAATGATACATTGTATGCTTGCAACAAATCGTGACCAGTTGCATGGGTGACATGAGTAAACTGAAAAGTAACTTCTCTGTTTTGAGGCAAAATGGCCAGTAATTGACAAAAAAAAAAAAAAAAAAAAAAAAAAAAACGTTTTCATTGTCTTGCCTAGTAGAAAACAGTTGCCATTGTCATCAAGATAGTAGTTGGGATGAAGAAAATACAGTGGCGTAATCCTGTTAGACTTGCCTGGTGTAGTAACCATTTTCAGACACATGGTGGCAGTAAAACTCTTTTAGCAACTGAATGATTCGCCCTTACGTATAGAATAAGAGTTTTTATTGGAAAAAAAAAAAATGGACAAATGACTGTTTACTGCAGGCCAGTGTTTAATATTCCACGGCGATTTGGTAGTGGAGCAGTCAGGAGTAGTGGGGGAGTTGAAGACAGTTGTCATTAGTGATAGAGCTGATTCAACACACATGGACCAATTATATGTCCAGGAAATCCAAATACATTTAGATGATGTGAGGAGACAGCAGCTGACAGAGACCAGGTGTGTCATATAATTACCCCGTTACATGAATATGACTTATGATGGCTGATTTTACTGTCCTGTGCAATTAGATAAACCTGACTGAAACAAAAGGTAATGAGCAGGCAAGTAAGTTCTCCCACATGCTTGGGAAATAGGGGGTGAGGTTCCAGACTGCTGCCTCAGCATGCCACAGAAATCCTACATACTGGATCTTTATACATAGACAAAATCTTAAGAGTTTAGTTAGGACGCAGAATAGCATATAAAATATAATTTAAAAAAAAATTATTTCAGATTTCCTTGGATGCTAATTGAATTGTTACAGTTTATGTAAAGGGTAAAATTGTAAATTATTTTGAATGTGGCATCAGATTTAATCCATCCATTTAAATCAATGATTCCTGCAGACATCTCCATTTTTGACTCCTTCTAACACACAACAGCAAACCATTTCCAGGATGATTGCATCATAAGGATTCAGCTCTTCAGTAAGCTTTGTTTCCCCATCACTTGCAATGATTGCATAGACTCACCTACACCTTGTTTTTGGGAAAATGGTGAGCCCAGAGAGAAACAGAAGTTTGATTAAGAGCTGCAGGTGCAAACCAACCAAATTAACAACACAGATTTGTAGACGTTTGTTACCATGCACTGAAATATTTATAAGAATATAGCTTTTCGTATGTGAAGACATATTGTGTATATTCTGCCATTGTTTATGTCATTTTTCTGCAAATATGTAGCTCAGCTAATTATTGGCAGCACAGAATGTATTAAAAGCAAATAGTTTTCAGAGGAGACTGGCACATCTCATAGTCCCATGTTTGCCATTAGTGTCATGAATAAAGTCTGCCCTGCTCAGTATTAAAATCCATATATTTTTTTTGACAGTGACACATTCTAAGCTATTTAAACTGTTTATGAAAACATGTTCAAGTTATAGTTACACACTGAGTATGGGATAAAAGAGCAGACTCAGCTTTAATTTGAGGATTTGAACAAATATATCCCGAATACTTCAGGATATCATATGAAGATGTAATTGCAATTGTAATTATATAACAAAATGTTAATTTTTAATACTTTGTCAAGGATTTTTTGCAGACAAGGACTAACTAAAGTGTGTGTTTCGTCCTTGGTGATGCTTTAGGGGGCATTTTCTTATGCTGTTTTCAGTGGTTTGTGGGTCTCTCTGTCTTTAGTTTTGTCTCAGCATGTGAAATGTAGGTGCAAAATCTCCTAGATTTCACAGTATGTTTTGGTTCTTTGTCCATCTGTACCGTTTGTTTAATTTGCTTAAATCTGAGCAATCAACATACCCCTATAAATTTCAGAATTCATCCGACTATGACTGTCTTCAGTCACATCAGTGATAAACACCAGTGACCTGGTTCGTTTGACAGTCATGCTTGCTCATGCACACTGCCTCCATCCCATGTTACAGAAGATGCTGTATGCTTTGGATCATGCCATTCCAAGTCTCCTACATACTTTCAGTCCTCATTTTTCTGGTACAGTTTGATCTTTCTGAAGAATGCCGTCCCAGAATCACATTAATGAAAGAATATCCCAGAAGACAAGCTTCCAATCACATGTGAGAGCCTGAAAAAGGGGAGTATGTACAAAAATGGTTGTAATTCCTTCAACTTTCTTTCAGTTTCGATGTGAATGTCCCATAAATTAAAGTTGACAATCTGTATTTTAAGCCCACATTTATTAGACTACTGTCACTTGAATAGATTTTTGTAAAACTGCCAAAACAAATTTCAGTAATATATAGACCTAACTGTGTTATTTAAGGATGTGTTTTCTATCTTTCATTTTTTTGATGATATATCTGCTCACATTCCAGCTCTCCTGAAGGTTACCACTTCATCAGAATGACCTTATGACCTTTCCTCTGCATCCACCTGCAGGACAAGTGGATGTAGTGTAAAATCTATGATGACAGAGAGAGGGAGAGGTCAAAGTTATTGACCAGCGTGACCTCCTCAGGCTTCACATCGTCGTCCCTGCTGACCAGTTAATGCAGCCTCCCTCTCTATGCTGCATGGGTGGAGAAGAAGCAACACAACACATGTACTCACAAACCAGACAGGCTGACTTAACATGAGCCGTACTGGGAGATGTCGTCAGCATCTGAGTATGAGTGAAAAATCAATTCATCCGTTTAATCCACGGAACAAACAGTTTTCACCAAACGGAGGAACATCCAAAGTGAACTCTTAATTTATCTGCGATGCAGAAACAATGGTGCTGAATGCAAAAAAAATGATTATTTCATTTAAGGTAAAGGTAAAGTGCTATTTATACAACACTGTACAACGAAATTACATGGTCAGATGGAGGGTTAGTCCTGAGCCGCTGCGACCGAGTGCGCCACCACTGTGGGCCAACCTGACCCGGCGCCTAGCATCCATGTTTTTGATGATGGATTCTTGCTGTGAGGCACCAGCACCAACAACTGTTCCACTGTTATGCCACAAATCCCTGAATTAGACTTTAAAATGTTCTCAAGAGATCTAGGCTCCTAAATCAGTTTATATCTATGAAATATGGCGAGACATGAATGATAACAAGTGAAAGTATTAATATGTCGAAGGAAAGAACATGTAATGCTACTCAGTGACCACGTAAGTAAACACGAGTGGATCAGATTAACAACTAGGTGGAGATGAACTTGCAGAGCATCCTATGAGTGACAAAACCCTTTTAGGGAGGAAGAGGGGGAATAGAGGGATTAACCAAATAGACTTGGGGGATTGGTATTGCATCCTGTGTTGGACTTTGTTTATTCTGGATTTGATGCACATAAAATGAAACGTGATGAACCGAATCAGATGATGGTGAATTGTTTGTTTATTTTGCATTAACAGCCAGAGATGCTAAACTGATAAATGGCAGCCATCTGTTGATGACCACTGTGGATGTCTGTTCATTGTCAAGCTAAACTAAAACAATGGATGTAACCATCCACAAATACTGTTTGTAATTTAAGTAGACACATTTGTGTTGTGTTTCTGTCTACTCGTAACTGGTAAACTGGAATTTGTAAGAATTTACAATAATTTCTGCTATGTCATGTAATCCAAAAAGTGCAGCACCTGGACAGGATTTTACTGCTTGTTTTTGAATAACAAAGTAATCCTGCAGAATTAAGCTATTGACTTTAACACCTCACCATTCCTGTTTTTAATAAACCCTCCTCTGTGCTTGCCTCTGTGTGACCCCTCTCTAATCCTCACTGAATATAGATCTCAGATACTGAGAGGACAATTATCAAGATTTACTACTTTAAGCCTTAAAGATCATTAACTCACTTTCTGCTTCTCATTAGATCAAATGTGATCCCTTTCTGCTTTCTCAGGACATGAACAGAGACATCAAACGCCTCTCACAAACACGTCTGATTCTTTTCTTAGTCCTCTGCTGATAAATTTATCAGGTCAAGTCAATTTAGACCATACAGTATACAATTTTTAAATGGGACCTGAGAACAAGTACATATTGTATCTATAATTATTAATATAATTAACAACATCAATCAACATATAAGACCTGAAATAAACACACACTTCCGAAGTGGGTGTCATCTGTGCACTTAGCTTTCCTGTGTTCTCATATTTCAAAATGTTCTGGCTCTCCAGCATGTCTTAGCTTCACACAATTGTTCTTGCTTTCTAAAATATCCTCAGTCACAGAGGTTTTCAGGTTAAAAGAAATGTCCTTGCATTTTAAAATGTGATCAAAATAAGCCAGAAATTGATAACTGTTGTCCTTGTTTCCTGATGCACCAAACAGACAGAGAGGTGAGGAGACAGACATTTGATCAATATGCTGCACATGTGTACTGTATATATTTTTTATTCATTATTTCAGTTTATCAGTTTTAATTTAGTTTTTGAGTAAGGTCTTTGCAGGCATTTGTTTTGAAAAATAAATCAAAAAGATGAACTGAACTGATTAGAAGGTGAATGTGTGAAAGAGAAATCAGAGAAAATAATTTGTTTGTCAGGTCTGTTGAAACAGTCAAAGACTGCAGGTGTCTGAATGAATCAGACACAGACGTGTTGCCAGCACAGACCAATGTCTCTCTCAATAAGAATAAAATGAACTGAAGAGATAAAAAGGATCCTAAAAGCTTCTTTCTCCTGCCGTCTCTTCACATTTATTCATTCTCATTCCCTCTCCTCTTTTTTTCGTCTTCTTCTTCTCCAGCCCGTAATCACTTCATCATCACCTCTCTCTCTGCTCCTTACCCTCTTCACTGTGATACCTCTGATGATTCGAAGAGCCTCCCCTCATTTTACCTCTCTTCCACCTCTCACCTCCTCTCTTCTCCTCATTTCATCCTTCTGCATCCATATTCAGAGCCTCTCCTACTGTTCTCTTCTCCTCCTTATTCTCTCTTTTGCTCACATCAATCTAATTCTCTGTATCCATGCGGTACACCAGAAAGTGGCATTAATTTAATTTTGTGGCCAGTAAATAGGTTTTAACATTCAAGCTAGGGCAGACCAACTGCTAACAAACTCCATGTCAAAGACATAGCAACGTTTTAAGAAAACAGAGGAGGAAACATACACAATGGTGCCTGGTGCAGGCTAAAAACATTGTTTTTTTATCTATCTGATAGTAACTGTGTCAGATTATAGGCACAGACTTCTGGAAACAATAGAGACAGAGTCATCCACACTGTTTTGGTTGCAATTGTTTGTCTATGTTTTGCTTCCAGACATCTGTTCCTGGCCAGTGTGCTATGATTGGTAGAGTGTGTAGTATGTAGGAGTATGATGTCTCCAAGCCAAGAATTTTTATCACTACCTGACACAGAGATTATCTCTTCAGACATCATTCCAAAGAACAGAAATTAGCAATATTAATTAACAACAGACAAATGAATGATGTGCCGGGTATGCAACAGGCTGGATCTAATTATTCTGTATGTGTTGTGTTTAAATAATTTATGGCAAGCAGGATGAGTGATGTTTAACAAGTGTTTTTCTTTGTGCAGCACTCTGAGGGCGGAGACTCAGAGATCCAGGGGATGTGTGGTCACAGGTGTTACTGCGTTACTGGAGACCCAACATGGGATCTTGTGTGTCTGTGATTGTGCTGACAGAGGTTTGGCCTTGTTCTTGACAGTGAGGTACTCAGACCAGGATCTACATTGTTGCATTTACATGCACACTAGTACTAAATAAAAATACCTCATGTAACCACCTCAGTCTGAACAGACAGGACTGAACAGAAGGATAACCAAAGCTTCAAACTCAAGAAATCCATTTGCCTTTGTGTTTTTTTGGGGGGAGGGGAAACATCAGGTGGCATCAGTTTCCAGGAGGGGCAGATACAACCAGATGTTCAATGTTCAAATGTGAATAAAGCTGGAATCAGTGCAGGCGGCAATACTGAAAACCACATTTGGTTTTCGGGGAAAATCTTCATCTGTTATATTTCTGTCAGACTGGATGCTCTACAGAGGGCAGAGGCACTTTTCAAGGTGGAATCTCTTTGAATCAGGTTAAAGAAATGTGACCATGTAGATGAAGCCCATGGTAACAGGGACTGGTACAATCTCTGCAAAACATTTTTGCTGCATAACACAAGCATTCTTTGTCATGCATGTTTCATTTTACATAAATAACATGTACATGAATAGTGATTATTGTGTGACCAAATGTGGGTTAGGTAAGTGCCACTGTTTGTTCCAGTTCACACACACTCATTAGGCTCAGTGGTGATCTTAGGTTCTGGTAGGGCCCAGGCGAAGATAGGCTTGTGTTATCCTCCCAGTCCAAACTATCTTAATCTGCCATAGGGTAGATCGAAGGCTCCTAAGAGGGTGGTGGCATATTGTCAATGCCCTGTAGGGCCTTCATATGGTTTAAGGAGGTTTAGTGGTTGTCTTTGCAAAATATGACAAAGGTAACCTAGTAATCTTTTCCCCACATGGCCCTATCTGCATCGTTTGCCTGTCCTGATGGTGGGCCCCTGATTATACCTGCTAATAGAATCCTCTGAGATTTATCTTACATGTAATGGTCTTTTACATCTTTGTATCATTAATAGTTGGTCCAAGCTTGATTTTAGGATAAAAACAAATCACTTTACTTATTGTTACTTCTGTTGCACATGAAGGAACCTCTTCTGCTGAATCATTGACCATGGTGGTTCCAGTAATAACTGGTGAAAACAGTCTGGTTTATTGGATAACAACAAGAATCCAGAACAGAACCAGCCTAAGGACCAGCGCTGATTCTGTGGAGTTACGACATTTAAATGAGTTTGCACTGAGACATATTGAATCTAAAAACACATTTTTTTTTTTTTTTAGCAGGTTGTATTATGTGCTAAAAGTGTTTATATATATAAACACTTTTAGCACATAATACATCAAGAGTTTACATGCAATATGATTTAATTACTATTATCTGGTGGTGGTGTGAAGACCCATGTATTTATTTTAATGTTAAATTAACACTGTTAAAGTTCTGTGACCAGTCATCTCCTCTCCTCTCCTCTCCTCTCCTCTCCTCTCCTCTCCTCGTCTCTATCTGTCTGTAATTGCTTGTCAGAACCCACAGCCTCTGTCTCTCTCTGAGTGTGATTTAAAGGCAGAGCCTCCAATCTGCTGCTGTTGAACTGTCAGCCTGTCAGATCATCCCCTGCTGTGTGTGTGTGTCTACAGCATGTAGCCTGTTTGTGTAATCGATGATGATGTCTATACTGTACGTGTGTGTGTGTGTGTGTGTGTGTGTGACCTTTAGCCTTCAGAGTGTGTACTGAGCCGGCAATTGTTGAAGATTTCAGTTTGTCAGTTTGTGGAGATTACAGCCAGTGTATGTACTGCTGAACTTTATTTATCTACACACACGCACCCACGCATACACACACACACACTGACACACACACTCGTCTCGTCTTGACTTGTTCTCTACAGTATGCTCTTTGAGCACTGTCTGAAAGCAGAAAATGGATTTCAAAATGTCAAAAACGAAAAGAAAACGACACGAAGACATCTGAATGTTTCAGTGGAGTGTTTCTACAGGAGCAGTGTTACTGGTCAGTGATGAGGACATTCTGTCAGCTTACGTTTTATGGACAGAAGAAAACAGTGTATAAGTCCAGTATTTCAGATCTGCTAAACACAGCTGGTGATAGTTCTGTACATAGAGATTTGTTTCTGTATAGTAGTATATTATAAAATTATTCAATATAAAACTATTTAACACAACCGCAATGCTAGAATAATTACCTGCCATTGTGTTAACATAAGCCAGTGTTAGTGCTAACTATAATTCATATATATATTAGGGCTGTGAATACATAAAAATATGTAAATGCAATTATCGAAGTGAATTCCTATACTGAACGTGCGATTAAAGCAAATTAATTGCACATTTTTAATGTATCTTAATTAATCTTATCAACGTAGGAGTGGACAAATATGTATGTTATTATCGTTGCAAAAAACTAAACAATGACAAATACTGTTCAAAATATTGTTGTGGAGGTGTCGCAATTCATCCAGCTGCATATTCCATTGGGAACTTCATTCACATTGACAATTAGATGATAATTTTAAGACTGTCAGTCTTGTCTGGCTTTGTGCTAAACTTATCATTCAAAAGACACATTTCTGTTTCTGTTCTTTTCTGCTTTTTTTTGCTTTCTTCTTCCCTTTTCTTCTTCTTTTTCTTTCAGGATGTTTGGCGGTTTTGACACTACAAATTATTTACTACAACTGCACTTTTGACTCTTCCTGCTTTCCACATGTTAAACTACGGTCAGGCCGAGGTTAAAACAACCAATAGTGGATTTTGAGTTAATGTGTTATTTATGCATTCATTTTGGCAGCTCTAATATACTATATATTAATAATATTCTGAAAATATATATTGCTAAAATATAGCATGAATTTAAAAGAAAGAGTATGGCATCATAGTGTATCAAAGCTACAGTGAGATCTGCTGCTGGAAGATTCTAAGTCTAGAACTGAATAGACTTCACCTTGACCAAGGAGAAGCAGGTCTCTGTCTGGTTTGCCTCTTTGTGTAGAAGGATTTATACTGCACCAGTGTAATGGGCCCTAACACATCTCTAAGAAGAAAAACTATCCTCTTTGAGGACCAAAGAAGACCAAGGAGTGCTGAAGTCATAGACTTCCACCACAGACAGCTCCCCTTGACCTTACTGGACATTTATGTGGTCTAAAAATAATCTGCACATGACCGGCACAGCAGCAGACAGCAGAAGATGCAGTTAGAAACAGGCTGGTGAAAATAAAAAACGTAGAAACATATAAAACATTAATCATATAAATACGAAGTTGGAGTAAAAGCAGGAAGAAATGAAGCACACATTTACAAAGAACAGAGCCTGAACTGCAAACCGGCTTATACGTGTGTTATACATACATGTATATGGGTTATGTACACACAAATATGTTAAATGTTCGTGGGTACATGACGCACACACAGACACATACACACGATCACACGGTGTGTATGCTAAAGTGACAGAGATAAATAGATGTTTGGGCAGCAGGCTCACTTCAGTGCACACATCAGCAGTGACTTTCAGTCAACAGCGACACACACATATACACAAACCACCGTGTGTGTAGACAGTGCTGATTCCATGTCTACCTGTGTTTGCATAGTATGTGTGAGTGAGCAGAGCCCCATCAAAAACAGTGTATGTGCATTTGGGTTTAAAGATACGTGTGTTTGAGTATTTTAACCTGTGTGCGCGTGTGTGTGTGTATATTATAGGTGAGCGTGACAGAGTGTAGACACTGCAGAGGCGTCCCCTCTCTCTCTCTCTCTCTCTCTCTGTCGGTGTAATTACTGTGTTGAGCTGATAAAGTGCTCTCACAGGACTCACCGTCGGCAGGGGAGGAGGAGGAGTAGAGGAAGATGAGAGGAGGAGGAGGAGAGAAGGGAGAGGTGGATGGATAGTGGAAGGACAGGAGTGGAGATGAAAGAGGGAGAGAGCCATAGGAGTCAGAACATGTTGTCTGATGGAGAGAAGACCACTGCAGGGGGTGGTGAAAGGAGAGGCAACGCACAAACACAAAGGATGTGAAAAAGGGTGGGGGAGAGGAGGAGCGAATATGAAATGAAGGATGGAGAATGAGAAGATGAGGAGAGCGGAGTTGCATTGATTCAGTGCTCTGACAGTAGTCTGTATTTCATTTGGACAGAGCCACACCATAAATACACGCACACACACAGGGTCGAGTTGAAAACACGGTTAGGATTAGGGTCAGTATTAGGGTTAGGGTTAGGGTAAAGGTTACAGTTAGGTTATGGTTAGGATCTCAACATAGTTGAGATGATTAGGGTTAAGGTAAGGGGCTAGGGAATGCATTATGCCAATGAACGTCCTCACAAAGATAGTCATACAAACATGTCTGTGTGTGTGTCTATGTCTGTGTGTGTGTTTATTCTCATAAATGAACTCAGCAGACATTTATATGTATCTGGTTTAATTTCATTTTGTCCTCCCTGTGTAACTCACACAACATGTCACAGAAACATTCATGCATTACTTCCACATTAAAATGAAATGAACATTACAAACTGATGACCATGCGCTAATATGAATCAGTTTTTAATGACTCTTCGTAAACACTAATGCGTATGTGTGTGTCCTGTTATAAGGTATTGAACATTAAGTGTCTGTGTGAACACTGAACAGCAACACCAGCAGGACGAATCAGGACTCTGATCTTATTACTGAGCTGCAACAGCAGATATCGACTTTTAATTTATTTAATTACCAGATGAAGCTGATCACACAGGACACGCAGAGGTTGCACAGGTTATAGGAGCAGGAAGCATCCCCCTGCTGTTGCTAGGCAACTGCAAAAGTAGTCAATGTCAATAGTCAAGTTAAATTATGATTATCCTCCATGAAATCCACACATTTTCATATTCTATGTGCAAACTTTCCCGAACAAACAATTTTTTTTTTTTTGTTAAAGTGGGGGTTGTGTTCACAACAACAGATTCACTTTGAATAGAGGGAGTACTATCCTCTTGCCTTGTTCCATTCATATTGTTTAGACCATGATCACAACAAGCGGGGAAAACTCAAAATTCTAAGTTGGGAAATTCTGGCACAGATGACACAGACATGTCAACAAACCAGTGGGGCAGATGACTCCAGTACTATCTTTGTAGTGGATGTGCACCTAGAGCCTTGGGAGGAAGCCTTACAACTTGGGACAAGGCCTTGTTTCCCAGCTTGAGCAGCCCCTGTCCATTGAGAGCTGAATACAAATGATTTATGTGTGGTTTAATAACAAACAGCACATTAAAGTAGTAGGCTCTTTATCTGTAATGACTACTGACCTTTGGGTGAAATGCTAATGCCATGCCTTATGTAAGCTAACCAGCGCAGTAAATAGCTGATTAGAATATCATTAGCTTTGTAAAACTGTACTGGGTAAAAATCAAATGTGGATCTAATGATGGTCCTAACTTAAAATGGATACTATAATTTATCCTCAGGGAACATGACAACCTATATAGGGAGATTTAACGTTTCCTTGTCCTCATCATGTCAGTGTAAAAATATCACAGATCCTTTGGGATCTGCTATCTTGCTACTTTACCTTGAGAGGGCAGTATCATTCACCACAAATGTTTTAATTCATTCAAGTGTTTTAAGCTCATGCTATTATTTTTTTCTTTTTTTTTTTGGCATACCAATGATGGCCTCATGACGCTCCAATGATCCGATTCTTTGTCAGTCTTTTAATATCTCAAATATCTATTGTATGGCCATCCATTAGAGTTTCTTTTTTCTTTTTTATGATCCTAAAGGATGCACACATTGTATAGAAAAGTGGGAAGATGCTAGTACATACACTAATACTAGTACTGTGCCAAAAGTATTTGCTCATCTGCCTTTACACACATATGAACTTAAGTGACATCCCATTCTTAATCGATAGGGTTTAACGTGACGCTGGCCCACCCTTTGCATTTATAACAGCTTCAACTCTGGGAAGGCTTTCCACAAGGTTTATGAGTGTGTTTATGGGAATTTTTGACCATTCTTCCAGAAGCGTATTTGTGAGGTCAGACACTGATGTTGGATGAGAAGGCCTGGCTCACAGTCTTCGCTCTAATTCATCCCAAAGGTGTTTTATCAGGTTCAGGTCAGGACTGTGCAGGCCAGTCAAGTTCTTCCACATGAAGTTTGGAGGTCTGTAGTGGTTGGCGACCACTGCGCACTATGCATCTCAGCATCTGCTGACCCCACTCTGTCATTTCACGTGGCCTAACACGTCGTGGCTGAGTAGAATATTTAGTAATAAATATACAGCCAATAACCTGCAGCCGGCAATTAATTTCCCTCTCTGCGATGGCTTTTTTCTCCTCCTCCACCTCCCACTCCTCCTCTGCTTCTCCCTCCCACTCTCCGAGTCCCTGCTCATCCCCTCCCTCGTTTCCCTATTCTCTATCTGTGTCTTCTTTCGTATTGTTCTTTACCTGTTCATTTACCTGTTACCGCTAGTAGTAGCGAGGAAGTTTCACGACTGGACTTGTTGCACAGGTGGCATCCTATCACAGTTTCATGCTGGAATTCATGAGCTCCTGAGAGCAACCCATTCTTTCACAAATGTTTGTAGAAGCAGTCTGCATGTCAAGGTGCTTGATTTTATACACCTGTGACCATGGAAGTGACTAGAACACCTGAATTCAATTATTTGGATGGGTGAGGGAATACTTTTGGCAATATAGTGTATGTACTCTTATTACCTACATTAAGATGACAGGTATCATAATCAGTTAACATTAAACTTGCCAAAACATTGCATTTCTTGCAGTTTTGTGTAGTTCCCATACCACAAACACAGTCGATCAGCCTAACATAAACTCCGGATTTTATCCCTAATCCTGACCATGTTTTCACCTCAACCCTAATCCCAATTTTGGATTCTGCCCTTAAAATTTACTATGCTTTCAACTCGACACTAATCCCAACGCCCAATTCCAGATCCTGACACTTAACCTTAACCATGCTTTAATTATGCTCCTAACCATAAATCTAATTCCTGAGTCTGACCCTAATCCTAACCATGCTTTCATTTCGACACTAAGACGAGCCGCAATGCTGTCCCCAATCCTCACCGTGCTTGCACCTTGAACTCTAACCCTGAACCCAGTTCCAGATCCCGACCCTCATCCTCACCATGCTTTTACCCCAATCTGATCCTAATCCTAAAAGTGCTTTCCACCTCAACCTTAACCCTAGCCCCATTTCTGGAACCAGACCCTGATCCCGACTGTTCTTCCGCCTCAACCCTAACCGCATTTCTGGAGTCTGACCTAATCCTGACCATGTCATCTGAACCCTAAACCCAACCCCAATTCTAACTCTAATCCTAACCGTGCTTTCACCTTGACCCTAACCCAAACCCGAATTTTGACCTTAATTCTAACTATGCATTTACCTCAACCATAAAACGAGTCTTAACCCTCAAACAGTCTTGTAAAGAAGTGAGGAACAGCTACAAGGTCCTCACTTTGCACAATTGTTCTCACTCTGATGTTGTAAAACTGGAACTGGTCCTCAGAAAGATAGTTGTACAAGAACACAAACACACACATACAGAGCTGGTTTGCTGCTGTAATTCTGTAGTTAAATTGCTGCCGTGTTCACACTCCCTCCCCCTCTGAGCTATTATCTTTTGCCCTTTATGTCTCTCTCCTCATTTTCTTTTGCTGTCACTATGTGTCTCTCTCTCTTTCTCACACACACACATATTCCATAAAAGAGGACACGGCTGTCCAGGAAACAAAGAAAGAGGCAGGAAGCACATTGAAAGAACAAAAGAACAAATAAAGATAGAAAATGAGAAAAGAAAGACTTCAGAGTAGGAAAAGCATCACAATGTGAATTTTCATTGATTTTAGCTGAGATTTAAATGATAAAAAATGGCTTTTGGGTTATAAAAGTGAGGACTTGAACAACAAGGTGATAACTATACTGTTTCTTAGATGGATCAATGAAACCCACAGGTTTATCCCATGCAGAATACAGATTTTCATATTTATTATATCAAATAAAAGTTTTGCTTTGACAAAGGAATAGTTGAGACTTTAGACAGACCTGTTAGGACGATTGTTCTGGAAAACAATATCTCGACAATGGATCAGCTATACTTCTTGATAATGAAAGAGTTTTTAACGTCTCATTTTAAAAATCGTATCCTGTGGTGAAAGCCATACACTTAGCACTGTAGCATTACTTGAAATTAGTATTTTCATGAAACAATCTGTGGTGATTACAACTGTACATTTAGCACAAAATAACTACTACTACTAATTCTTTTGGGATTAATTCTTAAAGGTTTTGTCTAATCACTGACAGATGTGTCCTCTGAGGCAAATGACCATCAGAGCTTTGACTGAACAAGATTCAGGTTCTGATTTAGTTGGGAAGTCTCCATGAAATCAAATTAGACCTTTAAGTATTTTTGCATTAAGTATTCTCCAGTATCTGACCTGACACTGATAAAAAGGCTGGTTTGAAGGTCATTTCATTGGTATTTTAGGGTTTGTAATTTCCTGAAAAGTTATTTAAAAATGTTGATGACTCACCCTGCACTCAGAGGCGTGCACTCATTTTACATCTAATTAAGCATTTAAATTTTCATATCTCTCTCTCATTCACTAGCAACACTGCCAGATTTGGCTCTCAGCTCAAACTTACATGGATGGAGCCCATTCGGGCCATTGGATCTGACCGATCAGAGTAGACCGGGCATTTTTCGCATTAAGCTTTTCTATATTCATTAAAGAAATCAAGATTTGCCTGTAAAATAAACCTGAAAACACACCCTGACAAACAAAGAACAGACTTTAGAAACATTATTAGAAATGTAAGCCATCTATAAATACAAGAGGAGTCTCTCAAATAGCCATACAGGTTGGTGTAAGTCAACTCACAGACTCATAAATCATCTTCTTTCTTCAACTGACATGACAGACGTTAAGTCAACTTCTGCTGCGCTGACAGAAAATGACAGTGGCTGCACGAATACGTCCCTGAAGTCAAATGAAATGAATGAAAATTTCTTCTGATTCTTATGGTGGCTTGTTTCTTCCTCAGACAAGACGAGCTGACACACCTCATGTACTTATATACCGCTGTGATAGGTGCAATATGTGGTCTTTAGGAATCTTCTGAATATTTAAATAAATATACTAGTTGCATTAAATGTTACCAAAAAAAAACAAAACAAAAAAAACCTAACTGTTATCCCTAAAGGCTGCTGGTTTAGTGCTTTTAAAAGCGCTTTAAAAGAATTTCTAAGGTTAGTGTTCAGTGTTTAATTGAAGTTTTAGTTCAATTAAACAGTTCTATAGGCACAAAGTCTTGGGCTCAAACCAACAAAATGTATTGCCAATATTGCCAAACAGGAACATTATATGCATCACTGGACTATGAAACAAAATAAATCTCTTGCGTTATTATGAATTATAGCTGGCATGTTCACCTTCTGCTACAGAAGGAAGGATGCAGCCATCAAAAGTGAAACGCTGCATTAATTTAAAACATTAAAGTTGACATTTTGAGGATGTAAGAATTTCTCCTGACAAACACAACATGCAGACGTAGATAACAGTTTGACGGGCCTGTTTTAAAGCTCTAGAGAACACACAGAGCACACATGTTTACATGTGTGAAAGCTCAAAAACATTTGAATGTCACAGAGATAAATGAACAGGTAAAGAACAATACGAAAGAAGACACAGATAGAGAATAGGGAAACGAGGGAGGGGATGAGCAGGGACTCGGAGAGTGGGAGGGAGAAGCAGAGGAGGAGTGGGAGGTGGAGGAGGAGAAAAAAGCCATCGCAGAGAGGGAAATTAATTGCCGGCTGCAGGTTATTGGCTGACTGTGCTGCCGTGGAGGCTGTTGTTGTTCCAGCGCGGGGTGAATGCTGCAGAAGAAGAGAGAGCAGCGAGCAGAGAGCTGCAGATCTGTCTGCTCGTTGCCGGTCCACCACCTGCTCATTTTCACATCCCATCGCATATCTGTGAAGAGCCTGGGCTGCTCAGACAGGCAGAAAACACTGGACCTGTGTCATTATACTGAAGGAAAGAGGGAGCAGAAGGAAGAGGAGGAGGGGTACCGGTGTGGAAGCTTTGCCCACTCAAGGCAACCTTCTGTGGGAGGAGAATTCCCCCAAGGGAAATCAAGGAGTGGATGGTTCCTGAAACATCTGGAAAGGTGCCACTGAGCTCTTTAAGAGAGATTTAAAACGAAATTACTTGATTTGTATTGATATATTTATCAACAGGAGCAGAAAGACTGAGAGGTATTTGGAGTTTATATTTGTAGTCGTACTTTTTGAATCACATTTTTATATGTAATTTAAATTCTGAAGTGACGTTTTGTTAAAAATTTGAAAAAAAAAAACTGAACACTAAATTTTCAGTATTTTCTCATATGTTATATTAGTGCAGCAAACTCTTTCTCTGTGTGGGAAGCTGATTAGGTTGAATAAGGTTTTCTGTTATCAGCTAATCTGATCTGAATCTAATTTAGAATTTTTAGAAACAAATTAACATCAGCCTTTTTGTGTGGAGTTTGCATGTTCTCCCTGTGTCTGCGTGGGTTCTCTCCGGGTACTCTGGCTTCCTCCCACTGTCCAAAGACATGCTGGTTATTCTAAATTGGCCGTGGGTGTGAATGTGAATTGTTGTCTGTCTCTCTGTGGTCTCTGCAACCCTTCGCAGAACCAGCTGTTACAGAAGATGAATGAATGAATGAAATTAACATCAGCTTGTGTCTCACACATCAACCAATTTTAAGGATTTCAACCAAACTATATTCCCCTATTTAGTTTAAATTGTTCATAAAAGCTTTCAAATATCTAAAATGAATAGTAAACAAGAACAAACTTTTGTGCTGCTACCAAGATCCATTAGTCTAATAGACAGGTTGCAGCTCTGAATTGGATGTTTAGTGGAAACAGGCTGATGCATTCTTACTTCCTTCGCTTCTTGAAAAAGACTGATGGAATAGGAGATTTTCTGTGGGTATCAAGGGTGATCTGCCCAGAGGAACTGTAGCGGGAGAGATATCTCAGAGAAACTTTTCCGTTAGACAGCCTTTAACAGAAGACATGTGATCCAATTCAAAGCTCAGAGCAGAGGCATTAAAATTTCAAAGAAATTCTGTGAAATTCTGAGACAAGGCTGTGTCTGTTCATGTCTTTCATCCAATCAGTGTGTAAGACCAGTAAGAACCTCTTTCTCTCTGCTTTCTGTGTCTGTGTGTCCAGGAGCGAAACTAAGCCGGATTTAACCTTTGTGTAGAAATGACGGAGCAGCAGAGGAAATCGAGGGATGAAGGGAAAGAGAGAGGAAGAGAAAAGGGTGACGGTCAGAGGATCTAGCTCTCCTCTGAAAAAGACAACAACCTCGGACTGCCTTGCTCTCCTGGAGGAGGATTTTTGGGGGATTACATGCGGAGTAAAGTGAGTTTCACCTCAGATAGAGGGCGACTGTTTGACCCAGAGGTTTGACCCAACAAAGCCAGCCTTCACCTGTTGGGATTATCAGTGGTGGAGGAGGATTTCGGGTGTTGAAGAGTTGAAAAATGTGTTATTTTCTGGTTGGTTAAGGATGTGAGAACAGCTGGAATTCAATGGGAGAACCTGAACAATAGAAGATGAATTAAAAGACAACGTCTGAGCAAAAGATTGGACACAAGGATTTAGAAAGTTTTTTGTGCAGTGACAGTATATGGGAAGAAACAAGACTACATTTAACAGTATCTGTATGGGCTGACTACATTTTTTCAATAGAGGAAGAGACCAGAAATGACCTCACTGGCTGTTGGACAAAAAGAGCACAAACAGACTTGAATATAAGGCCCTGAATGACAACTCCTCCTTTCATGCCTGATCAATCATCCTGATTCTATCTCATTTTGCCGTTTTTTCCCCTTTTCTCTGCTGGTCTTTGAATTTACCCCTTATTTCCCATCTGACAGGAATCCTTTAGAGGATCGAGTTGTTTAAAGCAGGTGTTGATGACAGATAACAGCTGCAGAGAGGCTGACTCTGATGCACCCAGATAAGTGATGTTCACTGACAGAAGCAGCAGGTAATGCAGCCAAGCTCGGGCTGAACGCGCTGCTGCAGTGTGTCTGAGCTGTCTGTCATCTTCCTGCTGGCTAATTCTATCTCAAGGACCGTCTGTGGCCGAGCTGGGCAGCAATAAAACCAGAGGGAGGGATCCTGTGCCCTGCAGAACTCCAACATGTCAGACTGGGAAACAAATGTTGGGTAAAACAAGCTTCTAAAAACTAAACAACTTGCAAACCTCTTTCTGACATAGTAACATATCTTTGGAGTGGCGGTAAATGCTCTAAACACCAATTGGCTGTAGAGCTCGAATTTGTTTTTAAAGATTCTTGAGTTGTTGAATGACTATAGAAGCTCTGCAGCTAGTTTCAGATTGAACATTTTAAAAGAGCAGATCAAAAAAAGATCAAACAAGGTCGAGACTGAATCCAAACAGAAACCAAGACTGAAGACTGAAGTCAGTCTAAGTGCAGCAAAATCTAAAGATAAGACACTTTTTTTAATCAGGGTTTCCTCAGAATAGCACAGAAATCTCATCTGATGTTCAAATAAACTGCTGAACAAAAAATTTGAAAAGATTTTTGAAATGGAAACCATGCTGTTATAAAGTGAGAAAAAGACAATCACTGAAAATAAGAAGGTGGAAAATGAGAGCACACAAGTCAAAGTGAAATTAAGAGACAAACTGAAGCTTTGAGAGGAGAAACTGAACGGAGCCAGGTGTCTTCATAATAGTGGCCAAATTATTGATCCAAATCTGGCTGATTTAATTTGCAGACATAAAATTACCCTGCAAAGCTGCGGTACTTTTGACAGAAACGCTACAGGAATCAGTCAAAGACGATCAAGTTTTTACAGAAGCAGTTCAACTCAGTAAACTCATACTGCTTAAAGCACAAACTCTGCTTTCTCACTCCAAATTACACATTCAGGTGCATTCTGAGCTAAGCACAAGTTTACCAATGATGCCATTATTAGGAGTAAGAATTTCCTGAAATTTGTTAATTAACAAGATAGTTCTATTAGGTAGTTTGTTAGATGAGTGAGTTGAATATAAAATCACATTTTCAACTACAAGTTAAAGGAAAAATCCTTTCCTACAAACATGTGTCCAGGTGCTAAAAGCTGTTTTGCTCATTATGCTATTTATAAGACTTAAATCTACACCTTCAGTTCTGAAAGCACAATTTGTAAGTAAAGTAAAGATTTCAAAGCACAAGCAAACAGCTGGCCCATTGACTCAGTAGGGTGGGTATTTGGCTACAACATTAGACTTGACTTTAACCCAACACTGTTCACAGACTGACTAAATGCTTTAAATATTTATACTACAGCATTTCAATTCAAATCAATAATTTCCCTCAGAGGCTCTCTTGTCTTCTCGGTCTAAAAACATGCTGAAGCAGTTACAAACGCTTAAAGGATCTGCCAGAAACTAGCAGTCTATTTTTCCCGGTATCTGTTGTCAGTCTGAACGTCTTTTTAAACTGATGTTCACATGAATTATTGAACTGATCTGAAAACTGCTGGAACAATTTACAGCCCGGAGGAGTTTTCTTCTCTTCTCCTTCATGTCTTATTAACCATCACTGGCCTCGTTTCCACTGCGGCTTAAAACAAACCTCAGGAGACAAAACTCAACAGTTTGCTGTAGATTTCTTTTTCTTTTTTTCTTTTTTTTTTTTACATGAAAGTGCTTTGTAAAGATTTGTGTTAGATTATAGCTTTGAAGAAGCACAGCAGAGCGGGTTTCACTTTGACTCAGACAGGAGTTAACTACATATTTGTTTTAGCCTCAAGAAACATTTTTTTTTTTTCTAACTTTTGGTTTATAAAATGAAATATATCAATCATTTCATAAGCGAATAATAGGTCTTAGCTGTCACATTTAGAGCACAAAATTGAAACACCAAACAAAGTTTTCTCTTTGGCCATTTGAACTCCACACTGCACAATTTATAAAGCTGCACATACATTTATCCATCTGTCTAAGAGCAGTTACCAGCGGTGAAAAGCTATACTCGGTCATTCAGAACATTTTTGGCTGGAAAATCATCTTTCCTGCCTTTCCTTGGATATTTGATCATCATACTTCCAATAAACTCAGAAACTTGACAACTTCTGACTTTAAAATAACCTAAACTATTTAATATTTGACGCATTTTTCAACACCGAGTTCAAGTCCAAAATGCAGAGATCCAGATGAAGTGAAAGAACATCAGAAACATTCCCAAACTGGCTTCAGGGACTGAATGCAAGTGTGGACTGGATAGCACACAAACTACACCCCTCCTCTTCCATCCCTCCATCAGTTACTTTTCAACAGGAGTTTGGTTTTGGGCGCACCCACAAACCCAAACAATTACAAACGTTTCTGACTGAAGCACAAACTGGAGAGCTTTCACAATCTCTTCCTCTTCCTCCTCCTCCTTCTCCCCTGCCGGGCTGAAACAATCTGCTCGCATGAATAAGAATTAATTTTTCATCGTGATGAAAAGCTTCAGCATCTCGCCTCCTCGCAGCCCGCAGGACGCCCGATGAAAGCTGTTTTCAGTGAGGAGCAACAGAACGTGTCCTTCGTTATAAAAACATGGAGCTGAACAATGCCCTGCTCCTTTTGTTCGTCGTTTCATCGCTGTTTTCGCCTGTGAGCTCGAAACATTAAGGAATACAGAAGTGGGTTTTTCTCTTGTCTTCAGAGGAGAAAAGACGACAGAAGTGAACTCAGCTTGACTCTCAGCTGGGTTTTCATCAGAAGTGACACTTTTGTAAACAGGCAGATGTTTTTTCTTGGAGAAATGAGAAAAGCACTCGTTTAGAGTAACTTGATGAAGTGGCTACGTTATTTGTGGGAGGATTAACCTACTTTGGAGCATACTGGCCTAAAATTCACTTCACTTTGCTCAGGATGTCTCTGTTTACACAGGCAACAGTAGCTTCTATATGTTTACAGTAAACAGCAGAAGTGCTCTGACTGAGTTATTTGAAGATATATAGCAAAGATTTGACAAAGACCGAGGGACTACTTTGTCAACAGGATTTGTAAATTTCTCTTGGGATTTTTTCCAAAACCTGGAGAGAGACAATTGCCCATTTTGTCCAAATGAATTTATCTTAGCTCTGGGCATCAACACATGATCTCTTTGAGCCTCATCAAAGGTCAGAGGCTGATAAGGGGCAAACAATCACGACAGCACAAAGCGAGGACTGACCCGAGGCCATCAGATTTGGAGTTTAAGGGTCAGACAGACGGGCGGGATTATCAATACAGAGCGGCAGCCGTTTCCTGAGGGGCCTGCAAAGACGCAGGAGAAAAGACAGAAAGACAAAAAATAAGAAGACAACACAGGCCGAGATAAAAGAGGGCGAGTATCAGACATCATCATGGGCTGCAACATGTGTGTGGTCAAACGTCCGGAGGAGCAGTACAGGATCATGTTTCAGGTAAGAAATCTCAGCTACTAGTTTTATTGGGACTGATTCATCTTAAATGAAAAAAATCACAAATGAATTTCATCTAGTAAAGCACTGTTACCAGAGGCTCTGATTGTCTGATGACCTGTCAGACAGCTGCTGTAACATTTATATGAAACTCATCTTAAAGAGATTAAAAAAAAAAAAATGCAAATGAAAAGGTTAAAGAATCTACATTTCATCATGACTGATCAATATTCCCTAGATTAGTAAGACAGCGAACTAACCGCAGAAGCTGTAATTTCCTGCTGTTAGAAAAGGCAGTGAATTTATATAGACAGGAAATATACAGAATATAGACATGAAACTTACCATAGATATGGAACAAACCTGCTGATAGTGAAGGCAGTGAATTAACCACAGAAACCTGAATGTCCTTCTGTGATTGTGTATGTAAACTGCCCACAGACACTCAATTGTCCTGCTGTTAGTGAAGACAGTAAATTAAACACAGAAACTTGAATATCCAGCAGTTATTAAACACAGTAAACTACCTACAGACACTCAACTGTCCTGCTGTTAATGAAGACCATAAATTAAACACAGGAACTTTAATATCCAGCTGTTATTAAACACAGTAAACTGCTCACTAAAACTCAATGGTCCTGCTGTAAATAAAGGCATCTTGACCATCTTTATTATTTAGTATTATTTAACTTTTTGAAACGAACCCAAAATTGCTGCTTTCACTTAAGCTCTTGTTAACATATACACTATATTACCAAAAGTATTCGCTCACCTGCCTTTACTCATTCTATGAACTGAAGTGCCATCCCATTCCTAACTCATAGAATTCAATATGATGTCGGTCCACCTTTTGCAGCTATTACAGCTTCAACTCTTCTGGGAAGACTGTCCACAAGGTTGAGGAGAGTGTTTATAGGAATTTTTGACCATTCTTCCAAAAGCGCATTGGTGAGGTCACACACTGATGTTGGTCGAGAAGGCCTGGCTCTCAGTCTCCGCTCTAATTCATCCCAAAGGTGTTCTATCGGGTTCAGGTCAGGACTCTGTGCAGGCCAGTCAAGTTCATCCACACCAGACTCTGTCATCCACGTCTTTATGGACCTTGCTTTGTGCACTGGTGCACAGTCATGTTGGAAGAGGAAGGGGCCCGCTCCAAACTGTTCCCACAAGGTTGGGAGCATGGAATTGTCCAAAATGTTTTGGTATCCTGAAGCATTCAATGTTCCTTTCACTGGAACTAAGGGGCCAAGCCCAGCTCCTGAAAAACAACCCCATACCATAATTCCTCCTCCACCAAATTTCACAGTTGGCACAACGCAATCTGAAATGTACCGTTCTCCTGGCAACCTCCAAACCCAGACTCGTCCATCAGATTGCCAGATGGAAAAGCGTGATTCATCACTCCAGAGAACGCGTCTCCACTGCTCTAGAGGCCAGTGGCGGCGTGCTTTACACCATTGCATCCGACGCCTTGCATTGCACTTGGTGATGTGTGGCTTGGCTGCAGCTGCTCGGCCATGGAAACCCATTCCATGAAGCTCTCTGCGTACTGTACTTGGGCTAATCTGAAGGTCACATGAAGTTTGTAGCTCTGTAGCAATTGACTGTGCAGAAAGTCGGCGACCTCTTTGCACTATGCGCTTCAGCATCCGCTGACCCCTCTCCGTCACTTTACGTGGCCTACCACTTCGTGGCTGAGTTGCTGTTTTTCCCAAACGCTTCCATTTTGTTATAATAGAGCTGACAGTTGACTGTGGAATATTTAGGAGCGAGGAAATTTCACGACTGGATTTGTTGCACAAGTGGCATCCTATGACAGTTCCACGCTGGAATTCACTGAGCTCCTGAGAGCGGCCCATTCTTTCACACATGTCTTGTTTCACAGTCTGCATGCCTGAGTGCTTGAATTTATACACCTGGGGCCAGGCCAAGTGATTAGAACACCTGATTCTGATCATTTGAATGGGTGAGCGAATACTTTTGGTAATATAGTGTACTAACAATGTACTTTAACCTCAAGTAAGTACTCAAATACTATCCTGATTTAATGTAGCATACCACACCGTAGGAGTACTGCTGTAAAGGTGACAGTCATTTAAGAAACATTTAAGATCAAATATCTGCATCAGACTAAGTGCACAAAGTACACACAAACAAATGTCTCCCTGGGGATCAATAAATACTCTCAGTGATCCATTTATTGGCTATATTTTGTAATCTGAAAAGACGGCGTGAAGAAATATGTATATTTGCCTCGTAGAGGAATTGAACTATAAGTAACATAATTTTCACAAAAATGAAATAAAACCAGCAGCTGCTAGGAAGGAAGGAAGGAAGGAAGTAAATATAAACCAAGATCCTGTAACATTTTTTTTTTTTTTTTTAAATTGTTAATATTCTGGCAAAGTACAAAAGACAAAGAGAGAGGCGGAGTGAGTACAAATGTCTGAGTAAGAAAACAAGATTGAGGAAAGTCTGTGTGGCTAGTTGTGTGTGGAAACTATGGAACCATTCATCATTGCTGGTTGGTCTAGTTACTCTGTAAAGGTCATGTTATTCTGCTGAGGGTTGGTTTTGTCCAGTGCAGGCTGAAAGTCACAGAGGAGGTGAAATCCTGTTCGCACTCAGTTTGTTCAGTCTGATCTTGGAAACATAAAACACTGAAATTAATCTCCTCACTTCCCTGTATCTTTTTTCCTTTCCTGAACATTTGACTTATTCTTTTAATTACATCAAACCAAAACATTAATCTTGCAACTTCTGTCCTTATCATCACTATTTAGCATGGTTCAGTATTTTATATTGTAGATACTGATGTGTCTTCAATCCCCTTACTCTCTCTAACATCAGTATGCAGTCTGTCAAGACAAGATATAAATAGTTCAATAACCCACAGGTAATTCATTCATTCATTCATTTTCTGTAACCGCTTGTACTCTGGAGAGTCGCGGGAGTGCTGGAGCCTATCCCAGCTGTCATTGGGTGAGAGGCGGGGTACACCCTGGACAGGTCGCCAGTCTATCACAGGGCTAACACAGAGAGACAGACAACCATTCACACTCATATGACCCACAGATTATGTCATTAGTATTCATTTTTAGTGACTGAGTAGTGTTAGTATATACTCTAGAGGTATTATTTTTGTCAACCATTGACTGTATAAGTAGTGGAGAAAGGAGTACCAGGCTGTAAACATATTTATTTCTTCTGTGAAGTTGAATCTTCATGTGTGGTCACTCACATTAGGAACTTCTGATTCTTAGAAATGAGTTTGGGTCAGTATGAAAATGCTTAACCTGGCCATCTAAGCATTTAAGCAAACACTACCTACCTGATTAAGGGTGAAGATAGACATTTAAAGAAATCAGCTGACAGTGAACATCAGCCTTCCCTCTCCTGCCTGTGAAGTTTTAGTGGTGGGTCTGTAACAACATACAGTTTGACTGGTTTTCGTTGTACTGAGGAGCTGTCCATGGTGCTGAACTATTTGTAGGCCGCAACCAGTGCAGTTGAAACAAGGCCAACTGCTGCTCTCGTTTTCTCTCATGACTGACTGAACTCAGAACTCAGAACTCAGTCAGGATGATGTGGTTTGATCAGCCCAGGTTTGTGGCAAGTCAAATATCATTACATACAAGTCCTTTTTTTCTGACTTTACTCATGAAAACATCACAGTACCACTGAAGCACACACTGGTAACATTAAATGTATGAATTACTTTATCACCATGGGAATATACTGAATACACAGTATCTAATATGCTGCTTATGAATTTAAGATGTTGAAGCTAAATGTTAAGAGCTTTTATGGCCATCAAAGCTATTATTGCTTATAAGTGCAGTTTACTATAATACACTACTTAATGCCCAGATTACTTGTTGGGTCAAGTGAAGATGACTTTTCATTCAACAAACAAACTGGATAGATTCGGAAACAACCACATTTAGACAAATAAATCCTATTTAAACCACACTTCTCATTCTCTAAACGTCCTCACTTTCAACTAAGAACTCCTTTCTGTTTCTAGTTGCAGAATACATTCATGCCTGTGTTTCGTAAAAAGCTACAAGGCTGAACACAGTGGGAGTCAAGTGTTACACTCAAAACCCGCTCTCATGTATATTTATATGGATCAGATCCACACTGTTACACATGAGCACACCCTTGAATCTTTGTGTCTCCCGCTTATTTTGTTTTTTTTGCTTTAGGGTTAGGGTGTGATTAAAAAAAATAAAATAAATAAATCTCAGTCTTTTAAATTCCCAGTCTAATTTTAATTTTCCTCCAAAACAATATATAAATAAATATCTCAGATTTTGAGATCCTTTGAAGATTCCTTTGAATATTTTCTTTTACATTTCACTTGCACTTGTCATTAGAACCACTAATGATAATGACTTACTAATTACAAAATAACTAGTTAAACACAGATTTTTATTTTTAATTTCAGTCAGTCATTAAAGCATTAATCAGTTTTATGTTATTCTTTTGTCGCGACAAGCTTTCTTTATTGCTTTCCCCCCATTACATTTGGTATGAACCAAAAATAACTGAATGCACTCATACAAAGACCATAAACCCAAAACACACCAATCACAACGTGTGGATGATGGATTTTTACATTTGAATAATAAAATAATTCTTTGTAGATGTACATATCAGCTGTTCCCCATTCTAATGACACAGGTGAAATGCCCTCATATGAACTGGAAGTGTAGTTTGATCATGACGTGAATATTGCCCTAGTCAAAACACAAAGGAGCTAGTAGAGAGAAATAGTTCCTTGATGTCAGCATAGTAACATAAATCATCCCGGTTTCCGTGGTCACGCCTCCTGTCACCACGGTGAAGTGTGTGCTACACTTCACTGACTTGGAACTTGCTTAACAAAGCCTGGCACTTTGTTAAATCCGTTTCTATCATTTTTTTTTTCATGTAGGCGGTGACCAGTGATGGTTCTGCATTTTGTTTAGCAAAATTCTTCTCCTCCTTTCAGTTAAAAAAATAATGCACACATACGTTTTGATCTGACTGAAATGGTAAATCTCACACTGATGGTGTTTTGGCTGCTTGGCTTCCTTTGCAACATTTATCCTTCTCTCTCGTTTCGGTAGCGAGGTTCACAGCAAAGCCTTACACATATTGAAACACACACACAGACATTCTCAGAGGGTTTGGTTTCCACTCACACTGCTGGATTGTTCAACATTATTACCATCTCCACTAGGTCACCTTTGGAGAAACACACACACCTAGAGTTCACATTCATTATACTGCTGTGTTGTCCTGATTGATCTGAGCTCCCGGGGAGTTACAAGACTCCTGCAGACCCCAACACACACACATACACACAGATGGCCGCCTCTCCCATAGCAACAGTTATGTAGTTATCGCTTCATTATGCCAAACTATCTCACCAACACACACACACACACACACATTTTCTGAATGCCCCCTGTCACCTTGGCTGCATATGAAAGGATGTCGCCATCAGTGTGTGTGCGTGCGTGTATGTGTGTGTGTGATTAATTAGGTCTGTAATGGAGTCTGATGACCTCAGGAGATTTGAAGAGGAGATGATAAGCCATCACACACACACACACAGGGGTAGGTTCATTCACTCTGAGCATGTGGCTAATTTTAGACATTATATTACATCCTGCTTACAGAATCAATGGAAAGATGTGACAGGGTGCGGGTTATTTTCTGAGCAGAGGCACTGACACAAAGGAGAAAAAATAAAACCTAAAGGACTGCAGTGAGACAAGATGAAAGGGGAAGAAACTGTATCATCCAATGAATTCAGCCCCTTGCTTAGGTTGACCAGTTGGAATGAAAACCTTCAACTGCAGGCTCTCCACAGAACTGGACATGTGGTCGGCTGAGCTACGTTATAGAGACTCTGCCAGGAGAGTAATTCTGCCCTGAATTCAGTGGCTTATGCTGGGGGAGCTTAAATGCATCAATTTAAGCATTTAAGGGTTTTGATGAGCGGGCCAAACCACAACAGCTGACCTCCCATTGATTACACCACCATCTACCGGTCCTTTTCACCTCCCGCAGAGGCTACATTTCCACGGACAGCACTGGTGAAAACATTCTGATGAGAGATTTCAATATACGGCATACTGTATGTGTCTGAATCTAAATGGAATGATGGAGAACATGCACCATATACACATCTTTTCTTCACCTGTACAGTATTTAATTACACGTTAGAACCAGTCAGCATTTTGGTAAATCAGCTCCCAATTAGTAACTATTTGTACAGGAAGTATTGTTATTTTATATATAAGTGATAGTTGGGTTTTGATGTTTTGTTTTACGGTAAATGGAATCCAGTTTTACACTAAATCCGTTTCGATAAATAGATGGAAAGATGTTTTGTGACCGCTGCCAGCCAGCAGCCTGTGGTCTGTCCCACACCGTCTCCGGTGGCTTCAGGCTCCGTCTGTCTGACTGAAGCTAATCGGCTGCTGGGGAGCAAAGAACACCTCCATGTCTGAAGCGAAAATCAAACGTCAGGATTCCAAACCGGGCAAATCAAAGAGGCGCGTGCGTCCCTCAGGGCTCTAGTGGGGAGCTGGCAGGTGTGAGGGATTATTTCATTTGATTCCATTTCATTTGATTTCCTCGCTGTCCAGGCCTGTCTGGACACCACACAACTTGTTCAAACACATACATACACACTTGAAAATGTACAGAAACCCACACTCTCCTCTTTTCTTCTTCTTTTCGTTCTTAAAGGGGAATTACCGTTTTTTACAACCTGGACCTTATTTCTGGCATAAAATACTATCGTTTACTCACCCATATAACTTTGGTGTCATCTGGAGTCCTTCGGAATATATTTAGATCCGCGTATATCCATATAGTGGGAGTGACTGGGGCACCGAAACGCAGCCTCTAAATAACGCATTATCTGCCGCGAAACTTGTTCATTTCACCAATATTTTGTTATCATACGCTAGTGCTATTCCCCGTTGAGTTACCTGCTATCTGTTCGTGGATGTGCAGCGGTTTGTTGTTCTGTGGCCAGCTGTTCCTCTCTCTGCCTCCGCATCCTCCTTTCAACGAGCTCCTCATCCGTATACTCTGGCTCACAACAGTAAGGATGTCCATCATAAACAAAGTCGTCGTCCACAACCTCAGAATCGGAAAAATATTCAGCCATGTTGCAAAAAACTAGCAGTAGCAAATTACAGGTAAACAAGCCGCGAGGGGGGTGCGGTGGTGCTCAGAGATGATGTCATCCAGGTCAGAGGTCAGCAGGTCAATCTATTAACTCTGGACTTAACGGGGAATAGCACTAGTGTATCATAACATAATATTGGTGAAATTAACAAGATTCATGGCAGATAATGTGTCATTTAGAGGCTGCGTTGCAGTGCCCCAGTCACTCCCACCATATGGATATATGCTAATCTAAATATGGTTTGAACGACTCCAAATGACACCAAAGTTATATAGGTGAGTAAACGATTTTTATTTTATACCAGAAATAAGGTCCAGGTTGTAAAAAACGGTAATTCCCCTTTAAATATTTCTCTACATCTATTACTTCATCAGCTGTCCTGTTTCTTTTAAATAGGTTTGTCTCATCATTTCTTTTTTGCTTCCTCTTCCTGTGTGTCTTCCTGTATATTCTTATTTTGTTTCGTCCATTGGGCATTATGTTTTCCTGTTCCCCTCTCCTTAGAAATATCTTTCTATTTCTCATTTTTCCTTTATTGCTCTCTTCCTCCATTACCTCCTCTCCTTTCCCCTCCCCCGGACATACAGTGACTATTATTAAGACCGTCTTTCTCTCCCCCATCTGTTATTAATCTTCTATACTACCTATATTGGCTCTTTAAAAGACCTTCATTCATTTGTTTTTTGTTGTTTTTTTTTTTTTTACTTTACATCAAGATATTTTTTTAATCACTATTTTTTTTGCTTATACAATAATCTTTAAGGGACCTGTCCAGCGTGTACGCCCAATGACAGCTGGGATGGGCTCCAGGACAAGTAGTTACAGAGGATGAATGAATGAATGAATAATCCTTAAGGGGTGAAATAATGAGTTAACAAAGGAAGAGCATATTGGAGACCATAGTGCATCAAAGGACAGTGTGATAGATTATGCCACTTGGCAAGTCCTTCGATGTCATATAATGGATTTCAGAGCTCAGAGACCATGACTGAAAAAAACCTGGTCAGCTTTAATCTGTTGTCAGATCTTAGAAACAGCCAGACTCTGACTTGGATGCTGCATTATGATACATATGTCATGGCTCTGTGTTTTGATTCCTGTGTTCATGTTTTGAGTTTCCTTCATGTTTCATGTTTTCCAGTTTCTTGGTTTCCTGTCTTGTGTCCCTTCCCGCCTTTGTGATTGTCTTCCCCGTCTTGATTGGTTTCACCTGTTTCTCGTCACCTTCCTGTCCTGTGATTTCCCACCTGTGTAATTGTCTGCCCCGCCCTGATTGTTTTCACCTGTGTCTCCTCTGCCCTTGTGTGTGTATATATAGTCCTGCTTTTCCCTTTGTCCTCTGTCGCGTCATACTGTTTTTTACCGTTTCTCTGTGTTTCCAGTGTTTTCAGTGTTCTTGATCTCTAGTCTTGTGATATTACGTTTTTTGTCTTTTTGAAAATTTTGATTTTTGTTTTTGGAATACCTGCTGTCTCAGCAGCGCTTTCTGTTTTGGTGCCTGTTCAATACCTGGTCATTGATGACACTGTTCACTCTACGTGCACCATAATGGTGCATTCACACTACGAGTGACAAAAACCTGCAAGCAACATCACTGCAATTGGACTGTCACTTAAGCTCTCTGTGAGTTGGTTTTGGAATAGACGTTGACTGTATATATAATAAAGCAACAGGTGAAGCAAATGCATATGACTGGTTAATGCACCACAGCGACCAGCTCCACTTACATGTCAAATGTATTGTAGCTTGTTGCTCTCTCACTGCTAGTATGAACATACTGTAAGCAAGAGTATAAAGAGCACTACCCTGCTTTTTTCCGTTTTCATTTATTTTAGCCTTAAAATATATGTAAGCACACCCAACAACACAAAATTGCATCCGGCCAAACTTCCTGACATCTCACATCTCCAAAAACGTCAGCAAATTCTCAGCTATCTCAGTAAATTGAACTACAGATTTGAAGTTTAAACAACTAAGTTCCTTTAAGGAAAAACGTAAACCTTATTTTTGTGTCACAAAAACAATAATATGTTCATCTTGATACTACACTGCTGGGCACCCAAATACAGTGCTCGAAGATGACAATAAATCACTTCTGGGCTGCAAAAAATAGGAAAAATTAAAATATGAAGATTAAAGTTGTCCCGATTTTTCCCTGGGCCTGGTGTTTACATCTTATGTTTTTTCATCTGACCACAAAATCAAACATTTGATTAACTAAAAATAAAAAAGTAAGTTTTTTTTTATTTTTTTTTATTTTGGATTCCGAAAGGAATATCAAATGACACACAGACCCTTGGACAGCAGCTCTATAAATCCTCACTGTATTGTATTTAATTAGATATAGTGCAGAGTGATGATTGATAACAGGACTTTTTAAATGTTCACAAATTGATGTACACTTAGTTTTGCACCGTTCTCTCTAGAGGAACAGAGGTTTCAGAATGTGTTGCCACTGCTGCATAGTCCACACACTGAAGTCCTTGAACTGGTATCTTTTCCAGTTGTGTGTTTTGTGTTTTCATGTGGCCTCTTCCCTGGTTCGAAATAGTGGCAACATAGACACATATCGCTGCAGTGCTAACTACGTGTATGTAGCTCTGGATGTGAATCAGCATGCAAAACAGCAAATAGCAACAGCCTCGCACTTTGAGAGGAAACTGACAAAAGCTCTCACCTTCCGCTGCCTATTCGACACCATAGCTGCTAATAGGTGCAGAGTGGCTAATTCACAAAAACTCAAAGATCTGGATCTGGTTCACATTTTGCGGTGTCTCTTTTCAGCCTTCCTCACACCCTCTTTTCTTCATTTTTTCCATTCTTCAATTCATCCTCTTTTGTTTGTGTGCTATACACATACACATCCTCACCACTTCCCTCTTTCTTCCCTCTCATCTCTTCTTTCCCCAGTAACCTCCTACCTCGCTATCTCTCCATCTCCTTCTCCTTTCCTCCTCATTCTGCTGTCAGATTTGTCTCAATGGGATGCTGTTGCCGCGGTAACCCGGGTCATTAGGAAAACTGTATTTATGCTTTCTCACACTGGAGTTGGCAGATCTGCTGTAATGAGCACACACACACCCACACACACATGCACGCACACACACACTGCTTTCATTACAGAGGGAAGAGGAAACACACAGAAGGGAGAGAGAGAGTGAGATGAAACAGAGATGCCGCCATTTGTGTCATTAAGCAAAATACTACATAATGAAGTGTTAGCAGGCGGCTATCAAAAATTATGATCAAAACTAAACTGAAATAAACCGAGGGTGAGTGAAATAACAACTTCAGTTAAGCTCTATAAAAACATTCCAGGCATTCAGTTAAACCAAATATAACTACTGTAGCTTGATGCTGAAATGAACAGATAGCATGCAGAGATGTTCAACACATCACTGTCCTTTTTTCAATAACAATTTTACACATTTTACTGATGATTCCCAAGAATGAGCAATTTGCCATCAAACATTTTTACATTGGTGCTGTGTCTATATAGAGGGCGTAATGTCAGCCAAGAAACAGCGGCATCTGGCCAGGAGGTGTTCAGGAACAGTAATAAACTGTAGGCCATTTGTGTTTTGGAAGAACTCAGACCAATACACAATCACAGGAACAATTACTAGCATAAAAGTAGCATAGAAACTCATTTCAGGTCACTAAACTAAGACATTATATTATCTGTGTAGATAGATGCATTAATTCAAATACACAGCTGGACGATAGAAAAAACTTTCTGTTAAGCCTACAGCTTAAGCCTTCATCTTGTACTTTGTATCGGCACACAAACAGGAAAGAGAGAAAAGCAATATTTAATGAAGGTGTGTGTGCTGTACAGAAAATCAAAACCCGTGTTCACCAACCGTATCTGACAACCATACCCTGCACTGAACAGAGGGATATATGGCTGTTTGTCAAGTAATAGCTCCAACTCCCTCTGAAACCAACCAAGTTAGAAGCAGGCCAGCGGTTTCCTCTGCACTCAGCTCTTTATGCTAAACTATGCTCACCACCGCATATTTAAACCTCTCTCTGAAAGATGATAAAGAAGTGCTGCACCAACACGTTGAGGCTTTAAGTTGAATTGTGGAGTTTGACTAGGGTGGTCATGTTGTTGACAAGAGTATCTTAAAATCTAAACTCACTGCAGACAGTCTCTGAAATATCACAGAATAAGAAGTGTGTTTTCGGAACTTTGTTAACACTTTATTCACAAGAAGATGTTTTCCGATGTTGCTGCTCACATCAAGTCCACCTTTTTTCATCTTTTCAAACACTTGTTTGAACAAGAGTTTTGTTACATCCATGTTTCTGTCCCTCCTGAAAAACCCACAAACGTAGGCTGATACGATGTATTTATTTTAACCAATGAGAAATCAAGTGTTTACATAGTTACAAGATAATATATTCCTATTGAACCGATTACCTCCCTCAATCGGACTGAATTTCCTTCTGACTGGGCCATGCTATGCTACACAAGTAATTTCCCTGAAACTATGACCTACAGATTCATCAAAGGCATACACACAGAAACACAAGACGAAAGGAAATAGTAGATCCATGCTCTTACATTATAGTAACTTGACATCACTCACGTATTATTCTTGGTGAACCAGTGCTATCCTAGAGTCATCAAAACTTCATTAGTCTTAATGAACTGCCACCTCATTAGGCTTTCAGCAGAAGAGAAAAGCAGCACTCTGGAGACAGACTCAGCTTGTTTGTATTCAGCTGTGGGTCTGAGATGAATACCAGGTGGCAAACGTGTTGCTACAGAGAACTCATGCTGCACGCCTGCTGCATCCACAGGAGGAAAGGGTTGGAAAGCAGTCAAGTCATTTGGAATAGGCGATAGAAGGCTGAGGGTGACTTCAGCAGCTGGATGACATTTACCATTAACCAGCTTTGGGGATGGAATCCTCTGAAAGCTTTGTTTGATCAAATGATCGAGAAGTCAATAAAAATGAATCTAGCCGTTTGTCATTATATAGAAACAAATGTCCATGAGACCTCTCGACAAATTGTGAGCTGACAGAAGTTCCTGTAGAGGGTGAATTAATATTTAGAGATGTTTGGATTGAAGGTTTTGTACTGACAATACTGCTTTTAGTACCACATACGATGGAATAGAAATGAAATACCCCTTTCCTATCAGTCAATGAGTGATGCAAACATGCAATCAGCCCTGGCAACATAAAGTGATGAGTTTATTGACATTCATGACACATTTTTTCCCAGCTGTATATAACAGTTTCTAGAAATGTAATTAATCAATTGACACGACCTTCACTGATTATTAACACGCCTTGAGGCCAGATGGAGAAGAGTCTCTTTATGCAGTGACTATTTGTATTTGTGGTAAGAAAGCAACGGAGATGAATTAAAAGATGATAAAGTGACCCAAACTCCCACTACAGACGCAGAACCACAAAGGAACATGAAAACAAAACAACAAAAAGATGCAAACGGAGCACAAAACAGAGGTCCCAGAAGGGTTTATTTTCACGAGTCTATTTGCTCATAATCTTTTCATGTCTCAACCCAGATAAGCAGCAGAAAACCAAATCGTGGATTAACCATTAGAATCATTTGTAAATGTAAGCACTTGCAAAAAATCTGAATTTATTAGTGAACTAACCGTCTACAGCAAGCAAGATAAATAGACCTCTGTAAATGGAATATAGGACTACTGGATGTTTTCTACAAATACAGCATGTATTGTGGGGAATATAGAAGAAAGATCTCCAATGAAACATTTGTATGAGAATGGGTGTTTAAGAGACGCCGTCAGACTCTATTATGCATATAGACTCATTATGTGTAACGGCGGTTCAGATCATCAGACAGCCTGGGGGGGATTGATGGCATGGATCAGTGTTGCGTTTGCTCTGCAGTTATGAATCTTAAATACACAAGATGGGGGTAACCTATGTGTTAGTATTCAGATTTGGTCATGCAGCTAAACTCAGTGTGCATTATACTTCCTCGTGTACAAATCTCAGTGCAGACATGAAGCTCATAAAAAGCAGTAACGTAAGAGAGCTGCAGCATTTGTAAACTATTCAAATGGCCTGTGTTTCGTTTATCTGGCAAAGACCTCTTATGATGGTTGAGATTTCAACACGGGTTAATGCTATGCAGTAGCATGGTGTTATCATAAGCACCAGAAAACATCAGTCTGGATGGATAGGCCAGCATCTGATGTTTTACCAGTCAACGAACAAAGACTGTTAGAAATCATTTTTATGGGTCATGTTAAAATGTCACAGTAAACACTGACTCTGAGCTCCCTCTGAATGTCAGGGGTTCTCACCCTAACCTCTAAAGCTGAGCCCAGGCATTAATTGAGGAACCTCATTTTGGCCGAATGTTTGCAGTAGATGGACAGATAAATCTTTCGGCTCAGCTCCGTCTTCACCACAAAGGTTCAACACTGCATTTATACAATCAAAAAGTGAAAGTGTCATACTTAACAGAATAGAAGGTGTCTCAGACTTCAGTCCTTTCAAATTGTTACTATTAGTTAAAAAAGATATGTCCTCAAACCAACATTTCCGATGGTATCAGGTTTACAGGAGCTTGAAACATTTTCTTATACCTATTGTCCCATGCTAATCATATTTTCTCTTTTAACAAGTAGAAGTGATGACCTCTTGTGTGTTTGTTCTGCGTGACTGCAAAAATGCAAAGTTAATAAAAGAAATGGTTTTTGTATGTGACGAATCCGGAAAGCCATTTCAGTGATACATGTTTATGTGGAGGCATTTTCGTAGCGAGCTGCGTGGATTTACATAATAGGCACCAGACTGAGAATAAACCATGGAATAAATGCGTTTTGTAATATCAGTCAGTGTGCCAGCGTCCATCAAATATAGCTGAAAGCTAATAATGCACAGTTTAAATGATCTATGGCTTCATATCTGCATGCTCTGTTCTGTTTTTTCAAAAAAATAAATAAAATGGTAATCGCATGTTTGCTGGTACAGCCATGAGGGCAGCAAATGATTCTGAATTCCATATGAATGTTTCTGAATGACAGGCACAGTGTTCAGAGTTAAATCTGATGAACATGGCTGTCTGATGGACGGACTAAACAAAAATGATCACACAATGGGATGTTCTGCTGCTGCTGTCCTGCTAGCATAGGACGACAGTTTCTTATGGTGGCCATTTTGACTTGAAAAAACAGAAATCTAAAGATGTAACCTATAATATTGAACATATTTTCTCACGTCCCTCTTGTGATATCCACCCAGTCCACCCCACCAATTGATTTGTTTTTGTATTATTTGCCCAAGATATTTCGCCTTCATCTCAGTACTATGGTTTCATTTGTAGTTCTTAGCACTGAAAAACAATCTCAACATCAACAGTTTATAGTGAGTGTTCTTCTAATCTTAAATTCTTAAAGGATTAATCCTCTTAAAAGCACGATCTTGATTATGTATCAGGGTTTTCATTGACTTTTTGAATATTTCATTGCCTCACAAACATACCCCGATATGCTTGAGTGACAGCATAACATTAGAGGCTGGTATTTCAAAATTTGAAGTGGATCCGTTGGTGAGAAAACCTAAAACGCTCTGCTTGTGAATCAAATTCTACCACACCACTTAGTATGGCAGAAAAATTATGTCTCAATACATGGTCAGATGTCAGATGCAGTATTCCAAAAGAACTAGCACAGCCCACTGCCTCTTGTTGCTTTTTGCAGTATGCGAGCCTGGAGATTTTGTCATATCTCTGAGTTGAAAATGTAGCTCCACACTATTTGTGAACAGTATTCAAATATGATGCTATGGACTACTACCGATGACTAGGAGTGTCAAAGGTCAAAGTGCCAACATGTGATGGTGTAGTATGTCCTATTGGTCACATTTCTGGACTAAGCATATTTGCTGAAAATTGTGAGAATACAAGACATGGTTTCTGTCATCAGGACAGTCACGTCCCTTTAACCTTTTCTAGTATGTTTGCATTATTTGATAACAAAAGGTGCTGCTGATGAGAGGCAGGGTAATCCAAGAACACAAATCCAAAATACAGGTAAGAACCAAAACCAAGACAAAAACTAAGGAACGCAAGGAAGCCCAAGTCCAAGATAAACTGGGTAACATCGCAGAACAGAACAGAACAGAACAGAACAGAGATAACATAGCAGACAACTTGAGAGAGAGCAAAGGCACTGGCAGTTCTATATACACATGGGCAGAGGGGTGATGAGACACAGGTGAAACAAATGAGGGCACAGCACACAAGGAGAAACCAATGAAAGTAAAACAAGACAAGAAACACTAAGGAAGAACTTAACAAAAAAAATAAATAATTGAAAACACAGGAAAAGCCAAACAGGGTCAAATCCTCAAAACTCAGAACCATGCCAGTGTGTGAAACATGACTGACTGATTTAGTGTCGGACCAAGTAGATTTCATTTCCTAAACGTTAACAAATCTTAACCGCAAAGACATCAGGTCAGATAACAGTCAGGTGAAGGTGACAAACCGTACAAGGACGTGCTGCTCTGTGCAGTCTGTGACACAAACGGTCTGATCAGTCAGTCAGAGAACCAGGAGCAGATGTTCGTGTAGGAGGAAATGTTTTGAATCGTTCCTGCTCAGACAGAAACACCAGTGAAATGCCTGGAGGCTAAAATGGAAATGTTTGAATAGTGAATCATAATTAAGAGTGTTTTGAGGAAACACTGCAGGTTTCCTGCAGGTTGGAGCTCTGTGGAGAATATGTATGAAAATACATACACGTTTGATTTTTTTATTATTATTATTTATTTTTTTTGCCTTTGTGTTCTTTGACGGTGTCACACATGGACACATCTGCTTTTGTACTGTACTTTTGATGTTTAAGTTATTATTTATGCAGATATGTGAAGGGGTTGATTGTAATAATGACAATTTGAGCATAATGACTAGTGATGGAAGTTGGACCCAGTCCCTTGGTGTCAGCTAGAGGCTGATTCACAGTTTGTGGACTACGGTGGTTATAAGATTTTTAAGCCTTGGGTGTACAACATTACATACATAGAGTACATTTTCAGGAATAGAGAAACCTATACAGTATCTGTCACTGGTACTGTTTACATGGACAGTATTTCTTCAGTTGATTCTAATCAGAGATTCCAACTTATCTACATGGACACAAAATAAAATCATCTGATAAGATACATGTGTTTACATGGCCCGAAACATCACTCACAACAAAATTAATCTGACAAAGTGGTCCAAGCCTCCGCGAAGTATCAAAGCTGCCAGAAACATAACAGAAGAAGAATATTCTATTTACCTATAGACCTATTTATCTTACTTTACTGATAACACAAAGCCACGTTATCAACGCCGCTATACCCAATTACGACTACAACACTTGTGTGAACAAAAACGATCCGATCAAGTGTTTACATGGTTATTAAGTGCTTATATTTTTGTACTGAACAGATTATCAGAGGTTAAGACACCCCTCTCAGTCTGTTCAGTCCAGTCAGTTCTGAATTAGGTGTTTACATGAGGTGTTTTTATTCTGATTAGAGGAATACCTGTGTCCTTGTAGATGTAAATGCCTTGTTGATTGGATTTTTGATGTCACTGTCTGTATTTAAAATCTCTCCCAATCTTTCCCAAATATCTAAGATTTCCTGTCTACAATATTTTTTTCCTTCTCTTCCTTCCCTTACTTGCCTGATCTATGTGAACTGTAATTGGCTCATTATTGCTGACATATGTTTTTTGTAGAGTCACACGGCGGACTGATCTATGACCGCACTTCCTCTAGAGACTCTTTTGCCCGACTTGTCCTGGACTTTCTCTCTGAGGACTGCTGTTCTTTGTAGTTTGCAGTAATGGTCAGATTCGTTCCAAGCTTCAGTCCTCAGCTTGACTCCGATTAGAGTCTGAAAGTCCAGGTGATTGATAGAGGTTAGAGGTGAACGAGAAGAGAGAGATGAGACTCCTTCTCTCCCAGCCCCCCCTTCTACCGTTTTCCTACATTTTTACTTTGATTTCATAGTCATCGAGACCTAGACTCAACCTTCATCTCCTCTTTCTTCCATTCTCTCCCTCTATGACCGCTCCCAGTCTTCTCCTCCTCCTGCTCCTCTCCCTTGGGTATGATTATAGTATCTCTCCTTCCCCCTCAGCATGCTGGGAATGACAAATGGTTCCCTCATTCCATCTCTTTCTCCTGAGTGTGTGAGTGTTCACGCACTATGGAGACTGGGTGGGTGAAAGAGATAAATGACACAGGAAAATGTGATCACGTGGAACTATTTGTGTGTGCATGTTTGTGTGTGTGTCTGCGTGCTGCACATTGATAGATGTGGTGGAAGTGTGTGTTGATGGAATCAGTAAATAGTTAATGAGCAGGGAGGAGAAACATGTTGAATCCCTCAGGAGGTGATATTGATGGAGACTCTCACAAATTTAACAATACAGGACAATAAAAAGAGTCACCATTAGCTCCATATGTTCACATATGCAGAGATTAGAGGAGTTTAGAGCTGATGGGAGTCATTTTATTAAAAACAAAGCGGCCTTGTAAACTGAAGGCACCACTTATGTTTCAGTTTTGTCTTTCTGCCCGTCAATACATTTCCTTTAAATAATTCAGCTGCCTGTTTACCTGAAGAGTCCCATTTTGACTGAGATTGGTGCAACACGTTGGTCCAAAGCTAACCATCTCAAAACGGTTATGAGGGCAATGCCATAGAATAAGAGTCAAGTCAAGTCAAGTCACGTTTATTTATATAGCACACTTAAACGCAATGTAATTGACCCAAGGTGCTCACAGAAATAAAATATATACAGTAATAAAAACAAAAATATAAATGACAAAAAAAAATTAAAAAAAATAAAACATAAAATAAATGAAAATACAAAATAATAATAATAATAATAATAATAATAATAATAATAATAATAATGAACAGATTATGATTATAGACAAAAGAACATATGGTTACTGAAACCACTAGAGAAAGATGTACAGCAAAGTTAAAGATGCCAGCCAACATAACACTGGAAAGAAATAGAAACAAGATAAACAAACAAACAAGGGGAGAAATTAATGGACATCATAGGCCAAAGAAAATAGATGGGTCTTTAAATTTGATTTAAAACTAGTGATGGTGGGACAGGACTTAATTTCTATAGGGAGATTATTCCAGAGTCTAGGGGCAGCAACAGAAAAAGCCCTATCACCTTTCGTTTTTAGGATTGCATTTGGGACTGAGAGAAGATGCATTTAAACTTTTTATTTCAGTTGTGTGATGAAAAATCCAGATGAAATTTAAGATATTTTTTTTTGAAAGTTGTGGGACCATAGGGTCACAGGTTTGCATCCCACCTGCCCATTGCTGAGGCGCCTTGAGCAATCTCCTAACCCCCAAACTGTTCCAATTGTGCACACAACTGTATGAATGAAAGGATGGGTTAAATTCAGAGAAAGAATGTCTCCACGACGGATTAATAAAGGAAATATTGATGATATTAATATTAAATCAGGGTCAGCCCCACTCTTGGAAACTCATCTGATGCATTTGGTATCTGATAAAAAGACCAGAAGAAGAAGAAGAAGAAGAAGAAAGACTTCTGCTTTGTGTTATGCCGCCTCTTAAACACTGGGCCTCAAACACATTATTGTGGATTTTGTTTTCCTCTTAATAAAACTGTATAATTCTAGAGTTAATATCCATTTTGCATAAGGAACAATAATGTAGTGATCCAAAACCTTTGGTACAAGCATTGCTGGTACCAATGCTGACCACGACCTAAAGTGAGGAAGAAAAGTCTTTCAGAGGTTTTAGTTTAGGTGTGTTCTAAAGCTTTGTCATTTCAGCACTCTGGGATAGCATTTGCTTTACCAATTGAAATTATCACTGTTCCACAGAAATCATATGTTGACCGTCATTTTGTCTGACAAGTTCAAAAACAGGGCACACTGATGAAAAGCAGGGTACTGATGTTAAAATTTGATTTGATATTACAACCTGAAGCTGCTCCTGTTGATCAGAAATCAATGCATTATGCATTATTAGTCAATGCTGAAATAGTCTGGAACAAAGTAAAGGTAGAGTGATAACATTGCTTTGGTTTGTATAACATTACAGCGATGAAGGAGAATAGAGCATCACTTCATAAAATGATCAATAACCCATCTTAAGCACAGCAGGTCTCTGATTGAGACTCCCTCCTTCCAGCTGAACAGAAGCTCCATTAAATGGAGGGGTATTCTCGTAGAAAAGGTTCCAGGTTATTTCCAACAAAGGCAACCGTCAGCTCTTTCCTCCCGTTCAAATATTAATTTCACACTTCACTTAGCTGTGATTTCTGCTGGGCTAATGTGGCAGAGCTCAGTCGGGACAGCCATTATTACGTCTCTATAATAACACGTACACACGGCCATAATGAGCCGTAGTGCAGCAGGGAGCCAGGGAATGCCGTAATTATCACTCACAGAAAAATCAGCCGACTGCCAAACAGACAAACACAATGACACCAGTGTACTGAATAATCAAATCTGCCAGTGCCATCCATTCATTCATGTATCTACTAATCTATTAGACATGTACTTGAAGAGTAGATCTTAATATACTGTATATACTGGTGTTAAACGTCCTTTCATTACTCAACATCCTAAAGCTGCTAATAGCACTTAGTACTTCTGTTTTTCTTCTTCTTTTCTTTATTTACTTTTCTCTGAGAAAACTCAGAGAATACACCAGTATTCAACTAATATGACCACCTCAATCAGAACAGACTGGTCTGATCAGATGGAATATTCAACCTGACTGAGAGAGGTGGTGTGAACCTTTGTCAATCTGTTCAATATGAAAATATCAGCTCCTGATAACCATGCAGTCACTTGATCTGATCGTTTCTCTCTGGCAGGAACACGTAAATTTGTTCGCTGCATGTTTGCAGGTGATAGGATGAGTTTCCAGGAGGGACTGGAAACAAATGTTTGAAAAGATGAACGAAATCTGGATCATTTTATTGTGTTATTGTGGAGGTAGTTCGCCTAAGAATCACAGGCTGTTTTGCCCTGAGGGTCGTATTTTTCCTCCCATGTCAAAAACCCGAATAACTATGATTTACAGTCAAAATCATTTTCAGGCTACAGCAGCTATAATGTCCTGCATGAGTGAAGGAATATGATTGATAGGGTTATTGCATATAAAGATCATACTTGTGTGCAGAGTTAGGAAGAGAACAGTGGACTTCTCAGAGCACATCAAAATACATTTAGTTGTTGTTCTGTTATGCTGCCAGTCCACTGCTTTAAATAGTCATGATTTCTCTCCTTTTATCTTGATGTCTAGATTACTCCATCTTCGTTCATGATCAGTAATTCAGAAAGATGCTTTAAGGAGTGAACGTCTGTATTTTTCCATGTAGTCTCTTTTTGATAAAACACAACATGTATTATGAAGTTTTCTTTAAAAGCTATTTAAGTTAGCAATTTCTTCCTGTAGAATCACTCACTTTTTAAGGGACAAGTAGTTTAAGAATAGTTTTTTTTACAAAACAAAATCATACGGATTGTTTGAGGTGTTTAACCTCAGCTTTTTGTTTAAAAGGCAGATTTGTTTTGTGGAAGATAATTAGCTTCAATCACGGTCTTGTTTCCTCCACGTACTAACTGCTGCCAGCTGTGAACAAATGGCAACAACAGTACAAAATGCATTGGGACAACAGCCAACAGCATTGAACCCTAAACTGTAGAATATTGATAAATGACCACAAGACTGGCTGTTGTTTTCCATCTAGGGAACGAAATAGAACACATTTAAATCCAATCATTATAATCTCCATTTAAACACTCACTGAAGAGCAAATGTTTAACACACCAACACACAGTTGTCTCCTTGAGAATTGAGTTTGTCAGGGTGGTGATTCCAGGGTGACCTGTTTAATGGCAGATGAAACACACACAACCAGCGAGCTGACCACAACAGGCCTGATAGATGATTGTGGTCATTGAGTGGCTATTGACCGACTCAAGCCTTATGTTCAGTGACATGCACACATAAACGCGCACACTAACACACACTGCCAGACACCCTGCAGAGGACATGTAATGCATAACAATCAGCTCAGAAACAAAGGCAGGGAGGAGGAGAGGTGTGTGTCAGTGTGCGTCGATGCAAGTATTCATGAGCTAGTGTCTTGAGTGTGTGTGATGGCGTCTCACCTGAGGTGAAGCAGGTTAGGCTGAGCGTTCTGAGGCTTTCTGCCTGTGTGTCTTCAGGCATTAGTTTGATGAGTGTGTGTCTGCACACATTAACTTGACAAGTGACGATTCTGCATGCTTAAAAACCTGATAATACACACACTGTGTTTTCATTATTACAGCACACACACACACACACACCTGTAGAAATACTGATCATTCTCATAAATAATTACCGCCATGTTCATGTGTTTCCTTTCATATTCCCCTTGAGTGACGCCTGTACGCGCTCTGTTCTGCTTACAGCTATATTACTTATGCTAATGTGTGCCGTTGGTGGCTCATTGTATGCAAGCTAGTTGTTGCTGCTGATTGAGGTGGGAGCCAAGCAGAGGTGAAAGACTGCCCTGTAAATTAACATCTGTTCTGCCTGAAGTTTGTGCCCTTGAGCAAAACACCAGGTGGGTTTCATTTGATGAGCCCTTTGTGAGCTTGTCACTCGCTAACATGCTGCCCGTTCTGTAAGGTCTGAGAGAGTGGGGGAAGGAAAATGGAACACACTTGATTTTAAATTCACCTACAGTGCTGTTTTGTCCACTGTTGGGACATGTTTAGAAACAGGTTCTCATTTGGACATCAGGTTATACATGAAAACACTCTCTTTTAGCTCTGTTTTGGTCTCCGCCAACTCCTGAGAAAAATAGCTGACTGTCTGATAGACAACTGACTTCAATGTTTTGACTTGTTGATGTGAGTGGCTTGTAGTCAGGAGCTCCTTTTTATTTAGTGAGAACAGATGCCTGCTGCAACTAGAAGCACAGAAACTGTCAATAAATGTGGTGTAAAACCAAAAAAAGGAGCTGAAGTTGGCTGAAAAGGAGCTGCACAGTTGTGGAGCTGCACACTTGAAATAATGTTCAGAGTTTTTCATCCAGTGTTTCATCCCGTGTTAACACAGAATTTTAATAAGTCTAACTTCAGAACTACTGAAACCATAATGATAATCATTAGGAGAGGAAATGTGTTCTTGTAAATTAAATATGCAAATAACGTCTTTTTTAAGACCTCATTAGTGAATGTTTTACACCATTTCCTCAGCAGAATAACGGCACATTAACGGTGTATGGCGTGTTTTAAATCAATACAAACAGACCGCGGATTATTTTGAACCCAGTATTGATGAGTATGCATAACTGATTGTTGATTGGTTGGGGTTAGAGTTAGGAACTGTTAAAAGGTGCTCACATTATGGAAAACATGGAAGTCAGCATTACCATTTTATGTTAATTAATGTGCATGTTAGCACATTATTTGACTTGGTTTTATGCTTTTATGGATGAAAAGAGTGGATTTATTAGGCCGGTCTGTACAATGTGTACTGCTATAAGGACCACAGTGGGGACATTTGTTTGATTGAACTGCATCGTGTTTGCAGCTAAACTAAGCTTAACGTAAATAAAATATATTTATGCTTAAAAAAAAATATGAGAAAGGAAAAAAACCTCAGCACTTCAGCAGACTTAGATACACGTAATAGACAATTTTAAAACCCAGGACAAGAGAAACCCTTTTTCATTTCCATTTGTGAAAGGAATGTCTACAGGAACCTGTTTTGCTTCCATTGCCTTGCATACATCTGTCTACTCCACAGGCCAATGTGTTCAGTTCCTCTGATCAACTTGAATGTGGTTGGAGTTTACTGGTACATATTTTCAGTTTCATTACTGAGCTCTACATTTTTTGTAACTCCGGACTAAATGGGGAATAGCACTAGTGTATCATAACAAAATATTGGTGAAATGAACAAGTTTCACGGCAGATAATGCGTTATTTAGAGGCTGCGTTTCAGTGCCCCAGTCACTCCCACTATATGGAATGACACCAAAGTTATATGGGTGAGGAAACAATTGTATTTTATGCCAGAAATAAGGTCCGGGTTGTAAAAAAATGGTAATTCCCCTTTAAATAAATGCATTTAATGTTTTGTCAAGTTAACTCATCAGAAAAATAACTGCAGTACCTGTGTGGATATTTAAAAACGTTATTTATACTGAATTAAAATCAAGAAGATGGCTGATATTTGTCTTCATTCTACAAACACCAAATAAATCCCACACCAGCTTTTCTAACTAACTGTGCTGCTGCCAAATGTACAAATGCAATAAATATTGGGTTTTTCCCATTTTTATGTCAGCTTCCTGGACTTCATGCTGTCTGGCTCCAGCCTCACTAACACCATCTGTCTCTGTCTGCCTCTCTCTCTCATTAGCAAAAAGGATGGAGTAACTCCCTGCGGCCGATGGACAGACATGGAAACGCCAAGGTAGAACACACTTGAATGTTGCCATCTATCAGCTCTCAGTATTTCTCCTCCATGACTGACTTCTCTTCCTCCTCGCCCGACTGTCCTCCATCCCTCCATCCCTTCATCCGGCTCCTATCAGTCATCTTTAATAAGGTCCCACTCCCATAAAGCTGATGATAGATAGAGAATATTTCCTGCCTCTCTGCCGCCTACACAGCCTTTAATCAGTGATTTATCACAGGAAGGTGTGATGAGTGTGAATCGTCTTTCTGAGCAACATGTAAGCTCTCTCAGACCTTTACATCTACATTTAAAACTTGGATGCTCATGAAACCCCCTAATAGATTTTACACCTTTTCCTACAGTATTTTTTTTTTTTTTTTAAATAAACAGATAAATACAATTTCGAAGCGTGAAGACGTTCTGGAGCTTTCTACCGTATCGCATAACCTTCATCGGCAGCCAATACATCTGAGCACTCACTGACTGACTCCTCATGCATTTTCACTGAAAAGCTGAAGTTCAAAGTTCATTACCGACAGTGGGAATTAAAAAAGGCTTTTGGTAAACAGTATGGAACTTCAACTTTAAATCATATGGAAGTAATTATTATGTTAATGTAAAATATGCAGAGCAGTGGTGTCTCTGACCTCATCAATCCCCTCAGGGTAGCTCCATGCTGAGCACAGCGGGGAGTGAGAATAATAAATTCCTGCATTATGGCCCTAATATGCATGAGAAAGTACATATAGAGGCCGTGCTGCTGAAAATTACCCCTTTTTTAATTGTGTTTTACTGTGATGGTTACCTGCAATGGATGCACTGATTTAGAACTGTTGATGATTTAAATGTACTTGGCTTCAAATGACACTGGAAAATCTAATGAATTGACTTTACTTTTAAAAAATAAAATAAAATTATGCACACTCATTGCCTCAAAAACTAAGTAAAGTAAACATAACATAGGTGAACTGGAGCTAAGTTGTTCAGTTCAAGTACTACTTAATTACTACTACTTAAATATGTAGTACAACTAACATTAATTCCATTTAGTGTCCACTACTTGACACAAATTGCACCCTTCTTAAATCAACTTCAGAATTAATTATACTTACTCAATAGTTTAGAGTTACTTAACTATATCATATAAATGTTGGAATCTACACAATCTGTAACGGGTGGTGTACGGACCCAATTGCAGCACAAAAGGACCAATGGAAAGAGTTCAAAGTTTTACTGAAGCACTTGCAAACAGTATAACAAACACAATAGCAAGCGGCTTGGTCAAGGCAGGCAGGGGTTCGGTACCAGAGAGACGATAACACAGGCAGACAATCCAATGAGGAGCAGGCAGCAGGGACAATGGAACCAGGCAATCAGTCAGAAAATTCCTGAGAAACTGAGAACTCCCTGTCCTCAGGCTGTGAGGAAGGTGAGTTCACAACTGGCGCGTCCTTTCCATCAGAGGGGACTGTCTCCTCCTCAGACGAGGAGTTCTCCCATTGGTCAGGTGCAGTGGAAGGACCAGCAGCAGGTGTCCTATGGTGAGGGACCCTGCCGATGTTGATGGGGGAGGGCTGGTCCGGATGGTGCTGGTGAAAGTCTCGGATGAGACCCAGATCCACAATATGACGAGCAGGAACCCAGGATCTTTCCTCCGGACCGTAGCCCTCCCAGTCTACGAGGTATTGGCAGCCTCTTCCACGTCGCCGAGAACGGATGATGCGGCGCACCGCGTAGGTCAGTCCCCCATCTATGAGGCGAGGGGGGGGTGGGGGTGGAGCAGCAGGCACCAGCGGGCTCTCGCTGACCGGCTTGACCTTTGACACATGGAACATCGGGTGCACCCGCATAGACCGGGGAAGCTTGAGCCGGACTGCCACAGGGCTGATGATCCTCTCAATGGCGAATGGCCCGACAAACTTGGGAGCCAGCTTGTTGGATTCCACACGCAGAGGAAGGTCGCAGGTGGAGAGCCAAACCTTCTGGCCCACCTGGTAGTCAGGAGCTGGAGAGCAACGACGGTTGGCTGAAGAGGAGTACCGGTCTGCTGCTTTCAGGAGGGAGGCCCTAGCACGGGCCCAGGTCCGACGGCAGCGGCGGATGAAGGCTTGGACTGAGGGACAAGAGGCCTCCCCTTCCAGGGCTGGGAAGAGAGGAGGTTGGTAACCGTAGGCACACTGGAAAGGGGACAGTCCCGTGGCGGAGCTGGTCAGGGTGTTGTGGGCATATTCGACCCACAATAGATATTGGGACCAAGAGGATGGGTTCTGGGATACCATACATCGGAGTGCCGTCTCCATTTCTTGGTTCATCCTCTCAGTCTGGCCGTTGGATTGAGGGTGGTACCCAGACGACAAACTGGCAGTGGCCCCCAGGAGGCTGCAGAACTCCCGCCAGAACACTGAAGAAAACTGGGGCCCTCTGTCTGAGACCACGTCCACAGGAATCCCATGAAGGCGAAAGACATGGTTGAGGAGCAGCTGGGCTGTCTCTTTAGCTGATGGGAGCTTAGACAGGGACACAAAGTGGGCCATCTTGGAGAAGCGGTCCACGATGGTAAGAATGGCCGTCTTCCCATCCGATGGTGGCAGGCCCGTGACAAAGTCCAGGGAAATGTGGGACCAGGGGCGATGTGGCACCGGGAGAGGCTGCAGGAGGCCGGATGGGGCTCGGCGCGATGGTTTGTTCTGGTTGCAGGTCTGGCAGGCACTGACGTACTCCCGGGTGTCCTCCAGTAAAGTAGGCCACCAGAAACGTTGCAGAAGGACATCCTGGGTTCTCTGGATCCCAGGATGGCAGGACAACTTAGAAGAGTGGGCCCACTGGAGTACCTCCGACCTCAGAGCCGCAGGCACAAACAAACGACCTGTTGGGCAGGCACTAGGACCAGGCTGGCCCTCTGTGGCTGCTCTCACTCTCTCCTCAATCTCCCACGTCAGGGATGCCACAACGCACGGGGATGGGAGGATGGTGTCTGAAGCACTGGCATCATCATCCTCCCTCTGGAACTGACGTGACAGAGCATCTGGTTTGAGATTGCGGGAGCCAGGTCTGTAGGAGAGGGTGAAATTGAACCTGGTGAAGAAGAGGGCCCAACGTGCCTGCCGAGAGTTGAGTCTCTTAGCAGTTCGGATGTATTCCAGGTTCTTGTGATCAGTCCATACCAGGAAAGGCTGCTTGGTTCCCTCCAGCCAGTGCCGCCACTCCTCCAGGGCCAGTTTGACAGCTAAGAGCTCCCGATTCCCAATGTCATAATTTCTCTCGGCTGGCGAAAGACGCCGAGAGAAAAAGGCGCAGGGGTGGAGCTTCTGATCGCTGGCTGCTCGCTGGGACAGCACCGCCCCTACACCAATGTCTGATGCATCCACCTCCACGATGAACTGCCGCTCGGAGTCGGGGACTTGGAGGATGGGCGCAGAACTGAAGCGGTCCCTATGCGTCTGAAAGGCAGCATCTGCAGACTGAGACCATCGGAAGGGAATCTTGGAGGATGTCAGGGCTGTGAGAGGGGCAGCAATGGAGCTATAGTTGCGGATGAAACGTCTGTAAAAATTGGCAAAGCCCAGGAAGCGCTGCAACTGCTTACGGGTTTCAGGGACTGGCCAAGACTTAACTGCAACCACCTTGGCAGGATCCATCTCCAGGCGACCCTGGGCCACAATGTAACCCAGGAATGACACATTCTGTGTGTGGAACTCACACTTTTCAGCCTTCACGAAAAGGGAGTTCTCCAGCAGGCGTTGGAGGACAGTCTGGACATGGTGGATGTGTTCTTCAAGGGACTTGGAGAAGATGAGGATGTCGTCTAAATAGACGAAAACGTACTTGTTTATTATGTCCCTGAGAATGTCATTGACCAAGGCCTGGAAGACTGCCGGGGCATTGGTGAGGCCGAATGGCATCACCAAATATTCATAATGTCCAGTGGGTGTGTTGAAACCAGTCTTCCATTCATCCCCCTCTCTGATGCGGACAAGGTGGTAGGCATTACGGAGGTCGAGCTTGGTGAAGATCATGGCCCCTTGAAGTAGTTCGAAGGCTGAGGAGATGAGGGGAAGAGGGTACCGGTTCTTTATGGTGATCTCATTGAGTCACCGGTAATCAATGCAGGGACGCAGAGTCTTGTCTTTCTTCTCCACAAAGAAGAATCCTGCCTCAGCAGGAGACGATGAAGGACGGATAATACCGGCAGCCAAAGAGTCATTTATGTAAGTTTCCATGGCCTCCCGTTCAGGACCAGACAGGGAGTACAGACGGCCCTTGGGAGGTGAAGTGCCAGACATCAGGTCTATGGAGCAGTCATACGGGCGATGAGGGGGTAATGAAGTTGCCTTAGCCTTACTGAAGACCTCCTGGAAGTCATGGTACTCAGCAGGGACTCTGGACAAGTCAGGACAAGAACTGGGGTGCATAGACTGCTGGGGTACGGAGGCTTCCTTAAGGCAGACCTGGTGACAGGAGTTGCTCCAACCGAGGATGGCCCCTGTGGCCCAGTCAATGTGGGGGCTGTGTCGACGGAGCCAAGGGTAGCCCAGGATCAGAGGAATGTCGGACGATGACAGGAGGTGAAACCGGATGGTCTCGTGGTGGTTACCAGAAAGCAGCATGTGGACAGGAGAGGTCTGGTGAGTGACAGTCCCCAGAAGATGGCCATCAAGAGCTTTAGCAGGTATTGGGGAATCAAGCGGAATCCTCTCTATTCCCAGCTGCATGGCCAAGCCCTCAGCCATAATGTTGGCATCTGCACCCGAGTCTATGAAAGTGGGCAGGGTGTGTGCACCACCAGGAAGCAGGAGCTTGACTTGAAACAGGGGGCGTAAGCTCAAGGAGGAAGACTTAGCTGCCGTGTGACTCACCAGGACTTCCTCGCTCACTGGTGAGCCCTGTCTTTTAATGGGCAGCGAGAGACAAAATGTCCAGCTTGACCACAGTACATGCAAAGATTCCCCTTGCGGCGGCGCTCTCGCTCTTGAGGTGAAAGCTTGGTGCGACCCAACTGCATGGGCTCAGGCTCAAAACAATTGTCTGTAACAGGAGAAGAGGAGCCGGAAGCAGATGAGGGATCTGGCCAGCGGGCTGAGTCAAGGCGACCAGGGATGTTCTGTTTCCTCTCCCTTCTCCGGGCCTGGATACGGAGGTCCAGCCGGGTGGTGAGCTCAATAAGTCCATCAAGTGTGGAAGGTAGAGGATAGGCAACCAGTGCATCTTTGATGTAGCCTGCCAGACCGTGCAGGAAAGCGTCACGCAGAGCAGCAGTGTCCCAGTCGCTCTGTCGGGCCTTGGTCCGGAAGTCGATGGAGAAGTCGGCCACCGACTGGTTTCCTTGGCGCAGGGAGAGCAGATCACAACCGGCCTCGGAACCGAGAGCTCCCAACCCGAAGACCTTGCGTAGCTCCTCAGAGAAAGCCTGAAATGATGTACAGGCGGGAGTCCGCCTCTCCCACTCTGCTGTTCCCCAGAGGAGGGCTCTGCCGGTCAGGTTGCTAATGACATACGCCACCCTGGCTTCCTCGGTGGCGAACGTGTTAGGCTGCAGGCTGAAGAGTAAGGAGCAGGAAGTCAGGAATGGACTGCAGAGTTCAGGACTCCCATCATATCTCTCAGGTGTTCCCACTCGAGGCTCGGAAATCATCCTAGGCTGTGGCAGAGCTGGAGCAGGAGATTCCGGTGCCGGAACTGGAGCTGAAGGAGGACGAGTGGAAAGCAGTTTGGAAAGCAGCGGAACCCACAGATCAGAACCAGCCTCCATGTTCTTCAAAGTTTTACTGAAGCACTTGCAAACAGTATAACAAACACAATAGCAAGCGGCTTGGTCAAGGCAGGCAGGGGTTCGGTACCAGAGAGACGATAACACAGGCAGACAATCCAATGAGGAGCAGGCAGCAGGGACAATGGAACCAGGCAATCAGTCAGAAAATAGCAAACAGGGATCCGGAGAGCGGAGGCCGAAATCTTGGTCAAAGACAGAAGGCAGAGACGGTTACCAGGAGGCAGACGAAGCAGAAGAATCAAGGACAGGCGAGGTCGGTACCGGGAAGTCAGGCAGGAGAACGCTGGAAAGTCTTGCATGGCAAACAACAATCTGGCAAAGGAGTGAGTGTGGAGCTGGTGCCTATATGCTGGGCTGATTGCATGAGATGAGAGGCAGCTGTGTGCACAGGTGAGCTGAGTAGACTGACGAGGTGGGCGTGGCTGGCAGGCTGAGTAGGGCAGATCCAGGGTCAATGGAAAAATACTGAGAGTCTTGTGACTGAACTGTGACACAATCCTCTAAAAATAATACACTGATGGTCATTTAACATGACATAAAATGAACTCATTAAAAACGCTCTCGCTAGTCCCTCAGTTCTCTTCATAAATTTGTTGTTTTTTTCGTCAAAGCTTTAGCGAAACAAAGCATGTCCAAATGTTGAAAAAAAAGCTTGTCATCCAAAAACTTTTTCTAAAGGAACTGAATTTAAAAACAACAAGTTGGTCCAATTGTTCCAACCCAAATATCTTAAGTGCAGATGACAAGCTGACAAAAACTAAGTTAAGGTCACTAAAATTATCTGAATAAATACCAGAGAAAATCGCAATTTTTCTTCAAATCTACAAATATATAGTCGTAATATGACTCACTCTAGACTCTTCAGTGACTCCTTTTTTGCAGTTTTTAATCCATGCCTGCACTTTAATAATATCTATGCTGATAAAATAAGCTATAATATTAGCTTGTGCCAGTCTTGTTTAAAGCATTGATGGGTGTTTCTATGGTAACCTTATTTTCCCCTGCTGTATTTCTGGGAGTCCCTGTCAACCTCTAAAAGTCTCAAATTGCCAGTGTGCCTTGTTTTTATTTATATGATCCCAGTCAAGATGTCCAAAGAGTTGCCTCACTGATGTAACAAAGAAGGGGAAGACAGAGCCGTCACTGGGAAATGGAGGAGATTATGAGTAAAATGAAACAGATACAGAGTGGAGTGACTGATATGTTTGTGCAGATGAACATAAGTTCATAAGTTCCAAATGGACAAAATGATGACCATGCCTATATTTCAAGAAAACAGCAAAGCATTTCAGAATCAGGCCGATAAAAGTTGATTTATTATGTAAAACCAGAGAGACCGCAGGAGTTAAGATGTATGCAGTTACCTTGATTCATTATTAGTCCACCTTCGACCTTCACTTCTTTTTTCCTCTGTTCCACCTTTAGTTTTGACTTGTTACTTATATGCCTGATTTCTAAATGTGGGCTTGATTCATTAATCATGGCATCTACTCTTCAGATGCATTATTCCTTCTGCCTCTGCTCCTCATTTGTCAGTGCTTTTAGCTGAAATTTCAGGCAACGCTGCTCATCAGCAGTTATTGCTGAACCATCACTAACCTTGAAATGTAATTTTCAAGAGCCATGAATGTAAAATATTATGCTCGGGTTATTTTCACACTTTGTTTCAGAAGATAGAGTATCTCCAAACTGCTGGACAAATATCCATACTTGCTGATATTAAATGACCCCAAAGAACGATGATAACTCTAACTCTGACTTGATTAATCTTCAAGGAAAAATTACTTGTACCTGTGAAATGCGATGGACATCACTCCCTAGATGATGAACCTTAATTATTTCTGACTCATTCAAGCAGCAACATCTAGGGCTGAAAAATATCCTCTCTGAGAATATAAACTGATCAGGCATAACATTATGACCACCTTCCTACTATTGTGTAGGTCTCCCTTGTGCCTCCAGAACAGTTGTGACTCATCAGAGGATGGACATTTGCCTTCTGGGGGTGTCCTGGCCTTTAGATCCCCAACTGATCAACCCATATGGCTCAGTGAATTTGGAGGCCAGGTCAACACTTTGTGCAGTTTTCTGAAGCACAGCCCTGCTGCTGGTGAATAAAATGTGACTAATGCATGGTGCACTGGAGGAACGCGTTTTAATTTTGATGCAATTCACTGCACACAACCAACCCTGCATGTCATTAGTGTTACATGCATTAAAACTGAAGCTCTCACTATGACTATAATCATACAGCAGCATCCAGTCATACATAAAACAGAGCTACAATAACTATCCCCTTCTAATTATCTAAGCATTAGTTCCAACATTGAACACACATGTAATTTTATATTATGTTGTATCATAACACCTCTTTGCTCCCCTAAGTGTTATGCATAATTCTTCACTCTGTTTGTGATACCTAATTTTTTCATATGTTACATGATGGCAGCCTCACCTGTAATATAATGACTGTCATCACTGACATAGCCTCAGTGCTCCTGTTTGTTCTTAGAACAGTAACCTTGTGAGCATACTGAATACCCACTAGGCTGTTTGTAATGAATCTTCTCTATACCAATTATCAATCTCCCATGTGTCATGCATCACCTTCTGTCACTCTCTGCAGTCCTCTCTGACTCTCCTACCTCACCATTCTTGCTGTCCCTCTACACAGCTGGCCTCAAGCAGGCAGGTACCCTCATCTGAGCTGGGTTCTGCTCAAGGTGTCAGGCTCTTGGTTCTGTAAAGTGTCTAGAGACAATTGTCGGTGCTACATTAATAACATTTGAATTTAATTGCTGTTGGTAAAGCTGATCTTTCCTGTATGGATCAGCAGGAATGGAAACTAACCTCGGGCAATGCTAATTGTGAGGAAGAAATCCTGCTACCTTAACATACTTTAGAAATAACAAATTGTAAATCTCCTCTCTTCAGGTCAAAGGAAGAAGACCCTCTCAGCTCCCACTAGACAGACCACAGAACTCCCAAGAGCCTTTGCAGCAACCTGGGTCAGTCCGCAAAAGCCACAGGAGGAAAGGTAATCAGTGACAGTCTATCAGTCACAGTTGTGTGCTCGTATTTTCATCCTTCAGTTGGTGCTTTTACCTCCATTCACTTATTTCTTTTCTGCTAAATTTGAAGCTTTGAGCTGCTGTCAAACAGAAATCCCTTTTCTCATCTCATCCTTTAATATCACCTCTCTTTCTCACTTCTTAAACAAACCACTTTCTTTCCCACATTCTTGCCTCATTACTTTTCTTTAACTGATGCCCTCTTACTTGCCTTTTTTCTCCATCTGTTTCATCTTTCTTTTCATCGAGGCTCTTAAAACTTTGTCTTATCTTTTTCTCTCCTCAGCTTCTTGAATATCAAATAACTGTTATCAATTGTCAGTTGAATTTTGCCATATTTTCTGATTTTCAGGTTTTCAGAGTTTTATCATATGGTATCATCGGTCTCCTAAATTGCACGTTATCCTCTTCATTTATTGAATGATGAAAATTAATTTACATTCAGTACAATTCTTCCAGCACTGTCTCTTGTTGGTTCACTCCCTTTAAAGAGGGCGATTAAGTTCATGTTATATATGTGTTGTTAAACACACTTTTAGATTTACGTCTCTGGTCTCATGCGACTAAGGTTTTCACAATGATCTGTGTATCATATCAGCCAACCCTAATATGTTACTGAATCAGTGATTCAGTTTAGGGGGAAAGACTGGGGTCAGGTTTAAAACGCCAAAGTGTTCCTGCTGCCTAAACTTAAAGCTGAACTCTGGAATCCTGGTGTGTGAAACTTTTGAACTTTGGACAATTGCCTTGCTGAGTCAGTGCAGTTCATAAATGTAGAAAATAAAAAAACATTGCCTTTGAATGTGATCCAGATATGTGAACAAGCCTGTCCAAACTGAGAGTTTGAACTGTGATGAGTCTCCTAGGAAATAAGCGATTATTTCCTTTGCACCACTGAATTGACTATGAATTATGATTGACTATGAATTATGATATATCACTATGAATTGACTTTGTCTGAAAGTTTAAATTTCATGTCTCAACCATCTCTGTTAAAGCAGTGGTTTGAGTAATTTGAACTAATTTATATCACTCATACTGCACCATAACATAACAGGCTTGTTCCAATCATTCATTCATTAATATGTTTCTAAAATTTTAGTTTTTAACTTTCTTCTCATAGTTACAGTTAAACTCAACTCAGTTCTGTTGAGGTAATGATCTCCCCTCCTATCTCAGCAATGTTAGTGTGCAGCGGTAACAGGTCCGGCAGCACCTCCATCTCCTCCATAGCCATGGTGGCGATCCCCGACTGCGTCGACAACGCCACACAGACAGACATCAGCTTCCAGAACATTGTAACACTGGGGAGAAGCAGAGGTCACCACCACCACAGCCGGGGAGGCTCTTCCTCTCCCCCGCCGCCTCCCCCCTCTCCTCCCCTCCCTCACCTGGTGGAACCGTACGGGATCAATGAGTTGTATGTGACTTATGTGACTTGTCATCTTTGTTTTTGAAAAAAGGATGTGAAAGACCGTTCGGTATAATGGTGGTGACCTGCCTTCCCTCTCTCTCAGCTGTGTGTTTGAATACAATGACCCCAACGACTACTTTGACGTCTCACACCATGAGGTGGACAGGCAGGATGACCTGGAGTACGAGGTGAGAACGCTTCAACTGTAATACCTTCCACAAAATGTCACTAATTGGAAAATGGTAGGCAATTTTTCATTTGCTGAGACAGTGCTGTCAACCTTTTTCCAAGTACTGGCCCCTTTGTAACAAGCTTAAATGCTTCACAGCCCTCCTTCCTTAGAGGAACATTTGTGACTCAGTGAAACATACTTGCACAAAGTCACGTGCAAGTGAATGAGTCTGACGGATGCAACTGGAATATAAAGCAGGGCAGTCAGCTGTGGTTCTCCATTTCATGTTTGGAAAGACTAATGTTCTGTGCACTGATAAGATATTTTTACTGTTATTATGTGAAAGCAGGAAAGAAAAAAATGCAGGAATTCAAAAAGAAAAAAGGAAAAAAAAAAACAGCACGTGTTTTAATTTACCGTACAGCTCTCTATACTGACCTTCTAATGGATCACTTTTTAGTGTGCCACTGAAGCTCATCCTTTCGAAATCAAGTAATTGTGATGTTTGCTTGTTGTCAGCTTTGTCTAACTGCTGTCGCCGCATTTGTGTACAACAAGAAACGTCCAATCACTGGACTTATAATTCTGGGATATGCACGGCTTCATCTCCATAAAAACAATTCTACAACAACAAAAGATACTGTGGTATTTACACCCAAAATGACAGAAATAACATGTTTACAAGAGTTTAAATAATTATATTTAAATATAACATATAATTATAACTAAATATAACATGGGGTCTATATGAAACACAATAGGGCCTATAGGAATACAGAAAAATGTCTTCTCTTCACAACACATCTGTATTATACTGCATAGGCAAATATCTGATTTTAATGAGACAATATATATTTATAGGACCTAGAAATTCAACAAACCTAAACGTGAGAAAAACTGTGAGAAGATACATTACAGTACATGCCAAATTGAAACACAGTTCTGTACCAATGCAGCCCCGTAGCCCCGCTATCATCATTATAATTCAAGGACTCTAGAGGTAGATGTTCATATAGGCTGCTGATGACACATTTGTAACTTCAGGGAAAATATAAAATGTGTTCCTATCTTTAAGACAGTTTAATTCTTATCTGGTGAGCAGTAAGAAGGTGTAGGAAGAAAGAAATTTAAAGCAAATTGTGAGATTTAGGAGGAAGGCAGGGGTAGAAGCGGAGGAAATAAAGGACAGAGAGATAAATAATTGAACATAAAAATAATAAAGTTATTAATAAAGATGAAGTGGGAATGGATAGGAGAGAAAGAACTGCAGAGATTGCAAAGGCGAGGAAATACTGTAAAATTAATGAAAAAAGAGAAGAAAAATGGGAAGCAACAAAGTAGGAACTATGAAATAAACAAATGCTAGAAAGATGAAAGAAAAGAGACAAACATATTTATGCTCGTGCAACAAAATCATCCTTCAGAAATCCCACTGAGACCTAATGACTTCTACGAGCCATCGTGTTTGGCGCAGAAAATCAAACTGAGTGAAGGTCAGTCTTATTTTCTGTTCATAAATGCCTAATGGACCCCTGTCTTTAGCTGAATGGCCCCTTTTTCTGCTCCATTGGTTTTCTGCTGTTTCTTGAGACAAACAACAGTTTGGTCATTAAAGAAGTCAGCGTAGTGGAAACATTTCTGCCATTTCTGGTTGCAATATCAAAGACTTCCTCAGTCATTCACTTGTCCAACCCACCTATCACTATACCCTATACTCACTAGCGTACCTGCTCACCTCCTGAATTAATTCTTCTCTCAATTACATCCTTCATTTCCTTCCTAAATCGCTTCCTCTTCCTTGCTACTTTCCTTTACTGATGCCCTCCAGCTGAGCAAGTTTGGGTGATTGCTAGATACATTATGGTCTTCTTTGATGGTCTTATCTGGTCTTTTTAAGCTCCAGCCAATCACCAATGGTTTAAAGTGGTCTTTGAAGACCCCTCTCTCTCTTTCCATCATTTTTGAGTAATATATGCATTGGACGAAGCAATGATCAGCCCTCTGGATGGTTTGTGCAGCTCTTCATTCATTTCTTTTTCTTTTCCTAAATGTGCAGTTCAACCCTCAGGTTGTATGAGCTGGTCTTTGGTCTTAGCTTATCCAACATAGCAACTTTGCCTGAAATTGTAATCTTATCCTGGGTTCTGCTTTTGTTTATACTGTCATGACTGAGCAGGTCCTATAAAATCAACTGTATGGTCTCATGATTGGTCAAAAAGATATGCTTTTACATCTCAGTTTATTGTGATGTAAGCATTCATTGTGTTAAAGTAGTTACTAATGATAACATCTGGTAATAATCCCAATAACGGGTCTATATATGCTGGTAAAGACTGTCAGGTTGACAAACCAGCTTGATGTAATTTATTCAGACATTCGCATTAAACTGCATCTTAGACCTATTACGTGTTTGGATTTTAAACTAAACAGCATGATTGTTTTAGCTGCATTTATGCTATCACTGGATTTACTTGCAGACGAATCATTTGCACCTAGCTGATCTTGGTGAGTTCAGACAATAACATATTACCACACATCGTGAGGAAGACAGCAGTGGCTGAATTTTTAAAGTGATTGAAATGACAGGTTGGCCTGCAGCCATAAGAATGAGTGCATGTAAAGTCTCCATGCTGGGATGGGACTCGTCACCGTGGGAGACAAGAAAATTACAGAGGAGCTTGCTGCAGATTGAGGATGTCTGTCTTGTAACACGTGTACTCCTATGAAAGTGCCTCTTTCCATGAAGCTTTTTCTAAATCTGACCAAACAGCTGAATAGGAAAGTAACGATCAAAAAACGGATTATAAGAAAACTGCATGAAAAAGTAATTATCCAACACAAAGCCCACTCTCCTTGGTATAGACGTTCTGACGTTTGACTCAAACATCCACCCTTTCTGGATGTCTGGTGTCTGTCTTTATTCTCTCTCACCTGCCAACAGATTCAAGTTTCTGTAGACAATCATTTGATGCAGTGTAGATGCTCGATAATCCTAATCTTTCTAAACAAAACAAAAGTATCTCAAAAGCTCTATACTAAATAGGCAACTAACACCAGTTTTCCCAGTACACACAGCTGCCTCGAATGTCAGTAAAAGGATGCTTTTCAACCAGTTCACCTGATGGAGACAGACTTTGAATTGGTGGAATGGATGAGATGAATCAGGGAGCAACCAGGAAGTTATCGTAGAAACAGATTAAACACAGAGACAGAAATACACGGAAACACTTCGGGCCGTAACAGCATCATCATCAGATTTTATTGAACCTGTAGGACCAATAACTGCTTCACAAGTGACAGTTATAAGACAGGGATCAATGCTCTCTTGAGTAAATTGCTGAGCTGCTGATTAAAAATAAAATCTGAGGAACATTCTAGTATAGCTGGTTTGCAGGCATGTTTGCCTTTTAGCTCTGCAACTGTCCACCATTTAACCCTATGAGTACTCACTGTCACCAAGCCTCTGATTCCTGCTGCCCATATGAACAACAGTGCTGAAACCTAAACCTACCAGCCCAGACTAGCTGACACACTTCTTTCCTGTGTTCACCAGGAGGTGGAGCTGTACAAGTCCAGTCAGCAGGAGAAGCTGGGTCTGACGGTCTGCTACAGGACGGATGACGAGGAGGATCTTGGGATTTATGTTGGAGAGGTAAAGACAGAGGGAACGCATGTACTCTTCTTTCTCTCCTGAGTGTATTCAGTTTTTAACTGACATACTCATGTTTAATTTACGTATAACTTCTGCCAATTAATCACTTCATTTACTACTTCATGGTTTGATTCATTTATCCATCCACTCGGCTATCTTAAACGTGTTTAGTAATTCATTCGTTATTGTTTGTCTCTTTCTTAAGTCATATATTAGTCAGTCATCTTTAGTCATTAGTCATCTTTTGAGTGCTTTGTTTGTCTTTATCTTTTCTCTATATCTGTCTCTTAAGGTTAATCCCAACGGTATAGCAGCCAAGAACGGACGCATCAGAGAGGGAGACCGAATACTACAGGTACACAAACACAACATTTACATTTGATATTGTTGAGGATGAATTAAGTTTTCCTATACAGCCTTTTAATCCAGTCAGCAATGATGTAGCTGCTGAAAAAACTTCACTGTCATCTGAACATTCTCGTTAAATAACGTACAGAACTTTTGATACTTTCACAAATCAATAAAATGCAACATTTCATCAGTTATTTATTTTTTTTTTAATTTTTTTTTTACACTCCCTTCAGTAATAAATATTTTATCTCCTTTTACCTGATTTGAATTTAAGGTCAGTATAATGAAGCAACACTAAACCCATTACTATTCATGAAGCTTCAGGTTTGACCTTCAGGTAAGTTAACTACGTTTCCTGTGGAATGAAACCACAAACTCGTCCTCTGCCAGATTAACTGACTCAAAATAGATTCAGATCAAACTATGTAAATTTACACCTGGAACCCCCGGGACACTCCGGTCCAATCAGAGCGAGCTGTCAGCAGCCCAGTTACTGCTCCCCTAAAAATAGACTGCCAGAGAGCGACGGAGGGGAGACAACACTGTCACCCTCTGTTACACACTGTTCACTGTTTGTCAGACAACAGAGGCCACTGGAAAATATCAGTCAATCCTTCAAATCCATCAAAATGAGGAGACCTTTTCTTTAATTGTTCATTTAAACCTGCACCCCACTATTGAAACTTTGTTATACAACTTTATCACAGTAACAGCTGCCTCTTTGATCGGGCTGCAAACATAAAATGGAAGAAGGAACCAAACAGCAGTCTAGTAATATAGAGGATATTATCTATGATGTGTGAAGGCCTCAGTGACATGAGCCAAATTGTTGTTGCCAGAACATCTCCTGGCCGATAGTGGATAACAGAGAGAGAAATGATAGACTCCGTGTTCCAGCTTACAAGACTCTGCAGCTAACATCTTGGAGCCAGATAAAACTGACACCTTCACAGCTCACGTAAGGTTTTGGCGAGTCATAAGTCTTGGTGGCACATGACAGATCAAGATGAGGCAGGGTCAGTTAAACTCTTGTGGATCATCAGTGATATTTTACATAGTGTGTAGTTTACAGCACTGTTAATTCAGTCAGGAAGAGGAGATGAACTGTTGCAGTTTTATGGATTTGTTTACTTTGTATGCAGAAACCTCAGTGAGAGTTTAATTAAGAGTGTTTTAATATCCTGTTGAAACAGTGTTATTGTTTCAGCTCTGAGGCTGCACTCCCACATGAGTTGACTGTTCGTTCTGTGGGAGTTTGACGCTGGAAAACAAACATGAATGACTATTATCATCCTAACATTTCCGCTCTTGTTTGGAGATATTCTCCTCTGACTGACGATCTCGTGAAAACAGTGCCAGGTTAAAGCTAAAGTTGGGATGTGATAAGAATAGACCGGCGGCAGCACCTGGCATTGCCATGGCAACCGGGCAGCTGACGATGTCACCACCAGTTCCCATGACAGCCGTCGCCACAGAGATAAAGGTCTCTCTGGACAGATGTGGTGTCTCCCCGCTAGTCTGGGGAATGTCATGCATGTTTTATATTTATTTTTGAAGTCAGATTTTTATTTTTATTTTGCAAGAAGAGAACTGAAGAAACTCTTCACATGAAAAGGAAGCATTTTTTTCTCTCCTCAGCATCTATTCAATTTATTCAGTTATATTGAACAGGAAGTAGAAAACACTGGCTCCAGTGTGGAACGAATTATAGTGACCATTAGAAAATGGCAAGTGAGAATTACAAGTATACTGTAATTCAAATCCACTGGTTTATGTACTAATATAACTTTTATTAATGACTATAAAACAGCCGATCTCTATCCTCTCTCTAGATTAATGGTGTGGACATTCAGAACAGAGAAGAGGCAGTGGCCATTTTGACCAGAGAGGACAGCATCAACTTCTCCCTGCTGCTGGCCAGGCCTGACATCGAGGTGACACCACAACACACACAATTAACAACACAGTCCAACAAAGTACAAACAAAAAGTAATCCAATAATTAAAAAAAAAACTTTAATGGAACCAAAAACACAGGAAAATGGGAAAGATGAGATCCATGACAAACACACAAGAAAAAACCATAGGAAACACAAGAAAACCATCTGGGGTTAACGGAGAACCATCCATGGAAAACACAGGCAAAAAAAAATAAGGAAAACAGACTAAAAAGGGGAAAGATGAAGAAACAGGACCATATATACACAGAGAACTAATCAGAAAACAAGACATGCGGGAAACTGACATCACATTACATGGCAGGATGGGAAGCAAAACAGAAAAACCAATGGACAACGATCTACCCCCAAACTGAAACAGGAAGTAATGAACACGCACAAGAAACAAAAAAAATTCAGAGTGAAAACAGAAGAACCGATACAAGTAAACCCATTGTGGGGTTTGGTTTCAAATTTCAGCGTGTCCAATACCTTAAATTGCACCTATGTTCAAGCAGTTACATGAGGCCCCACATTCAGATTAAGTCTTTACATGACATAATATTACGCTGTTACTACTATTACTATTACTGATGTAGTTGCTAGAATTACAGTAAATACTGAAGCATAGTTCTGAAGGTGGTAGTGTTGATTGCAATGTGTTTGCTTTTTCCCAACCCACAACACCAAAAGATATTTAGTTTGTAATAACCGAAGTGAAGTATTTGAGAAGTTGGAACAACCTAACATCTGTGATACACAATCTAAAATAATAAGTAAACCAATCATTCCATGCCATTTTCAACTTGGTGAATTCCTCCCTGTAGTCCATTGCAGCTCATTCATGTCACAGTCCAGAAATAGCTCTGAAGCTTCAGGTTGAAAAGTGTCTCTCCTGTTTCATCACTCAGCTTGCCTGCAGCCCACTTTATAACCTACTTTCCTGCCTGTTTCTCTGATGCTGCCAACAGGAAAGGAAAAAGTCATCAATTCATTGGGATGTCATGTGTTCACCGAGTCCTGATGTTTATTTATCCAGCGGGCTGTAACCAGTGTAGATGGAGAACTAACAACTAGATTTGACAGTAAATGTGTTTTCCCACTGACCGTGACCTTTCTTCTAGTTCTTCCATCAGTCCAAATCTTACATTTACAACAGTCAGAAACACACATTTACTGAGCACATTCACATTCCAAACAGGAACAAAGCCACCGTCCTTAGCGATCTGATGGGATTTCTCCACACACCACCATCAATCCAAACTTTGACTGGGTGTATTCTGTCATCTTCTCATTTGGACTTGTTTGCAGTATGTATAGCTGTGATGTAAAACTGAGTCGAGAGAATAATGTATAAAAGAGGTCGAGTCTTGGGTTAGGGTTACGGGCAAGAATGAATAATATGAAACTTTTCCTGAACAAACATGTATGCTTTGCTATATCAGTATGCTGACTTTAGTTCCACTAAAAGTTTAGAGGAACTACTGATCTGAAGAAAATTTGTGGCACTGAAAATAAGATTTCTTTCACTATGAAATAAATCTATTCTAACACAACAGGTAGTGGCCTTTAAATCTAGTGTTTTCCCTTTGTATTCTTGTGCGCACAGAGGAGTAGCTAACTGACTTCTGAAAGAAAGAAAGAAAGAAGAGATAATAAAGATGCAGAGAAAGTGCCATCAGCAGCAGATTCTGAACGGACAGATGTGACCGACAGGATGAACATTAATGCATCATTAATACCATCCTGACTAAAACACCCCAAAATAAGTGTTAATGAGGGAATGATGTAAACCTGTAGGCTTCATTTTTCAGCAGTCTCAAAACATCACGTATGAATAAATACAGCACATAATTACAAATGAATTAATAAATGAAAATAACTGTTCTGGCTCTCTAACCAACATACCTTCATTCACTCACATTCAACCTTTTTTCATCTTAACCATCATGTACATGATATACGTGATAATGGGGGCTGTGTACATTTTCTCTGTGTTATTATACACACACTCACACACACACACAGGCATGATAAATGTGTCTCGTATGACAGCAAGTCCCAGAGTGTGTGACCACATCTGCTGACGGAGAAAGAACTGCAGCACGGCACATCCATACACGTCACTTTAAACACACACACGCATACGATATCACAGATGAATGTACACATTCTGTGCACATACGCACACACACCAACCAGACGAATGCATCGACTGTCAGTCAGTCAGTCCCTGTTTAGCAAACTCTGACACTCTCGCCAGTCGGATCATCCTGTAATGTGAGAGCAGGAGATGATGGATGATTTCTCAGCAAGCAAATAACAAATTAGGAAACGGTGGCAAGAGAGAGCGAGCTTCAATAAAACATGGTAAATGGGAACAGTGAATCCTTCTGCATCAGCAGCTTCTGCAAAATGCGCAGATTTAAGCACCGACGGATGAACACTTGAGGGTCATTGAATCAATCTTCTCTACATGAACATGAAACCTGTCCTATCAGGTACGGAGCCCTGAGAGAGTCCAACCACAGACAAAGCGCATTCAACAAATATACTTCAAAGATCATGCATGAATGCTGTTATTACATTCGAAACGACTTTGTAATTTTGAGTAGATTATACAGCATTAGAGACAAACCAGATGCACGATGCCATAAACAATACCGAAAAGAGACAGAGAGAGGTAATGGTGTCAGACATGGATGAACCAATGATGGTATGAAGGGATGATGGATGAGGACAGGAAAATGGAAGAGTAGATATTTATCCCATGTGACCTAGTTCTTTGAGTCAAGGTTACACACACACACATGCACGCATCTATCACAGACACACAAGAAGATGCACTGATGTTGGTCCGTACGCGACACAAATTCCAAATGATATTTTGCTTCATTAATAAAAAAAACCCCTCTCAATGAAGAAGTAAATCTATAATAAATCTAAAGCAGGCTGGTGGGTATTATTTTAAGCAGAGGAGTAATCCCCATTTGGGGCTCCAGTAAGACTTTGTGGTAGCATGTTAATTTGACGCATTTTAATAGTTTCTAGGCAACAATACCATGTTGACATTAAGTCAAACATTCCATTTCTGAAAGAAAGTAGGTTATAAATTAGAAGCTCTACATTTGTCAATAAATCATATTAAGGTAATATGAATCAACAAAGGATGTATTTCTCTTGGCAACAACAAAACTGTTATAGCTGCTCCCATTAAATAATTCCATTAAAAAACACAGAATAGAGTTGGCAGCATTTTTCTGCCGTTGCTGAATTGACAATACTGGAAATATATAACTTTTAAATCTCTGCTCTCACTGATGCGTGACTCCTTGAAGCTCCTGTTAGACCCTCAGCTCATTTTTGTTCTGCCTCTTCTGGTTCTGCCCCTTTTTCACCCTTTCACTTGTGTTCTAAGAGGCATTCAGTGAGTCTCTCTGGGACTTTCAAATGATAAAATGTACAAAACAACTTTGATTGCATGTTTCTGTCCATTGAGAGGTTGATGTAATATGGAGGGATGATATGCCTCCATATTGTGCTAAATTAACTGTTTACATTCAACTGTCACTAGGGGTCGAACGACTTTTTTTAAAGTTGACTAATATGTGAAGGAAATCGAGTCGACACCAACTAGTCGATGACATCACTCATAAAAATACAGCAGAAAGTAATGCTTTGCAACAATGAAATCTATATTCTTGACCTGAATTTTCTGCAACGTAATTGAAGCTTGAACATGTTCTACTGTCAGCCCCACGTCAACACCATAAACACCATCAGTGTGACACTTCTAATATGTGGCTCTTGCTCAGCAAACCCTTAGCTCTATCATAACTTCCATCTCTGACATGGTGCATTCACTGACATCAAGGACAAAAAAACATGCTCTACAACCACAGCAACAATGTCAACAAATAGAACACAACAGAATTGAACACACGTGAGCTACATGAGCTTATCAAAACTATACGCTGCAGATATGTTTAGCCTATTTAAATTGGCACCATCAGTAGCATTTAATAGTATTTCATTGCGTGTTGTAAGATAGGATAATGTAGCCAGGATAAAAGAAATGTGATATATCTCCAAAGCCTTTTCCGTGTATAGCACCTAAAGGTCTAATAACTTTAGACAGTGAAGTATTTCCACACTTGCTGAACTGCTAGTTTGCTGCAATGACCCACTGGGCTCCTCACCTGTCTTCTGTTTATAGAAACATTAAATCTCTATCTTCCTGATACGTGCGTCAAATGCAATAAATCACTGTCCACTATGAATTGAATACGAATTGTTGCCAAAGTAGTTTTGTACCTCTGTAACATTGATGTTTAAGTTATATTATTATTTTCTGTCTTTCCTTCCAGAATGACAACCCTGTTGATCCAGAGGAGGTCATGGAGTTGACTCTGGAAGGAGGAGACTTACCTGCAAACTGTCGTGCCTCCTCCTGCTCTATCAACTCCTCTCAATTCTCTGGATATTACCACCTGCGCCGTGGAGGAGGAGGAGGAGGAGGAGGAGGAGGCCTGTCCTGTACAGCGGGAGGTAGAGAGGTTGCAGAGGGTGAGGTGGATGTAGAAGAGGAAGAGGATGAAGAGGGAGAGGAAGGAGAGAGATTAGAAAAGGAGGACAAAGAACCACCTGTGCCGCTCCCTCCTCTGCTGAACTTGGCTCCTCTGCTGTCAAACAGCCAGGAGCTGGACAGTGGAGTGGGCCGGACTGACGACAGCACCCGCTATGAAGAGTCATCTGAACACGACCTACTGGGTGATCAGACCAGCGCCTGCAACACCAACACCACAAACACACCAGGCAGTACCAGGAAGTTCAGACCGGGACCCAGCCCCAGGTAGGTAATCATGAAAGCAATCAAATATTCTGACAGTGATGATTTCAGACTAAATGTAAAATAAATACCATTTGATTTCTGTACCCAGGCCCAGTCCCAGACCAAGCCCCGGCCTCGGTCCCAGTCCAAGACCAAGCCCCAGCCCCGGACATGGCAGGGGAGACACCACTCCCCCTTTCCTCCACCTCCGAGACCTGCAGCTCAGCTCAGAATCCCTGGACTGGGCCGCTGGAGGAGGCACAGCAGGAGCAGCATACAGCCCCCATCACCATCATCACCACAAGGTATTTTAAGATGAAGTCACCGGGTGACTCATGTGTTTCAGCGCTTAGAAAACCCTTTCAGCAATTATCTAGAGTGGTGCATTTCAGTTGTCTCATAGCAACAGGATACGTGACCAGTGCTTCCACTGTGTTTAGTGCTGGTAGAGGATTGTTACTTTTCAACATTTATTGTGTTGTTTGGCTTATTTTAATATAGCATTTATTTGAGTTAATGGATTGAATGGACTTTACTTCTTGTCTCCATTACTGAAACAAGAAAATTAAATTACAGTTGTGCAACTCTACCAAAAGGCTAACATGCCAGAATGCTACCCTAACCATGTTTAGTAATCTTTATCATATTAATCCAGTTAGTTTGGCACATTAGTACATTAGTACAGCAGTATCAGCTATGGTAACAGTAGTAAATAAACAACTAGACATTGTCATGTTGTTGCATTAAACAATTGTTTGTTGATGTTACACTCAAGGAGCAATATCACCAGTAACCACTAGATGGCTGCCATTTATCAGTTCATCGTTTTTGGATGTAAAGGCAAATACTTTGGTATTAATAAAAAATAAACTCCTCACAATCATCTGATCCGGGAGATCACATATATTATATTTTAGGTGCAGCAGATACAGAATAAAGAGCAGTTGCATTGCAAAACATACAGTTCAACCATTGTACTTATTATAACAACTGACAGAACCCACTATTGTTCTTGACTAGTTCCCTCTCGATGGAAAGCAAGGCCAGTTGTCAGATATCCCTGGCTCCAATTGGACTATATTCAGTGGTACAAGGACAAACATCTATAACACTGACAAACAGCTATCAATATCAATATCAATACTAACGCTCAATACTGAATGCTGTTGGAAAACAAAATAATTATTTTCTTCCTTTGGCGGCATATTGTCACAAGGAACTAACTACCCATGCCAAATGTACTGAAATTATGTTGCTAGTGTTTGACAGAATAAAATGTTGCAAAATTGTAAATTGTATTGTACAATTTCATTTGTGTAAAATGTCTACTTGCAGACTTGCTGATTGAGAAGAATCTGTTATAAGAAAGTAGTTATTGCACAATATTGTTAAGAAAGACTATGGATTGATGCTGGTACCTGGCTGCTAATTTCTGACCTCTGCCCAGCAGCACTACCACCACCATCTCCACCAGCCCCCCCTGACGATGATGATGATGATGCCAGGCCTGACAGAGGAGGAGTGCCAGCGTTACCAAGAGCTACTGGAGATCAAATGCCAGTATGAGAAACATAATGAAAAACGTCAGAGGGAATTAGTGAAAAATGAACGAGAGGACGTTGAGGCAGAAGGTGAAGACCAGACGGAGACAAAAAAGGCAGAGACAGAGGCACAGGGGGAATCGTGTTCAGTGGTGGTGGACGTGAACTGCAATGAGACGTTAAGTGAGCACGAGATGGCGCTGATTGAGGAGGAGTTACGCCACCTGGAGTTTAAGTGCCGCAACATTCTCCGAGCACAAAAGATGCAGCAGCTCCGAGAGAGATGTCTGAAAGCCTGGATGATGGAGGAGGAGACGGTGGCAGCTGGGCCAGGTAACCATGACAACAACTGATATAGGAATGTATGGCACAAATAATGAAGTCTGACATCATGTTTTATGAGTTTGGCATCCATGTCAATTATAAATCAATAGTTTTTCAAAGAAGAAGAGAGACAGTCGCAACTCTGGGATAAGGAACAGTCACATAACCCTAACCCTCACAACACCTGAACCTAATATTTTACACATTTTTTTGGAACAGATGAAACAAATAAGATATTAATGGGCTTTAGTGGTGCAGGTAGAGCAATTTTTTCATTTTTTTTTTTCATTTTGGAGTGTTTATGCTAAGCTAGGCTAAGCAGCTGTAATTTTTAGACACGAGTGTCCTCAATCTTCTCATCCCATCAAGAAAGTGAACTATTTTTTCCCTCCAGATTATTAATTAGATTATTAATTAATTAAAGTAAGAAATTACTTTGATATTACTTTGATACATTTTTTTTAACAAACCATTGCCAGTACTGGATATTGTTCAGTTATTGTCCAGGGCTGCGCTCATGCATTCAAAACTGGAAAAATGTCTCTCATACAATTCAGCTGATATCACCTCAGGCTGAGGTTTGGAGATATTTTTATAGATCTAAAGCAGAAGCAGGTTCTGATAAACTGACAGGATAGGAGTGAAAACTCCTCATTTACCCCAAGCGAGTCAATAAAACATCTTAACACCCAACATTGAACAGGAGGTGTTGTGTTAGTGGTGACAGACTGAAAAAAAACATGTTTGCAGAAAACAACGGAGAAGCAAAAGAACATGTACAGGGTGAACATCAGTGAGAGCCTGGTCTGAGGGTGATCCTATGGAACTATAATATTTGAAGAAAAAACACTGAAGAAATGATAGATTTTTCTATAAATGTGTAATAACAACAAGAATGTGGAAAACTGCTCACATTAAAATGTTGAAAATTAAAAAGATGTCTAAAATTAAATTAAACACTAAAGTGTAAGTATGTTGCACAGTGACCATAGCTCAACTGCAGTTGATATATTGTATAAAAACTGCGTGTCCATAGATCAGCCATAAGATGGCAACAAATACTGTCTTTTTGGCTGCCTTAGAACAGGCAGGAAGGAGTTGTAAATGTTTAAGCAGAGATTTAATGTTTCAAATTGTTTACTATATTCACAAAGATAGTTGAGAGTCTTAATTTCCAGATTCCAAAAATCTGAATGAGTGAAGTTATTACTTTGCATAAATAATCTCTGATGCCCAAACTGAAAAGACAAAAACCTGTGGCAAAGACCCAGTTCTGAAGAAGGACCTATAGGATCATACTTTATACCTGATAATTCAACTGTGATCCAAACTCTAAAATACTTGGATCAAATAGGTGATGTGTATTGATTGAATACACAAATAGTTAGACTTTTTAGTGTGTACATTTAAAAGAAAATAATAAAAACAAAATGTATTTTCCTTGTAGATATGGATAATGATAATGATGACAACGATGATCCTCATCGCCATGAGTTGTCAGCCATCAATGAGCTCCCAGAGCGAGAACGATCGGACGACAAAGACAGCACCAGCGCCTACAACACCGGAGGGGAGAGCTGCCACAGCACACCATTGGTCAGCACAGAGCAGATCCCACCTCTGCAGGAAGATGAAGACGAAGGGGGGAGACGACTGATGTCTCCTCCTCCTCTCCTCCTCATCGGTCGCCTTCCCGCTCTGAACTCCCCCCTCACACAGAGGCGTCACAGGCGGGACATTGACAGAGAGAGACGTCACTCACACCTCAGCTCCTCTTTCTCCCCGGGCACCTACAGGAAGTATGAAACAGCCAATGGCAACTTGGCAAATGGCTCAAGCTCCACCCCCTCCACACCTTCCAAGTTCAGGTCTGTTGTTGACACATACACTAATCAGGCATAACATTATGACCACTGACAGGAGAAGTAAATAACATTGACCATCTTGTGACAATACAATATTCTGCTTGGAAACTTTTGGACCTGGCATTCATGTGGATGTTACTTAGACATGTACCACCCACCTAGACCAGACCAGGCACCCCCACTCCATAGCAATGACACTCCTTGATGGCAGCAGCCATCCCCAGCAGGATGCAGCCTGACACAGACACACACACAAAAACTCTTTAGGAACAACTCAAAAAACATGAAGAACAGCACAAGGTGTTGACCTGGTCTCCAAATTCACTAGATCCCAAGCTGATCAAGTATCTGTGAGATGATCCACAGAGGCCCCTCTCCTCAACCCATAGGACCCACAGGCCCCCACTAACAACATTCTGTTGCCAGACACCACAGGACACCCTCAGAAGGCCCATGTCCATTCTCTGATTGTCACAACTGTTTTGGAAGCACAAGGGAGACTTACACAATAATAGGAAGGTGGTCATAATGTTATGCCTGATCAGTGTAGTTATTATTGACCTTATAAAACTGAATTTATATTTGATTTAAATAATATTGGTTATGTGCTTATTGCCATCTTCAGATCATTGACCAGAGAGGCAGGGTCATCTAGAAGGGGCGTGGCTGATGGAGGGCGAGGCTCCAGATCAGGTACAGTGTATGATTCTCAAACTCAAACATCATTTTCTCTTTTCTGCTTCGAAATTGTTCTACCGGGTAACATGCAGAAAAAACGTGTATGGAAGTCAGGTCAGTTTTAACCTTTAATGACAGCGACTGTTTTCACTGCAGTTGGAGCCACAAATAGGCCCGAAGGTGGAAGTGCAGAGTCCAGTCCTTATTTCACCAGAAGACACCACAGCCACCATAAACCATTAGAACGCTATCAAAGCTGTATGACGCTGCCCTCTGAAGGCCTGGTGGACCCTCTGGACAGAGTAAGAGACAGAACTAGGGTGGAGGGTGAAGAGAGAGGGATGGGCACGGGCAGCAGTGGCCCCGCCAGCCCCAGGAGCGTGAACAGCGCCCCCTGTGGACTGGAGGACCACCATGTAGGTCCATCACGGTTAGGACTGGCCTTACCGCTTGGACTGACTCACTCCTCACCAACTGCCTCACCGCAACGCATGGAATGGAAGGTAAATGGTGTGGCAGCCCTTCACATGATTACTTTCACAACCCTGGCTGGTTAATAGATTTACTCACTACAACACATAACACACTGTGTTTCTTCTTTTACTTTTCATCATATTTACTATGACATTAAAATTTAGATATTATATTTAACAACCTATAGACTTTCTTCTGTATTTTACGTGTAGTCCTGCTTCATGTTTGAGGCATACTGTATGTTGTTGTCAAAAATCTAGGTCATGACATAACTTTAAACCCTAAAATGAGGTATACAGGACTTAACAGCTAATAGCTTTATACAACTCAGAGTTTAGTTTTTTAAACGTACCATAGCCTAACAGTCTTCATGGAACTATTTAACCAACAACCTTTCTTAACCCAGTTTAAAGCCTCGAGAGTAGAAGGGATCTAGAAGTCTGAGGTTGAGGTCTGCCTTTAAATGCCCACTTTGATGCGTCTGCTCTGTGTCCAGGTGAAGATCCGCAGCGACGGCACTCGTTATGTGGCCAAGCGGCCGGTCAGGGATCGTCTCCTGAAGGCCAGAGCCATGAAGATTCGAGAGGAACGCAGTGGCATGACGACTGATGATGACGCTGCCAGCGAAATGAAGCAGGTAGAGACTGCACCATCAACACAGAAATCTGCATTATTCATATTTACAGGGTGTAAGTTTGAATTAAACAAAACAGAAGACTGGACCTGCTTACACACTTCATTACTCAAATTGTAGTATTGTTCTTCTTTGAGAAAGAAACAATTAGAAATCCCAAGAGACGTTTCATGCTGGCGCCTGTAGTTATTATCATTCTGACTGATCTGATTCCATATTTGGACAAAGCCAATCAATAATGTATGAGGCAGTAACATCAGAAGCACACCGAGTCACCTATCTATCTTACAAACATATCTAGTTTTACAGTTTTATAGTGTTAAAAAATGTCACCAAACAAAAATTCAGGGAAACGTCACTAAGTTGTGGTCTTTTTCTGAATCAGTGAGGTAGAGTCAACTAATTCTCTTTATGCTTATGTCTATAAACACACACACACACACACACAAATGTAAACATATGTAAAATATCACTTATAGCCACTATGACATTACTTACATTTATATCACATCTCTTATTTTTGCACTGAGGTTATGACATACTTCTTCTTAAAGCCAGAAATAAACGCCCTCCAAACTGTCCTCCAAACAGGGCCGATACTGGAGCAAAGAGGAGAGGAAGCAGCAGCTACTGAGAGCCAGAGAGTACAGAAGAAGAAGAGAGTTCATGATGCAGAGCCGCCTGGACTATCTCAGAGGAGACAGGTAGGCAGAGAAAGATGACCGGAAGTAACAAAACAGTGCGTAATTTATTCTCACTGCAGATTACAGCAGTATTATATTTAAATAAATTAGGTAATCTTGACGTACATACAAGGTTGTTGTTTTTTTTTATTTGTTTTTTTAAAAACAAAGATTTCACTGAACACTCAAACAAATGACTGTTACAGACTCTAATGAGCGTCATTACCACCAGCGGTGAACTGCTGGGAGCTCAGCATTTGAAGGGCCTGGACTCAAAATGAGGAATGACACAGAATTTAACAAAGTGTATGACATGTTGTATAAAAGCTTTAATAACTTGTAAACAGGGTGTGCATCTAGTTAAATAAAGGTATTTGAAAATCGCCTTCCCCAAAAATATGGCTGATTCCTTCTTTTCTTGACCTTTTTCTGACGCAAAATTGTAATAACTGAGTCAGAGTTTCTTGTGGACTGTCGAGCAGTGAGCAGGAAGATAGAACATGATTGCACAAGTTTGAACTTGGAAAGGACGATGACCATGTTGCAAATGACTTCTGGGAATGGAGTTCAAATTGTTTAAACCTACATTAAGTCACCCATATGAGGCAAACATGCACAGAACACCTGTATCTATCAGAACGGTACAGAAAAACAAACTTAAAGGTTGCAATTACTTCAGACTTTGCTGCCCTTCTTACACACTTTGTTTTGTTGCCAGGGACATGTCATCATCAATGGGGTGCGCTGAAGACCCCCGTTCATCCCAGAGCACCCAGGTTTACCCCCAACAGAACTCCCCCAACAACAACATCTTGCTGCTGAGCCAGAAGAAAATCATGAAGAGGAGGAATCGCCGCATCCTCGACAACTGGATCACCATCCAGGAGCTGCTGGCTCACGGCTCGAGGTCGCCGGATGGAAAGAAAATATACAACCCCCTGCTGTCTGTCACTACTGTGTGATCTGAGCAGGATGAGGGGGAGGAAAGCTGGAGACAAGGGGAGATAAAAGAGCAAAGTAAATGGACAATATAAACTTGGAATTAAAAGATAAACGATTTAGATAAAAATATAAAAAGAAGAGAGAAGCTTTGGCTTAGAGGAACAATCCATTTAAAACTGCTGCCTGGCATGGCTTTTATAACTGACACAGTTGTCATGACAAAGAAGGAAGGTACAAAAAAGGAAGACAGGCAGCAAGAGTAGAAAATAAACCTATAAGTGCAGAGAAGGCTGAAAAGGTTGAGCTGATACTGCACAATCAGAACTGACCCTGAAAAGCTGAGTTCTTTTACAGTTATTCAGGCTGACTCTGTGAAAGAACAACATCCCGATCATGATCCTGTGTCTCAGTAACAAACACTTGAATGGAACCACGTTCTCAACCTCATTTCCGACTCAGTAAAGATGCATTTAAAGAGGGAGCAGACATTTCAGAAAAAATAAACCACTTGTTCGGTTTCTTCATCTGTATGCGTCCCTCTGGATCTAATGACCAAACTGCATATTTAAGGAAAGTTGTCCATCCATCCATAGTTATCCCCTTATCCGAAGTCATGTCACAGGCAACAGTCTGTGCAGGGTATTTTAGACATGCTTCTCCCTAGCAACATTTTCCAGCTCCTCCTGAGAAATTCTAAGACATTCCCAGGCCAGATGAGATATGTAATCCCTATGGTAAATTCTAGCTCTGCTGCAGGGTCTCCTCCCAGGTGGCCATACTCTGTAAATGATCCCAGGAGGGATCCTCACCAGATTCACCAGCCACCCCAACTGGCAACTTTTGACACAAAGGTGCATCCTCCCCCCAGTCAAGTGGAGAGACATACATTTGCAAATGTGGGAGATCCTCGTTAATTCAGTCTATTTCAGGACTTGGATTTTGTCCATAAATGTGGAGAGGCAGGAGGAAAGATGAGAGAGACTGAAAGATAAGAATGGAAAGGATTTCTGAGATGATCCAGCGTTTCAGATGCGGCACATCTGAAACGCTGGAAACAGTAGCCAGGTGGTTAGCACTGATGCCTCACAGCGAGACGGTCCCGGGTTCGAATCCATGGGCCGACTGGGCCTTTCTGTGTGGAGTTTGCATGTTCTCCCTGTGTCTGTGTGGGTTCTCTCCGGGTACTCCAGCTTCCTCCCACCATCCAAAGACATGCTGGTTAGGTTAATTGGTGATTCTAAATTGGCCGTAGGTGTGAGTGTGAGTGTGAATGGTTGTCTGTCTCTCTGTGTTAGCCCTGCGATAGACTGGAGACCTGTCCAGGGTGTACCCCGCCTCTTGCCCGATGACAGCTGGGATAGGCTCCAGCAGACCTCGCGACCCTTAACAGGAATAAGCGGGTACAGAAGATGAACTGAGGAAGGTAAACTTGCTCATTGCTGCCTCCCCTGGTTAAAATTCCTCATTAACTGCAGTGTGACATGAGAATCCAGTCTCACTGAGCGACTTTCCTCTCAGAAGACAGTAAATACAGTGATACCGGTTCAGGGGTTTAAGTATTATAAGTGCACGGTGGAAAATGACTAACATATTCAATACTATAAACGGAAGGAAAAAAGCCCACTTTTTTACTCATTCGTCCGTGAAGTTCATTTGTCACAAAGAGTGTTTTTTTCTAAATCGCTTTCCCAGATTGAGAGTCATATTTTAATTTCTATATGTGTATGTTATCACGTGTTAAATTGTCAGTATTAAACGTACAATTGTTGCTTCAATTTTTTATAAATTTTGTACGTTTTGTTTCTGCAGGACGGTTCACAGTGTGGCTGGGGCTTCAGTGTACAAAGACACGTTAAAGCGGCGTAATGACATGCATGTATGTAGTACTGAGGTGTTACTGGATATAATTCTGATCTAAAATGATGTAGTGAACAAAGACATTTTTAGTGGTGAAAAATGTGAAAGTGAAGAAAGCAGACAAAATTAATATTAAACTGAAGTGAAACGAGAGACATAAAAGGCTCCTGCTCTTTCCTTGATCTGTATTAAACATGGGGTAAAAGATTGATGTGTTTCCCTACGTTTGACGGGTGCTGCTGACTGAGCGCTCTGGCATCCATTCAGAATTGTGATCTTAATTTACAGGTTTCACTCATAATGAGTATTGTCTAATTCAGTATTTTTACTTGTAATAAGCTATTTTTGTTGCATAGTGTTTAATTCAGTACCACATGTCAATACTTCTTCTATTACCGTTTCAAACTGAATTTAGACGAATCTTTTGTAATCTAGACATCTGAAAGTAACAGGGGGCATTCATCTTATTATCGTGATTCTGCATTTGCTGTCCTCAGTATCTGAAACAGTTTACTCCTCCACATCAGGATGGCCTATTTTTAAATGTAGTCTTGATATTCACCTTTGTTCTTTGGCATTTAATTTAGTTTGAGATACAATTCTTTTTTCAAATTAGTTTTCTTGCAGCTTCGATTGTACAGACATTTAGTCAGCTGTAAAATTGGCTTGACTACACCGGCAATACAACAGGAAGCAAGCTGTAAAGGTTTGATAAAACTAGCAGAAATCTTATCATTTAGTTAGATACTGCCTTCAAATGGAACTGGTGAGCTTGTGTTTTTAAGACATAGGAAGTCCCGTACACACATCAATGGACCATGCTGAAAATTGCCACTTCAGGGTTCATGAATAACACAGGTTGTGGATATTTATATGAATTTTACTCATGGGCATTATTTGAATGCAGTAAGAGGCCAGAAAACAAAATAAAAATGATAAAGAAAAAAAATACACTCAGAGAAAAACAGCATGACAAAACATAAATAAAAGCAGAGCAGACAACACTTAGCATAATGATCCTATAAAGGACCCAAATCCCCAGAATGAAAGACTAAAAGACCATAAACCACACAGCTCCAACTGCAGCTTGTGTCGTTTTGGAGCCACTTTGGAAAGAGGAAAATGAACTAGTTGAGTCTGCTCTGACTGTTGACCAAGACTGATGAACATGTGAGGTCTGCAGTGGCCTCTGCTGGTACAGGAGCAACAGGAAGCTTTCACATTTTTTTTCTTTCTCTTTCTCTCCCTCCCTCTCGCTCAAGAAATGAAAACTTGCACACGGTTTATTTAGGATGGAAAGTAGTTGGTCACAGACCTTTATTAGTAAATACCTGACATGTATTTTAAAAACACATTTACAATTTATTATTTTCTCTTATATATTAGCACACTATAGATGCTCCAGTGGAATTCACCACAAGTGTGAATTTGAATGTGCAAAACGAAGAAATCAAATTCAAGTTTGAATATCATCTGTCTACTGGACAAGACAGCACTACTGTTTCTTTCACTCACCATAACTTTGGTCCCAAGAACTAAGCACAGCGTAAACCCAGTATCGTTGATGCTTTTAGCAATTTGCAAATATTTTTTTGTTTGTTTGTTTTATTCATAAAAAACCTGGTGTGGGAAATATGCCAGATGGTTACCCAGGCAACCAGGCATCTTCCTTCTTCTTTCCTTTTTATAAATGTGGTCCCCCACTTTGTGGCAGTGATATTTACTTCTGAAAATATTATACACCCATTCCACTTAGGCCGTGTTTGACTGGGCCCTGGACAGGCTCAGATTAAAATCCAGGTACAGTCCAGCATCATCTACACATATATACAGAAATTTGTTGGTAATGCTGTATGTAGAGAGTAGACGCAAGATGATGCAAGTTGGTAGATGGAACCAGCGACCAGGACTCAATATGTGGAACACTGGAAGAAAAAAATAAATTACATTAGCATGCAATGATGTAGAGAGTCAACAGAGAGACCATATGTTAAAGAAAATCACCTCTATGTATTCACTCGCGGAGTGTTCTGTGGTGTCTAAACCTGTAGAACAGAAAGAACAGTAGAAATCAATTATTGACTTCTCTATTTGTTTGAATAATTTAGGGATAGAGACGGAAGAAAACTCACTGTTTCTGGTATTCCTGTTTCTGTAGAGGTAAACTAGAAACACAACCAACAGCACAGCAAGCGCAGTCAGAGATGTGGCGAGTGGAACAACGTAACCTGCACGACAGACATGTCAAATACTGTGTTACACAATGTTAAACTGCCATGAGACATTTAATCGGTTTGCTCATTCATAGATTTCATGTCAAAATATGTTCTTATGAGAACATTTTGAGAATTTAAAAGGAAGTCATATTGTTTAGTGCTAAGTTCACCAAAAGATTAATGAACCATTTAGAAAATAATTGATTCAAATTACATTTTTGATTTACATACTGTACGACTTGTGTAAATATTTAGTGTACCAGACTGACTGATCAAGACTTGGACAAAGTCCATCTTTTTAAGTTGTACAATTGTGTCATGGGGTTGCAAGACTGTAGAGAGTTGCTGGCCTGTCTTTACTTCCACCAAAAACTAATGCAAAATGCATAACGGAAAAGGTGGCTGCTGGTCTACCATTAAATGTGGAATCCTGGCGCCGCTTGTCAGGGTGAGAAGTCATGTCCATGATTGCACCTGTGAACAAGAAAAACATCAGACCTAAATTATTTGGAGATAATCCTCCGACAGCTCACACACTGCACAGTAAATGTTCAGCTGTTACCTGATGATGGCCTTAAATAAAAAGTCAGAAGGTCAATTTTATTACAGTTTATCCGATAAAGCATGCAAATATGCCATAGCTCCATGCTGCTGTCTGACATACGCCTCCCCAGAATTGCATCTCTATATAATGGCGACGCAGGCCTCAACAACTGTGATTTCCCCATAGATCCTTTCCCCATCCACATCTCTCACTGACGGCTTCACTGTAGAGTCAATCTTTAGGAAACTTTAGTTTCATGCAAAACCACCAAAGAGACTTGTGAATTTTACTCAATAACTAAAACAGTTGTCTTGCGGGTGGCAACAGGATTCATCCTCTAGGGAACATGAATGGTTGTTTAAACTTGAATGTAAAGCCGCTGATAGTTGTGAAGATATTTCAGTATTAAACAACAGTGATGGCCTCAAAATCAAAGAATGGAGAACCGTATACTGCATATGGATGTATTCGTACCTGTATGTGGAGACAGCGTGGTGATTGCTGGGAAAAATGGGGCAGGTGTGCAGTTCCCCGAGTTGTGTGCTGTCGAATTGGATGTTAGATCTGTAAAAAATAAAAATAAAAACAAATGATGGTAATATTGACTGAGGAAAAGAATTGTGGACCAGTGGTAAGAGAAGCAACTGATTTGATCTGATGATTAATTCAACACAAATAGAGAAACAGTTCTGATTTACAGTTAATAGAAACCCACCATCTGTAACGTTGACGTAAACTGACTGGCAGGGGTTCGGTGCAGAACGCAAGTTGACTCCACAGCTGTACAGTGCTGAGTCTGACTTGGTCAGATTGGCGATGATCACATGAAACACTCCGTTCTTCACGTATTCAATCCTGTATCTGTCTCTCTGAGCTTGAAATCCGCCGGTTTCGACAAGAACATCTCGTTTTGTACATCCGTTCTTACATAAGAACAAGCGGAAGAGTTCAGCTGAAGGTAGAGAGCAAGTAATTCTGATGCTTCTCCCTTCAGTTCCACTACAAACAGTGACTTCTGGGTCAGTGACAGTAGAGTTTACCTCACACATTGCTGTAAGAAATAAATAGCAGAGATTAGTGCTTCTTCTAGGCAAACAAACTGCAGGCTAATGCACAAGTTGCAGATTTACAGTGGCAATTTGTTAGTTTACTCAACATGCTCTGTATATTATCGTAGATAAGATTTGAAAAATAAACATGAAAATGAATTTCAAAAAAATAAGAAGAAATAACAAATTAACAACCTGAGTCCTGACAGATATTTGAGCTTTCATGTTGATGTGCCGCTAAGTCCATAAACTGTATTTCAAGAACACTGGGCGTTATGTACGAATTCCAGGTATGGACCTAACTTCCCACTGAAGTATGGGCATTGCCTCATTTGATTTCACATTAAGCACTTGAATTGTACTTAATCTGCAACCTGACATATGCATATCAAGTCTAATAAAGTAAAATTCCTTTTTTAAGTTTGTGCATGCAAACAGTTTGAGATCAGATATGTTTATGCATTATTCCTGCATGAGGTTCAGTGTTTTTAAAAATCATACTATTGTTATTGTTCATTTACCATTGTACAGACTGCATAGGGTCATTATTAATCCACAGTCCAATATTTAAACTTATTTACTATTTTAAATCCAACACACAACAAACAAATCCTTATTATATTTTAATGTAAAATTCTACTCTATATTATACAATGTATGCATGTATGTAAACTGAATTATGGCACACTGAAAGCATATAAAATACTTGTATTACTTGCACACTTTTGTACAAATCTTGTCACAATTTCCTCATTCAATCTTACACTTACAATGTGCTGTAACTTCTTATTGTATTTGTAATTATTTTACTGAAATCGTTGTTTGTCTTAGATGGGGCCTTAGACAAGACTTTACTGAAGTGCACATGTTACATCAGAGGAAATCAGACAAAGCCATACACTGTTGCCCATTTGTTTGTAGTTGACACAATGTTGCTAGTAACCTGTAAGCCATTCCTAACTTTCACTTTTCACTTTTGCAATGGGAGAAAGTCTGGAACTGGATTTGGGAGTTAACTATGCTCTGGCAAAGATCTGTCGTGGCAATCAGATAGTTTGGGTGGACTTTATGTTGTGATGGGAGTAACAGTGACGTAATTAGCAAATTAGCAAATAGTTCAAAAATTGCTGTATTGATGGAGCTAGCTCATCCTGCTAAACCCATCATTCAATTGATGCTTAGTTGTAGAAATCAAAGCTTTTTTCCTCATCATTGCTACAAATCCTTGAAATGTCAGTAACATCCATGGCCTTTAAACAAACAGTTAACATTAGGTTTATAGTTGTTCCAAATTTAAACAAAAGAGTTTAAGAAATGGTACGATATTGCTCTACATATTATATATTGCATAACATATGTAGCTAGTTGTAGAAAAGCAGCATCTTTGTGAAATTTGAAGGAAGCTTTAAGCTTGCACTTATTCTCTGACTGTGCAAAAATGTTATGTTCTGAGCTCAGTCTGAGTTGTGTGTCACATCTTCCTTTGCTCTCATCACTTTTGTGTTTATGGAGGAGACGTGGTCAGATGAGACAGGAAATTACAGTTTATATTCCAACCATGCCCCAGTCCAGCTGAAAAACAAATTCTCAGCACCACTGGTCCCTTTCATCCCAGCGTTCCCATAGTGACTGGCAACAGTGCCATGTGTTAGGTAACAAGAACAACACTGAAGAACATTGGCAAAGACAAGTGCTTTCGTTTTCCCAAGCCTGTGCTGGACGTCATTACAAGTCCCTGTGAATATTTTCCACAGGTGTCTCCAAAAACATTCAATTGGGACAAAAACAATCTTTCTAAATTCTGTGCACTGACTTAAGGATTCATTATAAATGTTATTATCGTTAAACTCTGTAGGGACATGTCCCTGGTATTTATTATTATGACTCAACAGTAACTCACCCTCTTTAACTCTGAGTTCAAACTCCCGCGATAACTTCGGAGAGGAAGAGTTGCCCAAACCGCAGCCGTAGTGTCCTGAGTCAGACTTGTTCAGCCGTGAAATACTCACATAAAAGATGCCCGAGTCATAGCCGATGCTGTATCTGCCATTGACGGCTCTGATGGCATCGGTTTTGATGAGGACTCTTTCTTTGCTGATCCCATTTTTTATGAAGAATTTGTTTCCTTTGATTGAATTAAACGAGCAGCCAAAAGACAGACTTTCTCCTTCCGTTTTTGTGAAGATGAGATAGGAACACATCGCTCCTGAAATGTTAACAAACACATGCAAGATCATTTACTGCATTCAGCTGTGGAAAAGATAGTTTGATCTCTGCTGAAGAAACCATACCACTGTTGCTCCATTTCAAGGACAAGTACAGAAACATTAAATTAGACTTCATGTAGAACTGCCCTTTCTGATTATTATTATTATCCCAGCACTGGGATATTTTCTGTAAAGTTCATCACTTCACTTTTCATTCACCTTAAGCCATTTAAAGCAGACTGTTATGCTAATTAATTATGTAACTTCAGCCTGTATGCAGCGCCTTTCTTCCTTTGATCACAGAGGTAAGGGTGTCGTTGTGAGGCAGGAAAGGCCACGTATTGTTTAACCTGACAAATCCTATGTCTCTTTTCGGTTTCTTGTTCTAATTAAACTGTAAATAACAGCATCTGCAGTTACTGGCAACAGCTCTGTCATTTAATGTGGCAGTCGTTGGCAATATGCTTGGAAGACTTCAGACAGCAGCCTTTGTTTATTCAGAAAGAACAGTGTTCTGGGATTTTTTCTGGGACTTAAAACCAATCACATCAATGGTCAAATGATGTAGAAGGAGAAAACTGAAGAGGAAACAACCACTTGCAATATAAGGAGCTCTGAAAAATTAACAAGCACTCAGTGTAGCTTCCTGTCTTTGTGAGCAAAACTTGACAAAAGGAATAGGTCTGTTAAAAGCAAGCTTCAAACTCAGAGGCTGAAATATAAAGCTAACACAGGAGTGGTAATAAGAGTCCCTGCAGTTGCTCTAATGACCACTTCAGGCCAGCTCAAAAAGTGAGTCTTCCCCATAGACTTCCAGGTAAAAATGTCCAACTTCACAGCTGAAATGTACATGATTACAGTCTGGCACAAATGAAAAAAGTTTGGTTCTTAAAGCTAATTTTGTGATTCATGACAACTTTACGGGGCTGAATTTTTCGTCCACTTTTTAAATTATAACAAGGCTTAAAGTTATGCATGATTGAGGTTGTGAATCCTAATTTGTCCTCTCACAACTTACAGGAACTTCTCACAAGTTTGGATTCATCTGCATTTGGATGAGTGAGAAGATGGAGCCTTGTAGTAAAGAAGGGATATAAAACTCAGCCTTTTTATAGGATCATTTCATTGTTGGTTTTGGCCTTTTCAACGAATTAATTAAGAAATACATTTATCCTCTAATCAGCATTTTATTTTGTAGTTAAGATGGAGGTAATTGTAACTGCTCATGACTCTGTAGGGTTATAGCAAAGACATATGCAGCTTGCTTTGTACGCAAGATTGCCAAAATGTAAGTATAAATGATTATGTTTCCACCAGTATAAGTTAACAACTTGTACAGCATATTGCCCAGAATTTGACATAAGCAGTGACATGAGGGTGGGAGCAAACCCAAATGGCAAATCAGTAATATTTATTTGATAAAATCATGTTGTTAATAACTATCACAACACACGTGGACATGTAAACAATAACACAATACAACCAGCAGTTTGTGCAAGTACAAGTTGTAAAGAGACATTGAAGTAATCAGCCCTTACCTGGTAAAAAGGAAAAGAACAGAAGCTGGTGGAGATTCATTGTGAAACTTCCAGAGAGCTGCCTCTGTCACATCACTTCTTTCACTTTGTCTGTGTGCATCCGCTTGAACAGTTTTTATAAGTGACTCACTGCCATGACTGTGATTCTGGCCAAATAAAAGGCCTGATTTGGTACTGCCTACCGCCTATGGCAGCCATGTGGGTTGGACTTCATGGCACATTTCTTACAGCTTTGTAAAAATTAAGAGAAGCTTCTTTAAATTAACCCTAAGTTTTGTTTTTGTGAGTTTCTAAAAAGTGACTGTTACCAAAATTATTGGAACCACTTACCCAGTGATGCAGGATTCACACAGTGTTGCCTATCTGACATCTTGGATCAGCCACAGTAGTAACCTAAGCAGATAAAATTTAGATATAGAGCAAGGCTGTGGAATCGGCTCTGTCCCTTGCTTAACATTCAAGGACACTTGAAGCATGTGCTTGGTCTGAACTTCTTTTTCAGGCTAGTGGTGGTAGATTTGCTGAGAGAGAGGTCAACTATAGTACAGAACACAGGCTGGGAGTTATGCAAAAATACATGTGTGGAAGTGTCAAACAATCTGCTATGGTCATCTGCTCTCTGCTTGGATGAGAGTAGGAGGTAAAGGCAGTTCTACTTTTACAGACAGAGAATGGTGTCCAGTTATTGTCATGAATAGAGGGCTCTCATAGGAATGCTCCCCAAACTTCTGCCATAGTTTCCTGTCTTCTTATTCCTGAGCTATACAGCTGAACCGTTTTGTTCATAGAGTGTTGTTGCAGCCCTCAGAGACCCCAGCTTCAAAACCTGCTTGAATAGTGTGGATTTTCATCTCTATAGATGATTTCTTCGATTGTATTTGTCATTGTCAGTGATGGGAATAACAGCGTTAAAATAAACGTCGTTACTAACGACGTTATTTTTTCAGTTTCAGTCTAATTAATTACTATTTTCTCCGTTACAACGCCGTGTGGAAGCTTGGAGTAACAGCTCTGTCTGCCTCAGCTCCACCACTTTGACCATAAGTGTCAGGCACAGCCAAGACGGCCTCCGGATGGCCAGAGACGTCACAATGAGCTTCAAAACTGCTCTTTTTGGAACCTGTGGCTGGCGTGACAAATCCATCTTTGTATATAGTCAGTGGTCTGCATACATCTGAAACCTGTTTCTGTCTCTTAAAGTAATATTTTTCATTATTAATTATCCATTGATTAAAATGCCTTTTAAAGAATCTGATTCTAAAAAATGGTGCCAGTCACTTCATTTCAAGTTCGTATTAAGTTGAACAAAAGCAGTAAGTCCCTAAAATGTACATAAAAAATAAATAAATAAATAACCTTCATGAAATCTTACTAATTGCAACACAAAAACAGTGACCTCCCAGAATCTATGATGCATCCCTGAGAAAACTGCCTGCAGCCCCACACAGTCTACACCAATGACCAAAACGACGGAATAATATCCACGGGATATTGCAGGGAAATGACATTAAAATATCCATCAATATACACCAAAACCAATCAACCAACCCTAGTGACAACACACAGATAAGATTAACACTACCAGCTCAAGATATGCATGGGTGACTTACTATTCATCTTCAAAAGACAATCCTCAAACCTTTGCTAGTGAAGAAGTGTGCTGTGCATGAAAGAACTGCCGCAAACAAGTATTACACAAGACAACTGGCAGAATTACAAATGGCCTCGGTTCCAACCTCTGATTTCTTGGCACTAAAGGAGAAAGAAAACAGTTGACAGAAGACAGCGACACACTGGGATAAAAAAGGTCAAATAGCTACAGAAAAAGTTTTCATGGATGTCACTGGTCATAAAGGTTCATTGTCAGTGTGCTGAGGATCCTTCTGTGTCTACAGCTGCATTGGACCCCTTTCCAACTGTAAATAAGGAGACTGCACAAGTATACACATGAATCTATAATTCAGTGCATTTGACTACTTCCTATGAATTTGAAGAACAATTAAGCATCACAGTCATTAACATCATGAGGATAAGACAATGGTGGAAAGCCATTTATTACTGTTCTAATTTCAGTCATGCAGGAACAACAGGTGGGTCTGCCAGACCTCTCCACATCTCCACATTAACACTTTCACACACAGAAACATCACCTGAACAGGGACTCCAGCAGCCAATCACAAACACTCACAGGGAACCAGACTGACGTTCCTGTGATGGTTTATTTGTTCTGATTTACTGGCACTGATACAGACTGTTGACTCTATTACGGACTGCAAATAACATTTACTGCAAACCGTGTTCATTAGAACAACATGACCATGTTTGTCTGACCCCAAGTGTTTGCTGTTACATTGAACTGTTTGCGCTTTTGTGCTTTAGAGCAGAACTAATGTAATGCATTCAGCTGACTAATGGAGTACCACCTTAAATCTGAACTTCGACACAAAATTGCTCAGACATGAGTCAGCACCACATACCACCACGACTTCTTCAAAATATGTGTAAATTCCAGATAAAATGTCTCTCACCAGTTACAAGAAAAGATGTATTTTGGGGGTGGAAATGTCTGGCAACTTTCTCTTTAAAACAGAAGGAGAAGCTGACTTTACATTGACTCTCAGAGTTGTCAAATAGTTAATACTTCCTCATTTCTATGAACTTTCCCAACCGTCGTGTAAGTCAGTGGTATGAAAGCCAGAAAGAAGCAGTAGAAATAAATGTGTGTTGTGGCATAGGACATAATTCAGACTTCTGTGTGTTTTTAATTCTTAATGAATAAAATTTACACCCAATAACTCAAAATCAAAATGTGAAAACTTATTAAGTGAACATTTCTTTATTTCACTCGTAGACTGAGACAGACTGGTATGAATATTTAAAATGTTTTTCTTTCTTGTAATATTTACTTATTCGCCAGCAAACACACTGGAGTGTTCCCGTATTAATTTCTGCTGAAACATTAACACTCTCAACATGACCTGAAACATACACTCTACGGAAATAAAAGTGTGGCCAAGACTTACATTGCACAGATAACTACATCCAATCAACCTTCACAACTTTAAAACTAACAAAGCCACAAAAGAAATTATTCACACGTAAACCATCTGCGAACTATATAACCATTTCCTCTCCCCTTCTTCACTACTACCGATATCATATATACATTACAGAACTAAAAATCAAATAGTAAGTTTTCACAAAAATAGTTTTTATAGGGCGGCACAGTGTTGTGGTGGCACTGATGCCTTTCTGTGTGGAGTCTGCATGTTCTCCCTGTGTCTGCGTGGGTTCTCTCCAGGTACTCCGGCTTCCTCCCACCGTCCAAAGACATGCTGGTTAGGTTAACTGGTGATTCTAAGTTAGCCATTGGTGTGCATGTGAGTGTGAATGGTTGTCTGTCTAGAGTTTTTATAAATTATAAAAATGAAACTATATCTGAGGATAAAATGAAAAAGTTACATAAAATAAATGTTTATTATAAAAGTTGCAAGTTTAACTTGTAGAAAGAAATAGTTTTCATTTATAGTAAAGAGGATGAGTTGGAGTGCTGCCTGGAACCATATATCTTTTTTTTTTTGTTGTTAAGATGGTGCTCTTAGGTTGAGGGCTTAATCAAATGTAAAAAAATAGAAAAAACCTAGGCACTCATCCAATGAGAAAGTTAAAATGCCTTTATTTTATGGGCAAGTCATACTTAAAAGACCACTTCGACGCGTTTCGGCTCAAACAGCCTTCGTCAGGAAGTGTGCTTCCTGACGAAGGCTGTTTGAGCCGAAACCAGCATTCACACTCACATTGCCCATAAAATAAAGGCATTTTAACTTTCTCATTGGATGAGTGCCTAGGTTTTTTCTATTTTTTTAGTTTTCATTTATAGTTCAGTTTATTTCTTGAAAGAAATGAAGTAGAAATGAAGTAGGAATAGGATCAAGGGCCCAAACACCCAAAATGAAAAAATACAGACTATAGAGGAGCTATTTGGATGTCATACACAAGAAAATCTAACAACACTATGTTCTGTACAATGGACAGGCCTGCTGTCCTGTTTTGCATGTGGCCCTGTTGACTTCATCTGACCATGTAATGGGATAAGTGAGATTCGGCTGTGAGTCATGATGTCCGTGTCTGTGTCCATGGAGCTCTGCCAGAAAACGGTTGATTGCTCTATCCAGAATGAGATGGACAGGGGGGTATTCCAGAAAGGAGGTTTAACAAACACTGAGATAAAACTTAACCTCTGGGTTGTCTGAACCTGAGGCGACTAAACCTGAGCTGTCGGTTCCAAAACACCGGTTAGCAATCAGTTCAATCAACCCCGTATTGGTTAACCTAGAGTTGTGCGCGTTCACGGCGAAATTATAAAGGCATCATCTACTGAGAGTCGAAACCAGGAGTAAAAATGGCAAAGCGCAGAGCAGCCTATTTTTCTGAAGCGGAGCAGCAAGTTCTGCTCGAGGCGTACGAGGAGGAAAGAGAGATAATAACGAAAAAAAGCAATACTTGCGCGTCTGCTAAGGAACGAGACCTTGCTTGGCAGAGAATTGCCGACCGCGTAAATGCATAAGTTTAGTATAGCCTACTATACTTTTATACTATACTTTACTATCGCACATTAATGTATGTCAGAAGCACAATAATTCAGTAAATATTAGGCTACATATTAACTGCTTTGTATGAGACTTTCTTATACTATAGACTACCTTGTCATATATTGTATTATTTTTAATTAGATGTAACCCGACCGCCCTCAAGAGAACGTGGCCGCAGGTCAAAACAAAAAATAAAAAAATATTGTCCAAGTTGGTAAGATATATCTGGGTGCATCATCTTAGACATCACTTATCTAGTATTATATTCTTGAATTGCCATATTGCAACAAGGTACATTCATTTCAAAGCCAATAGGAAGAAAGCAAAGGAGAGGAAGACCGGTTCTGGGCCAGCGGTGTCCCCCCTCACCCCTGTGGAGGAGTCGGCGATCAGTATCAATCGAGGGCGTCCGATGATGGAGGGGATTCCTGAGGGCACGTCATCGGAGCCCTCAACCTCCCAGGAGGAGCAACATGAACTAGTGCAATGTATTTTCCCTAACAGGCCTACGCCTAAATCACTTATGTCTAATTTGTGTAGCCTTGCATGTTCGAAAATGACCAATTTATGAACTTCTCAGTTGAAGGTGGAGTGCTGTTACTGGTGGAGCCAAATTGCAAAGGCAGATTTGGAGATGGAATACCTCAAATTAAAGATCGAGGTAAAGAAATGGGCTGTGCAGAGACTAGAGCATAGTTAAGAACATTGGATCAGAACATTTGCTCTATAATGAAGTGTTTTCTCTTTTCAGGCCATGAAACACGCAATGGGCAAATAAATGTGTGAAACAGTCCTACATGCATTTCTTTTTTTTTTTTTTTAGTTGAAGCGATTGTGACAGATTTCATCACGCATTCTTTGACAGTTGCTTTGCCGATATGCTCTGCGTCTCCCACATCGTACAAAAAACTCCCGCTCGCAAAAAAAGGGAGAGCGATGCACATCGTTTGGAGAGAATTGAGAGCGAATCCACGATGCGTAACGTTCGAAATGTGGGGATGGAGAATGTTGTTTAAATAGCCTATATTAAAGATTCCGCAGAAAAACGGTAGCGCTCTCGCAAAAACTCATTAGGAAAAGAAAGGATATCAAGTCGTGGTCTTATCACCCTCTCACGGTGAATAGCCCGAATGATTTGTGCTTCAATGTCAATTGGATCTTCCCAGGTTTACCGCTAACTCTGGGTTAACACACCCAGTTAAGCCAGTAAACCTGCTTTCTGGAATACCCCCCAGGTGTGCGGGCATTGTTTAGAACTGTTGTGCTAATCTAAGCTGTAAAACAAACCTTTTGTATTACAGTAGAATTACATGCTTGTATATTTTTAATATGATAAACATATAGACCAATTTGACTTATATTAGCTTTGGTGTCAGAGGAAGAACTGAACTCTGCATTAAAACAACATAGGAACTTAGTTGGAATACATGTAAAGATATGTGGAGGGATCTCTGTTCAGTCAGTTAAAGCCTGCAGGAATCCTGCAGAACCAAAGACAAGCAAAAGGAAACATGTGGTATTGATAAAACTCACAAGGTTTCTCTCAGCGCAATGCAAAAAGAATGTGTATTTAGAAAACACAATAATACAGACAGAAACCGATTAAAATTACACCCATTTGGTGTGATATCTTTGGAATTAAACTGTTGTATTTACTAATGGAAATGATTTCTTCCTTCATAATGGAGCCAACTGTTAAGCTATTAGATGAGAAGAAGGCATGATTAGCTCATGCAATCTATTTAGTCACAATGGAGAGACAGAAAGGATTTTTTCCTATCACACTTAATAATAATAATAATAATAATAGCTACAGGCATGTTCATTTCATCACGTTCACCTGAGGAAGAGCATTAACACACACTTGCTGTTTGTTCAGTCTCTCTGTTATTTGATGTACTGACCTCAGACTTGCTTTGTTGACTGTTCTGCTGCCTGCTGCAGACCTTCTTCTTCTTTACAGCATGTGGTATTCATCAAGTTTTATTATGGTCACCTCCTATTTGACCATCCACTTTTCATTAGTCCAGTTGCTTTTAAATACATAAATATCCATTTATTCCCCTTCACTGTGTCCCCACGCCACAGTAGGTCATGAACCCTGCCCTCCACTCCCTCATCCTCATGCACAACCACAGACCTACTTTCTTCTTTCAAAATAATGACATATTCCGCAGTTTCTTTTTCTTGGCATTAATAACCATGTCCAGTGAAATGTTTTCCTACAATTAAATGTCAAGTATTAAGCTGCTGTGACTAGTTCTTCATCTACTTACAACTACTTGCTCTATTCCGGTGGTTGGACCATTATTCACCACTCTAACTTCATTTGTTTTTTCATGTAAGCTTCTCCCCTTTGTTGCCCTGTCCAAAGCTGTTGCCTTTGTTTGAATATTTGCTTCAAAATGTAGCTTTTCTCCTTTGATTGACATTAATATCCATATATTATCTCCCAACCACCTCTTTGACTAAACTGTCTGTGTTCCCAGGGTCCCAGTGTGCTAGTAATGGTAACCTCATGATGGTTGCTGTTTTTTTTTCTACCTGGCTTACCATGAATTAGTAAACAATACTTTCTCCTGCCTCAACTTGAAGAACACACTTATGCAATATCTGCTGTTTATCCAGCCTGCACCACACATAGTGGGGTGCTGACATTACAATGTTACAAAGCTGGGTCATCCCAGTTGCTGGGCACCAGAGAAACAACCTGCAGCCATCTTCCTGTGGACCTACCACCTGCAGGGAGGCATCGGGCTGGGTGTGGTGTCAGTTGGGCAGCAGGCAACGGTATGGACTGAGGAAATCTGACCTCTGTCATTGCTAAATAGTTCTAGGTATGAAGTAACAGAGCTAGTCCAGGAGGTAGCGTGGTACTGACTAGATATAGTTGGTCTCACCTCTATGCAGAGTTTAGGGTGTGGAATCAAATTCCTGGAGATGGGCTTGAAGTCCCCATATTGGAGTTATCCTTGAGGAAGGAGAGGGTTACCTCTGTGGGGCTTTGCTGCAGTTCAGATTATAAAGTCTTCTTGGAAGCTCTTGTCTTGTCTTATCTGGTCTTGTCTTGTCTTGTCTGGGAAAGACTCCATTGTTCTTCTCAGATACCTCAATACCCATGTGAGCAACAATGGAGTAACTTGCAGGGGGCTAATTGAGGAGAACGACCAGTCCAATCAGAACCATAGAGATGTTATGCTTTGGGACTTTGGTGGTAAACATTGACTGTCCGTTCAAACATCATGTCCGGGCATAACATTGCTCATAAGTGTACCTTTTACCAGAGCACAGTAGGCCAAAGGTCAACGATAGACTTTACAGACGTATCATCAGAGCTGCTGTCTTGGACACTTGGGTTAAGAGTGAAGCAGAACTGTCAACTGATGATCATCTGATGCTCCAGCCTCAAGAAAAGCCGATCATGCATGCTTGGATGTTGGTGGCATGGAATCAGGCACTGTGCTGTTCAAAGTCTCCATTGCAGAGGAGGCTAGAAGGATGAGCGTTCAGAAGGTTCATTGGTGCTAGTTCTGGCTGCAACCTAAGGTGTTTCTGCTGACTCTGGCAAAATCAGGAAGATAATGTAGGGCTTGGCTCTTAGCTGTGTATTTGGTTTCTCTTCTAAACTTTAACCTCTTAACACTCCATTTTCAAGTTCCGTAAGTTCCATTAGAGTTCATTTTCTATGTACTCAGCCTTCCCGTCAGTTGTGTTTGCATCCTCTTGCTTCAACTTTAACCTCAAAATAGCCTCACTGTGTTTGAAGGTAAAAGGTTCACCTCTGTGGAGTCCCATTATAAAATGATTTAATAAAAATAACCCCAAACTTGCTGTGTAAGTGTTGACATTATATTTTTATTAGTTTGTAGAAGGTGAAAAACTGAAAGTCGTATGATACTGCAACAATAATTTAGCTACATAAACCTTTTTGCCATATTTTGTTGTTTGCTTAAATTATATGAGTCCCTACTGCAAACAATGTGTTACTTTGAAAAGAAGAAAAATGACTAATAACAGACTTGACATAACATGTGTAACACATGTATGGTGACCTATTTTATGTCACTTTGTTAATAGATGTGAAATCACAGAACAGTGATAAAGGCAATACTCAACTATATGAAAGGCATTATGTGATTTTAGAGAGCTCTGTGTGTATCTATATGGCAACTATTTCTACTCAAACTGTCCTTTTGTGCTTCTTTTTTGGACAAACACTACTACTTTTGATCACTGCTACTAATTTTGATCATTTGTCCTGTGTACAGAGAGGTAAGCTGTTTCACTTCATACCTCATTTGTTGTCAGAGTTGATACACTGTTATTTTAAGATACTGTGCTCTACATGTAACTAATGTCATTTGCTCTTTGTGAGTGTACAGTAGATCTGGTCCTGGTCTCTGCTGGCTGGATCGAGGCTCTGGTAGAGGGAGTCTTCGTGTGTGGGGTCTGAACAGTCTTCATATGATTCAACCTGAAAATAGAAACAGCAACTTAAGTAGCTATTTTCCCATTTTACTGTTTTTCTGGTTCCCAGAGTAATCAATCAACCAATCAATCAATCAGACTTTATTTGTATAGCACTTTTCATACAAACAAACAACCCCCTACCCCTCCCCCAACACATACACAGAGACATACACAACTTAATAATCTGCAAAGCACAACAAATAAGAACAGCATTAATTAAAACAAGACCAAGAACTATGGAGTGAGGAAACGCCAGAGGCTGGATAAAACCAACAACAGCATGGTAAAATCAGTCAATAAATATAAACTCCAAAGTAGTAGAAATGAAATAAAACATAAGAGCACAAAGTGAGAAAAAAAAATAGAAATAACAAATGTTAAAAGGCAAACGAGAGAAAGTGATAAAATTATGTTAAACAGTGAATTATTTAATCTCCATTTCCATGCTGGAAGTGAATAGCAATGTGAAATATTTCATTTATATGAGGTTGTCAATTAGTGAAAAAACATTTCTAAAAACACAAATGAAAAGGAACTGAAATCCCAAGCAAACTAGTAAACTTGGGCAGAATAAATTTAGAAAAATCCTGAATTTAATGATCTTTAGGTCTGAGGTCTGTGTGTGCATAGATAATAGATAAAACAGAATAGATAAAATAAAAATTTAAAAAAAGGACATGAAGAGTTAAATAAAAATCTCACCGTCACGTTTTGGTAGTCCAAATTAACTGTTGTGTTTAAACCTAAGAAACAAATAATAAAAGTCTGAGGCAAATCCTGTAGATACAGCCTTTCTCTGTAAAAAGTTTTGGCAACAAGTTGTCTTTACTCTTTACTGCGGAAAGCTACAGACAAGGACATGTGTAGTATAAAGGTGAGCTAATTTCAAAATTGGGGATTGTTCAATACCTATCCTGTCATCTTAATTCTCCTCGATCAAGCTGTTCAATAAATGTTTAAAACATCTGAATGAGAATCCATCAGCACAAATTAACATGGTCACACGACTTCCATCACAGTATAGATCTTCATTTGTATCACTGCCAGGGGTGCAGGTTGTGCTGGAAGAATACTCACCATCAACGTTCCTCCGTGTCTTTTTTTTGTAGATGAGCAGCGGAACGGCCACCAAGACAACAATTAAGGAAAAACTTAGACATACTATTAGAGGCAGGGAGTAATCTGGGTGGGAGATAGGGAGAGACAGTGAATGTTCATTCATTAATTTTCCGTAACCGCTTGTCCTGTGAAGGGTCACCTTATCCTGTGAAGGGCCAGGCCATCACAGGGCTAACACAAAGAGACAGACAACCATTCACACTAACATGCACACCTACAGCCAATTTGAGACAGTGAATAAACTCATTAAAATCATCGAAAATATTGAAATACACTGTATGGAGCATATATGTAGTTTGTAGTCATGACTTAAAATCACACCTTGCATCTTATGTCAAACCTGATGGGTTTCACAAGACCGTGTATTTAACAAAATAAATCTCCAACTACAGTGTGAAATACAAATTTAGCTCTGCAGCTTTGAACCTGCATGAACTATCCTGTACCTGCAGCCTGTGTGGTGGTTGCACTGAGAGTTACAGGCAACATGGCGCTGGTAGATGTGGTGGTGGTCGGAGCTGTGAACAACAAAAAGATGTTACACCCAAAGGATAGTGAACCAGTTGTGATATAGAAAAACTCTGCAGGTTTGTCAACCTGCTTGCTAAATCAACGTAACACAAATCAAGTTAGTGTTCTGATTACAGTTGGTTCTGCTGCCACCAAGTGTCCAATAATGTCACTTAACTCATGTTCCTATTACTGTCTTCACCTTCAGCGAATCAGATCAGAAACCTTTGAATCATCTTTTATTGTTGTATGTTTTATTGTATATTTAATTATTGTAAAGATGTTGTCATTGCAGAAAGTTGTGCAATTTGCATAAATATTTCCATGAAAGCACTTCAACTTAAAATAATCAGTTCACGTGATGAAGATCTGTGAGGTTCCTTAGGTTTTTTGTATTTATGAAAAATTACAATTCCCTCACTATGTCACCTGTAAACAACTTATTTTGGTCATAAACCCACCACTGTAGTGTCTACACTCAAGGATAGTTAACAACTTAACTGACTGACCTCTTTTTTCTCAGTACATCTTATCTCACCTGGCACTTCCGTCAAGATTTTATCATTTCAGTTACTGTACTGCAGTTTGTTTGCTATCAGGGCAAAATGTGTTGGCACTTTCTGTTTCCCATGTAGCTTCACTTATTCTTTTGTTTTACAAATTTAAGACATTCATTTGTTCAGTGCAACACATGATCTAACCAAATGTTTTTGTTAGAAATATCCACATTTTCCAATGATAAAAATCACACATAGTCAAAATGACAGAGTAAACAAAGAACATGTTGATTCTGTTAAATAGAAACTTACCAGTTTTAACAGTGAGATTAATGTCCTGACGTGTGTTTCCAAGCCAGCCGCTCATACGACACGAGTACCGCCCTGCATCAGACCGGATAAGCTGCTTGATGGTTACAAATACACCACACGATTTACCTGCTTTTTCGTATTCGATGCTGTATCTGCCTTTGTGAGCAGTGCCAGCTGTTGTTTCAATGAGAACATCATCTTCTCTTTCACATCTTTCGTTACAGAAGCGCACCTTTGTTCCGCACAGGGAAAAGTGGCATCTCACTGTAGTACCTCTTCCTTCAACTCCTGTGAAAAAATCGACTGCTGCATTGAATCCACACAGTCCAGCTGATAAGACAAGACATATACTGATGAGAAAGAGGGAAACAGACAGATGTTATTGATCCTGCACATGAAATTCTTATCGTACTGCAGCAAAAGATTGAACAATACATTGTCTGTGCAGGTCTGCACAACAAGAAAATGTATTGAATCAAATGAAAATGTGTTCAGCAAAAACAATAATTACCATGAATAAATGAATATGTATATACACTGATAAGCCACAACATTATGACCACTCACAAGAGAAGTGAATAACATTGACCATCTTGTGACAATTCAGTGTTTTGCTGGGAAACTTTTGGACCTGGCATTCATGTGGATGTTACTTAGACATGTAGCACCCACCTAGACCAGACCAGGCACCCCCACCCCATAGCAATGACACTGCTTGATGGCAGCAGCCATCCCCAGCAGGATGCAGCCTGACACAGGCATACACACAAAAGCTTTAGAAACAACAGCACAAGGTGTTGACCTGGCCTCCAAATTCACTAGATCCCAAACTGATCAAGTATCTGAGGGATGATCCACAGAGGCCCCTCCCCTCAACCCATAGGATCCAAAGTCTCCCACTAAGAATATTCTGATGCCAGACTGACTGATCAAATATTTTTGATCAGACATATTAACATTATTGAACACACCAACAAGGAGCAATAAAGCTTTTGCCAGAAATAATTCTATTCCTTTAGATTTAATTTAGACTGGCCTACATCAAGTTACATTATTGGAGATGTGGCAGCAGCAATCTGTAACACTGTTTTAGAAGAAAGTAATATTCAAAATGAGAACAACCTCTCAAAGGAGCATGTGTCAGGTCAGCAGTTCTCACCTGATATGAAGCAGATGAACAAACCATGCAGGACATTCATTATGAGAGATCATTAAACTGCAGGAGCAGCACCTCGATCACTTCCCTCCTTCTACTCTGTTTGTATGACCTGTGAGGAAGCTGAGGTTATTCTTCTACAGTTTGAAATTTCCTTCCTGTGTGTAGAAAAAAAAAAGCCACTTGTTTGAGGAACTTTAGTTTGAAGTTGACAAGACTGGTCCGAATTCAGTTCCTCTTGAAAACAAGCTTAAACTTTGCTCTGATTTAGAAACTGAGAGAAAATAAGATAGAGATCAACACCAGGTAATACGAGTAACGCGTTACAAAAGTAATGTAATGTATTGCTTTTTGCTGTAACGCGGTAATGTAAGGCATTCCAAAAAAAAAAAATTGGGTAATATTTTACTCGGTACAAAGGTCAGTAACGTGCGTTACAATGCATTTTAACCCAAAATTAATGGTGTTTTGTTTTTATACTATCGCCAATAACACCGCGAGATCAGCAGAGGAGAAAAATTGTAAAACATTTCTTCCTGTAGGACTGAAGCAGGCTCGATGTCAGACAGTACATTTTCGAGATGGACATACTCTGATTATTTTCAGTTTGTTAGAGACAAAGATATGAGGAGCATAGTAGTTAAGCGCACTTTATGTGCGAAACCAAAAGATCTATCTATGTCGCGAAATAGCACAAGTAATCCAATGAAACATTTAGAGTGGTGCCACGCAAACATTAAGTTAGTGAAAAGAAAACAAACTGAGGACAAAAGTGGAGACAAAGCAGTTAAAGGTCTGTTTTTAACTAAATTCTGGCTATGATTGTTCCTCGTATTGCATTACGAGCCATCACTGCGCGTATTACATTCTTCTGTTGTTAGCCTTAAGCCTAGGACCATAATAAGATACATTTAGAATAAGTATATATATATTTCCAGTTATTTTGGGGTGAAAGTAACTTAAAAGTAATGCAGTAGTAGTGTAACGCCTTACAATTCAGAGACAGTAATATTATAATGTAACGAATTACTTTGAAATGACAGTAACAAGTAATAGATAATGTATCACGTTTTTGAAGTAACTTGCCCAACAGTGGGTAATACACATCAAATAAGCACAAAGTGAAAGATGTTCCTAAAGTCTTGAGAGCCTGATGTGTTCTTAAGTTATATTAAGTTCTTATATTACTATAATAATAATTATTTTGTCATCAAATGGAGTCGTGTTTACTGTGTTAAGGAGAAGAGTCCATATGAATGCTATTCTCTTGTGGTATTCAACCTCATAAGTGGAAATTCAGCCTGGAGTTCACAAGTTGTGACTTGTTTGAAGACCTTTATAGAAGTGGTGGAGGTCAATGGTAACTTAATACGTTGTAATTTATTTGTATAGAGTCTTTCTTTGTCATTTCCTAATATGTCTGAGGCAAAGCTTGACTTTCCCACTGGTCTCATCCTTTCATTATGTCTTTGCATATTAAGTCATCTGGTCGTCAGCGTGCTACACTGCCATTCTTACCAATTACAGCTGATACCACTTGAATATTTTGAATACAGGACTTCCCCTGTTGCAACCACAAGTTTGTGTGTTCCTTTTAAACGCAGCATCACTTCCACTACGTTTTATTTGCAGTAAGTGCTCTTTCCCTAAAGGAAATGTATTTACATCATGCATTATAATGACTCTTTAAAGATAAAGAGTAATTCTGCAAAACAAATAACACTGGTATGACAGCTATTGCAAAATATGAAGAAGTGGTTACAGATAATTGGAAGTTCCCTGTGAAAACACCTCATTCTTCTGTATTCCAGCTTCCTCCCACCGTCCAAAGACATGCTGGTTAGGTTAACTGGTGATTCTAAATTGGCCGTATGCAAGTGTGAATGGTTGTCTGTCTCTCTGTGTTAGCCCTGTGATAGACAGTCTTATTATAATATAATATAATATAATATAATATAATATAATATGAGTCTCGACTGACATGGACAGAAACTTTAATTTTACTGCTTGTTTGAGGAATACAACTATGAGGTGGTAATTCTTGTTTTTATTTGCACAAATTGATTAATTGATGGTGTTGTCTTTGTCTTGTGTTCAAGGGTGAAAAGGTCCTCAAAAAGTTTTCTACTAATACTGAGATTGCCTTTTACAGACTAGACTCCACACAAGTGGACCAATCTGTACACTTTTGTCAGATTAGATCCATTTGTGGTGGGCAATGGTGTAGTAATCTTGCTGTATGCTCCCAGTGTAATCAGAACCAGCCATTTCCTTACGGTCCCAGTCCTGGCTAGCTGTTATACAGGTCTCATGTCTTGTACATTATGTTTGCTGAAGCTGTTAAATTTCAATCAATTGAGGCAGGCTATAAAGTAGCCAAGTTGTAAACATTTTTACTGTGACTTAGTCACATTACCATTGTGCTCATGATACTGTCAGATAAGGAGAGCATAGACAGGCTCACAATTATCAGTTCTGGGGAGTAAAATTCATCCGACATGTCAGTAATCCATAAAGGTTTGTAGCACGTAACAAACTTAATAAGGCAGATTTCATTTATGAATTATGAACTTGTATTCACAATATAATAATATAACATTTAACACAAGACTATATCAATATGCAGATGAAACCAGGCCCAAAAATGAAACAGCATTTTACCATTGATTCAGAGATCTGGAGAGCATTTCTGCTCCCTTAATGCGAACACAACCACCAATCAGAAACCTGTCTTTTTGTCATTGTCATTAACTCTGAACCAGCTGCTTAGAGGTGCACAGTAGTAGCCACTCATTCACTTCTAATTATTACATTAATACTTCCGCAGCGGCACAGTGGCGAGGTGGTTAGCACTGATGCCTCACAGCGAGAAGGTCCCGGGTTCGAATCCATGGGCCGACTGGGCCTTTCTGTGTGGAGTTTACATGTTCTCCCTGTGTCTGCGTGGGTTCTCTCTGGGTACTCCAGCTTCCTCCCACCATCCAAAGACATGCTTGTTAGGTTCATTGGTGATTCTAAATTGGCCGTAGGTGTGAGTGTGAATGGTTGTCTGTCTCTCTGTGTTAGCCCTGCGATAGACTGGAGACCTGTCCAGGGTGTACCCACGCCTCTTGCCCGATGACAGCTGGGCCCAGCAGCAGCGTTCATTTTTTTATCTGTTGCCCGGAAAACTACCGCAACATGAGTGACAAACTCTATATCAGCCAACCAGCAGCAGCAGTCTACAGCAGCAGGTTGAATGACTTTACACCCTCATCTGACATTATACCAATGTAGAGTGTTTTGACTCAAATGCCATTTTGGAGTTAAAAGTACCAAATGGTGACATTTAGCAACAGGATGTGCTTCACAGCATGTAGTGGTGCACATCATGATATATGGAACAAAGATTTGATCCTCATTTGTCTTAGACAAAGGTTAATTAGTGAGCTTTAGATTCATATTAGCCTTTTTTCTTCTGCAAAGAATAGTTTCATTGTCAATTCTCTGAACTGTCTGAACATAATGTGAAGCCATCTGTCCAAAAGTTGAAGATGAACCACAAGTGTACTTTCAATAGGACAGCACCATAAAATCAAGAAAAGGTTCAAAAAGCAGAAAGAAGAAAATGGAGAGTGGCGGAATGTTCTAGTCAAAGCTCAGACCTCAAATGTTGTCGAGGGGATTTGAAACAGGCAGTCCATCCTCAAAGACCTCGCAAACGGCAGTAAAGTCAATGACAGATTGGTGGACAAGAATGCAATTAAAGTGTGGTCTTTGTTAGTGAAAGCTATCGTAAGATACTTATCATACCACAGTATAAAACTGTATTTAATTAAGCAAGGGCACACTTCTTTGCTGGTGAATTCAACTTCATATGTAAGAGGAAGTCAGCTTAAATGTCTATTTTTAATATGGTAGCATGAGATTGGAATTAGTGTTCTCATCTCACTCTAGATAAAGTGAATAGCAAATGCATTTCTGAGAACCGTCACCACTGGATTAGAGCTGTTTTCCTGATGTGAGTACTAAAATCATGTTGTTTGGTGTGCGTGTGTTTTACCAAGGTTGCAATGTCTGATGCAGGTCTTGAGGTCAGACAGGAAGTGATCTCATTCTTCCGCTTGTTGAAACAGGAAGCAGGTCTAGCCTGTGTAAGGCAGATGCAGATATACAGCGTAACCATCTGGAGAAGTCACCACCAAAGAATAATGCTTCTTCACTCCTAGTCACACATGCACAGACACACAGGCAACAATATTACAGGTGTGGTTTGACTGTGTTCTCTCGGAGGCATGAATCAGTGGTGTTGGGTACAACAATAAAAGCATTTGTAGATGTCAACCTGTGACAACTACACATACTTCTAACTATTTGAGGACTGAACTGTATAATATCATTTTAGAGTAGAAGTCGTAGTCATTTGTAACTAATTGGTTCCAATTTTGAAAACAGCGAGAAGGTCCTGGGTTAGAATCCATGGGCCGACTGGGCTTTTCTGTGTGGAGTTTGCATGTTCTCCCTGTGTCTGTGTGGGTTCTCTCCAGGTACTCCGGCTTCCTCCCACTGCTCATTAGGTAACTGGTGATTCTAAATTGGCCGTGGGTGTGAATGTGAGTGTGAATGGTTGTCTGTGTTAGCCCTGCAATAGACTGGCGATCTGTCCAGGGTGTGCCCCGCCTCTCACCCGATGACAGCTGGGATAGGCTCCAGCGGACCCCGCGACCCTTAACAGGAATAAGCGGGTATAGAAGATGAATGAATGAACGAATGATTATTTGCATCTGTGTTTATTTATATGTAGGATTGGAATGTACCCTGGATTTTTGCAAACTGAGCTGTTTGCAGGCAATTTGTCTTTTTTTTACATTTCCTGTGTGCATGTTCTTCTACACGATACATGCATTTTTATAAGTGAATCAGTCAATCCTCGCAGTTAACATGAATGTATTTTTCACTTGTTAAATACCATTGAGTATTCCAGTGCAGGTTTTCTCCAGGTGGGCTCTGGATTCTTCTTCTGTGGTGAACACTCTATCACCTGCTGGGGGGAGGACGAGAAAAGGCGAGAGTAAAGGGGGTACCTACTGACTGTGGTCCAAGGAGGGACAGACCATCAGCTGCCAACAGAATGTGGGGGGATTGTTCTTTGATCGATTTAACCTCAAATGGTTAAAGCTGTTGCACACAGCTGTTAGTGACTGGCATATTTTAGATCCTGTTTCAGTTTTACTTTGTGTGTATTCATACAGCAGTTTGTAAGGACACAGTAACTAGCATCTCTGAACCGGTCCAGCAGAACTCTTACGGCCGTAGTGATGGAGCCTGGATGAGGGATGCCCGCGGCCACAGCAATTTCATCTATCTAACCAATGGTCACTACGGTGACAATCTATAGGTGTTTCGAGACATGGACACGTTGAAATCAGTTATAGAAGTTTGTGTGCATCAGTGAGAATGAGCAAGACATTAAGCCATGGCAGAATAATTTCTAATTTTGAAGCATCTCAGTTTAATGCAGTGCAATTTAGTCAACAGAACTGAAGTAATACACTCTGTTTTAGACAGATAAGATTAACAGAACTCTCAAAATGACCACAAAATTTAGACGATGTCACCAGTGCTATGGGTTAAAGTTACTTCACATGTGATGCGCCTTATCTGTATCAAAGATTACAGCCACTAAACCACTCAATCAAAGGTTAATTCTGTCAAAATCAAACAGCAAATGTACTGTTGTACTGTTTCAGTAAAATGCTTTGATTTATAATGGATTGATGGATGATATGCAATCACATGTATTTTCTGTGTGTTCTTCCTGCACAGGTCAAGCAAGTAATTCGTACAAGCTGCCCTACAGTTTCAGTGGAACAGCGCACGTCGTATTTAATAGAGCTTTCTACTTCAACCGTGCCTTTAGCAGAGATGTCATAGATTTGTTACTGCCTGGACTACACTACATGATGCATTGCTGGAGGAGTAAGCTCCCAAGAAACAGACTGAAGTAGGACTTATACTTTGATTTTACTTTGATTTAACTACAAAAACCAGCAGGACAAGAGCTTACAAGAGAAATCTGAAAAAAGAAAAGCAGACAGAAATGTGTTCACGTTTGGAAAAGTCCAGAACCCCATGGGCCATATGAAAGAATGTAGATATACTGTGTCCAGAGGTATTATTTTCTCTGTATTGTTTCAAACATGCCCATAATGAAGTCCAGATGGAGTCACACCGGTTTAGTGAAACAGTTAAAAACATAACTTGCCCAAACTGCCTTGTGAAAGAACATGGACAACTTCAGATCATATGGGCCAATGGCTGATGCACCTAAAAACAATTCATTATGCTACTGTAAGAAATATAATGACAATTGTAGCATCTAATATCAGTATTAATTCCTTTATTTAGAGTTTGTAAAAAAAACATCCATACTTTTTTATGGTCCAAGCCTGTACTGTATACTTTTTACTGCATGTCTGCTAAGTGTAAACCTTTGATACAGGTGGTAAGTTCATTCATTTAGAACACAAGTGCATGTTTCATAGTACCATGCTTATTGTAAAAAAAACAAGACAACGTTTTTTGTTTTTTTTTCTTTTTCTTTTGACACATGGTTGCTAATGGACTGGAGTGGAGAAGTGACTCACACACAAGCACACACACATGCACAAACTTGTAAAGGAAAAATAAGTTAAAAATAACAGTTTCATACAAAATAACAAGTACAAGATGACGACATATTAATTACAAATGTATGAATTACAGAAGTTTTCTAGGTCCCCTGGAGAAAACATCAAAAGTTATATAACCATCACATTTATGTGGTGGCGGTGTGTGTGTGGTAAGTGACCACCCAGTAGGACGCAGAAGAAAGACACCCATTCACTTCCACTGCACACTCAAAAAGACCCACAAAGCAGTGTGTGTGTGGGTGTGTGTGTGCAGGTGTTTTCATTAAGCAATCTTGTTTGGGGCGATGAGATGATATCTACAGGTAAAAGGCAAAACAAGAAGCGTTACATACTGTATGTGCATCTAAGTATTACTTTTAGTTTCCAGTCTCGTGATCAGTGAGTAGGTTTGGTCCTGGTCCCTGGTAGAGGCTGAACCAAGGCTCTGCTAGATGGAGTCTTCTTGTTTGTTGGCTGGGTTCCAGTTCTCATAAGTGTCAGATACCTGAAAATAAGACATGAAAAACATCAATGCTCGAATATAACAGAAACCAGAGTGACACAACAGATATTCTGAAGCAAAGAAATTAGTTTTATCAAATTTATATCAAGGAGGTCTTCTTTGCAGAAAATAGAAAGATAAACACCAGAGGAAGAACAACTGATTGAATTCACAGTTACTCAACAGAGGAGCACATAGTAACGTCAAATTGCAGCTGATGTTACCACTTGAACATTTTGTCTACATGATTTCCCATATTGTGACCATAGCACTTCAAAGATATGCTGCCCTCTTCACAATAAATCAACAGATGCATGTTGCACTGTCAGGAGACAAGGTTAAAGTTGGTATCAGATAGTTGCACATTATTTTAGTGCATTTATTTTAAATAGGTGGCATCAGGGCTCAACCACTGACAGCTAATTCTGATCCACTACAAACTCATGCTATTCACAGAGGTGTACACCATCATCTCTTCACACAGCTAAAAAGATCTCATAGTAATATAAAATAAAAGACACCACGCAGCAATCACTGAAAGCTATGAGTGTGTACACTCACCGTCAAATATACGTTGCCTTGATTGTCCCTGGTGCTCAAACTAGAGTTCCTCCTTCTTTTCCAAATGTAAAGGAGAGGCAAAAAAACAGCAGCCAAGAAGGCAGAAGTCAGACATATAACCACAGGCAGGGTGTAAACAGGATAGTGAAGATCATAACCGAGTGCTGGAAATGAAGAAAAAGTGAGAGAGAGGGTTATAGGATTATTCAAGTGTACGCACACAAAAACCGTTGTGTTTGTTAAAGTGGGTGAAGCTGTGAAAACACATATTGAATCCATACTGAAATGGAGAAAGCTGATGAGAGAAACTCTTTACTGCCAAACATTCATTAAAGTGATAAATTCCCTTTTGTTGACTTTACAAATAAATTATTTTGAGATGTATATAAAGTCATGGTATCCATGAATTTTTGTATATATATTATTCATATCATTCATATTTTGTATATCCTATTAGATGTGAACATTTTTGAAGGCGTCCATAGAGGCTCTCTCACATTCCACAAATCAAAAAACAGCAAAAGAGAAGTTGTTCATAAGGACCTAATAAAAATCACTTCACAGTTCCTTTGTACAACAGAAATATTAAATGTGGACTATTAAATACTGGATATGTGTCTTTGAGTAAATGGTTTGATAACAGATCATCAGATAAATCTATTTTCTTTGACTTAAACGTGGCTGCAGCATGAATATGTCAGTTCAAATGAGTCAGTGCCATTCAGTCATGCTAACTATTACATTCCTAAAAGAACAGTAGATGAAGAGGGGTGGTAGCAATCTTCCATTCTGATTTATTTATTAATCCTAAACCTAAACAAAGCTTTAACTCATTCGAAAGCCTTGCTCTTAGTTTCTCACGTCCACATTGGAAAACACAATTAAGAACATTTGTTTTTGTTAAAGATGAGGCTGAGCAGAAAGATGTTGATTAGCTACAAGACAAACACTACATCAGGACCTGTAACTGAAAGCTGGTCCGTGGTTTTCAGGAAAACTGTGGGTGATGTTGTAAAAGGTTGGTGGGTCCAGCTTGATTCGGAAGTGGTTGAAACTGTGAAAACACATTAATTCCATACTGAAACTGGGAAAGCTGATGAGAGAAATGAGCTTCTGCAGTAGATATCCCAACACATTATTACCAGAAAATAACAAAATACATTTTATGACAGTGTGGAATCTATATAAGCTATTTTATTTATTTACATTTTTATTATACATATTGTATCAAATGTGAAGGTTTTTGGAGGCTTGAACCCCAGACCCCTTTTGTGTTAGTAAACATTATGACATTTTTAGTGGGCGCGGCTTAGCTGGAGGCAAAACAACCAACAGGAATACGCTAGCTAACACTGACTAGCAGCTTCTGCTGGCTTGTTTTTGACAGTGGTGGAAGAAAATGCCAGGTTTTTTTTTATCTGAATATCTATTCATTCGCCAGGATTGAAAGTGTTACTTGAAAAAGTTAACACTAATAGAATGGGCCACTCCTCAGATTCTGGCACCCTGCAAAACGGCATTTTGATAACGATAGCCACTGTGGTTTTTGCCTCCAGCTTAGTACTGTGACTGTGTGTAGTCCGTAAAAGGGTGTACAAGGGCTCTGTCTGCTCCCATATTCTATACATGAAAAAACAACAAACGATTTGTTCATAAGAACCTAATACAAATCAATTCAAATTCCTTAGGAGAGTTAAAGAAAATAAATATTAAATGTGGATTATTAAATATTAGATCTCTCTTGTTTGAATTTCTTTTAATAAATGGATTGATAACTGATCTTCAGATTCATCTATTTTTTTTTTTTGACCTAAACATGGCTGATGATGAATATATCTGTTCAAATAAATCAACACTATTCAGTCATACTCAGATTTCTTGATGTGCAGGCCAAAGAGGAGTGGTAGCAAACTTCCACTGTGTTTAATTTATTAGTCCTAAACCTTAAACTCATTTGAAAGCCTTACTCTTAGTGTCTCCTTTATAAGCTTTTGTTTTACTTAAGGGTAAGGTTAGCGGACAGCAGTACTGGCTTTAGTCGGCCCCCTTAAGTATGTCTCTTGCACACAGATGCATACACACACAGTCTCGACTTGTGACACTCACCATCTATGACGCTGACCTCAAAATCCCGGAAAGAATCTGGAGACAAAGGTGTGCCTAAACCACACCTATACCTTCCTGCGTCGGACTTGGTCAGCTGTGTGATGGTCACAAACAGAGCTGTGGAATTTTGCGCAGATCCTTTTTCATATTCACTGATATATCTGCCGTTCTGAGCTCTGACATCGGTTGTCTCAATGAGAAGGTTTCCTTCTTCACACTTTCTCTTACAGAAGAACTTTGTACTTTTAGACATACTAAAGTGACAAAACACTCTCAGATTTTTTCCTTCAACTCCTCTGTGGATGGCAATTTCTTCATTGACATGGCCAGAGTTTTCATTTTGCAGTGCTGTTGAAAAGATGCACAATTAATAGCAAACAATTTTTGGTCAAGTCAAGAATCGTTCTTCACAGAAATGTATTAATACAAGTCCAAGGAGCCCCCCTGGAAATTGTCAATTTTCAGCATGTTACATTATTATGATATTACAGCGGAGAAAGGATTTAACTTTAATCCTCTGTCAGAGACCTACTTCCCGCACAGTTATATTCCACTATAAGTACCCATAAAAGTCCTGAATTCAGAATCCTACTGCTGTAAATGTCTAGCAGATTGTATTTCTTTTAATGCATCTTCTTGAGCATCTTCTTCTTTATTCAGAGGCTCCTAACTTAGGGGTCAGACTTTCTAAAGGAAAGCGTCAGAGGTGGCATAGAATAATTTATGGGAAATAATATTAACAATGTTCTGTTTTTCAGATTATGAAATTTGATCTGTCTTTTGGGAAACACTGCAATTGCAAGCAAGGCTTCTTCAGTTCTAAACAGACTGGTGGGGGTCTCAGACTTTTTATGTTTTTGTTTGTTTACCCCATTCCTGACAACCCCCATAACTTACACCCAAAACCATCATGTGAAATGTTAGTTTAAATAGGTGTGAATGGGCCTTCAGAGATCTTAAGACTGCGTTGCAAGTGGTTCATAGGATCTGAAAAGTAACCAGTAACAATGGCTTGCAGTTTCCCAAGACCAGTTGTCCTTGTTTCAGCATTTTTTTTGGATAGGTTCCTCTTTCGCCTTTGTTTTGCCTATTCTATTTGTTTTTTTACCATCCTGAAGTGACCCAGCTCAACGGCTTTTGTCGCAGTGGTCTGACTGCACGGATCTCGGGGAATATTGGCTTTTGTATGTAGTGTCTCAGGCCAGCAGATGTTCTCTAATTACTGAAGAATTGCATGCCAACCTACATCTACACAAGAACAAAATGTAGCATATATGTAGAAACACAACTACATTACAGAATATAAACATTTCAAAGATTCAGAACTGGGTGGGACCATGGTTTTGTACCACAGGAAGTGCACAATGAAAATACATATCAATAGACATATATATCAGCTTTTATGAATAAACTCACCATCAGTGACTCTGACATCAAAGTCCACATATGTAGCTGGACTCAAAGGACTGCCCAAACCACACCTGTACCGCCCTGAGTCAGACTTGGTCAGGTGTGTGATGGTCACAGTCAGAAACACCCTTCCTGATGTTCCATGTTTGTATTTGAGGCTGGATCTGTCGCTCACACTGCTGTTCTCATTTGTTTCAATCAGAATGTCTCCTTCTTTACATTCATTCCTACAGAAGAATTTCCTGCTTCCAGAGGGGGACAAGTAGCATATAACTGAAGCAGTTTTTCCTTCAGCCCAAGAAAACATGTTTATGTTTGCACTGACGAGCCAGGTGTCTCCATCCCAGAGTGCTGCTGAAGAGATAAACAGTGACAAATGCTGTTTTGTGGCAAGCCACTAATTAATTAATAAGTGAACCACTCCAGCTCCTCATTTAAATAAGCTAGCGCACAATTGTCCAAGATGATATAGACTTAACTGTAAGTGATCAACCAAGAACTCAAACATATCAGTAAATACACACAGTGGAACTGTGAAAGCAATATGAGCTGCAGGATTAAACAGTCAGGAAATATCCTCACCTGAGAGCAAGCAGAAGAGCAGAACATGGTGGATATTCATTCTGTATTTGATCCAGATGGAGAGTCAATCAACTGTCCGCTTCACTGGTTCTGGTCAGATAGAGAGGGCGTTGTTTCAGTTTAACATTTCCTGCTTCAACCTTCTTATCTTCCCCTTTCTCTAAATGCTGTGTGAATGTGTGCTGCCCAGCTAAAACCACAATATGTTGAAGATCATTTTATTCAGTAAGAAATATAACTGGAAATGATGTCAAATCATTAACAAAAGCAGCAATATATGTTGAAGTGCATTGTCCAGTTTTAATTAATAATTTAATTAAACAGTTGACCAGTCTTTGACCGCTTTCAAATGCTGACATCGAAAACAGAAACATTTGCATGTGACATATGAGAAATATATTCTATATCTGTGTGTTTCTACAAGTATCTGTCCCGTTTCTGTACTTTACCTTAAACTACTCATTTAAGAAACAGTGTTCCACTTACTAAATGAGCATGTTGCACTTAAAAAATAAATAAACAAAGGAACATATGATGGATCCAGTGTCAGTAAACAACACTGTACACTCCTTAACTTAAGACTAAACTCACTTTATTTGCTTTAGGAAATTGTATGTTCAGTCCTCGTGGATAGTTCATTGCAGCATCACTGCTATCTTGCAGTAAAAGTCTGAGTCAGTATGGGAAATATGTTCGAAAGCATCATCTGAATATGGGAAGTGGGGCGTGTTTATGAAGGTAACTGCATACTCGAATTTGAAAAGCCTCAGAGGATGGAGGCAGCAGAGTGTGAGAAGAGGAGGCTGACCACTTAGTTCAACCTGGATTGACACGTAGCGCTGGTAGCAGGGACTGGGACAATAATTCAGGCCGGGAATTTGATACCATCCCAGGCCACCACAACCCGATTAACGCAAAACACCAAGAGTGGTTTAGGTTGGGTGCCTACTGATGTGACAGTGTAAAACAATAAAACAAAGGCTCCACATGCTCCCACACACAGCTTTTTCTGTTTCTTTCCCCTACAAAATAAATATTTCTATTGTGCTGCAATAACCTGTACTCAAATCACATAAACTGAAATTAAAAAAAATAAATGAACATTATTTCTATTCTATTTCATCTATTACTACACTGTTAAATGTGTAGTCTGCACATTTAAAAGTAACTTATAAGAACCAGTAATTGATTCACACCACTCGTACACCAGCAGGTGGCGCATTTCGTCACTGCTCTCTGCCCTCCTATCAGTGATATCCTCTTTGTCCATTTCTATCAGAATCTCTTTCTCTGTTGCCATCAAAAGAAATGCTTCAGGTTCTCTTGACTGAGGGAGGTTCTTAGGCGGTTCTTCACCAACTTCAGGGTGGAAAAGGTCCTCTCACAGGCAACCTGAGTGATTGATAGTGTGAGGAGACACCCACAACTACCAATCAGGTGCAAAGCTAACAAAATAAAGGAGCGATCTGCATTTTTTTTTTCTTTCTAGTTACAAAATATTGTTAAAACTTCATTTATTTACACATTTACCAGATATAGATTTTAACACATGAATTTATAGTCACCAACTATATAAGGGAATATCTAATTGATATTACCCCCTTTTTGTTTTCCACTGGGCTACACAGTCAAATGGATTCTCATGGCTTTCTCTGTCCTTGTCTTTCCCTGTATCTCTCTCTCTCTCCCTCTCTCTCACACACACTCAGTACATCTGGTTCCTCTGCAGAATGAAATTAACACTTTAAATAATCTATACTTGAAGTAAGTGAGGCACAGTTTATGGCCTGCATGTTTGGTTTGTACTTAAATTGTACCTGAAGGTTCCTGCTCTGAATCTTCACTGCTGCTGTCCACCACTGCCATGACAGCAGGAGCTCTTGCAGCACAAGTCCTGCTGACTGTGCTGCCACTGCTCCTTTCTCCCCCTTTGTAAAGAAAATCCAAAAGCCATCCATAACTTCCCAGCTATTCAAATTCAATAATTGACAATTTTTATATGCACTGGCTATTTTCATATAACAACAAATGTTCTTAATCTCAATGGGATTTTACCTGGTTAAATAAAAGTTAAATGAAATAATATAATACAAGGATTTCAATAGTCATATAATTTATTATCTTCTGTCTATGTTAGTTAACCATATTCTAAAATTTGCAATATCCTTTGTTACAACTTACAACATTTGTTTTATGAAGTTAGTTTTAGCCCATCAGCTAACCTCCCCATTAAGATAGTCGTGCTGGATGGTCTGTTGTCACCACTAGTGTTTAATGTCTTACCTGCTCCCTTACTGACAAACATGTCAGTTATTTTACAGCACTTTGCTGCATCAGTGACCAGTGCTTTTATCTTTTTAATTCTCTCCCTCTCTGCTCCACCTTTCTAGCCTGGCGTAGCCATACTCAATTCTAGTCAGAATGTGAGTCTGGTACCGCTCCATAGGGCTGTGATTATGGGTCGTGTTTCAACCGAACCAGGAAAGAAAATGCCTCTGCACTCAATTGGATAGACCTATAACCAATCAGAGCAACGGAGTGTGCGACGCATGTTGTGTCCCATCTTCTTAGCGACCATCGGAGCCAGCTTGTTTGACTGTCCGTTAAATAAAGTTTGAAAAAAAAAAAAAAAAAACATCGGAGCCAGCCGATAAATTAAACTTTTGCCGAATCCCGTACGAAGGACGGCAAAAACATCTTTCCGATTAACAAATGCCTTGATCGCATTTATCTGTTCCTCTTTTAAAATTAATGCGCTGTCGATAGAACAGACTCGATGGCAGAATCTACACATCTCAGTTCTCCAGCGGCAGCCATCTTTGTTGTAAACAAATTCAACCCAAGCGCTCTTTGGTGACGTGGTTACGTTACTGTTGATCATCTGTCCATCATCGTATAAAGCCCACCCTGAGAAACTGATTGGTCCGAACAGTTTCTGTTCGAGCATAGTTGCACCAGAGCCCGTCTACGGAGAGCCTTCCCACTCTCTATTAAGTCCCATTGTAACGAATTTTGGTTGCAGTTCCACCAGATTTCCACTGGGGGCGATCGCCATGAGTGCAACATGAATGGGACTCTATGGAGCTAAACGGCTAAATGTGTCTCTTTCACCGATTGTCGTTGAGAAATCTCAGATTTGATTGTAGGTTTTGCAAGTTCAACATGGGTTATAGGTCAAAAGTTGAATGAACGAGAACTTATGTCCTTTCGTTTTCTTACAGGTTGAGTTGTTGTTGCCCATAACACGCTAGCATTGTGCTAATGAACGCTGATTGGTCAGTGAAGGACTGATTACGACCAGATCCCGCTTGACGGCATCGTGGCATCCGAAGCGGGACCAGAATGTTAAGACGGACTTTTTCGCCCAAGTTTTTTTTTTTCGGCCCGGTCTTTTAAAACAACGAAACAGAAACTCTTCTAGCACGATTATTTACCCATGTCAGCTGTGTTGTTCATGCCTCGAGAGAAAAGAAAGTGCAGAGCGCGAAAGCACCAAAGCAGTGACTGAAGGATTGCCGTAAAGCAGTATCTGGTCGTACGATGTGTATGACGTCATTGACATTTTAAAATACTTTTTAAAGCAAAATAAGTGACTCTAAAAAATCTAACACCCAGCAGTGTGTAATTTCTTTGCATCTCCTTTCAAATTCAATATTCAAATTACTGCACAAAAAATTATATCCTGAGAAAAGTGGATTTTGAGGGGTACTGCTCCATAGACCGCCATTCATTCTGCACTCGTCCTGAGAGCGCCCTCATGTGGAATCAGAGTGGAACTGCAACAGTTCAGAACCCGGAAGTTCAGTGAGAGTGGAACTTCTCCCCATATTAGACGTTCTCTGGTTGCACCTTAACGGAGCAAAACCAGACCGAACTTCCAGACCAAAAAATGTTGTGGGCGGGACTAAGTTCGGACGGCACCCAGGCTACCACCTTTCCTCTTGGCCTGTCGACCTTGCTCCATTTTGCATTTAGACCTAGGCTACAGGTGCGAGCGGGAGGAGGGGGGCGGGGGCGCAACTTGGTGTGTGTATGTCTGCAGTGCTGTGACCTGACGGAGAACCTCACAAAAAGAGAGGAGGGGGTGTGTTTGTGCAGTTTGTGCCCAACGTTGCTGCTCAGTGTGCGTGAGCTTCAGCGGGGCAGATGCCCTAATGAGCCGCGCGACAGATTGTTTATTTAAAAATCAAGCGCAACCTGACCTGATCGTCGGCAGTCGCCGATGGCCAGTCCGCCACTGGCTGGTAGCCAGAGCTTGTGTTGGAGAACATGCTGTCACAGTCTCTGCTGGAAAGAAGACGAGTCTGATGGAGCCACAAAAAAGGTTGTGTAAGATTGACAAATACCTAAAACTGATGTTGCAATCAGAACCAAGTGAATACCTCAGCCTCCCTTTCCAAGCCTATAGGAGGACCTACAGCAGTTGACCCTCCAGCATAAAAACATGAAAAGACCTCTCTGTGTTTGAATTGTCTCTTCTGAGCTACTGACGGAGCAACATGACAGACACTGTGGAACAGGGCCTGCTCACTATGTACACATAAAGGGTTCATTCGAAACTAACATGCTGTAGCCGAACAAGCAGCTTGACAAAATAAAAGTGCTCAGGTTTATACCAGAAAACCTTCTTTATTAGCTGTAAATATTAATACTGCAGGCTATTTATCTCCCTTCTAATGAGCTTCTGCAGAAACAGACAAGTGTTAACTCCTTGAAGCGTTATCTATCATAAAAAGGAATGAGTGTTCAAATGTGTCACTTGATTTTTCACTCCAAGCCAGTCTGTATGTTCCTGTTTTGAGTTGAGATGGTCTAATAAAGCATGTGTTTTTGTTGACAGGAAGTTTAGCTGTGTTAGCAAAAAAAAAGTGCCAAAAGAAGTACCTAAAACAGTTCCTCAAATGTCCAAGTCAAACCTCACAGACCTCTGTGTTAGAAGAATGTCTTTATTTGTCATTGTGGTACAAATAATAATAATAATAATAATAAATTTTATTTATAAAGCACTTTACATCAAATATCTCAAAGAAACTATAATTAGTTATAATTTCTTTATAAAGGTCTAGGTGGCTGGTACATGTCTAAGGAACATCTACATGAATGCCAGGTCCAAAAGCTTCCCAGCAGAACATTGGATTGTCACAAGATGGTCAATGTTATTTATTTCTCCTGTCAGTGGTCATAATGTTGTGGATGATCAGTGTATATGACAAAGGAAACTGTGAGATACTCACAGCTGCGAAACAGAAATCACATAATTTCAGTCACTCCTGCTTCAAGAATTGAATCAGTGCAGTTATAAAAATAGTTTATTGCGTCAGTCATGTGTAAAAAAAAAAAAGGTGTGGTAAAAATATTAATAAATAACTGATGTAAAATATTGTCAGCTAATGGTGAATTATGGTGAATTATAAATGAAGCTGCTGCCTCTGTCTCCTGTTGGACCGTGTAGTAGTAAGTTTGTTGTGAAATGGAGAAAAACGAATGTGGCAGGTTGAGTGCTGCTCCAGTTTTGCCTGGCGTTCACCTGGCGAGGGCTCTGTCCGGCATGCTCCGGTTGTACTGTGACCTGTAAGCGGGGTTGGCCGTGCTGTTTGTGTGCAGCTTTGTGGAGATTTTTAGGAGTGTTGCATCTGCTCTCTGCCCTCACCATGAGATGGTGACTGTTCATGTTTGCAAAAGTCCAGAACCCCATGGGCCGTATGAAAGAATGACATGAGAGATGTACTGTAGGTGCACACGTCTTAATCTGTCTCAACACTATAACCATTTCCTATCATATCGCCAATCATGGGAAGCACTAAAACCATTTTATAAAATCTTCTGCTCTGGAGCACTTTTGTACATCATCCAAATATCTTTATTTTCTTCATGATAACTGTCTTTGATTCAAGAAATTCATGGGATATAAAGAAATAATGTGAAAAATTAGCCTGGAAGCCAGAACAGCTTCCCTACCCATGATTTATTTCATGGCGGAAAGTTGGTCTGGAACCCCTCTGTTGGGAACTGATTATGATTCTGCAAAGATCTCCTGGGGCAGTCAAACCGCTTTGGTGGGCTTTATGTGGTAATGAGCAGAAAAGTAGCAGTGGCATAGTTGTACATGTCATCTGAGTGCCATGGAGTTGAATTTGGGTTCGGGTAAGACTATCCAATTGTGTCCAGAGGTATTATTTTCTCTGTGTTTTTTCAAACATGCCCATAATTACCGTACATCCTCTAATATTGGCCTGTATTCCATTAGCGGCCGGGTCTCCAACATTGGCCGGTCTCGCTGTCAGCGGAGGTAAATAAAGGCCGGTCTCTAATAGTGGCCGGGGCTAGAACCATCTCGGCGGGTCAGGGTTTCGGCGGCACGGTGTGGGAGGATCCCCTCAGCGGGACCTCTCCGCATTTCTTCCGTGGCGGTGCGCCGCGACCGGCTCTGGGTCGGTGGCTCGCCGGCTCCGGCCGCGAGCTTTACAGCGACCCCCCGCATCTCACCTCGCCGCTTCCCTGGGGTCGTGGAATCAGTGCTCACTGCGCCCTCTCTCCCTGCGGGGAGGGACGGCGCGACTGCCGACCGGCGGCGGACTGTCCTCAGTGCGCCCCGACCGCGTCGCGCCGCTCATTTGTTGTTAATGTTCTGTATGCATACCAGGTTATGGTAACTGTACGTTTTCAATAAATGAACCTAGTATGTTATAGGTTCAAATAGACACAAAATCTTGTTTTTATTCACTCTACTGGTAGTTCGTTTTGCTCAAATAGAAATTGAGGCCTGCCTCTAATTCTGGCCTCCTTCCAATAAAGGCCTGGACCGCAATGCGCTTGAGTAAAATAAAGGCCCGGGCCTGTATTAGAGGATTTACGGTAAGTCCAGATGGAGTCACACCGGTTTAGTGAAACAGTTAATAAAATAACTTGTCCAAACTGCCTGGTGAAAGAACATGGACAACTTCAGATCATGTGGGCCAGTGGCTTATGCATCCAAAAAATTCATTACACTGCTGTAAGAAATATAATGACAAGGGAAACCAGACTTGTTTCTGGTATACATTAAGTATACATTGTATTCCTTAAGTGTAGCATCTAATATTGGTATTAATTCCTTTATTTAGATTTTGTAATAAACCATACACTTTTTTATGGTCCAAGTCTGTACTGTACACTTTTCACTATATAATAATAATAATAATAATAATAATAATAATAATGCATTTTATTTAAAGGCGCCTTTCTTGGCACTCAAGGACACCGTACATACATTCATACACCGCACATACATTCATAAAGAAGAAACAGCAGAAGAATAAAATATATATATATATTAAAAAAAAATTAAAAAAAAGTCTGCTATATATATATGTCTGCTAAGTGTACTTTCTATCATAAACCTTTGATACAGGTGGTAAGTTCATTCATTTAGAACTTTCATTTAGTGCATGTTTCATAGTACCATGCTTGTTGTAAAAAAAATCCCAAGACAATGTTTTCTTTGTTTTTTTGACTGCACAAACAAAAGTTAGCTTCTTTTATTTTATTAATTTATAATACAACCTTAATAAAAAGATGAAAGTGAACAATGTTTCAGTCTTTTGTTTTCTCTTTCTTCTTGGTCTATGTATCCATGCCATGTTCCAACCTGTTGTGGACATTATTTATAGGATCTGATTTAGCCTCACATAGATCCAAATAGGGTGATGTGTCATGGATTTTCAAGGTGGGGTTGGACCGAAATGCTGGACAATAGGTGAGGAGGCAGGAGTAGGGAAAAACTGAATTTAATTAAACAAAAAGGAAACACAAAGCACTGCTAAGATGGCAGGAGAACCAAAAACAAAAATCAAAACTTTCAAAAAGACAAAAACGTAACATCACAGGACTAGAGACAGAAAACACTGGGAACACAGAGAAATAGTGGAAAACAGTATGACGCAACAAGAAACCAAGAGGAAGGCAGGGCTATATATATATATATATATATAGCCTATATACAGGGCAGGGGTCGCGTTAACCGAATATTTTCCGTCATTGACCGTTTTTTTTTTTTAAATATGACGGAAAAATCTGAAGGCCGTCCGTCATTTTGACAGATTGCAATTCACACGCCTGACCACTTGGTGGCGAGTGGCCTTATTAATTGTCTCTTGTCTCTCATCGAAGTTTGCGTTCCAAACATCGCGGAACTTTGGTCGGTGCACGATTTCCTGGTACACCGATTACACTGATGCACACGTCAGAGCTCGGCTAACCATAGTGTGGTGCGTGCACCCCTGGAGGTGCGTGAACTGCCTCTAGGGGGTGGGCGAGATGCAAAATGCAATGGCGGAGAAGAAGTTATCTTCTTCTATGCACCGTATATGCGCAACTAACTGAGCCAGCTGCGCTGCACTTGAAAATCGCCAGATGGATCTTTTTTTTTATCTGTTCCTGAGCCTATCGTCTTTGTTATTTATGTTGTGGGTCGTGTGTAACTTTATTACAATTTAATTCAAATTACTGGCGTTCTAATTTTATTTCCATAACAGCTGTGTTATGATGACGCGGTTGTGTTAGCTCCACGGTATCCTGCAATTTTTGTTTAATGCGGCTGAAAATGTTATCCATATTTCCTCATATTTCCTTCCTTCTGCCTCTGAGTCTGAGCCTGTCATCCGTCCCCTTTGCTCTTAAAAGTGGAAGCATGTGCATAACTTTGTTTCATTATAATGAAAATGTTACATGTGTTTCAGTTTAATTCAAACGCGAGAGCGTGTTGTTGTGATCGTGATTATTTTGTTATATGTGTGTTCTGGTAACTTGAGCATGATTAAACATGCTGTCTCTAATATGGATATAAAAAAGCTTGTTGCGTTTTTTTTTTTTTTTTTTTTTTTTAAAGTGAGGGGGATTGGGGGTGCGTCAGCGCGGTGGTGATATAGAAGGAGGCGGCCAAAAAAGTTTGGGAACTGCTGCCATAGACCATATACAATATATATGTACAGTATAGCCTATGTCTATGTCTATGCAGCTAACAGCTACCAAAATGGAATTTGCATACCACCGAAGCACTTCAACCCTACCCGCTACCGTGATCACGCAATGGTCACGCAATGGCCACGCAGTTGCTTGGACGCAGTCGTGAGACCGTGTCGAAATGCAATTCAATGCCACACCGGTAGAGGGCGCTATGATTTTTTGTGACCGACCGACCGAGACTCTTGTGACGTATCTCGCCTCGTATAGTTATTTACCTTCCGGCTTTTGTCGTAGTCACCGCCAGACGCTCTTCCATGTTGTCCATTCTCAAAGACCAACCAAACTGAAGACTTTTTAAAAATGGCGGTGTTTATGAGTGGAAACCGGAAAAGCGGTCTCCAGCGGATGTAGTTAGCGGACCAATCACAGCCAATGCCGCTGCGTTGCTGCTGCGTTGCTGCTGCGTTGCTGTTGCGTTGCTGTTGCGTTGCCTCGACGCGCGTCGAGGATTTTTGGGAGGTGCACGTCTGGCCCTTGCATAGGACGTACGGGGGTCCGCAAGGACGTAATAGGTCCGTACGCCCCCTCGCGCTGTGTCAACGCGGAAGCATAACTTGGGCTTAAGAGCTGTTTACGCTAGCAGTCACGTACGGACAAGACGTGTGGGCAGCCGAAACTTTTTTTTTTTTTTTTTTTTTTTTGGTTACCATTTAAAGTAAATACAGTTCTGAAAAAAGTACTTAAAGTTAATGAAACTTTAATGAAAAGGAAATGCTATTGAATATGTCTTATCATTTTTAAAAATTAAAAATTAAAGTGACGGGTAAAAATAGATTATGACGGAATTTTTATGACCTTGTCAGTCAAAATGACCGACAACGAAAAAGTCTAGCGCAACCTCTGATACAGGGGGAAGAGAGGGGTGACGAGACACAGGTGAAACAAATCAAGACATAACACAAGGAGAAACCAATGACCCAATCAAAAGAAAAAAACAAAGGGATTGACACATAACAAGAAATCAAGAACTTAACAAAATAAAACAGGAAACTGAAAAACATGAAACATGAACAAAACTCAAAACATGAACACAGGAATCAAATTACCCAGAACCATGAGGTGATGGACATGATAACGTCAGTGTGAAATCTAAATGATTTCTAACAACAAACTATTATCAAAGTGAACGAGAACAAAGGCAGTTCATATCTGCTTCGTGGACTACTTTATGCGCTCTTTGCAGCTTGTGACACATGGTTGCTAATGGACTCTCCAGAGAAGTTTCTCACACACAAGCACACACATGCACAAACTTGTAAGGGAAAAATAAGAGCAAAATAACAGTTTAATACAAAATAACAAGTTCAAGGTGAATGAATGATTGTGTGTTTGGTAAGTGACCACCCAGCAGGTTGCAGAAGAAAGACGGCCATTCACTTCTACTGCACACTCAAGAAGACCCACAAAGCAGTATGTGTTTTCGGCTATGAGCAATGAGAAACAATCTTGTTTGGGGCTATGAGATGATATCTACAGGTAAAAGGCAAAATGAGAAGCGTTACATATGTGCAATTAAGTATTACTTTTAGTTTCCTGTCTTTGTGATCAGTGAGTAGATTTGGTCCTAGTCCCTGGTAGAGGCTGAATTGAGGCTCTGGTAGATGGAGTCTTCTTGTTTGTTGGCTGGGTTTAAGGTCTCATAAGTGTCAGATACCTGAAAATAAGACATGAACAATATCAATGCTCGAATACAACAGAAGCAAAAGTGACACAACAGATATTCTCAGAAAAAGAAACACATTTTCTTCAGAAGATAATTTTTTATCAAGGATCTCTTCTTTGCAAAAAATAGGGAGATGCCACAAGATAAACACCAGAGGAAGACCAACTGATTTAATTCACAGTTACTCAACAGAGGAGCACATAGTAATGTCAAATTACAGCTGATGTTACCACTTGAGCATTTTGTCTACATGATTTCCCATGTTGTGACCACAATTCTGGGAGTTCCAGGTGAAGGCAGCATAACTTCAACCACATTTTATTTGCAGTAACAGCCTATTTACAACAGAAGCCAGAATGACACAGGATATTCCAAAATAACACCTTCACAACATATTCTCTTCACAGTAAATCAACAGATGTGCATATTGCACCATCGGGAGACAAGATTAAAGCTGCTATCAGATAGTTGCGCATTATTTTGGTGTTTTGAATTTATTTTAAATAACTCTGATCCAGTACAAACTCATACTGTTCACCCAGGTGTATCCAAATGACATCATTATACACAATTTTGCTATCTGTAACTGTTTCTGTGGCTGAACTGGATCTCAGCCATAGACTGTATAAAGAGTACAGTCAATGATCTCAGCTCAATCCACCCTGTAGTCATTGAGATATATTCTCAGGGACCCAAGTAGTGGACTGACAGACTGACATTGCCATACATAGAGTCACAGACTAAATACTGAACGTAAAGGTTTGGACACCACGCAGCCATCACTGAAAGCTACGAGTGTGGAGACTCACCGTCACACATATGTTGTCTTGATTTACTCTACTGCTCAAACTAGAGTTCCTCCTTCTTTTCCAAATGTAAAGGAGAGGCAAAAAAAACAGCAGCCACCAAGAAGGCAGAAGTCAGACATATAACCACAGGCAGGATGTAAACAGGATGGTGAAGATCATAACTGGGTGCTGGAAATGAAGAAAAAGTGAGAGAGAGGGTTATTCAAGTGTACACACACAGTAGAAACATTGTCAAACATTGGAAAACAAAACATATTCTCAAAATACATTCTGAATTTATTACTCTCCAACTGTATTCATTCAAGTGGAAACAGAACTTTTTTCTTTTTTTTAGGGCTGTGTTGCTATGTGTAATTTTACAGTCCTAAGAACATTACTTTTAGTCTCTTAAATCAAATAGGAAAACACAAAAACCTTTGTTTTTGTTAAAGATGATGCTGAGCAGCTTCTATCTGCCTACGACATACCATTATCCAGTTTAAAGTTACTCATCGTTTACATTGGTCAAAAGCAAAGTTGGCTAGAATTGCACCAGATATTGACCCAGAGTGTGATCGGTGTAATACAGAGCCAGGCACTCTGTCACATATGTTCTGGAGCTGTCCTAAACTGTCTGAGTTTTGGGAGTTGATTTTTGCTTTTCTTTCTAGAGCATTGCATACTCATATTGACCCATCACCGATCATTGCCATTTTTGGAGTAGTACCACAAGAACTTGGCATAGGCAAACGGGATAAAACAGTGATAGCATTTGTAACTCTCTTGGCCAGACGCATTATTTTATTGAAATGGAAGGATAAGTCTCCACCTGTATTTAAACACTGGATTAACGATGTTATGCACTATTTAACACTTGAGCAAATTCGTTATAATTTGCAGGGTAATAACACTAAATTCAGTAATATCTGGCAACCTGTTCTTACATTGATTGAACAAATGGACTCTAATGACATTGTATGATGTGATTGTTGTTTTCCTCCCCCCTTTTTGTTTTTTTTGTTATCTACATAATATGCCAATATGTATGTTGTGACTTGATGCATCTTCTTCCGTATGCTGTGATTTTGATGCATCCCTCCCCCCTTTTTTTTTTTTTTTTTTTTTTTTTTTTCCTTTATACTAGTGGTGCGATGTGGGTGGGTGGGTTCTGGGTTGTTATGCGTTTGTTATTTGTTGTATGTTAAAATACAATAAAAAGACTTTGATAAAAAAAAAAAAAAGATGATGCTGAGCAGAAAGATGTTGATTAGCTGCAAGACAAAAACTACAGCCGGACTTGTAACTGAAAGCTGGTCTGTGGTTTTAAGGAAAACTGATGAGAGAAATGCCAAGCATTCTTCTTTACTGCCAAGCATTCATTAAAATAGTAAGTTCCCTTTTGTTGACTTTACAAATACATTTTTTTAAGATGTATAAAAAGTCATGGTATGCATTGAATTGAAATACTCTATATTATTTTTATCATTCATGTTTTGTATTATGTATATTGTATTGGATGTGAACATTTTTGAAGGTGTCCATAGAGGCTCTCTCACATTTCACAAATCAAAAAACAGCAAAAGAGAAGTTGTTCATAAGAACCTAATACAAATCACGTCACAGTTCCTTTGTACAACAGAAATATTAAATGTGGGGAAGAGGGGAAGGGAGGGAGAATAGGGAGAAAAAGTTTGCTTTGTTGCATGTAATAGCGACCTACTGTTTTATTTGCTGTAATTTGCAAACAAAAAACTAATAAATACATTTGAGAAAAACAAAGAAATATTAAATGTGGACTATTAAATACTGGATACGTGTCTTTGAGTAAATGGTTTGATAACAGATCATCAGATAAATCTATTTTCTTTGACTTAAACGTGGCTGCAGCATGAATATGTCAGTTCAAATGAGTCAGTGCCATTCAGTCATGCTAACTATCACATTCCTAAAAGAACAGTAGATGAAGAGGGGTGGTAGTAATCTTCCATTCTGATTTATTTATTAATCCTAAACCTAAACAAAGCTTTAACTCATTCAAGAGCCTTGCTCTTAGTTTCTCATGTCCACATTGGAAAACACAATTAAGAACATTTGTTTTTGTTAAAGATGAGGCTGAGCAGAAAGATGTTGATGAGCTGCAAGACAAACACTACATCAGGACCTGTACCTGAAAGCTGGTCCGTGGTTTTAAGGAAAACTGTGGGTGATGTTGTAAAAGGTTGGTGGGTCCAGCTTGGTTTGGAAGTGGTCGAAACTGTGAAAACACATTAATTCCATACTGAAATTTGGAAAGCTGATGAGAGAAATGAGCTTCTGCAGTAGATATCCCAACACATTATTACCAGAAAATAACAAAATACATTTTATGACAGTTTATAAAGTCATGACATCCATGGAATTTATATAACTCATTTTATTTATTTATGTTTTTAATATACATATTGTACTGAATGTGAACATTTTTGAAGGCTTGAACCCCATTTTGTGTTAGTAAACATGATGTTTTTTAGCGGCCGGGGCTTAGCTGGAGGCAAAACAACTCACAGGAATACGTTAGGTAACACTGACTAGCAGCTTCTGCTGGCTTGTTTTTGACAGTGGTGCAATAAAACGGGAGTTCTTTAGCTGAATATGTCATTCAGTCCCGAGGACTGAGAGTGTTATTTGACAAAGTTAACATTGACATGGAAGGGGCGAGATTGGCCGACCCGTACGCAATAACACAATGGACGGAGGACCTGACAGGATCACCTTCTGTGCAACGGTCGGACACTTGATAGAGAAACCAAACGTGTAGACTAAAGGAGGATATATAAATCCTTACATGCCTATAATATAATGACCTGAGTGGTCATGAACAAGACTTAACCTATCCCAGCTGTTACCCAGGCTATGAAGTAAATTAAGCTTGTTATCTGCTCCTCAGATTCTGGCACCCTGCAAAACAGCATTTTGACAACGGTAGCCGCTGTGGTTTTTGCCTCCAGCTAAGTACTGTGACTGTGCGTAGTCCGTAAATTGATCTATAAAGGCTCTGTCTGCTCCCATATTCTATACATGAAAAAACAACAAACAAATTGTTCATAAGAACCTAATACAAATCAATTCAAATTTCTTAGGAGAGTTAAAGAAAATAAATATTAAATGTGGATTATTAAATATTAGATCTCTCTCGTTTGAATTTCTTTTAATAAATGGATTGATAACTGATCTTCAGATTCATCTAGTTTTTTTTACCTAAACATGGCTGATGATGAATATGTCTGTTCAAATAAGTCAACACTATTCAGTCATACTTGAAGTGCAGGCCAAAGAGGAGTGGTAGCAACTTCTACTCTGTTTTATTTATTAGTCCTAAACCTTCAACTCATTTTCTTAAGGGTGAGGTTAGCGGAGAGATCTTTATTCCATGCAAGATGAACACTACAGCAGGGCCACTAACTTTTGTGTAATTTGCAGTCGTTCGGGAGGTAATTAGATCAGCGTATATCCATATAGTCGGAGTGACTGGGGCACCGAAACACAGCCTCTAAATAACGCATTATCTGCCGCGTTCATTTCACCAATATTTTGTTATCGTACGCTAGTGCTATTCCCCGTTAAGTCCCGAGTGGTTAACAGTAGTAGTAGAACAGTAGTTCCCCTTTAAGTATGTCTCTTGCACACAGATGCATACACACACAGATGGATGTCTCGACTTGTGACACTTACCATCTATGACGCTGACCTCAAAATCCTGGAAGGAATCTGGAGACGAAGGTGTGCCTAAACCACACCTATACCTTCCTGCGTCGGACTTGGTCAGCTGTGTGATGGTCACAAACAGAGCTGTGGAATCTTGCGCAGATCCTTTTTCATATTCACTGATATATCTCCCGTTCTGAGCTCTGACATCGGTTGTCTCAATGAGAAGGTTTCCTTCTTCACACTTTCTCTTACAGAAGAACTTTGTACTTTTAGACATACTAAAGTGACAAAACACTATCAGATCTTTTCCTTCAGCTCCTCTGTGGATGTGAATTTCTTCATTGACATGGCCAGAGTTTTCATTCTGTAGTGCTGTTGAAATTAATAGCAAACATTTTCAGTCTAGTCAAGAATTATTCTTCATAGAAATGCAAAAAGTCAAAAGTCAGTAGTAATGGCTCCTATGATTAAATTTTTTTTTTAAAGTTTTGCGTGGGACCATGGTTTTGTACCACAGAAAGAGCACAATGAAAATACATTCCAATAGACATATATATCAGCTTTTATGAATAAACTCACCATCAGTGACTCTGACATCAAAGTCCACATATGTAGCTGGACTCAAAGGACTGCCCAAACCACACCTGTACCGCCCTGAGTCAGACTTGGTCAGGTGTGTGATGCTCACAGTCAGAAACACCCTTCCTGATGTTCCTTGTTCATATTTGAGGCTGGATCTGTCGCTCCCACTGCTGTTCTCATTTGTTTCAATCAGAACGTCTCCTTCTTTACATTCATTCCTACAGAAGAATTTCCTGTTTCCAGAGGGGGACATGTAGCATATAACTGAAGCAGTTTTTTCTTCAGCCCAAGAAAACATGTTTATGTTTGCACTGACGAGCCAGGTGTCTCCATCCCAGGGTGCTGCTGAAGAGATAAACAGTGATAAATGCTGTTTTGTGGCAAGCCACAAATTAAGTGAACCACTCCAGCTCCTCATTTGCTAGCGTACAATTGTCCAAGATGATATAGACTTGACTGTAAGTGATCAACCGAGATCTCAAACATATCAGTAAATACACACAGTGGAACTCTGAAAGCAATATGAGCTGCAGGATTAAACAGTCAGGAAATATCCTCACCTGATAGCAAGCAGAAGAGCAGAACATGGTGGATATTCATTCTGTATTTGATCCAGATGGAGAGTCAATCAACTGTCCGCTTCACTGGTTCTGGTCAGATAGAGAGGGTGTTGTTTCAGTTTAACATTTCCTGCTTCAACCTTCTTATCTTCCCCTTTCTCTAAATACTGTGTGAATGTGTGCTGCCCAGCTAAAACCACAATATGTTGATGATAATTTTATTCAGTGAGAAATATATCTGGAAATGATGTCAAATCATTAACAAAAGCAGCAATATATGATGAAGTGCATTGTCCACTTGTAATTCAATTATACAGTTCAACCAGAAAGTTAAAGTGAGACACTGAAAGAGCTCGGTTCGTCTTTGACCACTCTCACATGCTGACATCGAAAACAGAAACATTTGCATGTGACATATGAGAAATATATTCTATATCTGTGTGTTTCTACAAGCATCTGTCCTGTTTCTGTACTTTACCTTAAACTACTCACTTAAGAAACAGTGTTCCACTTACTAAATGAGCATATTGCACTTAAAAAATAAATAAATAAAGGAACATGACGGACCCAGTGTCAGTAAACAACAACACTGTACACTCCTTAACTTAATAATAAACTCACTTTATTTGCTTTAGGAAATTGTGTGTTCAGTCCCTGTGGGTAGTTCATTGCAGCATCACTGCTATCTTGCAGTAAAAGTCTGAGTCAGTATGGGCAATATGTTCGAAAGCATCATCTGAATATGGGAAGTGGGGCGTGTTTATGAAGGTAACTACATACTTGAATTTGAAAAGCCTCAGAGGATGGAGGCAGCAGAGTGTGAGAAGAGGAGGCTGACCACTTAGTTCAACCTGGATTGACACGTAGCACTGGTAGCCAGAGCTTGCGTTTGAGAACATGCTGTCACAGTCTATGCTGGAAAGAAGACGAGTCTGATGGAGCCACAAAAAAAGGTTCAGTGTGTAGGATTGACAAATACCTAAGACTGATGCAATCAGAACCAAGTGAATACCTCAGCCTCTCTTTCCAAGCCTATGGGAGGACCTGCAGCACTTGACCCTCCAGCATAAAAACATGAAACCATCTCTCGATGTTTGAGTTATCTCCTCTGAGCTACTGACGGAGCAACATGACAGACTCTGTGGAACAGGGCCTGCTCACTATGTAAGGGTTCATTCGAAACTAACATGCTGTAGCTGAAGAAGCAGCTTGAAATAATAGCTCTTAGGTTTATACCAGAAAACCTTCTTTATTAGCTGTAAATATTAATACTGCAGGGTATTTATCTCCCTTTTCAAACCTAATGAGCTTCTGCAGCAACAGACAAATGTTAACTCCTTAAGATGTTGACTTTCATAAAAAACAATGAGTGTTCAAATGTGTCACTTTTCACACCACGCCAGTCTGTATGTTCCTGTCGAGATGGTCTAATAAAGTATGTGTTTTTGTTGGTGGGAGGTTTAGCTGTGTTGGCTATTTTAGACCAAGCAGCAACAATGCAGAAGTGCCAAAAACAATTTCTCAAATGTTCAAGTCAAATCTCACAGACCTCTGTGTTATAATTTATTTATAATGGTCTAGGTGGCTGGTACATGTCTAAGTAACATCTACATGAATGCCAGGTCCAAAAGCTTCCCAGCAGAACATTGAATTGTCACAAGATGATCAATGTTATTTCTTTCTCCTGTCAGTGGTCATAATGTTGTGGATGATCGGTGTATGTGACAAAGGAAACTGTCAGATATTCACAGCTGCAAAGCAGAAATCAGATAATTTCACTCGTGCTTCAAGAATTGAATCAATGCAGTTATAAAAATAGTTTATTGCGTCAATCATGTGTAAAAAAAAAAGTTGATGTAAAATATTGTCAGCTAATGGTGAATTATGGTGAATTATAAATGAAGCTGCTGCCTCTGTCTCCTGTTGGACCGTGTAGTAGTAAGTTTGTTGTGAAATGGAGAAAAACGAATGTGGCAGGTTGAGTGCTGCTCCACCTCCACCCTCCATTAGTATCACCTGGGCCTGATAGCTCAGTGGTGCCACCTGCTTAACTGGTCATACTTTCAGTGGTGTGCACACTTTTGCCTGGCGTTCACCTGGCGAGGGCTCTGTCCGACATGCTCCGATTGTACTGTGACCTGTAAGCGGGGTTGGCTGTGCTGTTTGTGTGCAGCTTTGTGGCGATTTTGAGGAGTGTGGCGTCTGCTCTCTGCCCTCACCATGAGACGGTGACTGTTTTGGGCTGTGTGTTGAGCTCTCTTCGCTCGGGTAGGCTTGCTCTTTTATTATTAACTTCTGCTAGATTCATTAGCCTTATGTGTAGCCTGCTGTAGCTGTTGATGCAACAGCTCGTGTCCTTTCTCCTCCTCCTGCGCTCTGTGTGAGGTTTTACTGCGCAGCCCGGTGACGTGTGCCGCCAGCTGGACATTTCTTAAATGTACAACCTATCAGCCTGAGTGTCCCTCCACAAGCAGTATTGTAATTTTGTTTTTTTCTTTTCCAGGACAGGAGCTGGTGCATTGGTGGGATAGACATCCCCGGTGGTGGTTCCCCTCTCACTTCCTTAATTTCTCTTTTCCCTTCCATTTGGCCACACACAGTTGTTTCTAAAAGTCTTTAATTTGACTAAAAGTGGGAACTGAAGTCTACGGAACTATTTCTATTTTTTTAATGTTCTCTAACAGTGAGGTTGAGTGATTTGTAACACGTGTCTTTGTATACGACTGTCCTAATATGTATTGGGCTGAATTTGAATTTAAAGCAGATTCTGCAGATGTGTCACAAAAACAAAACTACACTACCATTCAAATTTTTATAAACAGAAGAAAAGTTGTCACAATGACTCTCTGAGGTCTGCACTTGCTCTATTAATGCCTGACTATCCTTAAAAGGTAATCTCGAACTGTGTATGTGTTGTTTGCAACAATAAAGTTGTTGGGAATGACCTGTGAACTCATTATGAAATGATAAAGCCAAGAAGAGTTTTAGATTTAGCTGATAATTGTTTTCACCACGACTCCTTTCGGATTGTAGCATTGAAGTTCTATAAAAGCAGCATGTCGACTGGAAAAACCACACACACACACTTATGGGTGTGCAGTTTGATTGATTTGAACTGAACGATCCTCAGATACCAGTCTCATCAAACCTTAGCAGGCCTGAACATAATGTCAGTGAATCTGCAAGTTATTTCTTCAACTATTTGACTAACTGTCTTGTCCACGAAATTTCAGAATCTGCAAAAAGTGACCATAATTTTCCCAGACACCAAAGTGAAGTCGTCGTTTCCTTGTTTTATTTGACCAGTTCACTCCTATTCAATATAAACACTGCTTGGCCAAATAAAAAGGTCACACACCCTAATGTTTCACCTTCAACTTTGATTACAGCACGTATTCACCTGGCATCTTGGAATATGCCCGTGCCGTCAGGGAAGAAACACTCCATTGATGGAATAACCTGGTCAGGCTTGTACAGTAGGCACTAGGCATGATGGGTGCATCACTTCATCTGCCTCTCTTCTTACCCTGATGCCCCCATCACTCTGGAACAGGGTAAATCTGGACTCATCAGACCACATGACCTTCTTCCATTGCTCCAGAGTCCAATCTTTATGTTCCCTAGGAAATTGAAGCCTTTATGTCCGGTTAGCCTCACTGATTAATGGTTTTCTTAAGGCTGCACAGCTGTCCAGTCCCAATCCCTTGAGTTTCCTTCACACTGTACATGTGGAAATGCTCTTACTTTCACTAATAAACACAGCCCTGAGTTCTTCTGTTGTTTTTCTTCACTTTGATTTCACCAAATGTTTAAGTGATCGTCGATCAGTATCAATCAGGATTTTTTTCTGACCACATTTCATCCTCAAAGACGATGGTTCCCCACTGTCCTTCCAGTTTTTAATAATACGTTGGACAGTTCTTAACCCTCATTTAGTAGTTTCTTCAATCTCCTTAGATGTTTTCTCTGCTTGATGCATGCCAATGATTTGACCCTTCTCAAGCAGACTAACATCTTTTCCACGACAACAGGATGTGTCTTTAGACATGGTTGTTTAAGAAATGAGAAGCTACTCATTGCATCAGTTGGGGTTAAATAAGTTGTTGTCAGCTGAAAGATAATCACCCATGCAGTAATTATCCAATAGGGGGCTCCTACCTATTTGCTTAGTTAAATCCAGGAGGCGACTTTTTTTTTTTTTTTTGGCCAGGCAGTGTATATGACAAATGAACTGTCAGATATTTACAGCTGAGAAGCAGAAAATAATTTCATATACTCAAATAATTGAAACAGTTCAGTTGTAAAAATAGTTTCTTGCCCTGATCAAACATGCATGGAAGTAACGTGTCTTGGCTCACATACATACTGCACAAGTCTAAGGTATGAACGTTTGGCATGATTTCAGTCAGACTGAGAGCTATGGTGTAAACCTTTGATGACCAATTAAATAGTAAAATATCAGCTCCCGTTATCTCTGCCATTGTCACTAAATGATCCAAAACTTAAACTGAAATACCTAAATACAATTTATCTTCCCATACAGCCTAAAAAGATTGTATTATCACTAAGGAATACTACTTAAATGTCACTCGTCAGACATAAATCGCGACGGGGAGGGAGGGGTGTAGAGATGTGTTGTCATGTTTGGAGGAGGGAGATGTTCAGTTAAAAAAGTGAGGCATCAGAAGTTCCTGCTTTCAGTGAAGAAAGAAGGGAGTAAACCATCAGTGCCTCAACATGAAAGTCCAACACACTTTGATCTGCATCTTCTTCTTTTGTGAGTGCAATCGCTTTTTCTCTAGTTTGAAATGTTCGACCCGATCCTCAGGGTCAGGTATGAGTCACTTTAATATAGATGTTTTCATTTAATAAAGCCTGTATTTAAAAGGAAGCTTCACATTTGCTGAACTTATTGAAATGCTGGACACAGACTGTGGACTTTTTCTAAGACACTGCAATAGCTTTAATTTATGACAGGAGGGATCTTGCCGCCATTAAGAAACGGGGTGATCAGAATCTATTAAAGTGAACAAGACAGTGAAACATGGGCTTCTGTTCTTTCTGCTTCACAAACGTTGAGGAACTTTTGCAGCAGATTTCATAAAAAGAGGTTATATCCTACAAACTAATATAAACCAGCCAGTTAAAGTCAGCATCAGCTTTTTGAAACGTAAACAAATGAGTGAAAAATTGACATGTTGGCTTCTTCACCCTGTTGGAGCTCAAAAGTAGAGAATGATATGGGATGAATTAAAACTGATTACCTTTTAATCAAAGATAACTAACAAATAGCTAACAAATACTACAGAAACCACTGCATGGCATGACTGCTTATTCTGATAAAGGGAAGACGAGAGAAACAGAAGATGATGTTGAAAGTCACCCTGAGCTCATAGCGGCTTGTGTCACAAGTCTGTTTCATTGCAGCATTCTCAGTGACCTTGCTGCTGTCACTATTTTATGGTCAAACTTTCATTTCATATTGTCTTGATGATTTACAGTTTTTCTACCACTGTGGACACAAATATTCTATTTTAAACGTATGTGATGTGTGGAAACGTGAAGCAGACCAAGTTGTGATCAGACTGCAGCATCTTACAGCAAGAACAAACAGTAACTATTGATGGTTCATCTTTTCAACAGCACTGCAGGATGGAAACGCCGATCCTGGCGAGAACATTTTCTATGAAGTAATGGGAGCAAATATCACAATTGAATGCCGGATCCCACGCTCTAACACATGGAAGGTCTTCTGCAGGGACACATGTACCACAGGCACTCTAATTAAAACTGATGACAGAGCTCAGAGTGGCAGATACAGCATTAAATATAATGATGGCTTATTTCCTGTTTTGGATGTGAGCATCACAGAGCTGACCAAGTCTGACACAGGACGATACAGATGTGGTTTGGGCAGACGTTTGTCATCAGTGTCATTTAGAATCATAGTTGCAGATGGTGAGTTTGTATCAAATCTGTGGAAATATGTCTGTGTTTTTATGTCTCAGAAAGAAAAGTTTCAGTATGCACTGCATGAGGCTTTAACAAAGCTTTCACACTCTGATGAATGCTCATTTCATTTGGATACATTGACTTTATTAGTGACACATGTTTGAATATTAGTGGAGCCCACGCATACACTACGTACTTTATGTTACAAGTCATATTTATATGATTAAGAACTGGATTTCAATTTGAAGTTAACGTATTCTCTTAAAGCATTACAGTTTGACCATGTGCTTTTGAAGCAATATAGTGTATATTGTGTTTTTCTTTGTGCTCACCTGTCATCACACTTAATCAAAAACTTTGGTAAAAACTGGTAAAAGCAACATTGTGCCACTGAACCTTTACTTCAGTTTGGATGTGAATACACTCAAATTAAAGCTGGGAATCTTCACTTTAAGACAATATTCATATGTCAAATTCAAATAATAAGAATAAGAAAAATAAATCTCTGTTGAATTATGTCTTCCAGACTTGGATTTGGGCAGCTCCGAGTGTAACTGTGGATCAGAAGTAAAACTGTAATTACTGTGATCAGAACTGCTGATTGTACTATCTTTTCACAGCACTGCTGGATGAAAACTATGATCCTTCTCAGAAACCTTTCTTTACAAAGCCTGGAAGCTCTCTCACGGTTGGGTGCTCCTTTTCTGTGCCTGGAACAAAAAAGTCCTTCTGCAGGGGGGACTGTAAAGAAGGCGAGATTCTTGATGAAACAGACGGTACCAGCGCTGAAAGAGACAGATACAGCATTGGATATGAAGAAGTACCTCCAAGTGGAGGAGTTCTGTATGTGACTCTTAAAGATCTGACCACGTCTGACTCAGGATGGTACAGATGTTATCTGGACAGAGACCTTAGAATCAGTTCATACAGGGAATTTGAGGTGATTGTCTCAGATGGTGAGTTCTTGCTGAAGCTGAACAAGACACCTGCTGTTATTTAATCTAACAATCACGTTGCTTTCATTTATTAGTTGTATTTTTAACTCCAACAGTGAAACACACACCATAGTTAACTTGAACATTAATGTCAAACACAAACATCTTTTCACAATCAAAAAAAGAAATCAGTTTCTATTAGACAGCATATAAGTTAAAGAGTCATTCATTCATTTCTCTCATTGGGAGTTTTCAGTCTGTGTTTGCTGTTCACAGCTTCAGCCACTTCTAAACCAAATGTGACTGAAAACATTGATCAGTCTGAACAATTTCACCCTGGCGGAACAACAAGCAGAGGTATGTTTGTGATAAATGAACACAAAAAAGTATTTATTTCACAGTGGTTATCTTCAGTAATGATGAACAGTGATTAAACCATTGCTTGTGGTGTCTTGTGAAATGATTTGTTTCACACTGCCAGCCAATCAGAAATGAGTGTTTTCCACTGACGTGTTATCAAGCTAATAAAGTAAGTCAAACTCAAACGGAGTCTCCAGTCAGAAAATAAAATTGTACACTGTACAGTTTAATGTATATAAACCGAATGCATACCCTCACATAACAAACAGGACCTTCTTCTCAACCTTCTACAGGTATTATGCTGTACGTGGGTCCGTCTTTGGTTGTCACAGTCATTGTAATGTCAGTGGTTGTGTTCATCATCTACAGGAGGAAATCTTCTAAATCTAAAGGTGAGACAACAGGAAACACACATGTGCCCACACAGCTTCCGTAATGAAGCTTCCCCTTTTTCAGAAAAATGCAACAAAGGTTTGAAATTGAAGTAGTAAGTCTAAGAAGAACAGAGATAAAAAACTAAAAGTAATATTTGGAAAAGTCGGAGTGAAGGTTACACAATTTAGAAGAAATGTAGTGCTGGTCAGTTAAACTGTCCATTTATAACTGGGAGTAAGAGGAGAATCATTCAGTGGGAAAATCATACAGACAAGTGACATCTGTTTGCTGGGGTCTTCAAACTGGACCCCCTCAGGACAAATGGAGACAGCTGCACAGTCAATATCTGGATATTGACTCTGGTTTTCCACAGAGATACATAAATGTCTATTTTTGAACACAATTGAGTTTCACCTATTGAGAGAAAACCAGAGCAATGTAGCTGAGACACTGAACATACTCTGGTCATTAATACATAGTAATAATTTTGGAACTATGATTTCAATGATGGGGCTTTAGGGAACGATTATAACGCTCTGGATTCAGTAAGTTGAACCTTGTTTTCTTTGGCCAACATTTGTTTACATACTGACAAACTAACAGAAAAGTACTAAATTAGGAGCTCCTGTTTGCAGTGCAAGCATAAATGTACGGACAGTGGTCACTGGACTTTTAAAAAATCTGGTTAATGAAATCTGCATCAAAAATGCAAACTGTTCTTCCACCTCACATGTAAAGGCTTAAACGTGTTTTTCAGATCCTCCTGGGGAAAGAGACTATGCTGCTGTCACGGAGGTGAGCCTGAGGAACCTCAGACATATCATATGTGCTGTTGAAACCAACTTATACCAAAACAAAAGAAATCCTTCTTCTTCTTCTCCCGTAGACCAACGCAGTATACGAGGATATTGGCCACAACCAACAGAGCAGAGCACCTGCTGTGGAAATCGATTCACTTTACACTTGTGCCATATTCAACAAAGCAACTGGAGTTGAAACCGATGATGATGACTACAGCTGTTTCACTCAGCACAACGTAAGGAATAACAACTACAGGAATTCAGTTTTGGGGCTCAGAAAAAGCTTTATGCTGCATAGAAACGCTGTTTTTGTTAATGTTTTAATGGCTTTGCTAATCATAAGGGTTCACTCAGCTGATATTAGTCATTAAGTGATGTAGTTCTAGCTATAAAATAAATCAGGCCTGTGTGCTCCTCTTTATACGTTTTAATCCAGACTCTTTATACTCTCTCTTACTCTTTATATACCCTAAACCGTGTGTGTCCATGTTGATGATGTGACACACTAGGGGCCTGTTCAGACCTTGCGTTAAGATCCGATCTGGGCGATCCGATCACGTAAAAGACAGGTGAGAACACCTCCAGGATCTCTGTGTGATCCGATCTCTGACCACATCTGGAGGTGGTCTGGGTTGCATGCGTCCACATGTGTCTGCATACCTGAGTCACATTAAAGATGCCTTTCCAAACCAGCTGGAGATAAGTGGATGTGGGTTATAAAGGCCTCCAACACTGAGTCTGCATTAGCTTAGGACTGTTGGAGATTGTAAATTACATTACCTTCGTCAAACCTTTGCGACATTTTCCTCAGCTGAATTGAAGCGTGAGGTGCTAATGTTTCAAAGACAGAGTTAAACGTAGCCTTCAAACTGCTCTGAATACTGTGTTTTTCAACTTTTCAAATGTGCTGTTTCAGGTACAGCACATCCATTGAGTGCAAGCAGTGCAACTGCTCAGGTGCTTCTTTTCTTTTCTCAGGATGAAAATGACTTCGGGGAAGTTGCCTACTCTGAGGTGAATTTTTCCAACAGGAACATTGGTTTTCCCAACAGAGCTCCCAGCGGTAACTCCAGTGATGTTATCTACTCTGTACCTCGGGTAGATTCAAGCTCTGATGGCAGGTGATCAGCTGTATTATGGCCAGCAGTGCGCCTTTGTAGACCTTTTGACCAATTTCATTATCACTGCAAATCTTTCAGATCCTTCTCATAGACTCTCATGCTGTGGTAGTTCTTTTAACTGCTGACGCTGCAATGCAATGTGACTGGGTTCTTGTCCTAAATTGCCTCTGTCATACGTAGCCTGGGGCATCCATTTAACAAGCGATCAAGAGCTTTCTGTGAAACACATGAGTCAGGAACTTCTAAATATACCAGTCATGCTTTCTGTGCAGAGAGAACACGACAGCAACATGACTTCACAATAAGTATAACTGGTCAGTTTACTGCTTTGAAAGAAAGAGGCACAGCAAAGTTTCATTCTACAGTAAGTTTCAGGCCATTTAACAAGTGAACTGTGTGATTACACTTGAATTCATTGCACATCTTCAATCCCACCTAAAATAAAATGAGTTCAGTTCACCTAAGATGAACTGAATCAGATGACTGAGTGAAGTCAGTTTATTTTAAAGTGTTACTGGTTCCATAGGTATCAGAGCAACATTGCCCTCTCCAACAAAGGACCGGTGTTGCCAGTGTGTGCAGCCAAAGGTGTTGCTGTTCAGCAGCCGTTACCGCCACTTGCTGGACAATGAGAAGGGTTTTGTAATGGTTAAACCGTCTAGCCAGAGGCCTCCATTGGTGTAGATTGCCCATATTCACACACAGAATAATAAACACGATGTAATGTGTTTGTACTGTATTCCAGTTCCTTCCACACAGCTAACAAAAGTGCTCAACTCTTAGGAGCAAGTGTCATGCTTCCAGGTGTTTGCCGTAAATCCCATAACTGTCTGCATAGAGCTATTCCTCAGTACATAATGTAAATTCTAAAGGCTATACCCTCTTGCTGTGCTGTACGTTATCTGAAGTGTATCTTTATATGAACTCATTTTCTTTATTACTCACGCAGGAGTCAACTTTATTTTGTCTGATCGTATTTAAAGACATTAGTATTCATTTAAACATGCGTCCTCCCTTAAAACCTAACGAAACCAGTAAAAGACAACGTGTAAGATGAAGAAGTGTGGACATACAGATTAACTAACATGAATTATTAAACAGTATCAGAGCGGGGATGCAGCTTTTGTTACTGAAAGTGTGTGCTTTATTTGGAGAAGTGGGCAAAAACTGAGTGAAGTGAAGAAAGACTGCCACGCGTTAGTGTCTTCATCTTTCTTGCTGTATTTCTGTCACTTTATGTATGTTGTATATTCGCTTGTGTAACAGTTTCTTAAATTTAGAGGATTCTGTATGCCAGTCCATGTTTGAATCTCTCCATCTGTCTAATATATGGTTTTCTGTGGTTACACGTGTACAGTATGAGTCACTCTGAAACTAACTTTCTATGCAAAAAGGATGAGTTGTGTGTCATCATTATATATCCAATTCATTCAAAGTCTTTGGATATCTATAAAACAGAGTTTAACAAGGTGTATGGGACTACAACAAGTCCAGATTTTATTTCTGGTTACAATGACCTAGATGACTGAGAAAGACAGAAATAGATTAGAAATAGAAACAGATAGAGGTAGTAAGTAACCGATCTCAAACAAATGTCTTTAGGTCTAACTGTGGGCAGTGACAGAAAGGAAAACTGCTTCACAAAAATTTCACAGAAAAAATAAAGATAAAAAATCAATAGAGCCAAGCTTTCAAAAAACGTTGAATGGGTAACAAATCGTTTATATCCCATATTTGTCATGGCATGGACATTAGTATGTTTTCTGTACCCTGTTTGGTTTGTCTTGTGTTTCCTCATTTCCTCATTTTGTAAGCTCCATCGTGGGACTGTTTCTCCTTGTGTGTTCCTCCTTCATAGTTTCACCTGTGTCGTGTTTACCCCTCAGCTCATTGGTGTATATGCAGTCCTGTCTTTCTCTTAGTCCAGTTTCAAGTCAGTTCTTTTGTTTCCGCCATCTGCCTCAGCTTGTGTCCTGTGTGTCCTCACCGCTCAACACAACAATAACAGATCAGCTGGCACACTTTAGGGTCCTCACTCAGCTGATGTGTGAAATGTGGTGGTGATCCTAGGTCGTGGTACTATTTCCGTTTTCAAGTGTTCAACCCAAACAAACTAAACGTAGGCAGTGTGAACTGGAGAAATCTATCATAGGGTATGCAGAAGAATCCGAAGGGCGTTGTAGGGTATAGTTGATACATTATAAGGGTTTAAGGGAATTCATTCCAGTATATGCCAAAAGGTAGCCACATGGGGAGACCCTTTCTCATTTTATTTTTAGACGGCCTCAAAGAGTTTGACAGTCCTGCAGCGTACCTCCGTTCATTGGTTTAATTGAGCCCATGCTTGGGCCACAAGCGTCACCTGGAGGGTCGAATCAGTTTTACACATGTGGGCCATGCGGGACTGCAACTAAAGACACCAGAGATATTATCATTATCCATAAGGCATTCAGTTACAATACAGCTTCCCACCACTTAGTGGCGGCAGTAAGTCAGTCAGCTCCAGTGAGCAGAAGAAGACCATCTATATGTTAATTAGCCTGACTTGAGCCTTTAAATTTTCTTGTAGCAGCTTCATTTGTTCCATGAATTATTAGTCTGTTCGGCATCTTGTAGTACGTGCAGGTTTACATACACATGATAAATAAATGTTTTTGTGATGATCACACTGTATCATGTGATTTATTTGACAAGCTTGTTAAATTGTAAGTGGATTTGATTTAGTTACTGAATACAAAGAGTGAGATCATTAAACCAATACAGTGTTAATATCTGAATGGACGCTGGGCCACTATGTACTAGAAAAGTTGGGCCTCAACATCAAAAATGTTAAGAACCCCTGCATTAACAGACCACTAAATGTCTGAATTAAATATACAATATATAAAATCTGTTCAGATGACAATATCTGATATCTATCTTCTTTTTATTCTTCCTGTGAATGTAATTAAATTTCCCTGTCATGCTCGGTGGTCACGTGTCTGTGTGTGGTGCAAACACTGGTTCGTGAGGTGCGGTCCCATCTGAGGAGATTTCCAAGCAGGCAGGGTGAAGTGCTGTTCAGAGGGAGGCCTGCAGGAGGCGATATTAACACATCTTTTGGTGTGTTTGCTACTCTGTGTTTCAAAACTGATTTTCTGGGGGTCTGCGATTCGTGTGCTAGGTTTCTTCGATAATCAGTTGTCATTTTCTGTCAGTCAGTGTTTAGCTCACATTAGTCCACTAACAAGAGGAGATGACTGTTGCATGCTGAGTTTGTTTGAATTATTTTATGTGATTCCTGACAGTGTTTCCTCCATGTGATCATATTGATATGTCATCAGTGCATACCTCTCCAGTGATCAGGTATTGATAAGTTACTGTTTGAATTGATTAGCTGAAAAAATAAAAAAATAAAATCATCTGTAATTTACATGCGGGGCCACGCATGAGTGTAAAGGTTTTGTGTCTTGATTTCTAGTTTCACCACAACTAGAGAAACTTTAGCATACAACGTTACTGTGACTTTCTATGCTTTGTATTCTGAGGAGAAGGGTGGTGGTGGTTTGTCTGCCGTGGTGGATGTGTTGTTTCCTCCCATGGATCACTACTTGGAGCACAACTTTGTTCCAGACAGAAATGTGACTGATTATATTAATTAATGTCTTCAATTTGCCCTCATCAGCTCGGGGTCTTAACTTGTCAGACTTCAGTTTGCAACCACAAAGTTCCCTCCAGCCTCAGCCGTACTTTGTGTTTTTAAATGTGATAAACATCCCCGCTGAACAGAAGCATTTTTTAAATTTATTTTTCTGAGCATGTTTGCACGCAAAACCTTAGTGTTTAGCTTGAGGTTCCACTTAGCTTAAGTGCAGTCTCACAGAGCTGCTAGCATGGCTAGAGACTAATCTTAATCTTGTTCTGTGCGAGATGTTACTGTAAAGCCATCTACATTCACTGACGCTGTACTCATGTTATTCTATTCTATTCTTATGCTATTCCAGTCTATATACTTGACTGTAGATATCTTTTTCTATGGAGATTCCAGCTGTGTACATCATTACACACTATATACAATACAAATCAGACTCAACATGAGCAGACAAATAATCTGATGAAAACACAATTAAGATCAATAGGAGTAGAACTAAATGTAATAATGCTAAGAGGCTGTTTACAGGCTTAAAAGTACGATGGCTTGTTCGATAAACTACGATTTATGTGGTATTTCACAGCTAAACTGCTTGCTTTTGCTGATTGTTAGGAACTTTTTAATTTTTACATTTATCTGAGCTTTCAGGAAAACTCAGAAGTAGATTTGATATGACTAGAAATCAGCAGAAGACACATGGTGAGACTGAACAGGTCTGAGTTACATTCTTCTTCTTCTTTTTCCTTTGTAATGAGTTTATAAAGTACTTGCATAACAACTGTAGGGTAGTCTACACCTTTAAATTGTCTCGTTAGGGCACCACCTCCTGTTATCGTAGGAAGAACACGGTTTAAATCAGTTTATCAGTCTCAGTTAAATAATTTGCATATCTGAAGGAGTGAATCCTTTACTACAATTTGTACCAGTCATTCTCTGCCGTAAAATAACATCACAAACAACTTCTTAAGTGTGAACAAATATTTATTTAATAAAGTGACAACTATGAATAAATGTGGGACTAATAGAATATAGGAGTGTAATCAAATGAACGAATATAATAAGGTATGAAATAATTTCTGGAGCGATGGTGAGAGATGGAGATGTTTTAAGTCCTAAACTAAAGGGAATGGATTTGATATCTAATCTAATCAATCTTCTCTAAATATGTTAGTAGGGAGTTTCAAAGTAGTGACACCAACTCTTTGTCTTCAGCGGTAGGAACGATTCAAGCCTACTTTTCCGTAGAGTCTTCTCGGCGTCGGTGATGGCGGAGCGTCGGTGTGACGAGATGGTGACGAAGCGGCACAGCTGATGCAGGTCTCTCTTGGACCGGTAGATAGGACTCGTTGCTTGGTCTGCAACTCCAACACCCAGCTTTGCTTGAGAGCGTTAGGTGTTCAGTCAAAGGCAGTAGATGACACTTGGCAATGTCTTTGTGTTTGAAGAAAGAAACTGTATCGTCACGTCTTCTTGATGTCGTTGCTATGGCAACAGCTTTTTGATTTCTTGATCCGTCGAAGAGATTGGGTCTTTCTCTGATATCCCAGCTGACTAAGCTGGCTAACTTATAAACGATGTTGGTTAGTACTTCGGTTCGTAGAGTATAAAATGAATAAAACTAGAAAAATATTGAAGTCACTATAAAAATCGTACGTCGGGAAAAACATCCGACGAGAAACAAACAGAGCTTGAAAAGGACCGTATTGTCAATATTCAAGTTGTTCTTAAAGTTACTTAGTACAAACGTGACTAAGTACGTAAAGAAGAAAACTAAAATAACAGTAAACGTGAATGGAAAGTGGAAAGTGCAAAAGTCCGGAGAAAGAGCGGCGAAAGAGCGGCGGAAAGAGCGGAGAAGAAGGAGCGTCTCCTTGGTTTTATGAGTTAATTATTCAGGGCGTGTTTGGATCGGGTTTCCAGAATCTTCGCGCGGAAAGAGAAGAGAACGCCTTCTCCTTTGTTTCGAGATGTCTTATTGCCTGATCTTCTTAACCTATTTTATATTATTCAATTTAACCATTCCATCACTCATCATGGCTCGTTTGCAATGTTTTTTTGTATGCGACAAAACTCAACATTACAACATGACAAGATGACGTATCAGAATGACTACATCAAAGTAACTCAAAAGCATCAATAAATTAATAAACTCAAGTTCTCTTTACATTGAGATTTTGCTAATAATAAAAGGTTGGGGTTTCTAAAATAACAATTTCAACAGTTATGATTTCAACTAATAGCTACTATTAGTATAAGAACATATCTAAAGTTCTACATTCTTTAACTTCAACAATTGATTAAAAGAGAGAAAGTACTTTTAAAGATAGCCACTTGATGGCAATGTTGATGCATCCTTACTGTGACAAATTATGTGAATTTGGGCTAGCTTTATCGTACAAGGATCAAAATCGTCTCATTGTGATCGTAAGCACTTCCTGAACAATAATATATAACTTACCAGGTTATTACATTTTCAATAGTCATATTATCAAACTTAGGCTCTTTTAGAGAAGAGAAATGCAGATCAGGGTCTGGTTCTGGGGAAAGAAAGTTATTTACGACCTTCTTATCTGTGTTTCACTCTCTTGGTCATTCTCGGAGAGGGGGGGAGCAAAACCTGTTAAAATGGTATGTTTGCATGTATGTCTCTGAAAAAGGAAAATTAGTACATCACAAGTTTAAAACATAATTGAACATCACATTAAGGTTTCTAGACTTTGTCCATAGGAAGTAGAAGTCAATTAATTAATTCTTTGTAGTTCCTGACATCGCGTTGATGTTCTTTCGATTCAGAACTAATTAGTCCAGAAACAAGAGTGGGAAATTCCACAAGAAGTGTAAATCTGTCCTTTTGGCTCAGATGACGTCCTCAGCATTAGGGAGGTCTGATAGCGTGGGTCTGTCCAGCATCTGGACATGGCACATTTATGGCTAAGGTGTAAAAGGTTGATCTGTTAGAAGAGTTCTTCTGCAAAACAACTTCGTAAATTTAAATTCCAGAGAGGGGGAGAATTGAGAGGATGACTGGTTCCCCTACACAACTGCACTTATTGGCTGCTCATTAAAAACATAAAGGCTCCTCAGGTAAAACTGCTGTTTGAGCCAGTAACCATGCCAGAGGACATGGAGTCAAATTCAACATTTACATTAACATGTATTTGCTTGTGTATCTATTATTTATTTCGTTGTTTACACTGTGTCTTTGTCAGTGCAGCACTGTATCTCACGTGTTCTGTTTACCGGTTAATCTGATGGAAAAGTTAAGCTGCTGAATTCAGAATTTTGGAAGTGCCATAGGTAAAAAGTAGTCTGAGGATTAATTGTTTGAGGATACAAGTTAAGAATCAAGAAATGAATGAGGTTGAAAGTTCAACATTGAAAAAGAATAAAAACTGAAGCAGGCATAGCATTCATAAGTCTGATGGGTCTCATTGCCTCACAGGATTTATTGATGTGAAGTAAAATAAACCTGTTAACCTTCTCTCTTTGCTCTTGAGCTCCCTTTCCATTGCAGCCCCTCCCACTTAAGAGAACTGGCCATCGTTAATCTAAAAGTGGTGTGTGTGTGTGTGTGTGTGTGTGTGTGTGTGTGTGTGTGTGTGTGTGTGTGTGTGTGTGTGCTGCAGTTCCTTGGTTGATATTCTGTATTCCAGTCAGGGAGGCTGAGTCACAATTACGGTAAACAGCACCCATATGGAAAGCATGCGTCTGTGTGGCTGTGTGTGTGTGTGTGTGTGTGTGTGTGTGTGTGTGTGTGTGTGGGTGTGTGTGTGTGTGTGTGTGTGTGTTTGTCTTTATCATATTGTGGGGCCACGAACCAGTTAGCACAGTCACAGTGTGGGGTCCAAAATTTTTGTGGGGTCCCAAAACCCGGACCCCACAAAAATAACCTCAGATTCAGTGAAAAAATGGTCAAAACAATGCTCTGTCAAAGTTTCAGGCTTAACCCCATTTTGAACATGTGCCAACTTTTTGTGCTTAGGTGTGTTTAGAAGGTGTAACTCACTACCGGCCACTAGTGGCAAAGCGAGGTACTGCCTCAACACACACTTGGACACACACTGAGGTAAACTGAGCATGTGCGAGCAACTGACTTCCGGGAAGGCTAAGTCTTTGATTAGCTGCTAATGTTACGTTATGTTTAAGGTGACTGAATGGACGAACTCCAAAAGACAGCCTAAACAGTGCCATCACACAATAAATGTAGGTTTACTGACAAGGTAGGAACCATATACTTAATAAATAAAATAAGTAAAAAAAAAAAGTTAATTTGAAATTACCCAGAATCCTCCCATGAGCACCTGCTCATGGGAGGATTCTGGGTAATTCTTCAGTGACCACACGGTAATGAAGATAAATAAATAAATAAATAAAACTAATAAAACTTAATAAACAAATAATTAAAAAACAAAAAATAATAATTTTAAGAGCTGCACTTTTAAATGTTTTACAGTTCTAATAAAAAAATCCAGTTTTCTGTCTTTTTGTGTATGGCAGAGATGCTAAAGCTAAGCTAAAAACGTAGCCATGCCAGAATATATAAGTTGTTTAATCAAGAAAAGCTACTAATTAATAATCAAAATAATATAATAACATACTATGATATAATACTGTAAATCAACCAAGGGGGATCTTTTTAACCTCTATTATTAAAAAAAAATTAATTAAAAAAAGTTAATTTGATATGACTACATTACCCAGAATCCTCCCATGAGCAGGTGCTCATGGGAGGATTCTTCAACGAGCACACGGTGATGAAGATAACGAGGAGAGACGCAGAGACAAGTTGGAGAAAAGTCTGCAAATGGTGTCGTGTTCAGCATAAGGTAAGTAACCCATACGTTAAATTAATTTGTTTTTGTAGCGAAGTTAGCTTATTTGGTGTGATTTACATGCACCATTTGGTCAAAATAAAAAGTAAAAAGAAGCGTTTTTATCTTGTGCAAAACACGTTATACCGTTCTGAACATGAGCCACGTCGGTTAAATTTACATTAAAATAAACATCACAGAGTTTTTGTGCGTTCTTAATTTACAAAGCAACATGTTTTGTGCGTGGTTTATTTTAATCCGTAACGTGAGTGAAGTGATGCTACGTAGGCTAACTGCGGTCGGCCATGTGAAAAAACGTGAACAGTCTAGAACTTTAAACCACGTGATAAACGGGATTTTTATTTTTATTTTAAAGAAACTCGGTTTCAAGTGTAACCTGCCATCTCTCCAAAAGAAATGTTAAATGTCCTACGTGAAGTTCGTGTTAAAAGTTGGATCATGTTAAATATAGTTTGACATAAATTTTGATGACATCTCAAATATGATTATAGGATTACCAATGGCTGCAATGAGACGCAGGAAACCTCCACAACAAGATGCAATAGAACATGCAGCCAAGGCCATCGACAAAATTGCAGAGTTGGAAGTGAAATACATCAACTCTTTCAAAGGTATGGTGTGTGTGTTTTCAGTATTCATTTATTTTGTTGTTTGGTAGCTCTGTCTCTGCTTTTCTTTTACTTGGACATGCTTTTCCTTTTTGTAAAGAAAAAAAGACAGCACATTTTGTTTTTCAGGCCTAAGATAGTAAATTGTTGTTTACATGTGGTCCTATCTCAATAATGGAATCCAGTTTGTGCATTCATTACTAAGGTATGCAACTGTTAGGAATTATATGCTGTCTTGAGGTTATTAGATAGATAGATAGAGAGAGAGAGAGAGAGAGAGAGAAAGAGAGAGAGAGATAGATAGACAACTTTACTGATACCTTTGGGAGGTTCCCGCAGGGAAATTGACATCAGCATGTAACATCAATTTCATATAACATATGAAAGGAATAAGTTCTACTTCTCCAGCTTTCTGTCACATTAAACAGTCTAATGGTATGTTTCTGTGCTCATCAGGTCGTGGAGTGTTTGCCAAGGCCCATTTTCAAAAAGGAGACTTTGTGGTGGAGTACAGAGGGGAATTAATAAATTCTGAAGAATCCCAGAGAAGGAGGAGGACATATCATGCTAGATGTGCTGTCTTCATGTTTGACTTCTACTGGCAAGAAAGAGCATGGTGGTAAGGCTAAACTGTTTTGTTTTAATGTGTTTCGTTTTTCAACTGTAACAATCAGAAGGGTTCCTGTGTGGCATAGATTACCTTGATGAAAGGCCTGAAGTTAGGTTATTTATCTTAAAATCTATCTAATAACAGTAACTTCACAATTGTCATTAAAAAATAAGATCAATCTTACTTGAAGTTTACTTTTTGAGGGCCGATAGTAAGTTTGTGAAGGATACAATTTATGATTTAATATTATGAAAACTAATCAGTGATACGATATTTTTTTGAAGTATTGATGCAGCTCTAGAAGATGGCAGTCTAGGAAGACTAGTCAATGATGACCACAACCATCCAAATTGCAAGATAAAGAAGGTCATCTCCGAAGGCAAGCCACACCTGTTTCTTTTTGCTCTGAGGGACATTAAACCTGGAGAAGAAATAACATATGACTATGGAGGAAGTGACTGGCCTTGGAGGAAAAAGGTATGAAACTTAATGGACGAAGGTCAATGTAAAAGTGTTGTTCAAGAATGATATTCTGTTTGTACTGGTTTAAAGGTGCTTTTAATAGCCTAATAATGTTTTGTTTTGCAGGAGTTTTGAATATCTGCTCAACATTTATTGCTTATCAAATACTCAATAGTACTAACTTGAACCTATAAACTTTGAGTCATATACAGGAAACTTTTCAATATCTGCTTTACACTCATGACTGTTGTCTTGTGTGACTGCTTATGGTTACTGTTAATGGACCGAAATATTGTTACTGCTGATCAACTACTCAATAGTAATGTGAAACACATTTTTCAGGCTGCAGAACAATCAACCCTCACTGAGTGTACTGAAGCTGACATCTCCACAACCATAAGACAGGATGCTCAGAAGTCTGCAGTGTCCCAGAAAGAGGTACTACTTTACATTAATTGTTTTCATTTGTTTATTTGTACTTCTAAAGTATTTCCTGTTTGATTAGATACTGAGGTGAGGTTATTTGAGGTGTATCTCTTAAGTCATAAGAATGCTGTCAATTACAATCTGGGTTTTGTGATTTCATGGGGTCCAGGGGTTGTGTGATTACACCTGGACCCCATGAAATCGCAGTCTGGGTTTTGTGACTTTATGGGGTCCAGGTGGATTGAGAAGAGCAGTGTTCAGTTGTAACCACTCCCACTCTTACACACTCCTGTCAGGTCTATCCTTGTTGTGGGGACGCCGCTAACTGACTGATATTGTCTCAGTTTAAGTACACTTATTGTGTCTTGTCTACCTTTAAACATGAACACACATCATGTATGACAGGTGACACTGAAGTCAAGCACAGTTTGATCTCTACTAGACATACCAGATATTGGCCATAGGTTAAATTCCCTCTGCCAGGCACCACCCTTGCTTGTTCCCAAGTCTAATGGTTCCTGCAGTGCTACAGCAGGCAACATACACTATGACAGAAGTCAGAACTGACTTGAACCTATAAACTTTGAGTCATATACAGGAAACTTTTCAATATCTGCTCTACACTCATGACTGTTGTCTTGTGTGACTGCTTATGGTTACTGTTGTTGGATTGAAATATTGTTACTGCTGATCAACTACTCAATAGTAATGTGAAACACATTTTTCAGGCTGCAGAACAATCAACCCTCACTGAGTGTACTGAAGCTGACATCTCCACAACCATAAGACAGGATGCTCAGAAGTCTGCAGTGTCCCAGAAAGAGGTACTACTTTACATTAATTGTTTTCATTTGTTTATTTGTACTTCTAAAGTATTTCCTGTTTGATTAGATACTGAGGTGAGGTTATTTGAGGTGTATCTCTGAAGTCATAAGAATGCTGTCAATTACAATCTGGTTTTTGTGATTTCATGGGGTCCAGGGGTTGTGTGATTTCACCTGGACCCCATGAAATCGCAGTCTGGGTTTTGTGACTTTATGGGGTCCAGGTGGATTGAGAAGAGCAGTGTTCAGTTGTAACCACTCCCACTCTTATACACTCCTGTCAGGTCTATCCTTGTTGTGGGGACGCCGCTAACTGACTGATATTGTCTCAGTTTAAGTACACTTATTGTGTCTTGTCTAACTTTAAACATGAACACACATCATGTATGACAGGTGACACTGAAGTCAAGCACAGTTTGATCTCTACTAGACATACCAGATATTGGCCATAGGTTAAATTCCCTCTGCCAGGCACCACCCTTGCTTGTTCCCAAGTCTAATGGTTCCTGCAGTCCTACAGCAGGCAACATACACTATGACAGAAGTCAGAACTGACTTGAACCTGTGAACTTTGAGTCATATACAGGAAACTTTTCAATATCTGCTCTACACTCATGACTGTTGTCTTGTGTGACTGAAATATTGTTACTGCTGATCAACTACTCAATAGTAATGTGAAACACATTTTTCAGGCTGCAGAACAATCAACCCTCACTGAGTGTACTGAAGCTGACATCTCCACAACCATAAGACAGGATGCTCAGAAGTCTGCAGTGTCCCAGGAAGAGGTACTACTTTACATTGATTGTTTTCATTGGTGTACTTCTACTTCTAAAGTATTTCCTGTTTGATTAGATACTGAGGTGAGGTTATTTGAGGTTTAACTCTTAGGTCATAAGAATGCCGTCAATTACAATCTGGGTTTTGTGATTTCATGGGGTCCAGGGGTTGTGTGATTTCACCTGGACCCCATGAAATCACAGTCTGGGTTTTGTGACTTTATGGGGTCCAGGTGGATTGAGAAGAGCAGTGTTCAGTTGTAACCACTCCCACTCTTACACACTCCTGTCAGGTCTATCCTTGTTGTGGGGACGCCGCTAACTGACTGATATTGTCTCAGTTTAAGTACACTTATTGTGTCTCGTCTACCTTTAAACATGAACACACATCATGTATGACAGGTGCCACTGAAGTCAAGCACAGTTTGATCTCTACTAGACATGCCAGATATTGGTCATAGGTTAAATTCCCTCTGCCAGGCACCACCCTTGCTTGTTCCCAAGTCTAATGGTTCCTGCAGTCCTACAGCAGGCAACATACACTATGACAGAAGTCAGAACCGACTTGAACCTATAAACTTTGAGTCATATACAGGAAACCTTTCAATATCTGCTCTAAAGTCATTAATGTTGTCTTGTGTGACTGCTTATGGTTACTGTTGTTGGATTGAAATATTGTTACTGCTGATCAACTACTCAATAGTAATGTGAAACACATTTTTCAGGCTGCAGAACAATCAACCCTCACTGAGTGTACTGAAGCTGACATCTCCACAACCATAAGACAGGATGCTCAGAAGTCTGCAGTGTCCCAGGAAGAGGTACTACTTTACATTGATTGTTTTCATTTGTTTATTTGTACTTCTAAAGTATTTCCTGTTTGATTAGATACTGAGGTGAGGTTATTTGAGGTGTATCTCTGAAGTCATAAGAATGCTGTCAATTACAATCTGGGTTTTGTGATTTCATGGGGTCCAGGGGTTGTGTGATTTCACCTGGACCCCATGAAATCACAGTCTGGGTTTTGTGACTTCATGGGGTCCAGGTGGATTGAGAAGAGCAGTGTTCAGTTGTAACCACTCCCACTCTTACACACTCCTGTCAGGTCTATCCTTGTTGTGGGGACGCCGCTAACTGACTGATATTGTCTCAGTTTAAGTACATTTATTGTGTCTTGTCTACCTTTAAACATGAACACACATCATGTATGACAGGTGCCACTGAAGTCAAGCACAGTTTCATCTCTACGAGACATACCAGATATTGGTCATAGGTTAAAATCCCTCTGCCAGGCACCACCCTTGCTTGTTCCCAAGTCTAATGGTTCCTGCAGTCCTACAGCAGGCAACATACACTATGACAGAAGTCAGAACTGACTTGAACCTATGAACTTTGAGTCATATACAGGAAACTTTTCAATATCTGCTCTACACTCATGACTGTTGTCTTGTGTGACTGCTTATGGTTACTGTTGTTGGACTGAAATATTGTTACTGCTGATCAACTACTCAATAGTAATGTGAAACACATTTTTCAGGCTGCAGAACAATCAACCCTCACTGAGTGTACTGAAGCTGACATCTCCACAACCATAAGACAGGATGCTCAGAAGTCTGCAGTGTCCCAGGAAGAGGTACTACTTTACATTGATTGTTTTCATTGGTGTACTTCTACTTCTAAAGTATTTCCTGTTTGATTAGATACTGAGGTGAGGTTATTTGAGGTTTAACTCTTAAGTCATAAGAATGCTGTCAATTACAATCTGGGTTTTGTGATTTCATGGGGTCCAGGGGTTGTGTGATTTCACCTGGACCCCATGAAATCACAGTCTGGGTTTTGTGACTTTATGGAGTCCAGGTGGATTGAGAAGAGCAGTGTTCAGTTGTAACCACTCCCACTCTTACACACTCCTGTCAGGTCTATCCTTGTTGTGGGGACGCCGCTAACTGACTGATATTGTCTCAGTTTAAGTACACTTATTGTGTCTTGTCTACCTTTAAACATGAACACACATCATGTATGACAGGTGCCACTGAAGTCAAGCACAGTTTGATCTCTACTAGACATACCAGATATTGGTCATAGGTTAAATTCCCTCTGCCAGGCACCACCCTTGCTTGTTCCCAAGTCTAATGGTTCCTGCAGTCCTACAGCAGGCAACATACACTATGACAGAAGTCAGAACCGACTTGAACCTATGAACTTTGAGTCATATACAGGAAACTTTTCAATATCTGCTCTAAAGTCATTAATGTTGTCTTGTGTGACTGCTTATGGTTACTGTTGTTGGATTGAAATATTGTTACTGCTGATCAACTACTCAATAGTAATGTGAAACACATTTTTCAGGCTGCAGAACAATCAACCCTCACTGAGTGTACTGAAGCTGACATCTCCACAACCATAAGACAGGATGCTCAGAAGTCTGCAGTGTCCCAGAAAGAGGTACTACTTTACATTAATTGTTTTCATTTGTTTATTTGTACTTCTAAAGTATTTCCTGTTTGATTAGATACTGAGGTGAGGTTATTTGAGGTGTATCTCTGAAGTCATAAGAATGCTGTCAATTACAATCTGGGTTTTGTGATTTCATGGGGTCCAGGGGTTGTGTGATTTCACCTGGACCCCATGAAATCGCAGTCTGGGTTTTGTGACTTTATGGGGTCCAGGTGGATTGAGAAGAGCAGTGTTCAGTTGTAACCACTCCCACTCTTACATACTCCTTTCAGGTCTATCCTTGTTGTGGGGACGCCGCTAACTGACTGATATTGTCTCAGTTTAAGTACATTTATTGTGTCTTGTCTACCTTTAAACATGAACACACATCATGTATGACAGGTGCCACTGAAGTCAAGCACAGTTTGATCTCTACTAGACATACCAGATATTGGTCATAGGTTAAATTCCCTCTGCCAGGCACCACCCTTGCTTGTTCCCAAGTCTAATGGTTCCTGCAGTCCTACAGCAGGCAACATACACTATGACAGAAGTCAGAACTGACTTGAACCTATGAACTTTGAGTCATATACAGGAAACTTTTCAATATCTGCTCTACACTCATGACTGTTGTCTTGTGTGACTGAAATATTGTTACTGCTGATCAACTACTCAATAGTAATGTGAAACACATTTTTCAGGCTGCAGAACAATCAACCCTCACTGAGTGTACTGAAGCTGACATCTCCACAACCATAAGACAGGATGCTCAGAAGTTTGCAGTGTCCCAGGAAGAGGTACTACTTTACATGAATTGTTTTCATTGGTGTACTTCTACTTCTAAAGTATTTCCTGTTTGATTAGATACTGAGGTGAGGTTATTTGAGGTTTAACTCTTAAGTCATAAGAATGCTGTCAATTACAATCTGGGTTTTGTGATTTCATGGGGTCCAGGGGTTGTGTGATTTCACCTGGACCCCATGAAATCACAATCTGGGTTTTGTGACTTCATGGGGTCCAGGTGGATTGAGAAGAGCAGTGTTCAGTTGTAACCACTCCCACTCTTACACACTCCTGTCAGGTCTATCCTTGTTGTGGGGATGCCGCTAACTGACTGATATTGTCTCAGTTTAAGTACATTTGTTGTGTCTTGTCTACCTTTAAACATGAACACACATCATGTTTGACAGGTGCCACAGAAGTCAAGCTTTTTTTTACTAGTGTTTTCGTAGTGCATGTAATATCCTACATTGTTTACATTTTTCTTTATTAAATTTCATCCCGAAATCATGTGAATATTAGCCGTCATTTAAAGTACCATTATGTCATTTTTGGGGATTTTCAGGTTTACTCGACTTTATTTTTGTCACCTTTGTATGTTATAAATGTTTTTAATTCTAAGTGCCCACATTTGTTTTGGACTCTCCAGGCTACGTATGCAAATTCTGACTCTGATTCTAGCCTCTCCAAAGAAGACCAAGATTTGATTCCAAGGCTGAGGAGGACCAAAAGCATACAGGTAAACAACACACATAATGTTGAGATAACACTGATGCATATGGGAAACATTTATTTTCTGGTAGTGTGAGAAATTGTGCAAAGTAAATATTCAATTAATTTGCTCACTTTCATTTACGTTTTCTTTTGTTAAGATACACAACCAGATGGATTTTGATTCAGATGAGCTTTTTGATCCAAGCTCAGATGACAGTGAAGAGGAATATGTTCCTGACACTTGTGGTGATGACTCTGATGGTACAGACACTAGTGATGTAATTGAGCCAGTTCATCAGAATCAGCGCATGCTAGGATGCCTAGAAAGAACAATGGATGACTTCAGAGATAGTTGTCTCTCAACAACAGAACTCAATGATGATTCATCAAAACAGAGGCTTAACAGAGGACGCTCTCCCTTAAGAAAAGGTAGCTCAAGTGTGAGACATAAAAGGCAGTCTTCCAACAGTGTATCCTGGCATACAGACACAGTGGCTCCTGGAACACCTGAAGCCCCAAAACTTTTGGAAAACTCAGAAGCGGTTCTTGTCCAGAATCTTCCTGATAGTACTTCTTCCTCATGTGATGGTTCACTTTCCATAGTTGCTGTATGTAAAAAGGAGGATGGGTCAAGAATGTACAACAAAAAGCAATACTGCTTGTACTGTAAGTTGGGAGTTGGAAAAATGGCAAGGCATCTAGAGCGTGCTCATCACAACAAGCCTGAGGTTGTACAAGCTCTGTCCTTCCCAAAAGGCTCCAAGGAAAGACGAATGCACCTGGAACATTTGAGAAATAGGGGAAACTTTGCTCACAATGTCGAAGTACTAAATGCTGGCATGGGAGATCTTGTTCCCCGCAAGCAGCCCAAAAAGGATTCCCAAGCGCAGAATTTCCTGCATTGTATATACTGTCAAGGCTTTTTTGCGAAGAAACTACTTTGGTGGCACATGATGATCTGCAAGTTTAAGCCTGGTGCTCCAAAAAAACCTGGCAAGACCCGTGTCCAGGCTCTCTGTGCATTTGCGACGCCACCACCACCTGGTGTCAAAGCAGAATTTTGGAAACTGCTAAATAACATGGTTCAAGATGATGTTTATTCGGCAGTCAAATCTGATGTATGTATCTTGGAATATGGTGAGCATCTATATAACAGACTGGGATATGATGTTGGCAAACATGAATACATTCGTCAGAAACTACGAGAGCTGGGAAGACTTTTGATATGCTCAAGGAAGACCACTCCTTTGAAGACCATTCAAGACCACATCCAACCTGCAAATTTCATGCATGTTGTGGAAGCAGTGAAACAAGTGGCAGGCCATAACAGTGAAACCAATACATACACACGTCCAAGTCTTGCTCTCAAACTTGGACATAGTTTGACAAAGATTTCAATGCTTGTGGAGAGCCGTGCAAATGTGCTGAACAACTACAGTGCAGCGAAAGATGCTCGTACATTCCGCAAAGTATATGAAACCAGATGGAATGAAATGGTATCAGCTGCATCACTGAGAACACTTCAGGAATCAAAGTGGAATGCCCCTCTTTTGCTCCCATTCACGAAAGATGTCCAGACTCTTCATTCTTATTTAGATGAGCAGCAACAACATATTCACAGCAAGTTGTCCACAGAGACATCCCCCCAGACATGGGGACAGTTGGCAAAGATCACTTTGACTCAAGTCATTTTGTTTAACCGACGAAGAGCAGGGGAGGTGTCAAAAATGCCCCTTTCTGCATATCTGTCAAAAAATCCATCTGACCCTCTGGAAGATGTGAATTTAGCCCTCTCTGACCTAGAAAAGAAACTCTGTCAACACTTCAGGAGGGTAGAGATAAGAGGAAAAAGGGGAAGAAAAGTTCCTGTGCTTTTGACTCCAGCAATGCAGCAAGCACTGGATCTGCTTGTCAGCAAACGGCAGGAATGTGAGGTTCCTCTGGAGAACATATACTTATTTGCAAGACCATCTGCTCTTACCTGCTACCGTGGGTCTGACTGCCTTCGACACTTTGCCAAGGCCTGTGGTGCAAAAAGTCCAGAAAGTCTCACCTCTACAAAACTGCGCAAACAAACAGGAACTTTGTCTCAAGTACTCAACCTCAGTAATACAGAACTGGATCAGTTAGCGGATTTTCTTGGTCATGATATAAGAGTGCATCGCCAGTTCTACAGACTTCCTGAGGGCACCCTCCAGCTTGCCAAAATTAGCAAAGTCCTCATGTCGCTTGAAAAGGGACGTCTGGCAGAATTCAAGGGAAAGACTCTGGATGACATCAACATTGATCCTGAAGGTATTAATTATTCATCTTCATCACATTTCTGCTTAAAAGAAACAACAAGCAAACTGTGTGTTTCTAAGGCTCTTATATTGTTGATGTATGTAAAAAATGAATGCAATGCATTTAGCCTTCACTAACAGTCATTCTCATTCCTTCTCTCATCAAACATACAGAGAATGTGCACCTGGACAGTGATACTGAGGATGTTTTAGAGTCAGGTTCACAAGGTAAGAGTTTTATATGGTCTTTATTATCACCATGATGGACTGAAGGATATTAATTTCTCTAGGGATGTCCCTATCAAGTATGTTCTGATCTTGATCAGAGTTCTTACTCATTCCTGCTCACAAGAATAGGTTAAATGTTATTAAGATTATTGCAAATAACTATTTTGTTGAGAACAAGCAGCCGATTTACTCTTATATCTGGTTATCTATCAGAAATAGCCGTTATTTATGTTAAATAACAAAATTTACTGCGTATTAAGTTCATCGCCCTTACAAATGGACAAAAAAATAAGTTGATTTATTTTGTCTTGATCAGAACGTTCTTGCATACAGCGGACATAGTATTCAATATACACGAACTCATGAAACCAATTTCTTATTAATGATTAGACTACTATGGATTAGACACATCCATAACTAAAAGCTGAATAAACACAGCTGTGAATAAATACATTTTTGATAGCGATGAAAATCAATAAATAAGTGATGTAATAAAAACCACAATACGAAATAATTCCATCACAATTAATAACTTTGTAATTATTTTTCTTCTTGTTTAAAGAGAGCCAAGCCATATCCAGTCAGAGAGAGCAGAACAAGACCATAAGACCAGATGTGAGCCATAATGAAGCAGCACCACACAAAGACACCATGACACCTCCACCACCCTGTCACCACAAGTCATCAAAAAGTGAAAGAGGTAGTTTTAAGTTCAAGATTTGTTACTGTTTGCCCCTAAATTGTTGATGCAATGTTTTATTGCTGATTTATATACAGCTGCATAGTATCAAATATATACTCACAGCACTGTTAAGCACCTGTGAGGTTACTGGGAAGCACTTCAAATATTTTAAGATGTATTAAGAAGTACTTTTTATTATATCTCAACTGATAACTTTGTAATTACGTTTCTTCTTGTTTAAAGAGAGACAGGCTACATCCAGTCAGAGAGAAGAGAACTACACCACAATACCAGATGTGAGCCATAATGAAGCACCAGAGAAAGACACCATGATACCTCCACCACCCTGTCACCGCAAGTCAACAAAAAGTGAAAGAGGTAAAGTTTTAAGATCAAATTTGTGACAGTTGTCTCTGCCAGTGTTGACACAATGTTTTATTGCCAGTATGTCTAAACAATATGTTCACTCATTTCTCACAGAGAATTATTCTGTTGAAAACAAGACAAATGATTGGTTTGTGAAGGTTCAGTCAGTCATGTTATGGTATATCTAAAAAGGTTAAAGAATGGTAACTGGACTTGTAGTGTCTTCAGTTTTGAAGGACTGGTGGGAAGTTGGGGTTTAAATAGGAACATCTGTGGATGTTACCCATCAGAAACACGCCTGATGTATGTTAATGGCTAGATTCTTACCTGTCATGAGATTGTATTGTGAATTGATGGCAGATTATATCTCAGTCCACCTCCTTTGTTCAGTGTAGGATTTTCCAGTTTGACATAGATGGCTTCCTTTACGCCTCTTTCAAACCATCTCTCTTCTCTGGCTAAAATTTGGACATTGTTGTCTTCAAAAGTCCTTGAGGTATAGGTGGACTGCTGAATTGTTTCCTCACGAGCAAGTTTCTACCTCTGTGTGTTACTGGATTTGAAATTAACAGGAATGCAGTGCTTCCTAAAACAATATCCTCCTGAGTTTCTCCGATACGCCAGCTACATAGGGGATGACAATGTTCCTCCTCTTGTTGTTCTCCTCCTCTCCATTTTCAGATATCTTTTCACGCAGAGTGAGGTTGGTTCTATCGGCCGAGATGTCATCCTTTAGTAGTCTTTCCCTTGCTACTTTTGTGACTTCTGTGGTGGGAATACATGGGAATAGTTAAGTAACATCATAGTGTGGCAACACGAGGGATGGGAGGAGGAATATGTTACCAAGTTGCTGGTAAATAGCAATATTAGTCAACCATAACAAGCCGGACAACGCCACCTTGGGAGTTTCGCCCAAGGAAATAGTTAAATCTACAAAATAACCTAAATAAAGGCACTCAGGTTCGCTCTACAGTGAGGCAGGAGACGTGGTTCCAGATAATGAAAAATCTATACTTTATTACATTATAAAAACAGTAAAACACCGTCACACAGGGGTGTACGGAAAGGGGGAGGGCCCCTTCAGTACTGAGGCTTACCGGCAGGGAATTTGGTCGACGAGGGTGTGAGGGATCCAACGGAAAAATAAGGTCACCCCAGTCACACGTGACAGTCACGCGCACACACACACACTTTAGTGAAGGGAAAAACCAGGACCAGGGGACGCACAGCACACCAAAAAGGGAAGCCACCACCCGCGACACCAGGACCACCACCGTCGGCTCTCAGCAACTGAAGGGGGAAAAGGGAAATAAAATTAATGGGATTGCACTCAAAGATAAATCATTAATGGAATCAAACAACCCAATAAACAAAACAAACTCAAAATTAACAAAACTTCTAAGGTTGGCAGCCAAAAAGGTACAAATTAACCAAGAATCCGAATAAACAAATATAAACTGCCAAAAACAGGTTAACAAAATAAATCAAAATCGTACAAATCAAGTAATGTAAAAGAGCCAAAAGTTCACAGGAATCATTAATGAAATCAAATAAATTAGTTCCTGTGGTTAGTAATTTAACATAACAAAACTTAACCAAAACAAAGCATCACTGTCTTAACATACTCAAAACAAAAGAACAAAACAAAAACAGAATCAAGCAAAATAAAGAGAAGGCGAACCCCCAAAGGTCACATACACACACACACACAAAGACTTAAGACTACGGCAGTTTGTCTATGACGCCAGCCTAAAATAGGGGTCTGCAGTCAGCGTTAGGGCCAGGCACAGCAACCTCTTGAGTGTAGCCAAGCCTGATGACGCGAAGCAGCGTGAAGCAGCAGCTGACGTAGGGCAGAGCAAAGCACGAGTGGAACGAAGCAGAACAAAGCAGCGAAGCAAAACAAAGCAAAGCAGCAGCGGTCCTCAGAGCTGCCTCCGTTATAGAGTACCTGCATCAAATAAACCAGATTAAAATCTCACTAACATCAGAAAATGAGAGCGACCACAATTTCCATCAGGCTAACTTACCACTCTAGTATTATTCAATCACCTGAGCGAGAGTCAGTGCAAGCTCGCGCTGTGCAGCAGCAGGAGGAGGACAGTCAAACAGCTCGGGAGAACGGCATGCAAGGCATTACCTTAGCCCAAAACGGCAATACAGGAAGCTACATCCAAACAAACGATCTAATTAATTTGTGAGTCAAACGGTCAGATTTCCACGCGAGTACAGACAGTGACGGCTACATTACCTGCACAGGTAGCAGCGTGGACAGGAAGCGAGGCGACCAGGAAGTGGGCGGTCTCGGAGCCAAAGAGCGAGAGGGAGTCAAGATGGACACAGCCTCCTCTTATAGAGTGCCCCCATGCGGTGATTGGTTAGAAAGCAGAATTGAGCCAGGCAACACACTCGTACCTTAAAAACGAGGATGAGCATCTCATCCTGCTACAATCTACCCCCCCCAAATGCATCGTCGTCCCGACGATGAATAGTCAAGGCCAAAGGGAACCTATGCTAATTCCAGGGTCTAAAGAGAGCTGAAACCGCATTAGCCACAGGCGCTGGTAGATTGTCCGCTCCACCTACCCTGCTTCTCACAGACCTGGGGAGATTATGCACATTGGCATGCCGACCAGCCGTTGACCGTGTGCTCCGACGTACGGCCACCTCACCAGTGTCAGGGTAAATGGCTGGTGGGACAGCCAGCTGCGCACGTCGTGCATCCTCCACCATGGCCACCGGAGTTACCGAAGGACCTGGCACAGCCGGAACAGGGTCAGGCTGAGGAAGCAGCAACCGAGGGGTGGTCTGGGTCACTGCAGCTGCTTGTGTGGGAGTGGCAAGGGGAGCCTCATGCTGCAAAAACAAGTCATCATCACATGACAGTTCCTCCTCTGAGTGTAACCGATCAACAGAGGGTGAAACAGGGGCAGCAGCATGACCTGGAGAGCCAAGCCCAACCACAGCTTTCAACAATGAACGATGGACATGTTTTACTTTGGTGTGGTCTTCCTCAGGTGCTATGGTATACACCGAACCTCCCTGTTTTGGCGCTCTAAGGATTCTGTACATCACAGAACCCCACCGGTCCTGGATCTTATGGCGGCCTTTCGCACCAAAGTTCCGAACCCACACCAACTGGCCCTCCGTCAACGGAGCATCACAGACATGCTGGTCGTGATTGTTCTTCCTGCGTTCTGCTGCAGCTCTCAAGCGTTCTTGGGCACCTTCAAAGACAATCTGTAAGCGGGTCTGGTGCTCTACAATCCAATCATGGACCGTGCCCCCAACGGGGTCCGTGACCTGGCCCAAAAGAAAATCAACGGGGAGCCTTGGCTCTTGCCCAAACATGAGGAAGAACGGGGACTCACCAGTAGATTGATGGGGGGTCGTGTTGTATGAGTAGAGAAGCTGTGGTAGACAGGAGGTCCAGTCCCTCTTCCGAGAAGCAGGCAGAGTGCGCAGCAGGTTGTGAAGGGTTCGATTGAACCGTTCACACTGTCCGTTACCAGCTGGGTGATATGGCGTGGTGCGAGATTTCTCAATCCCATAAAGGGTGCACAGCTGCTGAATCAGGAAACTCTCAAAGTTTCTTCCCTGGTCCGAGTGTATACGGGCTGGGACACCAAACTTTGAGAACCATTCGGTCACCAAAACCTGAGCCACGGTAGAGGCTCGTTGGTCACGTGTGGGAACAGCCAACGTGTATTTACTGAAAACATCGGTCAAAACAAGGACATTTTCAACCCCATTATGGGAAGGTTCCAACAGTGTGTAATCCATAGCAAGGATCTCGTTCGGCCGGGAAGCCAACAGGTGTCCCATAAAGCTGCGAGCAGCTGGGTGTGTGTCCTTGGCAACCTGGCACCTCTCACAACACTGGCACCAGTGCACTACATCAGAGGACATACCTGGCCAGTAGCACCGTTGTCGTAGCAGCCCCAAGGTTCTCTCCACACCCTGATGTCCATGCCTATCGTGTACCTCAGTCAGCACCTCTTCTTTTAAAGCAGCAGGCAACAGCACCTGGAGAACTGCCTCGGCACCATCAGGACGAAACACCTGGCGGTACATGATCCCAGTTTTCTCCACCAAGCGGTCCCACTGTCGAAGCAATGCCAAACCAGGCTGAGACAGCTGCTTGCGCTCTTCATAGTTGGGACGCCGCTTCTGTTTCCAGAATGGCAAAATCTCCTGAATAACAGGATCGATTTGCTGGAGCCTGCAAATGTCAGAGGGGGTGTGCTGGGGCAAGGCTATGATCGCCGCTTGAGAGGCCTCAGGCTTTTGCACAAGAAGAGCCTGCTGCAAAGGGTCAGGGAGTGAGCTGCCAGGGAGCATGGCTTGTATGTCCAGCGCACCAGGAGGATGCTGGCGGGACAAGGCATCGGCGTTCTTATTGCTCCGGCCAGAGCGGTACTTGATCTCAAAATCAAAAGATGCAAGCTGAGCTGCCCAGCGTTGCTCAGTGGCACCAAGCTTGGCAGATGATAGATGGCTGAGGGGGTTGTTGTCCGTGTAGACAACACACTTATGGCCAAGCAAATACTCCCTGAATTTTTCTGCCATGGCCCACTTGAGCGCCAAAAACTCCAACTTCATAGAACTGTAGTTGGTCATGTTGCGCTCAGTGGGCCTAAGGCCTCTGCTGGCATAAGCAATAGGGCGGACTTTGCCTGCCTGCTCCTGGGAGAGCACGGCCCCCAGCCCCCCATGACTGGCATCCACCTCCAGAATAAAAGGGAGGGAAAAGTCTGCATAAGCAAGGACAGGTGCAGTAGTGAGCTTGCTCTTAAGTGCCTCAAAGCTCCGGTGACACTCCTCCGACCAGTGCCCAGTGAGCCCTCGCCCCGACCTCTTCGCCTTGCCACCTCCCAGCTCTGCAACCAACTTGTGGAGAGGGGCCGCCAACTTGGCAAATCCCTCCACGAACCGACGGTAATAACTGGCGAAGCCAAGGAATGACCGCAGTTCAGAGATGGTCGTGGGAGGCTGCCAACGGGCTACCACCTCCACCTTACTGGGATCTGTGGAGACCCCCTTGTCGGAAATCACATGCCCCAAGTATCGGACCTCCTGCTGGAAGAAAGCACATTTGGAGGGTTTCACCTTGAGGCCTTCGTGTCGCAGCCGCCCCAGCACCACTTCCAACCTCTCCAGGTGTTGCTCAACTGTGGAGGAAAAGACCACAATGTCGTCAAGATACAAAAGCAAGGACTGGCACTGTTGGTCACCGAAGATCCGCTGCATCAGTCTCTGGAAGGTGCTGGGAGCGTTGCAGAGTCCAAAGGGCATGCGATTCCATTCGAAGAGGCCGAAGGGGGTGCAGAAAGCAGTTTTCGATCGATCTGCCTCAGCGACGGGAACCTGGTTGTATCCGCTGGCCAAATCCAACGTCGAAAACCAGCGAGCACCTGTGAGTGCATCGAGGGATTCCTCGATGCGAGGAAGAGGAAACGCATCTTTTCTTGTCTTGCCATTCAAGGGTCTGTAGTCCACGCACATGCGGAGACTGCCATCTTTCTTTTTAACCAGCACAATAGGAGACGCATAGGGGCTGCTACTTTCTCTGATTACCTGAGACTCAAGCAACTTGTTAATATGCTCCTTCACTACCTCGTACTCGGAAGGTGGAATGCGCCGGTAACGTTGGCGGACAGGGACATCATCCAAGACAGGGATCTCATGGGCAATCAGGTCGGTGCAGCCCAGGTCACCATCATGGGTTGAGAACACAGAGGTGTACTTGGCAAGGAGAGACCGCACCTTGCTCTGCTCGTCAAGAGACAAAGAAGACAGATCAGTGACATCAAATTTATCATGTGTGGGCTCAGAAGCTAACTGGGATGACACAGTGGCCATACCAGAGGGCACCTCGGTGACACCGGCAGGCAGACTAACCACATTAACCTCGTCCAAAGTGCCGACCACAGTACGAGGGTAGAGCAACACGTCTGTGGAGCCCACGTTCACAATTGGAACGTAGGCGGTGCCCCCAACTACCCGAACCAAAGCAGGGGAGGCAAGCAGTCCAGCAGGGAGGCCAGAGTCTAGGGGTTCAAACAGTACCGTGGCACCAGTGTACTGCTCTGAGCATGTGGCTGCAACAATCTTCATCACACCCCCAGGGATCCGCCAAGCCTTCCTGCCACGCACTGTAACCTTACCGGAAACCCGTGGGGGGGCCTTTACACTACCCTGATGGCACTTTTGCAATGCTTGCACAATGGAGCCGGAGGCCTCGGAAACAGCAGGCAAGTCAAACAGGGCCAAGCCATGCTCCCCAAAAAGTTCCCGATAACATCTACGAATGATGTTCATCCCCAAGATACCAGGGACCTGAGGAGCACCACCGCCAGGGGGGTCCTTGACCACCAACACCCCACACCGCGACATCAACTTACCACATAGCTCAGTATCTAGCTCCAGGTAGCCAAGGTAGGGAATTGCTAACCCGTTAGCTGCCCTGAGCTGTAGCCAGTGACAAGACTGAAGTTTCTTTTGGCCCCAGGGCTCAAAGTACTGACGGAAAAAGCTCTCAGTGACCGTGGACACCATGGACCCAGTGTCCACCAAGCACGGGACCTTGACCCCACCCATACTCACATCTAAGTGTGGGCAAGATGACATCAGCTTTGAAGCTTCTCCCAAAGCTTCTGGGGCAACTGCTGAGCCAGTGGCTACACCCCCCGAACTGTGGCTCTGAAATTCGGCGGGCGCTAGTTTTCCGACGGTGAAGCGGAATGGTGCTGTCTACTTGACTGCTGAGCAGGCAAAGAGGGTTGAGCGCGAGGGGCAGTACGCACCCCATCACACTCCCTGGCGATATGACCGGGCTGCTGGCATCGCCTACAAATGATGGGGCCACGATGAGGGGGCCGACTGCGCTGATGAGAGCTCTGCAACAAGGAAATACTCCGAGTGAGTTGGTTAAGCTGCTCTTGCTGGAGTTTTAACATCTCCTTCATCTCACCCAGCTCAGAGGCATGGGGAGAGTTAGCCATCACCGGAGGGCCACTCTGGACTCCATACTGTAGGCCAAGAACCGAAGGGACAGAATGACTTCTGCCCCTAGTACCTCCCAAGAAACCCTCACGTTCCCACCTGATCGCCTCAGCCCTAACCTCAAGCAACGTAGCAGTAGGCTGCCTGCGCACAAACTGTTTTAACTCACGGCGGAGAGAACCATCTAAAACATACTCAACAAATTGATCGCGCAGCAAGACCTCTGCATTTGGCATGCCACCAGGTGCACGCTGCTTTACTGATGCCATCAAACTCATTAATGCAAGGGAATACTCTTGCAGGGTCTCGCCTTCCTGTTGCCGCCGGGAAAAGAAAGCCTCCTGCAGGGCTACATAAGAGTCAGGACAACCGTAAAGCTCCTCTAGTACAGCAATGATCTTGGCTGGGTCCTCCCGCTCCGCACTAGAACGAAACTTGATCTCCTCACGCGCCTCTCCCTCAAGATGGTCAAACAAGAAGAACGCCTGATCAGACGTTGACAGATGACGTGCTCTCATGCAAGCCTGTACTTCCTCAAGCCACTCAGGTAACCCTATTCCTGTTCTTCCCCTGAACATAGGACATTTCCTATCTCTGGGCACGAATACTAACCTGTCCGTTAAAGGGGAAATAGCAATGGAAGGGGCTGCAGGGGGCACAGCAGAAGTAGAGGGCTCGGAACTAGGACCAGGCACGGCCGCAGCCTGACCCTGCCGCAGCCTCTCATTTTCTGCCTGCAACTGTGCTATTAACTCTTTTAAATCCTGTAACTCTCCCTCCATAGCTACACCTTAACCAACGAATTGGGGACTTAACACTGGTGCAGGGGGGACAGCCAAGTGTAAGCACAAACCAAAAAAAAAAAAAAAAAAAAAAAACAAACAGATCCTTGGTGACTTCCTCCACAAGGAACCGTCTGCTGCTTTGCTTCTGACCTAATATGGAATAACCACTCATATGCTTAGTACAGCCCTTACCCAGACCACAGTAAAATACAGAGAAAGGAAACAAAAACACAAAACAAAAAAGGGAACACACGTCTCTGCTCTCAAAAAGTAGATCCTGCCGACAACGCCAGATTGTGGCAACACGAGGGATGGGAGGAGGAATATGTTACCAAGTTGCTGGTAAATAGCAATATTAGTCAACCATAACAAGCCGGACAACGCCACCTTGGGAGTTTCGCCCAAGGAAATAGTTAAATCTACAAAATAACCTAAATAAAGGCACTCAGGTTCGCTCTACAGTGAGGCAGGAGACGTGGTTCCAGATAATGAAAAATCTATACTTTATTACATTATAAAAACAGTAAAACACCGTCACACAGGGGTGTACGGAAAGGGGGAGGGCCCCTTCAGTACTGAGGCTTACCGGCAGGGAATTTGGTCGACGAGGGTGTGAGGGATCCAACGGAAAAATAAGGTCACCCCAGTCACACGTGACAGTCACGCGCACACACACACACTTTAGTGAAGGGAAAAACCAGGACCAGGGGACGCACAGCACACCAAAAAGGGAAGCCACCACCCGCGACACCAGGACCACCACCGTCGGCTCTCAGCAACTGAAGGGGGAAAAGGGAAATAAAATTAATGGGATTGCACTCAAAGATAAATCATTAATGGAATCAAACAACCCAATAAACAAAACAAACTCAAAATTAACAAAACTTCTAAGGTTGGCAGCCAAAAAGGTACAAATTAACCAAGAATCCGAATAAACAAATATAAACTGCCAAAAACAGGTTAACAAAATAAATCAAAATCGTACAAATCAAGTAATGTAAAAGAGCCAAAAGTTCACAGGAATCATTAATGAAATCAAATAAATTAGTTCCTGTGGTTAGTAATTTAACATAACAAAACTTAACCAAAACAAAGCATCACTGTCTTAACATACTCAAAACAAAAGAACAAAACAAAAACAGAATCAAGCAAAATAAAGAGAAGGCGAACCCCCAAAGGTCACATACACACACACACACAAAGACTTAAGACTACGGCAGTTTGTCTATGACGCCAGCCTAAAATAGGGGTCTGCAGTCAGCGTTAGGGCCAGGCACAGCAACCTCTTGAGTGTAGCCAAGCCTGATGACGCGAAGCAGCGTGAAGCAGCAGCTGACGTAGGGCAGAGCAAAGCACGAGTGGAACGAAGCAGAACAAAGCAGCGAAGCAAAACAAAGCAAAGCAGCAGCGGTCCTCAGAGCTGCCTCCGTTATAGAGTACCTGCATCAAATAAACCAGATTAAAATCTCACTAACATCAGAAAATGAGAGCGACCACAATTTCCATCAGGCTAACTTACCACTCTAGTATTATTCAATCACCTGAGCGAGAGTCAGTGCAAGCTCGCGCTGTGCAGCAGCAGGAGGAGGACAGTCAAACAGCTCGGGAGAACGGCATGCAAGGCATTACCTTAGCCCAAAACGGCAATACAGGAAGCTACATCCAAACAAACGATCTAATTAATTTGTGAGTCAAACGGTCAGATTTCCACGCGAGTACAGACAGTGACGGCTACATTACCTGCACAGGTAGCAGCGTGGACAGGAAGCGAGGCGACCAGGAAGTGGGCGGTCTCGGAGCCAAAGAGCGAGAGGGAGTCAAGATGGACACAGCCTCCTCTTATAGAGTGCCCCCATGCGGTGATTGGTTAGAAAGCAGAATTGAGCCAGGCAACACACTCGTACCTTAAAAACGAGGATGAGCATCTCATCCTGCTACAATCGGATACGATGGTTTCATCTGGATCCAATTTGTCCCAGTAGTTTTCAGTGTGGGGAGTTTTCAATATCAGTATTTCCCCAGCTCCCCACCTGTCTTGTAGAACTGAATAAGCTACTTGTTTGAGTGGTGAAATGTCTTCAAGAAACTCTACAAGTCCAGTTGCCGTTCTTTAATGTTTTTGGACGAGACTAAGGTTTTGATATAGTGAAGATCTATCTGCACAGCATGGCCCTCTTAAAACTGACAAGTCTTTTAATTTGTGTAGTGTATTGTTACACCTTCTTAATATTTTAATATATAAATATATAATATATAAAAATGTATCCAACTATTTGATGTTGTGCTAAATACACTAATTATGAGAGAGTTTGCTTTATGCAAATATGTTATTATCCCAAGTCCAAAACAATTAATTATTCTCCAGAATTACTTCAAAGGTACTGCATGCTCAGAGGATATGCTGCATCTGTCCAGTGTTTGCTTTGGTAAGGGGGAGTAGAGCTCTCTGCAACTGCTGCATGCAATGGGTGATATTTGGGACTCAATGTACTCTTGTAGCAACTTGATTCTACATTGCAAGCAGGTGGCTTTGGTGTACCTGTGATTATGAGCTTGCCACTCAGAGACCTTTTTATTCCTGTTTGTCCTTACCATGCACAGCACTGCTTCCACATCACTTCTTGATTTTCCTAAACTACAGTTCTAGCAATCACACACACTTTTGTCTTTCCAGTAACATTTTCATTGGACAATACAGAAATATTTGATATTATTTGAGTTTATCTTTTCACAGGTCGCCAACCTTTCAAGCGAAGGATGTGGGAAAAAGAGGAGATTCGTGCTGTTGAGAAGCACATGATGTCCTTCATTACTTCATGTCGTGTTCCAGGAAAAAGCGACTGTGATAAGTGCCTTCAACTCGAAAAAGAAGCACTTCAAAACAGAAATTGGCTGGCCATAAAATTCTACATAAAGAATAGAATCACAGCGCTAAAACATAAAGTTTAAAGAGGACATTTAACATTGTTATGTTAAGCTGTTATACCAGATACATTTCTGTTATGTTAGATTCGTGCTGTTGAGAAGTACATGATGTCCTTCATTACTTCATGTCGTGTTCCAGGAAAAAGCGACAGTTCCTTTAACTCAAAAAGAAGCACTTAAAAACAGAAATTTGTTATATATATATATATATACTGTTATGAGCAAGAACAAACTAAGAACCAACACACAAACTTTAGTTTTTGATTAGTCAATCAATTATTTTGGTATACGAGTTATCCTGGCCATAGAAAATGTGGAGCCAGTGACTTTTCTTTGTTGTAATTTTTATTTTTATTAATTCATTTTATAAATTAATAAACAAAAACAGGTTGGTTTACTGGAAAGTGAAAATAAAGACAAAGAATTTAAACCAAAAGCCTGAGTCTGTTGATGTTGCCTGACATTTTTCATTAATTGTTACCAAACCAAAATTTATGGCTGCACAGCACTCATCTTGGCAGTCAAAGGTGTTAAGTGATTCCCAGTAGTAAGTTTAACCTGAAACTGTTAAATGGTACTCATGATGGAAGAAAAACCAGAAAGTGTGCATATATTGGTCTCACATGTAGCTAAAACCTGACAAGTCCTCAGAAAGCGGTTCCTGGTCTTGTCTGGGAACTCAACTTTGTCTGATTGATCATTTGAGGTGACATGTGTGTTTACGCCCCCTTCAGGATGCTACATGATTTTTTTCAGTGCTATACAACCCTCAGAAAAGGTGGTTCCCACAATGCATCGTCTGGTCAGGTGTCCCTACAATACAACAAAGACAAGGATGTGTGTGTGCGTGGGTGTATGCGTGTGCGTTGATGACATGTCCCAAACAATGCCAGACACGAGACAAGGACATGAGAGTGGAGAGGGAATGATCCTCATCTATCGTATTGATCACTGCATCTTAACCATCGGTCTACGCCCACACACACACACAAACACACATGCACAGGTTAAGTGAATTAGGCCTTAAGTGAGGGAGAACATGAAGATGGAGGGAAGGTATTGGAGGAAAGAAACAACCTGTGGGAGGTGGAGGAGATAATGGAACTGCTGTATTCTTGAGAGGAAACTCAATTTGCTTAATGGGAGATCAGAAGATGAAAACGAAACAGAGGATGAAACAATTAGACATGAGGACATGGAAGTAACCTGTTTTTTTGTCTAGAGGCCACCGTGGTTGGTTTTCACTATCTCACTTTGACTGTTATTCCGCCACCCATCAGATTTAGTGTGTTCAGTCTGTTGAACAAAACCCGGCCTGAAACCCCCAGAGCAAGCCTGAAGGCGACGGAGGCAAAGAGAATTTCCCTTTTAACAGGAAGAAACCTTGAGCAGAACCCAGCTCATATGGAGGGACCCATCTGCCTAAGGCAGGGGTGTCCAAACTTTTTGCAAAGAGGGCCAGATTTGATAAAGTGAAGATGCCCGGGGGCCAGTAGTTCCTTCTGATGTTTTTTTTAACAACAAAAGTCACATGCAAATGTGCACTATTATAAAACAATTTTCATTGTCACAATTCTCTTTATTTTTTAAATGGCAGTGTAACCAAATATAAGCCACTCAGGCAGACGTGAACAACTCTAAAAACACAATTCTGCCTTTAATTCATATCTGGAGAGTCAGATAACATTGAACATTGAACTGTATGGAATACCTTAATTTTCCTTGAGTTTGATAATTATCTTTGCTTCATGAACATTTTAAAGGAGTTATATGTAATGCAAAGTTGTCTGTTATCACTAAAGTTTAAAACAAGTTAATTTTGCTCTTGTCTTTTACAAGATCTTTCAGAGAGTACACATCTACAGGTACACAACATCAACAGTTATAACCAAATCTTATTCAAGATGTTTAATAAAATAAAAAAAGTGCCATAAGTCCAAGTGCATAAGTATGCTTTTGGCTTTTCACTGTTAATAGTGACAGATTTAAAACATTCAATTTCAGATTGATCAAGAAACCAATAACTTGCTGTCACTAATGAGAAGGGTGATACTGAGATCTGGATTTCAGTAAAGAGGCCAGGTCTGGTTTGAGGGAAGTGGTTGAAATGCGTAGAATGTCACGCAAGTGGGGGTCACTTAGTCTTGACCTCAGTCGGTTCTTGTTTAAGTTCATGACAGAGAATGTCTGCTCACACAAATATGTGGAGCCAAATAAGCTCAGCATTTTCTTAGCAAATGTTCGCATTTCTGGAAACCTGCCTTTATCCAGCTGCCTGTAAAAGTCAACAAGAGAAAGCTGCTGGTGTTTACCGCGCTGCTCATCCTCACACTGCAGCTCAATGAGCTCCAGCTGCAGCTGTGGAGGAGCATCGTCAGGGTCCACGGAGAAGGGAGAAGAGAAAAGCAACATGTCCTTTTCAATAACGGCAAAATCCCGAAAGCGTTTGTTAAATTCCATAGAAAGAGATGCGATAGCTGTTGCATAACTCATCATTTGCGCACCGATGTTGTCCTGTGGGAAACTGTCGATGACCTCTTTCAAAGCTGGGAAGTGCGCAGTGCAGGGCTCTGCTTGGGACAATTGTCTTTGGAAAAGTTGCAGCTTGGTTCTAAAGGCCTTGATGTGAACGTACAGCTGGCTCACCACTGCATCTTGTCCTTGCAGATTAACATTCAGCGCATTCAGATGCTTCGTTATGTCAACCAAAAAAGCCAAATCTGCCAGCCATACAGGATCGGACAGTTCTCCCATCGGTTGCCTCTTCTCACATAAAAAACGTCCAATTTCCCCTCTGAGAGAGAAAAATCGCTGCATTGCGGACCCCCGACTTAGCCACCTCACATCGTTGTGATATATTACGTCTCCATATTCGGCCTGAATGTCAAGCAAGAACTGCTGAAACTGTCGGTGGTGTAGAGCTTTAGAGCGAATAGAATTGATTGCCTTTACCACTGGTTTCATAACATGATCAAATTTGAGATGTTTGGCGCAGAGAGCCTGCTGGTGAATTATACAGTGAAGTTTAATAGCGTTACCTCCTTCTTCGCTGACTTTATTGCAGATCAGTGTGGACAATCCACTTCGCTCACCAGCCATGGCAGGCGCACCATCGGTAATGATCCCAGAAACTTTACTCCATGGTAGTTGTATGAGCCATATTCATTTTGTATTATTTCATGTAATTTTGCCCTGTGCCACTAGGGGGCTGTATGTGCTTTGTGGCTCAGCTGACCTGCGGTCAGCCAGGTAGGCCATTTAACATAGAAGAAACCCAGACACAGGTGTTGCTGATTTGGGAAGCAAACAGTTTTCGATTGTGCCTATGTACCTACGTGTTTTGCCTTTGTAGTGAGCAATCCGGTTTGTTATTTTGGTTACATGTATTAGAAGTTAAAGTTATTGCCGCTGTATATGGAGGTAAATAAACCGGGCGAGATAAATTTAACAAGGAACTCTCCGTTTGCTATGTTCGAGCGTACTGGGCGCACGTCTAAAATTAATCCGCCATATTAGCAACCAGTACTAGACTTGGTTTAGGACTTAGTCAGTACATTTAGGTCGAAAACTGCTTCGATTTGGATAACTGTTCATCGAGAGGACGCGGACCTGTTTCATTGTGGATTTAACGGTGTTCGTTTGGAAACCACTGATGTGAGGTGGGCAAATGTTTGGAGTTGCCGATTGCTTATTGGAGCTGCATCGGAGCGAGCTACAAGGCCACCGGAATACCAGCATCAGCACACCGGGACACCATTCATCAAAGCCGGCCAACGCTCGATTGGGGTACGTGGTGATCAGCGCTGATATTGTGAATGGCCATTGTAATTTGTGTGCACACATTCGCGTAAACCCAATGCATTGGTAGCAAACTCGCAACCGTCCAAAATAACTTTGCGCGTTTAGATGAGTTGTTGCGCAACACAAACTGTTTTGCGGGCTTATTGATTAACAAGCCAGTTCACTTTGCGTGGTCATTATGGCCGAAGAGAAAAAAGGCCAACTTGGCCTTCAGACAGAACTTTGTGTGGGTGCAGGGGTAAAATCTGTAACTGAAAAACGTGTGGTTAAACTAACATCCAAAGCTTTGTTGGAAAAAATAAGCTCTTTAGAAAAAGAAAGAAAGTCTAAATTTGCTAAACTGTCTAACGCAAAAGAATCTATTGCTAAATTGATGGGTGATAAAGAGCATGTAAGTGAGGTTGAAAATGAATTTAACATGTTCAATGAGTTGTGTGACAAAATACAGCAGGTGCATACATCTTTATTGGGTTTATTGCCTGCTGATGAAGCAAACAAACATGAAATATGGTACCAAGCTAAAATGTTGAATATCAATGAGTTTATTGTGGGTACAAATCAATGGTTGTATGACACTAAAGCTTGTCCAGCTACCAAAGTGGGTGATGATCATGATAATGATTTGCCGGGTCAAACTGAAACTCAGTCTGAGCAAACTCAAACTGTCCAAACTAAAAATGTAATTGCACCAACAGAAACACACGCGGTTCTTGACAACACTTTAAAGGAACATGAAAGGGATGGTTCTCAAACTGTTGATGTCAATGCTGGAAATGGAAATGAGGTTGATGCCAGCAATAGAAATGGAGCTGCTGGTGGAAAGGATGAGGAAGAGGAGGATCAGATTCGACCTCAAGACACCATTTCAAATGTGCACTCAAGGCACCATGGCTCAAGTAGCGGATCCTCAAGTAGCAGATCCTCCACTTCTTCAGCCAGACGCAGGGCGAAGGCGGAACAGGCTGCGCTTTTGGCTCGAGCTGCGGCTTTAAAGGATAAGCATGCATTGGAGGAGCAGGAGCTCATCTTGAGGAGAAAAAGGGAGCAACTTGAGCTGGACACTGAGATAGCTGCCACTTCTGCTAAGCTAGCAGTGCTACAGGTTGGTAGCAGCGTCCATTCATGGCAATCTGATGGAATGGCTTCCTACATGAGGAAAGGGGCTAGATCTAAGCTCCCGCTCACCTCTCTCAATCCACAGGCCTCAATATTTGTGTCTCTGCCCTCACAGCGACATGTATCTCTACCACTGCAAAGCAATGCATCTCTACCACTGCAAAGCAATGCATCTCTACCACTGCAAAGCAATACTTCACCATTAGCCACGTCAACTATCATGCCAAAGCCAACTGTCATTCAAGGCTCTCAACCCCCTCAGTTACAATCAAAGACTAACTTCAGTCAAAGCTTTCAACCCAATCTAGGCCAACAAGTGTTTCAACCCCTGCAAGGCCAAAATCCGACAGCAGGTCTCTACAATCTGCTGCAACAACAGAATGACATAATAGCTCTCCTTGTTCAAATGCAAACGTCACAACTGCTGCCACGCTGAGAAATTCCAATTTATGATGGAGATCCTCTAAGGTTCAACACATTTATGAAGGCTTTTGAGCACTGCGTGGAAGCAAAGACCAGCTGTAAAGGAGACTGTTTGTACTATCTTGAGCAATTTACTAGGGGGCAGCCAAGGGATATTGTGCGCAGCTGCCTTCATATGACTGCAGAAAAGGGATTTGCTGTTGCCAAAAAATTGCTCAAGGAGCACTTGAGTTTAAGAAATGAGTTTAAGATAACAGCGGCCTACATGGAGAAGGTCACAGGATGGCCAAGTATCAAAGCTGAGGACCCCAAAGCGCTCAAAGCTTATGGACTTTTCCTCCGTGAGTGTTCCAACGCTATGGATGATCTTCAGTACTTGGAGGAACTTAACATGCCAGCAAATATAAAGATTCTGAGTCAGAAGCTTCCGTATAAACTCAGGGACAAGTGGAGAACAAAGGCATGTGAGATACTGGAGAAAACAGGTCGAAGAGCACAATTCTCAGATATTGTGAAGTACATCGAGCACCAGGTCAGAATCATTTCAGATGCAGTCTTTGGTGACATACAGGACACTTCACCTGTTATCAAAGGTGCTACAAAAGCAAGCAAGTCACAGGTGAGACCACAGCTGCGAAGAAACAGCTTTGCAACACAAGTGGCCATTGAGGATGGATGCAAAGCAGACGCTCACAAGAATGAGGATGGATGCAGCAAACCAGATGGTAATAAGAAAGAAAAGGCTCAGAACAAAGTGACATCCTTTACCAAGACTGATTCTATTTCCTGCCTGTATTGTGCTGCTGGTAATCATGTTTTGGAACAGTGTTTTAAACTGGGAAGAAAGACACACAGGGCGAAACTGGACTATCTAAAGGAGAAAGGTCTGTGTTTCAGTTGCTTGTGCACAGGACACTTGAGCAAGAATTGCGACAGGCGCATCATTTGCAACAAGTGCAACCGAACGCACCCCAGTATTTTGCACATAGGAGAGAAGGAAAGGGTTACTCAGAAGGATCAGAAGGATGGTGAGCAGAAGAATACTGAGCAGTCAAATACTTCTGACAGCTGTACAACATACTCTGCTTGCAGTCTTATAGGGGCTGGCCACTGCAATGGAATTCTTCCCATTTTGCCTGTTAAGGTGAAGTGCTCAAAGGGAAACAAAGTTATTGAAACCTATGCTTTTCTGGACCCAGGGAGTACAGGAACTTTCTGCACCAGGAAGCTCATTGACAAGTTGAACATGGAAGGACGCAAATTCAAGATTCATATCCGCACCTTGGGCCATAATAACGCAGTAGAGAGCTCCGTTGTTGACAGTCTGGAGATTTCAGGACTTTCTGGTGAGTGCTTCTATCCACTTCCCAAAGTATGTACACAGAAAGAGATGCCTGTCTCTACAGCCAACATAATCAGCGAAAGGGAGCTGAGAAAATGGCCTTATTTAGAGGATGTAAAGATTCCCCACATAAATGCTGATGTTGACCTGTTAATTGGCACAAACGCCTCCAAGTTGATGGAGCCTTGGGAGGTGATTAACAGTCGTGAAGGTGAAGATGGACCCTACGCGATCAGAACCCTACTGGGGTGGGTAATAAATGGTCCATTACGGGGAGGTAGTGACTGTGGAAATGACCACCCTTCAGTTTATGCCAACAGAATTGCCATTGACAGAATTGAAGAACTGTTAACCAGCCAGTACAACTACGACTTCAATGAGCGAGCTTCTGCAGAACAGGAAGAAATGTCAAGAGAAGAAAAGAAGTTTGTGGAGATAATGGAAAGCTCTGCTCAGCTTCAGGACGGACATTACATGTTTCAAATGCCTTTCAAAGGGAAAGATGTTTCAATGCCGAACAACCTCTGTGTTGCCATGCAACGTGTTCGTGGTCTGAAAAGGAGACTTCAGAAAGACGCAAGCTTTCATGAGGAGTACAGCAACTTTCTTGCTGATGTCATTAGCAATGGCTATGCCCAAATAGTGCCGCAGCATCAGTTGGAAACGCCAATAGGGAAGGTGTGGTATATCCCTCACCACGGTGTGTACCATCCACGAAAAGGAAAGCTACGAGTGGTGTTTGACTGTGGAGCAGAGTACAAAGGGGTCTCACTCAACAGTCAGCTCTTGCAAGGACCGAACCTCACCAGCTCGTTAATTGGAGTTCTTATGAGGTTCAGACAGGAACAAGTGGCCATAATGGCGGACATAAAGGCTATGTTCCACCAGGTTAAGGTAGCAGAGGAACACCGGGACTACTTAAGATTCTTATGGTGGCCTCAAGGTAACCTGGAGCAAGATGTTGTAGAGCATCGCATGACTGTCCATTTATTTGGAGCGGTTTCATCACCCAGTGTCGCCTGCCTCGCTCTTAGAAAGACCGCTGAAGACAATCAGGCTAACTTTCCAACAGAAGTGATTGAAACGGTCAACCGAAACTTCTACATGGATGACCTACTGAAGAGTCTGCCCTCTGAAAAGGATGCAGTCACCATGGTTAAGAACCTCATAACCATTTGCGGCAGGGGAGGGTTTACCCTCACTCAATGGATCAGTAACAGTCGAGAAGTGCTTCAAAGCTTCCCAGAGCACCTCAAGTCCAAGAACCTGCATGAGCTTGATCTGGACAGGGAAAAGCTACCGTTGGACAGAGCTTTGGGTTTGCAGTGGTGTATCGAGACGGACACTTTTAAATTCAAGTTGAAAGTCAAGGAGAAGCCAGCAACCAAGCGAGGCATGCTATCTATCATCAGTTCGGTCTACGATCCATTAGGATTCCTGGCACCTCTAGTACTCCCCGCCAAGCTGCTGTTGCAGGACTTATACAGGACGAAGTGTGATTGGGACGGTCCAATACCTCCAGCTTTCCAGCAGAAGTGGAACAAATGGCTGACAGATCTTGAGAAGGTGGCATATTTCAAGATACACAGATGCATGAAGCCTAAAGGATTTGGGAGGACTGTCAGTGCCCAATTGCATCATTTCGCCGACGCAAGTGAGAACGGCTATGGTACGGCTACTTACCTGAGGATGCAGAACATGGATGAGAGGGTTCATGTTGCTTTCTTATTTGGCAAAGCCCGAGTGGCCCCACTGAAGCCTGTCACCATTCCCTGTTTGGAGCACACTGCTGCTGTTGTTGCAGTACGAGTGGGCAAGATGCTTCAATCAGAGCTCCAGCTTCCACTAAAGAAGACTTGCTTTTGGACTGACAGCACCTCAGTTCTTAAGTACATAAAAAATGAGGACCGAAGATTTCAAACCTTTGTAGCAAACAGGGTAACCACCATCAGGGACAACTTGGAAGTTGAGCAGTGGAGATACGTTCCCACATCCCTGAACCCTGCTGACAATGCTTCACGTGGATTGAAGGCAGAAGATCTTGTAAAGCAAAGATGGATAGAAGGCCCAGAATTCCTACGGGAACCTGAAGAAATGTGGCCAACATTTCCTGTGGATACAAGTGTCACTGCCGACGACCCAGAAGTAAAGAGAACTTTGACGATCAATGCAATACTTGTTGACATCAACGCCACATCGCTGATGACCCATTTCTCTGATTGGCAAAGATTGAAGGTTGCAGTTGCGTGGCTCATTAAGCTGAAAGGAACTCTGCTCAAACTGAGGAAGAAAAGAAAAGAGTTGGATCGTGCAAACACTAGTGCTACTGGAGCAGCAAGGTTGGATGTGCAAAAGGAGATGCAAGCTTTCTCAACATCACTTGGGAATCAGATGGTGACGCTGGAAGATCTTTTGGAGGCTGAGACCTCCATAATCGCTTTTTGCCAACAAGACAGATTCCCCTCTGAATTTGCTGCACTAACCTCTGGCAAGCCACAAGTGCCGAGAAGTAGCAGCATCCTCAAATTGGATCCGGTTCTAGAAGGAGGACTTCTACGAGTTGGGGGACGGCTGAAAAAGGCAGCAATCCCTGAGGACATTAAACACCCTCTCATCTTGTCAAAAGACCAACACATCTCCGACCTTATCCTCCGTCATATCCATTTACAGCTTGGACATGGAGGTAGAAATCATGTTCTTTCCGCTACAAGGAGAAAGTACTGGATCACAAGTGGACCTACTGCAGTGAGGAAAATCATATCAAGATGCCTCATCTGTAAGCTCCATAGTGGAAAAACCGGTGAGCAAAAAATGGCAGACCTGCCAGAAGAGAGAGTGGTTCCTGATCTACCGCCGTTCACTAACGTTGGCGTAGATTACTTTGGGCCAGTTGACGTGAAAAGAGGTCGTAGCATCGTGAAAAGATATGGAGTAGTATTCACTTGCATGACAAGCAGGGCCGTGCACCTGGAAGTGGCCTATTCCCTTGACTCAGACTCGTGCATCAACGCATTGCGAAGGTTTATCTGTCGAAGAGGACAAGTCTCACACTTGAGATCCGACAATGGCACCAACTTTGTGGGTGCAGAAAGGGAGCTTCGAGAAGCCTTAGCCTCTTTGAATCATGACCGCATTGAAAGAGCCTTGTCCAAGAAGGGAATCAAGTGGAGCTTTAACCCTCCAGCTGGATCACATCATGGTGGCGCTTGGAGCGCATGATACGGATGATTAGGAAGATTTTGTGCTCTGTGCTCCGTCAGCAAACCTTGGATGACGAAGGGTTCCATACCGTGCTCTGTGAGGCTGAAGCTATGCTCAACGATCGCCCCATCACAAGGCTGTCAGAGGACCCCAACGACCTTGAGGCACTGACGCCAAACCATCTGCTACTCCTTAAAGGAAAACCAGTTCTCCCACCAGGATTGTTCGACAAAAGGGATGTTTACGCAAGGAGAAGGTGGAAACAAACCCAGTACATCTCGGATCTCTTTTGGAAGAGGTGGATCCGCGAGTACTTACCGCTTTTACAGGAGCGTCAAAAATGGAACCAGGAGAAGAGGAGTTTCGTTCCTGGAGACCTGGTCATGGTTGCGGATTCCACAGCACCACGTGGGTCATGGATGCTAGGCAGAGTCCTGGAAACCATTCCTGATAAGAGAGGTCTGGTACGTGTGGTTCGTTTGAAGACCAAGACAAACATCATTGAACGACCCATAACTAAAATATGCTTGCTTAATGAAGCTAAAGAGTAATTGGTTCCCATTTAAAAATGGGCTGGGTTTTTTTTTGTTCTTTTTTTTTGTATTTATGGCTCTTTTGAATTTGGTGTAATTGCTCTGGCAGACGCAATTAGGGGCTGGAGTGTATGAGCCATATTCATTTTGTATTATTTCATGTAATTTTGCCCTGTGCCACTAGGGGGCTGTATGTGCTTTGTGGCTCAGCTGACCTGCGGTCAGCCAGGTAGGCCATTTAACATAGAAGAAACCCAGACACAGGTGTTGCTGATTTGGGAAGCAAACAGTTTTCGATTGTGCCTATGTACCTACGTGTTTTGCCTTTGTAGTGAGCAATCCGGTTTGTTATTTTGGTTACATGTATTAAAAGTTAAAGTTATTGCCGCTGTATATGGAGGTAAATAAACCGGGCGAGATAAATTTAACAAGGAACTCTCCGTTTGCTATGTTCGAGCGTACTGGGCGCACGTCTAAAATTAATCCGCCATATTAGCAACCAGTACTAGACTTCGTTTAGGACTTAGTCAGTACAGTAGTTTCAGATCATCAACAGCTTCACAAACAGAAACGAAGAAATCTGTTCCTCTGGTTTGGCCTTTGAGGCTTTGGAGGTCAAGCAGCTCCTCTGTTACGTTCATGTTGTCATCAACTCCTCTTAAAAAAATCAAGAGCTGTGCAGTGTCAGATAAATCGGTGCTTTCATCACAGGCTAATGAGAAATAATCAAAAGCCACTCCCCTGTCCCCCAGTTGTCTCTGAATATCTGATGATATGTCCTCGACTCTCCGTGCCACGGTGTTACGTGCCAGGCAAACATTCATAAATTCTTCCTTCTTTTCGGGGCAAACGTTCTCCACCATTTTCAGGACACAGTCTTTGATAAATGTACCTTCAGTGAAAGGTTTGCCATGTTTAGCTATTAACATGGCCACTTCGTAGCTTGCTTTGGTGGTACTTTCCTTTGACTCACAGGCCCGCGTGAAAAATCGCTGTTGTGATGCCAGAGCAGCTTGCAGTTGTTTCACTTTTTCAGCGTGATCACTCCCTGTTAGCTTGTCGTATGTGTTAGCATGTTTAGTTTGGTAGTGTCTCTTTATGTTAAAATCTTTTAACAAGGCAACAGTCTCTTGACAAATAAGACAAACACAATTGCCTCGATCTTCAGTGAAGAAGTACTGTAATTCCCACCTTTCCTGAAAGCGGCGCCCCTCACTATCAACTTTCCGCTTTTTCTTTGCAGTCGCCATGGCAGTAATGACCGAAGAAGGGTTTGCCGCAAGGATGCAGAGCCAGATAGCATTAATTAGTGGTGCTGCCACCATGTGGTGAAAGGAGAAATTACATTTTAAAGTTTTGTGATTTATTTATTCTGTTAGATAGTGCTAGCGGGCCATAAATAATATATTATAAGACCGAAGTTGCGGGCCGTATGAAATCTTACCGCGGGCCGTGATTGGCCCCCGGGCCGGACTTTGGACATGCCTGGCCTAAGGCCAGCCGGGTGGAGACAGAAAAAGAGAGAAGAGAACAGCAGGAGGAACGAGATAATCATACATCTGTCATAGATACATACATCTGACTAAAACATACATGTAGAATCTGATGGTGATGATGATGTGACATGACAGTTTGATAATGAATATAAATAAAGCTGTTTGTGACAGCAGTTTGTTCTATCACAGGTGAGTTAGCTGCTGTAATGATTGAACATAAGAGGTGTCATAGGCAGGTTGGAGAATGGAGTGGATCACTGCAGGCCATGCAGACTGGACAGGTTGATGAGACCACGGCAAGAGATGTAGTACAGAGCTCCACACGTCAGAAACGCACAACTCCAGGCCAGAGATTCTCACAGAGAAGAGAGAGAAGAGAGCATAGACGACAGGTGCTCAGTGCATCATCCCTCCCCCAGCCCTAACTATAAGCGTTATCGAAAAGGAAACTCTTAAGCCTAACCTTAAAAGTAGAAAGGGTGTCTGCCTCCCGAACACAAACTGGGAGCTGGTTCCACAGGAGAGGAGCTGAATAGCTGAAGGCTCTGCCTCCCATGCTGCTTTTAAATGCTTTGGTGATTTTTTTATTGTAGAGCCTCCAGGTGGTCAGAGCTTTTACCCGTCCTCTGAAAGAGTCATCACCTACTTGTTGGATTGGACCACTTTTTTACTGTTGAGATTCATTTTCGTCAGTTTGCAGACACATTCAAGCAATGAATTATGAGGCCAAGACTCAGTCAATAGTTACACATAAGTATAAGTAGAGGCCTTCCAAGATCAGTATCATACCACTGGTTCCACATCATGCTCAGTCTAATTGGGTTTTGAAGGGTCTCGGGTTTATGTGTTAATATGTTCAGTGTCTGAGTGGATTCAAGTCATTGCTGCAGTTGGAAATATTTAAAGAAATCATCTGGTTATTTAGGATCAGATTACAGATACTAGATTTGTTTTTAAAATTCCTGGCTTCTACCTTTCACCCACTTGGCTGCTGGATGTTTTCTTGCTAGTGCTGGCGGTGTTGCTGCTCCTTTGGTCAGCCTGTTAATGAATGGTGCCTCCTTTAATTATCCTCAGGTTTATTCAAAGCAGGTGTGTGAAAATAAATTGTTACACATTGAGTTTTTTTTTGTTTGTTTGTTTGTTTTTGTTTTTTGTAGCTTTTCCAAAGATCTGTTTCAAACCAGATCCAAAGACTTCAGCTTCAAATATTTGTCTCGCAGCCACAGTGAAGATTTACAACAGTCTGACTGCTGGTTTGTGTGTTATATGAATAAATAAGCGTAAGAATAACATGCACACAAACTGGTCACTCTTACACTGCTCCAGCCTTATGCACTCTCCTGCCAAATAAAAGCCCTTAAAAAACAGACAGCCTTCTTGTCCATCTGTCTTCTCTCACATCCCTCTTTGTGTATGTCTCTCTCTCTCCCACACACGCACACAAAAGGAAGAGCGGGGGTGTTTTGGCTGCCGGCTCAGTTTGGCAGATAACAAAATGCCACATGGGTGTCACTGGCCTCAGTTAGACAACCAGAGAGGAGAATTTTTGTTTTGCTGATGGGAAGGAGCTGAGGAGCTGAGCGGGAAAACATCTGGAAATACTGCGAACCATTGCGCAAGAAAAGAATGGAAGTGATGAAAGCGAACAAAATGACTAAAGACTTTGAGATGGCTTTTCTTATTTCACTGCAACTTTCACACACAAAAAAGTATTTTCACAAAAAACGTGATCTTCTATGATGAATACGGTGTAGAACAACTGATCAACAGGATTTAGCAGAGTCTGTACCACAGTTTTTAGCTCTCTCTAGCTTTCTAACCTCTACCTAATTGTGCACAATAGTACTCAGGCACTGAATTAATGTATGCAGTACCAGCTGGCCATTGGCTGTAGTCTTTGTGGTGGGTTCAAGTACAACTTTTTGGTCCAGATACAGACAACATCACAGTCAGCCTTTGTTGCTGGTACTTAGTTGATGACAGCTTTCTGTGTCTGTATCTTAAGTACCAAAACATGTACATCCTGCTAATGGTGAGTTCAGGGACTGCACTAATTTTAAGTTGCTTTACATGCATTTTAGGTAGCTCAAATGAAGTTAACCTGGGCTTGTTAGCTTGGTGCACTTCATTTTAATTCAGCAATCAATCAATTTGCTAAATTCAGGCATAAACCTTGAATAACTGAACTTGTTGTTCATTTTTGAGAAACACGGACCACTCAAAAATTCCTTATTCGGTGACATAGAACAATGTGCTAATACTTTGTGTGACCAATACATTTATAATTTATTAAAAAGTATTGTCCATTCAAGATTCATTTTCTTCAAATATAATCACTTTTCACACTTTCACATGTGTAGGCCACACTCTGCAACGCTACATAGGAAGATCACAGCATGCTGGCTTTTCTAGCCAGTAGTTTGATGTATTAGTTTTTTGAGGTTCTCAGTCATGCAGGTCATAGTATATCCAAAAACAAGCTGGAACGAGGGCAAGTGGACTTTATCCAAGAGGCTAGTTGGGGTTTATATTGAAACATCTGTGCGTGTTTCCCATCAGAAACTTGCGCAACAAGGGTCTGGCTGTTAACAGAACAGAAACTACTTAGATGATTGGCGAAACGTCTTCAAAAAACTTTTTAAATTTCATCACTAAACTCTGCAGCAAAAGTACTGTTGGCACTTGGTATGACTTGCAGAGAAAGCCAAGTGTCATTTTCTGATTGAAAACCCGCTCAAATTACTCATCAACTGGTGTACTTCACAGCTTTTGTTTCATGTCTTAATTAAAGTTAAATAGTTTCATGTATCTTACGTTTTTGCATTGAGATGTTGAACACACATTTTATTTGCTTCTTATAAACAATGAGAAATGAACTGCTACCGTGATCACATTGCATCTAATGTGCAGTTATTGTTATGGTGATAACAAGCGAGAGTTCATTAGGAACCAAAAGGTCTTTGAACGCATTGCTGCCTGAGTACACAGGAGTGTTGCTCAGATACAAGACAGAAAGGAAGGCCTCATCTCCTCCATTCTTCTCTGGTTTCTCTTTATTCTCACTCAGGTCAACCACTAACATAGGTGACGGTGGGGGCGGTGTGGGGCATTTATTTAGTGTCTCAGGAAATGTTTGGATTTGAACAGCCTCTCCAATGAGCCAAAACATTGTGTCCGCCTTAAGGTGTTGGTCTTTTTTATGCCATCAAAACAGATCAGAGGTGGATTCTGCCCCTGAAGGATCCCTGAGGTTTTAGGCACCAAGACATTTCAGTTGTGTAAGCCGATAGAACTTCTCCATAGTTGCCATTTTTCCAGTCTACAAGAACCAGTTGTTCACTGTTCTAAAACAGTATATCACAGACTTGTGGTGTCACCACAAGATAATAAGGTTATACGTCAATGTAGTCCAGATGGTTTATTGAACAATTCATTTTGTCCAGTTGCTTTATCAAGAAAACCACATATCAAAACATTCTAAAGTGTACAAGATCACAATGACATTTACAAAACCTAAAAATGCCATCCACACAAAGAAAATGATCTTCTTCTGTAACCGTTGTAAAGGGTCGCGGGAGGGCTGGAGCCTATCCCAGCTGTCCAAAGAAAATTATAATCATAAAAAATTTAAAACTAAAACACAAACCTGCCCAGTAGGTTTTCTCTGGCTGTGACTGAACCTGCAAACCAGCTTTTATTACACTGATGATAAAGCTTATACATTAATGTTGTCAATTAGCCAATAACAGCATTAATAAAAAGGATTGATTGATTTTAATCAAATAAATAAATGAATGGTTTATCCAGGTTGACAAAGTAGATAAAAAAATAAGTAAATATAATAAATAACTGCACACACCATTTAAAAGAATACATTTTTAAGCTGTGGCTTAATTACTTATTTAAATACTTTCACTTTATTCAGGCTCTTTTCACTGACGTGCCGACAATCCAACCAGCCAGCCACCAGTCAGACAAGAAAACCAGAACATGGGAAACACAGAAGGATGAAGAGATGTAAAAATAGGGGGGTGGTATGGAGGTAAAGAAGAAGGGAGGGGCAGGAGGTACCAGGGTAATACAGAGAGAGAAAGAGGGAGAAAGAGGTTGGAATGAAAGAGGCTGATGTCATCTCTCCAAAGCAGCCAATCAGAGAGCAGCAGTGAGGCAAGGGAGGGAGGGAGGAGAGGCAGAGCTCAGAAGGGTGTGTTTTATGTACCACTGCAGCATCAGTGCAAAAAAGAACTAGAGAAACGACACGAGTCAGTGGACAGGACTGAAAAAAATACAGACAAGAAGAGAGATGAAGACAAGAGTGTGGGGAGCAGAAAAGTAGAGAAAGGGATTAAAGAAAAGAGGAGGCAGTGGGAGAGAAGCAACACCTGCAGAGGTAAGAAAACAATAGCATCCCTCCACGCTGCCGGTGTCGGCGGTGTCCATGCATGAGTGTGTGTGTCAGTGGGTTTTACTAGATGTGGCCCAGAGGGTGTAATGATCTCTTACATAGTACGATGGCACTTATGAGGAACTGTGCTGGGTGTTGATTCAGATATGAGTGTGTGTGTCACTGTATGAGCATACATGCATGGGTGTATGTGCATATGTCTGCTTTCACTGTCTGCACCTTTTGAGAACTGAGAACTACACCAAATGTCATTCATGATTTTTCCATGTGCAGACAAACAGGCAGTGTGTGAGTAACCCAGCCTTCAGGGAGTGCCTGATTGACTTGATTCAGCTTTCTAATATCCGATATGTCATCTGCAGCAGACGTTTTTTATGAATATTGAATGAAATGCTGCACTATAAAACATTACAGTGTTAAATTATTCACAGCTGTTTTGTAGCTTGCTTCCTTTCAACCCTTTCATGTTAAAACTCTGCTGCCACGAATGATTTAGATCGGTTTCGCCTTCGTATTAGGTGGTAGAAATTGCCGCTTCACGTCCACCCAGTTTTCTTGACTCATGCTGTCTAAAATACGTCTCCTGCTGAAGATGGGACAGTAGATTGTTTGGAGTGTAAGTGGTGTTTTCTGTGTTGAGTAACTGGAGTGGCACAGCTCTCCTCACACATCACTCCACCTTTGATGTAGAGAGGCATCAAAGATTAACCTGCAGAGGAGTCTCTCAGTTAATCAATGCATGATTGTTTTTTGGGTATAAAACTGTGAAATGTCTTATTTGGTCTGAAATGCAGTCCAAAACACAGAGATGGTAAGTTAACTACAACCATGAAATCTTGCTTTTAAGTTGGAACCAATAAACTGTCTTCTGAAAGTATGTGCTGATTAATTTTCTTTAAGTCAGTCTATCCTTGCAACTCTAATTTAACTACAAAGTGGTTCCTTTAAATGCAGAAAAACCTTACGCTTTGTCTCTCTTAGTCTTTGATGGGCCTGTCCTTTTCATACTTTTCACCAGGTTTCTGTTTCCCTGTTTACTCTGGAATTCCTCTTTTTCCTCATAGCAACATCATTTAGGCCTCTCTGTCTTCCTGTCACTTGCATTGTGGGGTTTTCTCACCGTGGTTGCTTTGGCAGTGGATCACCTCAAATTAGGTCAGAACCTGAGAGCAGGGGGAGAAGGAGAAGGAAATAAGGCAGAGGAGAAGCAGAGGGAGGAGGCTGGAGGAGGGAAAGTTGATAAGCCGGGAAGAGAGGGATGGGAATGGGAGTTGAAAGATTAAGCCCAGAAGAGAACGAATCCAAAAAGAGTAGAGAAAGCAGAAGAAAAGGTAGGATGGGGAAGAAGAGAGAGACATGGAAAGGAAGTCTGAACTGGGAATATGATGAGAGAGGATGAGGCAGGGGAGGATGTGGATCAGGAGGAGGGAAAGTTCATTGGCATAGGAGGATTTTAGTCTTTTATTTTTTTTTATTTGCCCCCTCCTTGCATGCTTGGCAGTAATCAAGTTGACTGAGACCATCTGCTGGAATTTAATATTAGGACTTCTCCTCCCTCCAGACTGACAGACACAAAGACACATCGCAGCTTATAACGATAATGACTCATCAAAATCACTGTTTGAGAAACAGTTAACTAAACTGAAGTGGATTGGCTGAAAATATACCTGTACTAAATGGTTTTACATGTATTTATATTGCTCTGGAAGACATATCCAAAAGTCATCAGTTTTTTATTATTACTCTGTATGGATGCATTGGTTTAGTAAAAAATTAGCTAAAAAATGAGCTGGATCTTTTTTTTTAACGTTTTAGGTTTTTAAACAGCATATTTGTCTTCAAATGTTTGCAAAAAACACAGAGGATGACGACAAATCAGTGAGCTTATATAGCATGTGTCTTTGCAAAGCACAGTCGCTAACATTAGCCTAAACGTCACAGTGCCACCCATCCGCTAATATCACCTGTAGCCACGCAAAGGTTAGTCTGAGATCAGAGTAACGTTAAGAAATGTTAAAAGAAGAAGACAAATGAATACAAAAACACAGCAGAAAGACAGAACAGTGATCTAGAGGACATTAAAAAAAGCCAATCAAATAAAAAGTATGTATATGAGAAAAAGAATGAAGGTAATAAAAAGGCCCAAATTATAAAGAGAACAATAAGTAGACTATAAAACCAGCTAAAAGATGATGTCCCTTAAAAGCAAGTCGGTACATATGGGTTTTAAGAAGTGATTTACAAGAAACTTAAGGAGCCCTGCTTAGACATAAATGCTGAATATCTATATTACATTCGTTTCTACATGTTGAGAAATCAGAATAACAATTATACATTATTAGACATTATTAAAGAGGAACTGGAGCCGAACTGGAACCCAGATGTTTAGTTGAGTGATGGAAAGTCTGTTTCTGTATTGTGGTACAGCAATGAGCTCGGATTTATCAGGCTGCAATTCTTGTGTGTAAGCTAAACGTAGAAGTACAAGGCACTTGTAAGGGGTTGTGAGCAGTGACAGTTGTGTCTTCACAAGATGTCCATTTTTGAGTAGTTTTATAGGTAAAGCATCTTCAGTCTAACTATTATGAGAAAGGAAATGACTTACCGCACTGCAGACATTTAAATCAACTGTAGTATTTATTATTATTATTTGTAATGAAATCTTTTAGACTGAAGTTACTAAAATTTGATTCTTAAATTAAAGTAAATAAATAAATAAGGTCAATTTTTCTGATAGGTTGTTGGCATGTAAGAGATGACTGTTGAGTTGACATTTGTTTAAAATGGCTCCTAAATGTGAAAACTCACACTAAAGGTTTTTTGTTTTTTGGCCTTGACATTTTCCCTTTTGGTCTTGATTCAGATATTTAACTCTGATTCATAGTCTGAGAGTCAGTTTCTGTCTGACTGTTCATCAAACTGGACAAGGAACCCAGTCAGACTGGCTGTCTGGCCTCCTGACGGCAGCTAGGTTTGTGTCATGTTGTGCGGATTTAAAGGCCACCATGAATTTCTCTCATCCTGGCAGGTCTATACAGTCAATAACAGTCTCAGGAGAACAGTTGACGATACAGTTTGGAGCCAGACTAAGAGGTCTGAGCTGCAGGACCACGGGTCAGATGAATGTCTGGGTTGAGAAAATGAGATTAGCCTGACTTTTGCTCTTTTTCAATTCCTCTGTCTGTCTGTCTGTCTGTCTGTCTGACTACTGCTGGTTTTCTCTTTATTTCATATTGTGCTATTTCTCATCCATCTTCATCCATCTCTCTCACTCCCCCTCTGCCTCCCCTCCAATCCATCCTTCCCCTCATTTGGCCTTTCTCTCCTTCTTCCTCTTCCATTTTTTTCCTCCTACAGAATGAACCCTTTGTGTGGAGAAACATTTAGGAATGTTCTTTACACTATCTCCCTCCTTTCTTCTTCTCCTTCTTCTCCCTCGTTCAGCCCTTCTCTTCCTGTGTGTATGTGTGTATGTGTGTGTGTGAGACATGTGGTGGTGTGTGTGTGTGTGTGTGAGTGCTGGGATGGGTTGGGTTGGGGGTGCATCCATTAGCCTGGATTAGAGACTATAGGCGGGTTTTAACAGCCCCTCTGCGTTTGAGGCTTTAATCTCCACAGAAACAGCTAATATAACTTCAGTGGCTCTAACACATACAGTGAGCACATATGTGTGAACATGGCACACACACGCAGAAACACACACATCCTGTAGGAAGTATGTGACTTCTGTCTGCTTTTGTGGAGAGTGTGGTTAAACCATGACAAGAGTCCATTCATAGGGTGACCACAAACACAGAGGACACATTATCAGCCAAATATCTGACAAACAGTATCATCAGTCAAATGACTAACAGCCACGTGGTGTCCAGTAGATCTGTCCATAACATAAAGACCAGCAGCTGAGTAATATATGACAGAAATCTGACTCACAAACAGAGTGATGTGAACAATTGGAACTTTTCAGTTCATTTTAGATTTTTTTGGTGAAATACCCCAGACGTGTCTCATCTCATCATTATATCTTATAGCTGGACTATCTACAAAAATAAAAATAAAACAACAGGGCACAGCCAGTCTACATAAAATGTCTAATGCGTATTTTTGGAGATTAAATGGCAGAATGTGCAGCTTTTCTTTCTTAAATGAAGCGTGCATTTCTGCGTCTTACCCTGATGGGCGCCTCAAGATTTGAAAGCATCGTCCTGGGTTCTGGAAACCATTTTCATTCTTTTCTGATCGTTTGTTGATCAAACAATTAAAAAATAATCTGCAGATGGATTAAATATACGTCATAATAATAATGACTTGCAGCTGTACTGTATTTGAACAGGCTCAAGTTTATACATTGATTGGTTTCCTTTGGCCTCTGTGATAGTAGACTGGATATCTTTGCAACTGCTGGTCAGACAAAAGAAGAAAAAAGAAAGTAACCTTTGAGAATTTATGTCCGTCATTTTTCAATTAACTTGATATTTTATAAAGAAACAACTGATTGATTGAGGAGATAAATTACAGATGAATCTGTAATTAAGTTAATCTTGGTTTGCAGCCTTACATTTGTCTGATATAATTGAATTAAGCTGCCAGCTGTCTTTGCGTCATTCCTCAGAGGAAGGATTTTCTCATTTCCTCCACAAAGATCTTTGCATATTTCACCTTTTTTTTTCATGTGTAATCATCTTACAATTCTGCCAAGATTCAAATTGAATTGATGACATTTTTAAAACTTGCTGCACAAGTTGCCACGTTACCTATCGTTCTCCTCCTTCTTCATCTCTTTTCTCTCTTCATGCCTGCCGCAAGATGTTTTTCACTGATGCCAAAAGTTCTAGTGACCATGTGTCACATTTCTTTGTGTGGGATATTCGCAGAAGTTTGTGTGCATGTGTGCGTTGCCACGCTTAAAGAAGCTATGCAAAACGAGGGAAAGTGATGAAACAAGCCGTCTGCTTTAACACACTCCTGTCGAGTCGAACCGAGGAGGAGAGGCAGGTGGCCACTGAGACAATAGGAATAGAAGACGTGCATGTGGGCATTTTTGCTGTATGCGTGTGTTTGTGTGTGCGAGACGGAAAGAGAGAGAGGCAGGGAGAGGTGAGTCGAGGAGATGAAGGGAGTGGCACCCAAGAGAAAGCGAGGAGAGGTGTGGAGGGACGGAGTGGGTAATGGGAGAGAAGAAGGAGGGGCAGCGTGGGGGATGGAGGATAGGAAATATTGCTGTGCTGCTGCTGCTGGAGTCAGAGGGTTACCATGGTGATGGGGGAACGACAGAAAGGGATGGGAGAGACTGGAAACACACGCACACACACAAAATGTAAATTGACATTTTTGCCGACTGATTAAATAAAACGATAAGCAGCAAATCTCCTTTTAATTTAAACCTTCCCTCCTGTTCTCTCAGGGTGGGGTGAGGGGAGGACAGACGGAGGGATGAAGGAGAGCAGGAGATGAAGAGAGAGGCTCTCAGAGTAGAGTAGGGATGGAGAAATGCGATCTCCCGCCTGGGAGCGGTGTAACTTGGGAGACAGAGTTGTGGTTTCTGGAGAAAGGGTGAAGAGGTTTGATAACAGATGTTGAAGCTGTTATTTTCTGCCTCTCTGGAAGGCTTTAGAAAACACAATAGACAAAAATTCAAGAAAATAAAAAAAAATAAAAAATAACATGAGCAGGATTAAAAAAATGCTTGAAAATACAAACAAATACAGATACCTGCAGCAAAAACATAAAATATAACAAATATAGAAGGTTGTAGACTCAACAGAAATCAGATAGGAAATACTTTCACTTTCACTTAAGATACTTGCTAAGCAGCTAAAGGCTGAGGCTACTTGAATCATTCAATCAATGTAAAATGTTAAAACAAACCAAAAAATGTATTTTCTCATTTCATTAACGCTACTTCCTGTGATTTGTGGCTCTTCTCCGCATTCAAAAGAAAGTCACGTTTTCCCAGCCGATCCCAGTGAGCTTTACAGCAGCTGCCGGCTTCGACCTCACAACTCGAAGATCAAGAGGATGAGGTTATTATGCGAGGAGCCCAAAATCAAAGTGCAGGGTTACGTCTTCTACCTGCCAGCGGGGATGTGAGTCTCAGTGGACTGTCAGGTGCTGTGAGGAAAGAGTGTGAGGAGGCGAGTCAGAGCAGCCTCTGAGTTGGGGTGTGCGTGGGTGGATGTGTTGAACACAAGAGAGGATGTGTGTTGGCGTACGGAGGATAACATGTGTGCTAAGATGGTGCCAGTGGTGACAACATTTAACTGGAACTAATTTACATAATGTGGGGTAATTATCTGTGCCGATGCACTAGCTCCCATTGCAGGCGCAGCCTGCCTGTGCATGGCACATATATTACTATTGCTCAGGCTTATTATCTGTGCCGATGCACTAGCTCCCATTGCAGGCAATGGGAGCTAGTGCATGCACAGGCAGGCGTTTATTATTCTTATTTATCTTCCGTAATTTTTCGGTTCGCTACTCCTCCCAGAGTTCTTAAGAAAAATAGACAAATTGCATATCCAGACGTGCGCCTTGATCGGGACAAGTGTGCTATGACTTTTCTAAGCGATTCTTCCAACGGGGCGAGAATAATCGGGCAAAAAGCGGGCGTTTTGGCCCATTGAAATGAATGGAGAAGCCCGAAAAAAGCGGCAACATTCCAAAATGTCAAGCTTCGCTTTGCCGAGCGATTACTCGGCCATGCTTCGGAGTAGAAAAATGCTTGGAAGTTTATACGAGGCACGGGAAGTGGGGCTTTCTTTTCCTGAAAACGGCGTTTCGATACCTTTTACCGTTTGGTCAGGGTCGCAGTTTACGTTTTGGAGAAATTTTGGAAAAAACGTCAGAAATTATCGTTTATAATGGATCTCTATGGCCCACTCTAACCGTCACTCTAACTTCAGATTTTCTTCGAAATTCTAAAAAAAAAAGTTTCTCTCTGATCCTGTGGCCACAGTTTTTGAGGTACAGAGATAAAAAATACGTAAAAACGTAGGGATTTTTGTTGGCTTTCAGATGGTGTGTGTGGGACGTACGGTTTGGGCTGGAGGTTCCTCCGAGAGAGGAGTGCGCCGATCAGTTTTCGAATTTTTCCCCATGTGTGTGTATGTGAAAAGCGAGAGGGATTTTTCGACGATTTTTCGTGTCGCATATTTTTTTTCTAAAACGACTACGGCCACAATTGTCGCAGTACGCGCGTGGGAACAACACTAAATTGTAGAAAACCCTCGGCTGAACGCTCACAATGTGTTCGTTTTCCCGATAGGACTTGTAGTTTTTGATTTATGAGCATTTGTTCGGAGGGCAAATCCTAGGGTCCAGTTTTTTCGGACCTCCTTCTCACTCAGGCAGAGGTGAGAGGCAGAAGGAGACTTCAGCAGCAGGTGGCCCTGGTAGCCATGACAACCGGACCCTAACGAGCTTGCACACGCTCACACACGCAGCAGAAGAGGAGCACATTCACACAGACACAGAGTGCCAAAACATTATGACCAATCCTGACGAGCAGACCCAGCACAGGTGCACACAGAAAGTGGAGGGAAAAGAGTTCTGAGTGGATAACAGGATCTGCCAAAACATTAAAACTACCCCTTCCAGTGCTGTAAGGGAGCCAGAACCTGACACTATGACCCCCCCACTCCAACCCCCCCACCTCCCCTCCCACTATAGCATTACAGACACAGACTGACAAAACATTAGGGACACTCAGACTGTTACAATGGGGAGGCAGAACACTCCATGACCCCCCCCACTCCTCTCTCTCCCTCTCCCCCCCTCCTCTCTCTCCCCCCCCCTCCTCTCTCCCTCCCTCCTCTCTCCCTCCCTCCCTCCTCTCTCTCCCTCCCCCCCTCCCCACCTCCTCTCTCCCTCCCTCCTCTCTATCCCTCCCTCCCTCCTCTCCCTCCCCCCTCTCTCCCTCCCTCCTCTCCCCCTCTCCCTCCCTCCCTCCCTCTTTCCCTCCTCTCTCTCCCTCCCCCCCTCTTTCTCCCTCCCTCCTCTCCCTCCTCTCTCTCCCTCCCCCCTCTTTCTCCCTCCCTCCTCTCCCTCCCCCCCCTTTCTCCCTCCCTCCCCTCCCTCCTCTCCCCCCCTCCCTCTCTCTCCCTCCCTTCCTCCTCTCCCCCCCCCCAACATGCATGACATCAAACTCACACCCATCCAGTCACTTTGTTGCTGAGTGATGTGATATAATATGATGATTTACCACGCACACTTTTCAACTGGCTGAGTGAGACAGAGGGAGACGATCTGCCAAAACATTATGACCCCCTCAACCCATTACAGGACTATAGTAGGGTGGCAGAATCTGACATTATGACCCCCCCCCCGACTCCATTTTAGCATTACAGTAATAGACTGCCAAAACATTATGACCCCCTAAACCCATTACAGGACTATAGTAGGGTGGCAGAACACGACTCCATGACCTCCCCCACCCCTCTCTCTCCCCCCTCAGTTGGAATTTCTAGAATTATCTATATGTTAAGTGTTTGTGCCCAACATAGCTGCACTGCTAATATATGTTAACTATTAGCCGACCAATGACTTAGCTGGCAGCTAGCCTTCCAGCATAGCTCATGTATGTTAGCGAGCTAGCGGGGCTAGCCGCGAGCTAACTCGCAGGGCTAGCCTCGGGCAGCTAACCTTCGCTGCAGCTAACCTTCGCTGCAGCTAACCTTCGCTGCAGCTAACCCTCGCTGGAGCTTGTCACAGTCATCACCACGCACACTTGAAACTGGACGTCAGCATCATCGGCACAGTCAAAATTTCCGCAGGAATTTTATAGTTATCTGTGCCGATGGGAGCTAGTGCATATATACATATATTACTATTGCTTTGCGTTTAATTTTCTTCCGCCTTCTTCCGTAATTTTTCGGTTCGCTACTCCTCCCAGAGTTCCTAAAAAAAATAGACAAATTGTATATCCAGACGTGCGCCTTAATCGGGACAAGTGTGCTATGACTTTTCTAAGCGATTCTTCCAACGGGGCGAGAATAATCGGGCAAAAAACGGGCGTTTTGGCCCTTTGAAATGAATGGAGAAGCCCGAAAAAAACGCCAACATTCCAAAATCTCCTGCTTCGCTTTGTCGAGCGATTACTCAGCCGTGCTTCGGAGTAGAAAAATGCTTGGAAGTTTGTACGAGGCATGGGAATTGTAGCTTTTTTATTCTGAAAACGGCGTTTCGATACCTTTTACGGTTTGGTCAGGGTCGCAGTTTACGTTTTGGTGAAATTTTGGAAAAAAATTAAAAAATCATCGTTTATAATGGATGTCTATGAGCACACTCTAGCTCTCACTCTAACTTCAGAGTTTTGTAGAAATTCTGAAAAAAAAAAGGTTCAATCTTACGGGGTGGCCACAGTTTTTGAGGTAGAGAGATAAAAAATACATAAAAACGTAGGGATTTTTGTTGGCTTTCAGATGGTGTGGGTTTTATTTGTGTGGGACGTACGGTTTGGGCTGCAGGCTCCTCCGAGCGAGGAGTGCGCCGATCAGTTTTCGAATTTTTCTCCATGTGTGTGTATGTGAAAAGCGAGAGGGATTTTTCGACGTTTTTTCTCGTCGCATACTTTTTTTTCTAAAACGACTACGGCCACAATTTTCGCAGTAGGCGCGTGGGAACAACACTAAATTGTAGAAAACCCTCGGCTGACGCTCACAGTGTGCTCGTTTTCTCGATAGGACTTGTAGTTTTTGATTTATGAGCATTTGTTTGGAGGGCAAATCCTAGGGTGCAGGAGAGAAGGGAGTATAACATATAGAATATCATGTGCGCGTTGTCGTCGGCGTGGCAACGGCCCCTGACGAGCAGACCCAGCACAGGTGCACACAGAAAGTGGAGGGAAAAGGGTTCTCAGTGGATAACAGGATCTGCCAATACATTAAAACTACCCCTTCCACTACTGTAGGGGGCCAGAACCTGACACTATGACCCCCCCCACTCCAACCCCCCCACCTCCCCTCCCACTATAGCATTACAGACACAGACTGACAAAACATTAGGGACTCTCAGACCATTACAATGGGGAGGCAGAACACTCCATGACCCCCCCCCCCCTCTCTCTCCCTCCCTCTCTCCCTCCTTCCCTCTCTCTCTCTCCCTCCTTCCCTCTCCCTCCCTCTCTTCCTCCCTCCCTCCTCTGTTGGTGCTTTCACACAGCTGCTAGGCCTGGTAGCCATTACATTACATTCACTACAGTAGGGAGGCAGAACACCCCTTAACCCCCCCCCCCCCTCCTCCTTTTCTCTCTCTCTCCCTCCCTCCTCTGTTTGTGCTATCACTTTATTAGGTAAGTGAATTTCTAGAATTATTTATATGTTAAGTGTTTGTGCCCAACATAGCTGAACTGTTAATAGAAGTTAACTACTAGCCGACCAATGTTTTAGCCTTAGGCTAGCCTTCCAGCATAGCTCATGTATGTTAGCGAGCTAGCGGAGCTAGCCGCTAGCTAACCGCGGCGGACTCAACCGCGGAGTTAGCCTCGAGCTAACCGCGAGCTAGCCTCGAGCTAACCGCGAGCTAGCCTCGAGTTAACCGCGAGCTAACCGGGATTTAACCGCGAGCTAACCGGGATTTAACCGCGAGCTAACCGGGATTTAACCGCGGACCCGCGGGACTTAACCGCGAGTTAGCCGCGGGAGTTAGCCGCGAGCTAACGCGGAGGCTAGTGGTGTTAGCCGCCGGCTAATTCGCCGCGTTGCTAGCGGGAGCTTATCACAGTCATCAAACCGGCACTGAAGTTAAAACATAATGTTGAAGTTTTACAATTTAAAGGGAAGATATTTTTAAATTAAACTGTGTCAAACTGAAAAATATATTATTCCACCACATAAAGTAGGAAACGTATATGGCTTGTAACAACATTAATGACAGTATATATATATATATAATTGGAGTAATTTAATATATGGGGGTGTGACGATCCCTCCCACTCTCTTCCTTATTTGATGCTGGCTTTCAGGTGGAGCTGGGAGGGGTCTGCTGCCTGTACCTGCCCTTCAGTTTGTAGAAGGGCATAAAGGACGACCCTTCTCAGTGTCTCTCTCTCTCAGCCAGGCCTACTGCATCCTCGTCATCCTGTTTGGTTTGTTGTACCCTGCATGACATCAAACTCACACCCATCCAGTCACTTTGAGCCTAGCAGCCAGGCCTTTAGACCACGCACACTTGAAACTGGACGTCAGCATCATCGGCACAGTCAAAATTTCCGCAGGAATTTTCTAGTTATCTGTGCCGATGCACTAGCTCCCATTGCAGGCAATGGGAGCTAGCGCCTGCCTGTGCATGGCACATATATTACTATTGCTCGAGCTTAATTTTCTTCCGCCTTCTTCCGTAGTTTTTCGGTTCGCTACTCCTCCCAGAGTTCTTAAAAAAAATAAACAAATTGTATATCCAGACGTGCGCCTTAATCGGGACAAGTGTGCTATGACTTTTCTAAGCGATCCTTCCAACGGGGCGAGAATAATCGGGCCAAAAGCGGGCGTTTCGGCCCATTGACATGAATGGAAAAGCCCGAAAAAATCGACAACATTCCAAAATGTCCTGCTTCCCTTTGTCCAGCGATTACTCGGCCGTGCTTCGGAGTACAAAAATGCTTGGAAGTTTGTACGAGGCACGGGAAGTGGGGCTTTCTTTTCCTGAAAACGGCGTTTCGATAGCTTTTACGGTTTGGTCAGGGTCGCAGTTTACGTTTTGGTGAAATTTTGAAAAAATCTGAAAAAATCATCGTTTATAATGGATCTCTATGGCCACACTCTGGCGCTCACTCTAACTTCAGAGTTTCGTCGAAATTCTGAAAAAAAAAAGGTTCAATCTGACGGGGTGGCCACAGTTTTTGAGGTACACCGATAAAAACTATATAAAAACGTAGGGATTTTTGTTGGCTTTCAGATGGTGTGGGTTTTATTTGTGTGGGACGTACGGTTTGGGCTGCAGGCTCCTCCGAGCGAGGAGTGCGCCGATCAGTTTTCAAATTTTTCCCCATGTGTGTGTATGTGGAAAGCGAGAGCGATTTTTCGACGATTTTTCGAGTCGCATATTTTTTTTCTAAAACGACTACGGCCACAATTTTCGCAGTACGCGCGTGGGAACAACACTAAATTGTAGAAAACCCTCGGTTGACGCTCAAAATGTGTTCGTTTTCTCGATAGGACTTGTAGTTTTTGATTTATGAGCATTTGTTCGGAGGGCAAATCCTAGGGTCCAGTTTTTTTGGACCTCCTTGTCACTCAGTCAGAGGTGAGAGGCAGAAGGAGACTTCAAACAGCAGGTGGCCCTGGTAGCCATGACAACCGGACCCTAACGAGCTGACACACGCAGCAGAAGAGGAGCACATTCACACAGACACAGAGTGCCAAAACATTATGACCAATCCTGACGAGCAGACTCAGCACAGGTGCACACAGAAAGTGGAGGGAAAAGGGTTCTGAGTGGATAACAGGATCTGCCAAAACATTAAAAACCCTCAAACCATTACTGCAGTACTGTAGGGGGCCAGAACCTGACACTATGACCCCCCCACTCCAACCCCCCACCTCCCACTATAGCATTACAGACACAGACTGCCATAACATTATGACCCCTCAACCCATTACTGGACTATAGTAGGGTGGCAGAATCTGACACTATGACCCCCCCCCCCCCCACTCCATTTTAGCATTACAGTAATAGACTGCCAAAACATTATGACCCCCTAAACCCATTACAGGACTATAGTAGGGACCCAGAACCTGACACTATGACCCCCCCACTCCAACCCCCCCCCCACCTCCCCTCCCACTATAGCATTACAGACACAGACTGACAAAACATTAGGGACTCTCAGACTGTTACAATGGGGAGACAGAACACTCCATGAACCCCCCCCCCCTTCCCTCCCTCTCTCCCTCCTTCCCTCTCTCCCTCCTTCCCTCTCTCCCTCATTCCCTCTCTTCCTCCTTTCCTCTCTCTTCCCTTCCCTCTCTTCCTCCTTTCATCTCTCCCTCCTTCCCTCTCTTCCCCTCCCTCTCTTCCTCCTTCCCTCTCTTCCTCCTTTCCTCTCTCCCTCCTTCCCTCTCTTCCTCCTTTCCTCTCTCCCTCCTTCCCTCTCGCTCTCTCCCTCCCTCTCTCTCTCCCTCTCTCCCTCCTTCCCTCTCTCTCTCTCCCTCCCTCTCTCTCTCTCCCTCTCTCCCTCCATCACTCCCTCCTTCACTCTCTCCCTTCCTCTCTCCCTGCTTCCCTCCCTCTCTCCTTTCCTCTCTCCCTCCTTCCCTCTCTTCCCCTCCCTCTCTCCCTCCTTTCCTCTCTCCCTCCTTCCCTCTCTTCCTCCTTTCCTCTCTCTCTCTCCCTCCCTCTCTCCCTCCCTCCTTCCCTCTCTCTCTCCCTCTCTCTCTGTCCTTCACTCTCTCCCTTCCTCTCTCCCTGCTTCCCTTCCTCTCTCCCTGCTTCCCTCCCTCTCTCCCTCCTTCCCTCTACCTCTCCCTCTCTCCCTCTCCCTCCCTCCCTCTGTTGGTGCTAACACACAGCTGCTAGGCCTGCTAGCCATAGCTCCTCTCATTGAGTGAATGACAACTTGTCAGCCATTTTTCAGATTTCCTCCATTTTAAATACAAATGATATCTTTGCTGTAACTCCTGACAGAACATCTCTGACATATTTCCTTCACTTTATTAGGTAATTGAATTTCTAGAATTATTTATATGTTAAGTGTTTATGCCCAACATAGCTGAACAGGTAATAGAAGTTAACTATTAGCCGACCAATGAATTAGCCTTAGGCTAGCCTTCCAGCATAGCTCATATATGTTAGCGAGCTAGCGGGCCTAGCCACGGCGGCTAACCGCGAGCTAACCCGCAGCTATTTCGACGGACTAAACCACGAAGCTAACCCGCGGATCTAGCTGCAGGGCCAGGGTTTTTAGAAGGGCATAAAGGACGGCCCTTCTCAGTGTCTCTCTCTCTTTCTCTCAGCCAGGCCTTTAGACCACGCACACTTGAAACTGGACGTCAGCATCATCGGCACAGTCAAAATTTCCGCAGGAATTTTCTAGTTATTCTTCCGCCTTCTTCTGGTACTTTTTTCGGTTCGCTACTCCTCCCAGAGTTCTGAAAAAAAATTAACAAATTGTATATCCAGACGTGCGTCTTAATCGGGAATGGTGTGCTATGACTTTTCTAAGCGATCCTTCCAACGGGGCGAGAATAATCGGGCAAAAAGGTGCCAGCAAAATTAATAATTTAATAATTTTTATGTAAAAAATCCACTTAACAGTTTAGATCAAGCTTACCTCTAATGTATGTTTTACCAAGTGTTTTAGCGTCTCTCAGCTAACCAGTTTGGTTTTATGGCTTTACTGTTTTAGTTAAGTTGCATCTGCCTAGTTTTTGATGGTAGACAGAGGTTTTCACAGAAAAAAAAACTGCTTGACGACCCACAATACACTATCTGCTCAGCACCCGACAACAGACGGACTCAACTAAAGTTGAACATATAGCAGCTATAGAGTCAAATAGTTCTCACGTGGGCTGATGGGGACCAAAAACTGAGGATGAACTTTGGGTCAAAAGACAATGATATTTCAGTGTCACATTAACTAGCTTTTTTCTACCGCTTGGAAGTAATCGTCAGCAACCAAGCACTTTTACCTCAAACGTCATCACGAGTAAAGGAGGAACGATATTTTAGAGCCGCAAAGTCAAGATTTATGTGTCAGGTCCACGCCTCAGCCTGACGAGCACCTCCCCATGACATAGGCTCGGTGCACACTTATAAACTAAACTTATGGGAGACATTTGAGAATATGACATGCGTCTTTATTTTCTGTCAACTTTGGTTTCTTAAAGCTTTGATTGTTACCTCAGCCGCCTCTTTAACAAGCCACATTAAGCTTAAACATTGTGTTTTCACATCATAATGCAAATATTTGTGGTCAGCAGTAGGGGTGTAACGGCATTTGTATTCGTCCCACGGTGTCACGGTACGGTCGTCACGGTTCGGTGCACGCAGTCATATGGCGAATACGTCTGAGTGAGTAGCCTATTAAAAAAAAGAAAAAGTCGAGTCCTCACTTCAATCCAGGTGGCGGTAATGAGCCTAAAAGGTGCCAGCAAATGTTATTAGCCTACAGAAGAAGAAAAACAAACAAAGGAGAAAAGTAATGGAGAGTGTGGAGCATGGATGTACTTAGCTTCATTTAAATCACCAGTGTGGGAACACTTTGGTTTGCAACATAACAGTGATGGCACGCGAGTGGTGGATTGGACAAAGACTGTCTACCGACGATGTTTCACAGAGGTGCGGTACGTAGCTGGAAACCATAAGATGGCATCACCCAATATGTATATTTTTTAACAGGAGGTGGTTTTTAGTTTTTTTTCAGTCAGTTGGTATCTGTTAAAAATAAATGACAAAAGCTAGTCTTATATATGTGTAAGTTTTTGTTGCTTTTTTCCCGTTGTACCAAACTGTACCGAACCGTGACCCCCACACCGATGTACGTACTGGACCGTGACTTGTGTGTACCGTTACACCCCTAGTCAGCAGTAATTCTAATAATTTTTATTCACAGATTAATTGTCTGATGACTGGCCCTGAAGGAAAAGGTCATGCTTTTTATTTCTCATTTATTATTCCTATTACATTTTGTGCAAAATCACATAATCAGGTGTATAGACTACAGAAAGTGTGGTGTGATTCATGCTCATGGAAGAAAGAGTCTAAAATCAGCAGGAGAAGGTGATGATCACCCTGTGTGTGATTTCCTCTTTCAACCATGCTGGCTATTATCTCTTTCTGAAATGAAAGGAGAGAAGAATCTGAGCCACTGATCTTGCCGGTCAGCAGTGTTTTAATGGTGCCAGTTAAGTGCGCCCGTCACACGCGTGTGATACATGATCATGCCACGTATTGATTGACATTGCAATGCAGAGAACCATGTCATTACTGGGACACTTTACCCTGTTAGTGAAGGCTGCAGCCTTCACAGTATTGTTAAGGGTTTCATCAGTGACAATGCTGACATGATTCCATGTCTGAATCCAGGCTGTATTAATAGCATCACATCAGATTAATAATTTAATGCTAAGGGGCTATAATGTGACCTTTATATCTTTTTTATTCTCTCTTAAATATGTTAATATTTGATTTACTATATGACCCTGTTTTACTTTATGTTCCCTCCTCTGTCAGCTCTCTCCATAGTGTTTAATCTGTGTGAAGGCAGTGATAGATGTGTGGCTGAGGGTGTTGTATATACCGCCCTGAGCGCTCCGTTACACTGTGGCCTCTCACAGCTGGTGCCACTCGCCCCTCAGCTAAATCTAATAGACCCCAGTCGGGCTGGGAGCCACCCGGCGTGGGAGCTGTTGTTTATCCAGGACCATACCATCACTAATGACTGGTTGTGCTCTGGGAGCAGCGGGCAAATGTCTCCTCCAGCCCATCTGAAAGCAAATAGACAGAAAATGACACAATGGCACAAGGGCATACATATCTATAGACACTGGATTTGAAATGATTAATCAATTAATCAATTAGTTGACTGAAAGAAAATTTATATTTTCATGACGAGTTGCTTTTTTGCATGTGATAGTATATGTATTGTTTTAGTTTTAAAGACTAACGAACAGTTTTATCCGTTATTTAAGAAAACAGCACTGGTCACTAACTAAATAGATGCACACAATTCAGAAAGGTTGGCTAAAATGTATTTGAGTATAATAACTCATGTTTTATGTTTCAGATCTTTGCTGCTCATGAAACCAACCATCTTACATTTTTCTTTATTTTGTATTCCAAGTTTCAAATGCTTAGCCTTAGACCAAGGCAATGAACCAGTGAGACTACACCAGGGTTATACAGTACACAAAAAAATAATTGGTTCTGGCACTAGCTCATAGCTGCAGAGACATTTCAGACTTGGCAATAACATGGCTGAAAATACAGTGTCTCCATTAACAGGGACTGGACACTCCAGTCGTTACCACTGCATCTCTTTTATGGTTGTTGCTGATAAGACAGGAGAATTTTCATGGCAAAGCCTCCCCTCGAGCAATTTAAGAGACGTATCACTGGTGCGGAGTGAAAACCAGAAGCTGCACAGACGAACAGAATGGCAGAACAGTGGGTAATGACGGAGGAACAGGCACAAACAAGGAGCAAACAAAGAAAGGGAAGGAGAAGAAGACGGCGGGTGGTTGGAGGCCTGTCAGTGGATATGCTTTCTTACAGGGTCAGAAACCTCCTCGTGTTTATTGAGTTATTCATCTCTTCCACAGGGAAATCACAGTCTAGTTAGGCACGGGCACAATGGCAGCTTAACACAGACACGTGTGTGTGTCCACATGTGTGTGTGTGTCCGTCCGTGATTCCCTGGAGTTTAGGTCATCAACCTAAAATAAGGGAGCAGATGATGACGTCAAGGAGATGACTTGTTCAGTGTCACAGCGTCATAAAGGACATAAAGCACTCAGTGTGTCAGTTAGAAGAAAGGGAGGTGAAAGTGAATCTGTTGAAATCACAACAAATGGACTGCTATTACACCAAAGTTGTTTCTGTTTCATCAAAAACAAAATGTTCCTTCTGCAAAAGGCCAGGCCATTACCAGTTTGTCAAAACAAACCAACAGCAAAAATACTAAATTTTAAAGGATTATGCCAGCAATGTACTTTATTTTCAATGAATCGCATGAAAACAAAACCAACCAAGAGTTTTATCTCTCACAAATATGTACTTTTACTGCGAAAGAAAGAAAAAAAAACTGTTCACTGTAGTTTCAAGCAAATATTCGCAGAAAGGAGGAACCTGTGATCCTAGCTTTTATTGTGTGTAGATGCAGTGGTTGTATGAGTGCTGGACGTGCAACATTGCCCATATTTGTTACACAGAGGTAGTTGATTTGGAGGATTGGCTAGAAAAGTTCAGGACTCCTTGACACGCAAAGCCAATGGTTGTTGGTTGCGTGATTGGTATCAGGCAGCGCATCGGTATCAGTGAGCATCTGTGGACCCATTTTTTGCATCGTGTCACTTATTGTTGCAGCTAGTCAGAGACCTGTCAGTGGCTTTTCAGACGACTCAGCATGTTGAGTCTGCGACGCCTCAGTCAGGGAGATCACTCTGATTGGCTGTTTAGCTTAGCGGACCGGTGCATGAGAGGAGAAATGGAAGATGCAAAAGTAAACTGGTCCTAGCTCTTCTGGTTTCCCATTCTGAGTTTTGAATAGAGACTACTGCCACTTGCTAGTATGAACAGTTAGCAGTTGACTGTTGTCTTTGTGGTGTGTTCAACTGTAGTTTTTGGCCCAGATGCAGACGATGCGAGACGCCGCCACAGTCGGCCTTCATTGTTGGTAGTTTTTGGGTGCTGTTTTGGTTCAGGTCTGTAGATCTAAAGACAAGCTCTTTGTTTAAAATTATAGACATATTCACATGGGGGTACACGTTTCGTGAATTTTATCAATTTCTAACCAAATGTTCGGAGTGCTTAATCCTAACTATTAATAATGTTTTAATTGCTGTCAGGCAGATATTGTCACAAAGACAAATGAAGTACAGCATGTTATTAGTTGTGTATGGACGTTTGTACCTTGTCAGATATGTTCATTAAACACATTCCCACATCTAATGTAATCCAGGCAGATTATTGTTTCATTAAAAACTCATTTGCTTTTGCAGACGAATACTATATAAATGTAATTTCCATGGGCCCAGGTTGCGCACATATTATTTCCATCCTCTTCGCCAGCAGACAGAGACATCTTTAACTCAGTGGTGCTTTATTAAAATGACACTTCTATTACATATTCATGAGGTCTGATGTGAAGGACATCAGAGGAATGATCTCCAGACTGACACACAGTCTGCCTACACGCACACACATTTAGATGAAATCACCTATAGGTTGCTCACCCCTCCTCTTTGCTCCAGGCGCCATGGTCAGCATTTATGTGTGTGTGTGTGTGTGTGTGTGTGTGTGGAGCAGTAAATGTGAGGTATGTAATGAATAATGAATTTAGGTGAATTTAGGTCATGCGGCCAACAGGGAGGGACAGACTGAGAATAGCTCTTTCTTTCCACGTTTGTACGTCTTTGTGTGTGTGAAGGGGAAGCATCCTCCTCCGTGTCTCCCCTCCTTCTCCTCCTCGCCTTCGCCTAATCTCTCCATCCACACTTCCCCATTCTCTTCCGCAGATCGGAATCTATCAATGAATTAATTTCTCGCTCTGTCGCGTTCTATCCGTCCACCTGCATCCCCTCCCTTCACTCTCCGATCCCCTCCCGCCTCCGCTCCCCAGTAGACCGTCCCACCTGCACTCGCCCTGCCTCTCTCCTCCCATGCCTCCCTCAGGCCTCCCAGTGGACTGGCTGGTCCGCCTGCTTTGCCCTCTCAAGCCCCTCAGGTTCTGTGGTACAGCTCAGGACCCTGAAGGAGGCGAGGGGGGCACAGAGAGGAAATTGGTACAGTATGTTTAATGTTAACCAGGACAGAACAGAATTATGGCTGCCCTCAGGGTCTGAAATCACTCTGTAACGCTGCATGTGGGATTTACGGCAGGTGTTAAAATGATTTTGTTACAGTCAGAAAATCTACTTCAATTGAGCGCACCACTTTTAAAGCTAATGTTTAGCTTATGACATCTCAGTTTGATATTTCCTGACTTTTCCTAAATTTCCGAGAATTTGCTTATAAATATTGTCAAAGGATATTCAGAAATTCCACTAGAAACTGAAACATTACTTCTATTTGAAGTCTCATAGATGCAAACTGTAAGTCTGACACGACTCCTCCTAATCCTAGCTGTATTTGGGTTTCTCTTCTTGTACTTTTACAGCTATTTGCTTGTCAGAGTCAAGGGGGTTTTATACTCCCAGCAAAATCAGCGATCTGACTTTTTCAAATTGTTGGTGTTCACGTGGTAACATCAGCTGTAAATTGTTAGAAATCTGCTGCTAGGCAACTGTTGCCGTCTAGAAGCTACCAAAATTAAGAGACTCAACAAGCTGGCTTCAAAGAACTACTGTAGAAAACCTCACGTCGCTTTTGTCTCGACCAAAAAGTTTGAACATGAACTCGTCGCTAGGACTACAGCCAACTGCCAGCTGGCAAATACGTTCTGCGCCTGGAAATACCAGGAAACCAGAAGAGCTTCTATTTGCTGAGAGGTTTAGAAGAGCTAAGCCATGGTATAGATGTATTTTTGTAGTTTGGACTTCCGTTTGCGTTTCTTGAACTCATAAAAAAATGTAAATCAGCCTTTAGTTCTCTCTGTGGGTTAATTGACTAAGACACTATAGTACACCGTATATTAGTGTTTTTGACCAAATAGAGAAAGACATGTTCATATTGCTTTGTTGTAAGGCAGATTCTACTATAGACTAACACGATTTTAAACCGTCTTCTCTCCAATTCAAGTGGACACAATGTGTCCAATCTCCAGAATGACAAAAGGGCAATGAAAAGAGAACAATACTGAGCATTTAATGTCAACGTAAACAGCGGATTGCAGCTGAAAGAGGAAAGGTCAAGTATCTTTAAGCTGCAACCTCAATAAAGACACACAAGAACACTCCAAGCTTGAAAAAGAAGCAATCTGCCATCGTGCTCCTTTGGATTAAGAGAAAAATGTCAGTGATGTAAATTGTTAGGGTAAGATACAGAAAGAGAGTGGCACCTGCAATGATAAAACCATTTCCAAACGTCCAAGAGTTTTGTGGTTTACTCATTGGATCCTATTAGAATAATTATTATTCAATGCACTACTCGGTCTGATCTTAACAGAAATAACAATTTTGTCCTTCATGCAGATGTTGCTGCGGAAGGATGTCATCACATTTTAAAATCTTGGTTGTCAATGGCTGTATCATTGTCTGAATGTGTCCTAAAATTTGTGTTGAATAAGGACATGTATAAATTGCAAAATACTACCAAGGAGTTGGTTCAGGTGTATTTGCAAAGTTAGACAGTGGGTCTGGTCCAATCAGAATTTAGGCTTTTCTCAGCTAATAGTGGCAGGTGTGACTATTAGTGAGTTAAAACTATGGAGTTTGCTGCTGTTGCTAACAAATCAACAAGTTTGCCTACTTAACTGCAAAGAAAGTAAAGTACTTCCTACATACTGGCAGTACAGGGATGGACTGTGTTATTATTTCCTTGAGGAAGGAACTCTGAATTTGTGTTGCCTTAAGTTTTTATGAACTAGTGGCTCAGGGCTGTAACGCTCCGTGTAGCCAGAGGCAAAGAGGTATTCAGAGGCGTTGTCACTGTCTGCTGAATTATGATCATCTAAACTGCACTCAGAGATGCTGCGATCATCATCTGAGCAGTCTATTGGCTGATCATACTGCTGGGCCATAATTTCGGAGTAAGGCTTTCTACAGCTTCGACTGTGTGAATGCCTATCTCGGGGAAGCTGGCGGACATGGCGGCTACGCTCAGTGTCCCTGTGTGGCCCTTTGTCACCCCCCTTTGGTCTGTTGTGAGCAGTGTTTGGAATAACGCCGTTTAAAAGAACGGCGTTAGGTAACGACGTTATTTTTTCAGTAACGGGGTAATCTAACTAATTACTTTTCCCGTCGTTACAACGCCGTTAACGTTACTGGACGTTAAATGCGGTGCGTTACTATTGATTGAATAAACTGTGTAATCCGAACGCACCCCTGGCCCACCGCTAGTGAGGAGGTGGGTTAATAACGAGGTAAGCGATTATGATTGGCTAAGGCAGAGTCATGTTTCATGGTAGCCAATCAGAGCCAGTGGTTTTACACACATGCCAGCACACGCGCCACACACACACAACAGCTAAACGGAGATTTGATGAAGCAGCAGAGATGGCGAGTCAGGAGCAATCCGATGAAAAGTTGGCATTTTCAAGGTGGAGATATAAGCACTACTTCAATAAATAAAAAAATTCATTGTGGTCAAAGGGAGGAACGTGCATGTAATGTGTACATTATGTCCAGGAGCGAAGACTTTGTCGACATCCGTTGTAAGCAACTCTAATTTAATGAAGCATCTCACAACGACACACGCATCTACAAAGCTAGTGGCTAAAAACACCGATACCTCCACCACAGATGATAGCTCGCCGTCTAAACCCTATCGAAATATAAACATTATATATATAAATATAATATAAATATAATTATAATATATATATATATATATCGAAAGTTATGTACAAACACCTGTCTGTTCTACTCATTTCAACTGACTTGTGAAAACTGCTCAAAAAAATCCAAATTCTTTGACATATAGCAACTTTTTTTTTTTAACAGTAACGCAAATAGTTACTTTCCCTGGTAACGAGTTACTTTGATTATAGAGTAATTCAGTTACTAACTCAGTTACTTTTTGGAACAAGTAGTGAGTAACTATAACTAATTACTTTTTTAAAGTAACGTTCCCAACACTGGTCGTGAGGGTGATGTTTTAAGGTGGTAGATTGGGATGATGCCTTGGTGGTTGAGCTGGAGGGCTCAACTGTCTTCCCTCTTGTTTTGGAAGTGACAACAGTTTCCCAAGCCACCTGTGTCATCTTCCTGATGTCCTGCATCCAGGGGTCACCTTGGCGTGTCATGAGTACAATGTGAGTCCGTACACATGGGTGAAGGTTCTGCAAGAATAAGGACTTGAAGGTGGAGTTCTCTTCTAAGCCTGGTGCATTCTTGCCCTGAAAGTACACATGTCTCAAACGTTGTAATAATCTCTAGGATGCTCATGACGGGTATGTTTAATTTGGAGGGCTGCAACCATTGAGTCAATCTCATCAGCAGTAGAAGAGAATTCTTCTAGTAGTGCTTGACGGAGTTCTGAGTAGTCATCTCTGACTGCGGGAGGTTGTGACTGGATAAACTTATGGACAGCTTTAGAGCTTGTTTTCCATACAAGTTTAACCTTCTCCCTTTGGGTTGCATGGGGCAAATCAATTAGGGCGTGGTCTAAATCCCTAACGTAATTGTCAACGTTATGATCACAGCTGTCTGGATCAAAATGTTCAATATCCTGAGCAAGGAACTCAAGCACTTTAAAGCGGGGACACTGTGGTGTCCAGGCAGGTGCATCACGTGCAGCAGTTATCTCTGGTGAAAAGGTGGGGGCTGGGCAAACCTGTGGTGTTGTAGTCCCCCCTTCGGAGAGATGGGCACGGATGGGAGTGTCATACATCATAGGCTGAAAAGAAGATTGAGCAGAATATCTTCTGGAGGATAAACTACATATCTCTTCACGGTCTAAGTCAGTGAGATGGGACATCAGGTAATTGTTACCTCTGTCTCTCAGAGTGGGTTGAGGAGCTGACTCCACTTCCAGGAACTTAGGGTCGACTGGAAATTGTTCACATCTTCTAACTGGAGAGGGCGTTAACCTTTCACTAGAGGAGGAGTGTGAATCGGAATAACCAGAATCACATTGGCTTAATGACTGTGATGGGGAGAGACAACCTGATTTAAGCCTTAACAATTCCTCTTTGTGTGCACAAAGATCGGACTCTGCTGAGTGCAGGTCTGATACGTAGCGCATAGCTTTCTTATTGGCCATTTGTACCTCATGGAGGAGACAAGCAGTTTGCACTTTAAGGGACTCTGCCTCTTTTTCTAAGGCTGCTTTGCTCTGAGAGGCAAGGCTGGATTGCCTGTGGAAGTTCAGAAGCAAACATCTTAACAATGGGCCTTTGGATGCAGTCTGTGCATCACACCTGTCCTTCAGTAGAGAATCTATCTCTTCCCTGCACTCACTGAAATTCAACTTGTTAATGAATTCAGGGTAGCCTGGGATTAGGCTCTGTGCAAGGGAAGAAATGAATTGCTCTACACAGGGGTTCTCCATTGTTATGTGGGATAGAGGTGTCAAAAGCAACAACAACAAAGCAATGGGGTTAGCAATGCTATGCTAAGTAGCTATGTAGCTTCTAAGGCTAAAAAGGTAGCTATGGCACCATCTAGTGGCTCTAGTGGGCACAACAAATTTGGTAACACAGTAAATGCAAATTTACTCACCAAAACTCAACATACAATAACTGAAATGCAGGGCAGTAACAGTTAGAGACGTGATTCTTAAAGTTAACTTAGACTGGAATGCATGGCAGTAACAGCTAAATATATAACTTTGTTTCACAGGGCTGGGAGCACACTGTGGCTCTGTCTCAGACTCCTTATCTTACTTAGGCTGAAATGCATGGCAGTAACAGCCGGCACAAGTTCTTTCACACAGGGCCGATAGCACGCTGTGGTTTAATTCAACAGGGGAGCACTTAAATTAACAGGAAACAGCTTGACTGGATTGCATTGAATACGTGGTATTCAAATGCAGAAATTCTTACTACGAAAAGTAGATACAACTTGTATTAGCTAGCAGCAAACGCAACTCTTATTGTAGCACAATGGGGACCTAAGACGGTAGTTATTAATAACGAATTATTAATAATTTATCAATTTATGAATTTCATAAATTATCACCACACTGCACCTGTTTGTAAGTACAACTGAACATCTACTCCTGTGGTAGACTAGTGGGATTGAACGTTAAGACTTCTGGCAAGTCTAAAAGTTGTTCACAAATATTTTTGGCTTTGGCCAAAATTATGCTGAAATTAATATTGCACAATTATGAATAATTGCCAACAGTACTCTGCCTCACACGGGGCACCATTTGTTGGGCCTGGGTACTAAGGCACTCAGTATTGGGGTTTGGCTATCATGAATAATTAATAATTATCAAAAATAATTATTTATTATTAAATAATTGGATCTGAATTACTAGATCACCTCGGGGCACCACCCTTCTAGGAAGGGAAAAGATAGCCAATTAATCAAAACAGTCTCATAAATTATACTAAATTGTCAATTTGGAGTTCGGATTAATAATTAACTTAATAACTATAACCAAAATTACCACGTTAACAACTAGTTAAAGTTGAAGGAATTTGGAGTTCTTGGCAGTGTAGAGGTTGGCAATATTCACTCTTGTGCAATATTAAGCAGACAGGTATGTTTAAAAGACATTTATTAACAAGAATAAAAGTAAACATACAATCTAACAACAGTGTACTCTATACTACGTGTGTGTGTGTGTGTGTATGTGTGTGTGTGTGTGTGTGTGTCAAAATAGCCGCTGGTTGTGGGCGTTCCAAGATGGCCGCCGGTTGTGGGCGTGTCAAGATGGCCGCCGGTTGTGGGCGTGCCAAGATGGCCGCTGGGGCCTTGAGGTCTTGAACACAAAGGAAACAATGGCTGCTGAGTGGGTACACTCAGACCATGTGCTGGCCAGCAGATGTGTGGAATGTGATAAGCGTTTTATGAGGTGCCAGGTTAGAGGAAGAGTGGTTAGTTTAGCATGCAAGACCCTGAGTCTATGTGTTGCATAATCTAACTAACATCAAACCACTATACTATAAACAACTCAATATAAACAAATATCACATCAAATCAACATTTCTAACTCTAGCTTATCTTAGCTTGACTAGGCCCAGGTCATACTACCAGATTTGGTGGAAAGTCAATTTCTGGTGTGTTGCTCCTTTAGCTGGCAGTTCCTGATGGAAGGCCAAACTGGGAAAAGTTGTAGTCCTTGCTGTGTGTTCCTGATGGCAGACGTTGGAGGGAAACTGGCCGCTCCTTGAAGTGGCTTGTTAGCAGCTCGGTGCTAACTAGCCGTGTGGCTCCTGTTGTTTGGGAGTTTAGCCTGCAAACCTTCTGTTTGTTGGCTAAAAGACCTGGTGTAGATTCCTCAGCAGGATCTCGCTTCGCTGCTGTAAGGAGAACAGGCCTGGCACCCAGCTGCAGCCGAGCAGCTGGGGGGTCTCCACATGGAGGTGTGGAGTTGTAGAGGGTAAGAGGATACGAGAATAAGAGAGAGAACAAAGGCCAAACGGTGCATTTTATATGACCTGATGACCTCAGAGGTCACATGCCACTGTCAGCCAGTGAACTGCTTGGTCAGTTTTCACACCTGGAGGATTGTGGGACTTGGGGTTTCCAGGGCTTCCCTTTGTCTCCAAGACAAAGACAGCCATGTGGTTAACTTGATTATACATGGTGAGCTTCCATAGCTCACCACCAGGTTCAGATCCCAACAGAGTCAAGAGGGTTTTATACTCCCAGCAAAATCAGCGATCTGACTTTTTCAAATTGTTGGTGTTCACGTGGTAACATCAGCTGTAAATTGTTAGAAATCTGCTGCTAGGCAACTGTTGACGTCTAGAAGCTACCAAAATTAAGAGACTCAACAAGCTGGCTTCAAAGAACTACTGTAGAACACCTCACGTCGCTTTTGTCTCAACCAAAAAGTTTGAACATGAACTCGTCGCTAGGACTACAGCCAACTGCCAGCTGGCAAATACGTTCTGCGCCTGGAAATACCAGCAAACCAGAAGAGCTTCTATTTGCTGAGAGGTTTAGAAGAGCTAAGCCATGGTATAGATGTATTTTTGTAGTTTGGACTTCCGTTTGTGTTCCTTGAACTCATAAAAAAATGTAAATCAGCCTTTAGTTCTCTCTGTGGGTTAATTGACTAAGACACTATAGTACACCGTATATTAGTGTTTTTGACCAAATAGAGAAAGACATGTTCATATTGCTTTGTTGTAAGTCAGATTCTACTATAGACTAACATGATTTTAAACCGTCTTCTCTCCAATTCAAGTGGACACAAGGTGTCCAATCTCCAGAATGACAAAAGGGCAATGAAAAGAGAACAATACTGAGCATTTAATGTCAACGGAAACAGCGGATTGCAGCTGAAAGAGGAAAGGTCAAGTATCTTTAAGCTGCAACCTCAATAAAGACACACAAGAACACTCCAAGCTTGAAAAAGAAGCAATCTGCCATCGTGCTCCTTTGGATTAAGACTTAATTCATTAATGAGCACCGGCCCTCCCCCATCCTTAACTCAGCGCCCCAATAGGAGGTCCATGAATATTTAAATTTTTAAAAAGTCTGCATAAATATCCTCTTTATTCAGATAATATCCAGTCGTCAAGTGCGAGGAGGATATTATCACTAGGACTGGAGCATGCTGGGATATTTTCCTCACACGTCATTTATTATGTCTGTTACATTTTCTGTCTGCCCTCATTACATCTGGGGAACCCCTACCGCCGGTCGTTATCTTTCCCCCATTAATGCCCAACACACACCCTCACGCACCTTCTGTCGCTCTGCTCTGTTTGGGTCATTTATTTTGTAAATAAGCACGGCAGGTAACAGCCGCCCCAGAGGCTGGGGGCAGGTGTGTGTTTCCTTTTGTGTGTGTGTGTGTGTGTGCATGCATGCGTGTGTGTGCAAGTGTCCATGAAGCAGGGCAGGTGTGTGTGTGTGTGTGTGTGTGTGTGTGTGTGTGTGTGTGTGTGTGTGTGTGTGTGTGTGAGTCAATGCTCTTAAATGACAACAACAGCAGACATGATGCGTGAGGATCTGACAACAATGAGAGCTGAGGTCTTTGTTAGGACCTATTTCAGTTGCAGACCTCTGCAGTGAGAGCATTTGTGGAAAATGATTACATTTTAAAGGTCTGGCTCAGAGTTAACACTTCTGCAAGAGGCAAGGGAATTCATCGCGTCAATAAGACTCCTCCCAAGCACAGATATACAAATGCGTGTGTGAGAGGGATGTGTGCCGGGGACAGGTTGTGTAATTATTAGATGTTGGAGGGGGTCTACATTAGCCAGCTGTCACTCGTGGCCCCTCACCCCATGTTAAGAGCAGCCTCCCAGACGAGCCTCGGCTGAGGACTTCTGGTGGTTGCACTCGGAGACTGATAAGTTATGACACTTCCTGTCACCTCCTCTGCCCTTGTTGTCTGTTCTTATTTTAAGGACTCCAGTGTATCAGCGTGGTGTCGGTACAGTCTGACCAGTTTCAACCTGCTTTGTCGTCACATCAAATCTCCATATGCAGCCTGTTTTTATAATGCTTGAGGCATGGCTCTGTTGGTCAGCTGATATCAGCAAAAAAATGTTCATGATGCACAGAGGATGCATGATAATACATGTGGGATCCATTTATATGGTGAAATATTATTAAACAGACTGGATAAAATTTGAGATTCCTAGTTAGCACATACTGTATCCTAAAGAATTTGGTGATCTCCTGATATTAGGTTGTGGTTTTAAATGAAGGGCCTTCTCTGCAAGTGGCAGACTATGGGAATGAAAAGTTAGCAAAACTGGACGTGAGAACAACTGAAGTTCCTCTAATGTCCACTTGAGGTTGGCTCTAAAAGTGAGTCAATACCCATAGACCTCTATGTTAAAATATCCAACTATACGACAGAAATAAACATGTTTACAGCCTGGTGCCAAAAACTTTATGTGACTCACAGAGGTTGCCTGTCTTAGATGCATTCACATTCCACCTCTTTGACCGTTTTTGAATTAGCTTAGACACTGCCAAGATGGCGACGGCCAGAAATACGACTGAGATTCACAATGACTTTTTAGACATTCTATAAGTGACGTTACAGAGGGTCTTTACGTACAAATTAATGTCTCCCTGAGGATACAATATTTCAGTATTTCTGAATGACTGTGGTGATCCATAAACTTTTATTTTAGTGCCATCACCAGATCAACATTTTAATTTGTCAACATTTGTCCACAAATGTTAGCATGCTAGCACGCTAATCTAAGATATGACATGGTATATCTATGATACCAGCTAACCATCAGTAAGTTAGCCTCATGGAGCTGTTAGAATGCTAAGTTGTGAAATACTAATGAATTACATCAATTATATGGTCTTACTTCAACCGAATAAAGGAAATATGTCCTACTTGTTATGGTTAATGGTCACCACTGATTTTTTAAAGTATTTAATTAAGGGCGCAATCCTTTTCTAAACTTGCCCTAACAGTAGTTTACTTCACCAACCTGCAAGACGTAACCGGTCATGCAAATTCACAGTAATTAACTGCACAGTGATGCTGTGTAGTCAGAAGTTATTTAGGAAACTCCAAAAAAGGAAAGTTGTCAACATTTGTCCACAAATGTTAGCATGCTAGCACGCTAATCTAAGATATGACATGGTATATCTATGATACCAGCTAACCATCAGTAAGTTAGCCTCATGGAGCTGTTAGAATGCTAAGTTGTGAAATACTAATGAATTACATCAATTATATGGTCTTACTTCAACCGAATAAAGGAAATATGTCCTACTTGTTATGGTTAATGGTCACCACTGATTTTTTTAAAGTATTTAATTAAGGGCGCAATCCTTTTCTAAACTTGCCCTAACAGTAGTTTACTTCACCAACCTGCAAGACGTAACCGGTCATGCAAATTCACAGTAATTAACTGCACAGTGATGCTGTGTAGTCAGAAGTTATTTAGGAAACTCCAAAAAAGGAAAGAGAAGACTGTTTGTCACCTTTGAAATGCACGGTCTGTGTTGGTCTTTGGTCTATCTGAGGGATCTCCTTGAATTAATTTTTTTCAGGCTTTGTTTTATGATAGTGTGCCCATAAATGGAGCCAAAGCCTCTTTTCAAGGGATCTGAACTGGCACGGTTGGTTATTTTTAGACCGACGGTGAGTTTTTAAAGTGCCGAGCAGATTTTGAAAGAATTTTATAAGCTCATAGATCAACCCGTGGAGGAGAGTGTAATCCTCCCCTTCTAGCAAAAACAAGAAGAAGACCAAACTTGGACTTGTGAGGCTTTGGCCCGTGTGATGATGCAGCAATACGAGGGAACAAAAGGGAACAGGCTTGATCCACCTGTGTCTGTTTTCAACCCCCCCAACACCCCTGCTGTCACGGGTCAGTGTTCAGTCACCAGGCTGGGACAAAAGAGAAGATGTTAAGATGAATGGAAATGCAGTCAGTGTGGCAGAAACACACACTCACACACACACTCTCTCTTTGTAATGTCATTAGTAGAGGAGATGTTTCCTGCTGCTTTGATCTGATCTGGACTTTATCAGGATGACCTTACCCACTTGTCTTTAATAAGGCAAAGAGATGGAGAGAGACAGAGAAAGAGAGAGAGATGTCAGTTGACTGAAATGTTTGTTTATTTAAAAAATATTCAAATTGCATTTAGATTTAATTATAATTTTCACCCACATACCTGCAGTGGGGTTAATTTTGATTTCGTTTATTTGTAGGTCAACATTAAGTCAGATTTCCACTTTGGAATATATGAATATTTGTTCTTGTACTGTTGACTTATCTTTGGTGAAATTAATGATCTCTTTGCTTTCTTTTTTCCTCTCTTCCTATCCCATGTGCCCTCCCTTCCTCCCCCCTGATCCCTCTTTTGTTCTTGGGGTCAATCCTCCCCCCTTCTCCTCCTTTTTTTTTTCTCCCCTCCACAGTCGGCCGCTGAAGAAGGGATTGTGGATCTGACAGAGCGAGACGGGAGCTTCACTCGGCCTCTCACTTTGGATTGTGAAAGAAACACACACCCACCAACTTAAAGCGCACTGTTGTTTACTCCTCTCCACTCTCCAGAGGGTCTGGGAGGTCCCAGGAGTGTGTGTCTGGTTTGGTGCGAAAGGTCGGAGAGTGTGTGTGTGCTTTTTTTATGTGTTGATGAGTGTGTGGGTGTCTTGCATCACTTTTGATGGGACATTGAAAGATGTGTGTGTCACAGCGTTGGTGGATGGGCTATAGGGGACTGTGGTGCTCCGCCCTCCCCCTGATCCTCCTCCTGCCTCTGTTTGCTCTGGGAGCTATCCACATCCCCAAAGCATGTGAGTACCACACACATCATCAGATATATAAGTTGATGGAGATGCTTGTTCCAGATGTAGTTGTCTCCTTTCAGTATTTGAACACGTTCCAGTCTAGTTGTCCTGGAGTTGTCAATAGAAGCGAGAGGGGACCGCTGCTTCAGGTTTTCCTTTAAACATGATCCATATAGTTACAGAACACAGAAACACACTCTCCCAGATTAAGCCATATTTTGTCTGGCATTTTGACATTGGGGACAGGTCTAAATACTACAATACCCACGGGCCTTGGCTGCTGTTGCTATGGTGAGGAAGCGGGTCACAGCTGTGAATTTAAACGTGAGCCAAATTAGGCTGCAGATTGTGTTTTCTGAACACCGCAGTGTTTACTACCTCTCAGCCATTGGTCATGCTCACATGACTGCATTTCAATCTGACTTACTGGATTGTTCCAGCTGAAATGCAATTTGGGAGTTAAGGCCTCCCCAGAAAATTGTATGTACCCAAGCTTGAGCCCACCTTTCTATAACCAGACAGAATATGGTTGTTACTGCCCAGAGCTGCTGGTGCTGAAATTGCTCCTCCCACTTCATGACTCGCTTAACACAAGATGCTCCCAGACAAGGCAACAATAACATAGGTTTATGTCTTAATTTGTTCACATTTTGGACACTGATGCTATGGAGATGCAAAAATAAGAGGTGTGTCAGAGTCAGAATACTTTAAATTTGGCTCTGTAACTCTTTGATCAAATACTTCTTGCCAAAATACTCTTTGGGAGTCACAACTGACTTCTCCGCTTCAGTTATTATGGCTTGTCCTATTTCTCATCAAAGAGAAGGAGTTGTTCATTATTTCATTCAACCCCCAGAGTTTCATTCCTGTTCAAGCGTTCTCTACAAGAGTTCCTTCACCAGTGCCCCAAATCTCATTGAGCTAATTCTGTGTATGAGCGACGGAACAGGATTTTTACTCCTGAAACCAAAGGTGCTCGAAATAGCTCATCCCATTTATCACCTCCACATGCATTCACACATTACAGCCATAAAGAGACCGGACTCAGATTCTTCATTAAATTCATATTAGTCTGTGACACATGACCTACAGCAAAGAGAAAAGGATGGAAAGAGAAACTGTACCTCAGTAGATAGATGTTAGATATATAATAATTATCAAGCCCCACGCCCTGCTGAGTCACTGTGGGTAAACAAATCAGGCTATTTCTTCGTCTACCACACACACACACATACACTGTTTACTTTAGTACTTTTTTACTTCCTCAATAATTCATGGATCCAAAAACAAAGCAAGCTGCTGTTCGTGACAACTGTTTATTTTCACATCAATCTGAAATTAATGACTTCTTTTCTTCTTCTCGCATGTCCTTTCATTTGTTCTGTTCTTTGTTTCCTGGAAAATAAGTAAATAAGGCCTTGACAAAGGGGGCAATTTAAACACATCCACATAAGCACAACCATAAACACACTAATCCACACAATCGGGTTAGAATGACCTGCGTTCCCAGGGGTTGGGTTCAGAGGTCAGCGGGCTCAGCCATGAAGGTCCCAGAGGAGGAGAGGAAGAGAGGAGGAATCAGGTTCAGCTTGACCTTCAGTAAACGACCTTCTCTATTGGGTGTGGCAGAAAGAGCGAGAGAGGAAGAGATAGAGTGGAGAAGAAGAAGAAGAGGGGGATAGAAAGAAGATGTAGAATTGGATTGATGCTGAAGGACTTGGAAGGTGAAGAGATGAGCAGAGAAAAGAGAGAGAAGAGGATGAAAGAAACAGAGATAGTGGGTGAAATATGGAGACGCAGAAGGGGGAAATAAGGAGAGAGGAAAGATGTAAACTGATCCGGGACGCCAATGAGTCTGAGTCAGAAAACCAAGAGGAAGGCAAATCCTTTAGACGAGTCATTACAGTGCCATGGTAATTCTAATCAAATAAATGCTCCCGCTCTGAAGACAGCATCACCAATGAACACGTCTTCAGCAACTGATTACACCTCCAGAGTTTGTGTATGTCTAACCTTGTCTGTTTCCTTTCTGCTCTCCTGTCACTGCTTTCGTGTGGACAAACAGATAAAATGCATAACAGTAAGTGACTCTCCTTCCTGCCGTAATGAACGTGTGTGTGTTGGCTCTGGACCACTTACATCAGTGCATTCCCACAAACCTGTCGTCTGTGATAGATGCAGTCCATCAGTCCAATCTGTTTTACCGTCCTCTGTCTCTGCGGTCACCCGTTGCAGAATGTGACGACCTGCTCACCAACGCCTGATTATATCGGCCTCATAGACACAGACTAGTTAGGTTGAAAACAGTCACAGCAGAACATTCTCTTGCCCGGGCTGTTTTTTCCCACACTGACAGGAAAGTTAAAAATATAATATCGCCGTCAGGAAGAAATAACGATGCTTCTCCAACTTGTGTGCTTCTCCAGAACCACATGAATTATGCATTTCACTGACATCCTTCTATATTAAAGCAAAATTCAAGTAATAGTCAGTATTTTTTGCTAGGTGCTAGATGGGACTAAGTATTACTATATACGGTATGTTCACAAATAGAAAGCATCAGACAGGAGCCTACAGGTTTATCATTCAAAGTGAAAATGAGGAAACTGCCTGGTTTGTGCTAAGGTCGAATGAATCCATCGATGAATCCTTTTATTAATGTCCTCATCTAACTTTAACAAAGTGTATTTAACAAAATGTCAGAATATTCCTATACTAATATCTCGTCTTCTCCCGCTTATCCGGGTCCGGGTCGCGGGGGCAGCAGCTTCAGCAGGGAAACCCAGACAGCCCTCTCCCCAGCCACTTCAGCCAGCTCCTCCGGAGGAACCCCCAGGCGTTCCCAGGCCAGACGAGAGATATAATCCCTCCATCGTGTCCTAGGTCGGCCCCGAGGTCTCCTTCCGGTGGGACATGCCCGAAACACCTCTCCAGGGAGGCGTCCGGGAGGCATCCTTACCAGATGCCCTAGCCATCTCAACTGGCTCCTCTCGACGTGGAGGAGCAGCGGCTCTACTCTGAGCCCCTCCCGTATGTCCGAGCTCCTTACCCTATCTCTAAGGCTGAGCCCGGCCACCCTGCGAAGGAAACTCATTTCGGCCGCTTGTATTCGCGATCTTATTCTTTCGGTCATTACCCAAAGTTCATGACCATAGGTGAGGATTGGGACGTAGATCGACCGGTAAATTGAGAGCTTCGCCTTTCGGCTTAGCTCTCTCTTCACCACGACAGACCGGTTAAGCATCCGCATCACTGCAGATGCCGCCCCGATCCGCCTGTCAATCTCCCGCTCCCTCCTACCCTCACTCGTGAACAAGACCCCGAGATACTTGAACTCCTCCACTTGAGGCAGGACCTCCTCCCCGACCCGGAGTAGGCAGTCCACCCTTTTCCGACTGAGGACCATGGCCTCAGACTTGGAGGTGCTGATCTTCATCCCAGCCGCTTCACACTCGGCTGCGAACTGCCCCAGCAAGAGCTGAAGGTCGCTGTTCGATGAAGCTAAGAGGACCACGTCATCTGCAAACAGCAGAGACGAGATTCTCCGCCCACCGAACCCGATACCCTCCCCCACCCGGCTACGCCTAGAAATTCTGTCCATAAAAACTATGAACAGAACCGGTGACAAAGGGCAGCCCTGGCGGAGTCCAACCCTCACTGGGAACAGGTCCGACTTACTACCGGCTACACGGACCAAACTCACACTCCTTTGGTACAGGGACTGAATGGCCCTTAGTAAGGAGCCATCCACCCCATACTCCCGGAGCACCCCCCACAGGATGCTCCTGGGGACACGGTCGTAAGCCTTCTCCAGATCCACAAAACACATGTGGACTGGTTGGGCAAACTCCCATCTCCCCTCCAGCACCCTAGTGAGGGTGAAGAGCTGGTCCATGGTTCCACGTCCGGGACGAAAACCGCATTGTTCCTCCTCGATCTGAGGTTCAACAATCGACCGGACCCTCTTTTCCAGCACCCTGGCGTAGACTTTGCCGGGGAGGCTGAGGAGTGTGATCCCCCTATAGTTGGAACACATCCTCTGGTCCCCCTTTTTAAAAATGGGGACCACCACCCCGGCCTGCCACTCCAGGGGTACTGCCCCCGATGTCCACGCAATGTTGCAGAGACGTGTCAGCCAAGACAGCCCTACAACATCCAGAGCCTTGAGGTACCCAGGGCGGATCTCATCCTCTCCCGGAGCTCCACCGCCGCGGAGTTGTTTCACTACCTCGGCGACTTCTGCCCCAGAAATTGGACCACCCAACCCCAGGCCCTCCGGCTCTGTTTCCTCTATGGAATACGTGTTGGTGGGATTGAGGAGCTCCTCAAAGTATTCCTTCCACCGCCGGACAATATCCCCAGTTGATGTCAGCAGCTCACCACCCACACTGAAAACAGTGTGGGCGTGTTGCCGCCTACCACCCCTGAGGCGCCGGACGGTTTGCCAGAACCTCTTTGGAGCCGATCGATAGTCTTCTTCCATAGCCTCACCGAACTCCTCCCATGCCCGAGTTTTTGCCTCAGCGACTGCCTATACTAATATATATAACATAATAAGAGTCACTACTGAAAATAGCAGCACTTTTGTACTCTTCTGGATCATTTCATGACTTTATCTTTCACTGCATATAACTGGAATCATTAAATCTAATCTCGAAATCACACATTTGCTAGCAATTATTACCTTTCATCTAAATCTTCTAACAAACCGTAAAAGTAATGGATAACAATTTAAACAATCTGTTAAATATTTTCTGCTTCCTGACTGACAATTTACCACATTTCTGATATTTTAAGTAGTCAATTCAAGAAACATTTTTATGGATAAATATTTTTGTTGTTGATGTCAGTAACATCCCACTACCTGTCATGTGTCCGACAGGTAGTGGGTGTCAGTGAGATGTCATTCAGCACAAAAAACTCAGTGCCCTGTACAAATGCAGGCTCAGTGGCTGACCATAGCCTTGGATACGAGAGCCAATACATCTGTATGGGTGACTAAAAACATAACTAATGCTAAATATAAACCATGTGTAGTGGTTATCATAGCTGAAATCCCAGCGCTCTTTTTTCAATATATGTGAAGCATCACTGTGCAATTTTATCACACCCACCACAGTTTTTCAGATCTGCATTCGATCCTGGCACAACGCTGAAATTTACTCTGAATTAGATACTGAAGTGTTTAAGTTTGTTTGTTTTTTGTTTTTTTATCATAGAAGCTTTACTGGTGTCATATTTTATTTTGCAAACATAAGGCAAATTATTTCCAGTAAGTGCTAACTCACTCTGTTGCATAATAGGCTGAACTGGCAAAAAGGAAACAGTTCACTTAAATGCACATTGCTGATTAGAAAAAATAGTCAAGCTACTTATTCAGCCAACATAATACTTCATCTATTAGTCCGAGTAGATTAGTCTGGCCTCTTGATGAAGAAAAATGTTTCTGTTTAGGGGCATGATCTGATAATTGATTATCATGATAATCACTGCAAACATAATGGTTTACATTTGCTGATTCATACGGTGCATGACACTGGGTGTATGAGATTTTTGGCCGCCACTATTTCTACTTGTTGGTTTGTCTCCCTGAGCTCATTTGTAATTACTGTGCAATCACTCGTACGCCCAGGAGGATTTCATTATTGTGTGTATGTCTGTGTTTAGTGTCACAGCCTCCGTTGCTGACAGAGATGCCAACATCGTACACAGCCTTTTCTCGAGAGGACATCTATCTGCCCTGTGAGGCGTCTGGAAACCCGACACCCATGTACGTACTCCAGCCAGACCCGTGCGTCGTTAAGCCAGTGTGTGTGTGTGCATGTGTGTGTGTGTCAGTGCGATATGCAACACAGAGGACAAATTTGATGCTTGTCCTCTCCCTCCGTCTGGCCTTTTGTTGGCATGGCGATAAATGTTCTTCTAATGAAATTACAGCGAAAACAGAATTATCTCTGCTTTTCCGCTTCTCTTTATCTTTTCCATACCTCCCACTCCTTCCTGCTTCTCCTCAGTCCCCCTCGTCTCTCTCCCTCCACCTGACTACCTGAGTCTTTCTTTCTCGAATTCAAGATTGGATTTTAGTATTTTAGATCAGTCTTTTATGTTTTTTTTAGGGCCGGGACTTTAACGCGTTAATTAAGATTAATTAATTACACAAAAATAACGCGTTAATTTTTTTAACGCATTTTAATCACACTTATTTTTGCACCGCGGAACGTTTCTCACTGGATGAGTTTCGGCGGACCGATTATACTGGAGCACCAACTAGCGATCATTACCAGTGTCCTCAACAAGCAGCGGGTGCTGCCGTGAGCCCCTCTCCCGTCCCAAAGCACTCACAGGCGGTCAGTCTCTCAGTAGCCCCGCGCAGCAGCGGTCAGAGCAGAGAGGGAGAACCACGCCACCGCGTCCAGACTGCAAACGAATGACGCATGCGCAAAGCTGCCGCTGATCGCGCCCTGGTTTACAGAGCGGGATGTAAATGTTTCTTCACTGTCACACTAAAATAAATAATAAAATAATAATCCATTTAGATTGTTAATTTTGTCAAGTAAAAACCGTTTGTACAAAAAATGTTAAAAATATTCTAGTTATGGCAAAAAATGCTCATGTTCTTCTGTGCCTGTGACTTGTAGGCTAGAAACTAAACCAAACTTAAGAAAACTAAAAAACAAAAAAAAAACTTAAGTTACTGTGCCAGGGTGTCTCTTTAGAGTCATTTTGCCAATACCAAGCCCGGATAAAGGAGGCGCGTTAATAATACAGCGTCCATCACAATTACATCCAAAAGGTAAATTATGCAAATTAGCCGATGACGTCATTTAGCGACTTCTAGCGACTTTTAGGACAGCCAATAGCTACTTTCCTTTCCTGAGGAGTTGGCAACACTGTTCATTACTTCAGACAACAACAAACCACAGTGAACATGAAAGAAGAAGCTGATGAGACCGCTTTGGTTGGCCCCGTGGATGTGAAATTTAGTCATTATTCAATGGTATACTAAAAATCCATATGAAAAAAATTACTTCTCACTGTTCTCAGGTCAAATATTTATATGCGATTAAAATGCGATTAATTTCGATTAATTAATTACAAAGCCTCTAATTAATTAGATTAAATTTTTTAATCGAGTCCCGGCCCTAGTTTTTTTACAAGTGTACTCCCATTTTGAGGATGCAAATTTTTTGTGTTCCCAGACCACCTTAACGACCAGCATTTTAAAAAATGAGACCCAATTAGGATGTAGCTGCATTTCAAAGTCCAGGCAGATGAAATGCCAAACTGTCAAACTGTTTTCATCCCAGTTTTACAACGATCGTCTGCGTTAAACTGACAGAACCGCTGCAAAAAACTATTTGAAAAGTTGTTTTTGGAAACTGGAAAAGAACACTAAATACTCTGCATGTGATCTGATGAGCCATCGGCCTATCAGTCGCTAAGTGTGGCTAGTTATTTAGCAAGTTAGTAGATGATTGCTGTCAACTTTGCAATTTTTTTTGTGCATAAAGGGCGCTCGTAGCAGTGAGTGCTTCTTTATGAATCAGCCACAAATGCATAGTTTGAATCAAGGTTGAGTGCTGCTCTTTAAACTATTTTCCTCTGGAAAGCCACTTTGTTGCAGCAGCAGTTCAGCTTCATGGGATTTTGAACTCCCACAGATTAGAGATTGAAGCATGTTTCTGTACCCTGACTATACCGGAGATGTCATTTTTACAATCAGGAGTTAGTCTGTGGGGATGCAAGTGTTTATCAAATATTTATGCACAGATTCAAGAACAAAAAATTCAGATATTGTGTATATTTGTTTTGTATGAATTTCTTTTAGCACCCACATCTCCACAGTTTTCAGGATAAAACTGGTTATATCAACAAATCTAGTCTTTACTGCATCTCAATACTTTCTGATTGACTTGTTATGTCTGTGGCCACTCTTGTTACGTTCTCCGTGCCATTTAAAGTATTTGTTGCTGTTAAATTGTGTTTAAAGTGTTGATGTGCTGACAGCTGTTCTCTCCTCTGTCTAGTTTCCGCTGGGTGAAGGACGGGGAGAGTTTTGAGCCGGAACGCACAGGATCCGGGACGCTGAAAGACCTAGATCTGAATAAGACCCTGGACTGGTACGAAGGGTACTACCGGTGCTACGCCTCCAACACCCTGGGGACCGCCATGACGCAAACAGTAAAAGTCATCGTTGAGTGTGAGTCACACGCAGTCACACATATACTGTGCACTGTAAATACAAATGCACTCAGTACGGTGGTCTTCACCCATGCTGATTCATGGATATAACGTAAATGAAATGTTATGAGGGATATACAGTAAGACACACAGGCACATTTCACTGAGTCAGTGAGGTTGACTGGGGCCATCTGTTCTGCTCGCTCATCTCTTGTTACCTTGGTAACCATTTCCTGGAAACAGAGCCGTGACATCACTTGGTCGGGAAGCTGCATAGAGGTTGCCAAGCGTGAGGCAGTGCTGGGAAGTCAGTGTTTCACCTGACCGTGTTCAGCCTCCAGTAAACACACACTGGTCACTGATAGAGGAGGAGATTGTTTGTCTCTGTTACAGTTTCAGCTTGCGTTGGTGACTCTGCTCAATTGAGGCTGTGGAACAGATTATGTTCTTGTTTGTTAGCAAATCAACAAAACAACAAATGAGACAAAACTATACAGAATACGAGTAAAAACGAGCAAGAGGTGGTAAATAAATAAAACAAATAAACCTAAATTAAATCCAGTATAACCCAGAATGCTTCTGTTGAACAAAATGCTAAAACAGTGGCAGCCAGCACCCTTACTCTAATAACTGATAGCTGATGAAACATATGCAAGTTTTAACATTCATTAAACATGGTTCAGTCTCCGGCAAGTTTAACAAGTGTCTTGGTACAGCAAATGAACAAAACTAAGTGTCTACGGAGAACACAAAAACTGGTAACCAAGTAGACACAGAAATAACAAAGCTATATGTACATATGCACTGGCAAGTGATTACAGATACATAAAGACAACAAATAGTCACTCAAGGACAGAACAAGAGACGTTGAGACTAAAACTATAGGCACTACTCAGGGTGCACGACTAACCTCAACCAGCATTCGTCTTTTGAGTGTGAATATAAAATTGATCAATAATATTGCATTTTAGGGTAACAGATCTTTAAAAAAGGGAACTGGGGAAAGCCCGATGACTAATACAGAATGCGCGATGGCAAATGGTTTACTATTTATAATTAGTTGGATACATTGCTTAAAGCTTGTCTGATCAATATTTCTGTACATATAAGGGATCGCACAAACCCACTGAGAAATATTACTGACTCTGCAGCTTCCGTCAGCTCTGTGAACACACAGCAGACCTACGGGCACAGTCAGCAACCAGCAACCAGCTGGTGAACATAGTGCTGATAAATAGCCACATATGTCCCTCAGGAGTTGATAGAGACCAAAATCAGAGCTAAAAGAGTGGGGGATGTTGGACTGGATGGAAGCTGAAGCTTGTGATAATGTTAGATTTGTGAATAGCCAATCAGTTTATATGATTTAACATGCAGGATGTAAAATGGGGAAGAAACTGTAGCTATTTTTTGTTTCATTTCTACCTGTAATGGATCTCATAATGCATGCGTTAAAGAAATACCAAATACCATGTACAGTGTGAAGCAATCTGAATCCACAGAGAAACAAGTTTAAAAAGGAAAACTGCAAAGCAATCTTCAGTTTTACCTTATTTTACTCTTTAAACCACATGCATGTCTCCTCATATTGTCTTGTGTCTCTTTTCCTCAGGCCTTTCCTGTTTTATGTGAATCACCTTGTGTTGTGTTGCTATAAAAATAAACTGGCCTTGCTTATGAAGGAGTTCTGACTCATTGCAGACTCCCTGCAGAGTTTTGCTGCATCATCTGCCGCTTCCTGAGCAAAATTGTTCTGCAGCACAGTAAATGCAACACAGCGTTCGTATCTTCACAGAATCCAACTGAAGCTTGAGGCGATTAATCTTAAACCAGTTCAGTGTGAAAGATGTCGAGATGTTGTGTTGAAGCATGTGAAGTTCCTCTTAACTCATATTCTGTTGGTTTGTGTTTCAGCTCAACCAGTTCTTCAAAAGCAACAGAAAGCACATAAGAGTGCTCACGAGGGAGACGGCATCATCCTGTCCTGCAACCCTCCTGAAAGCTCGACTCCTCCGATAATCCACTGGCTGGACAAGAGTGAGTCTGCCTGTCATTGTGGCTTGACGTTTTCTGTCTGTGTGACAGACAGACACTTTGTACCTCTTAGTTGTCCGGTCGGCATGTCTCTCAGCAAGCTGCCTCTGTAAGTCACTAGAATTGCAGTCGCTTTAAAGAATTGTGTAAAGCTCAGAGTGCCGGTGGATGGATTTGCATCACAGCACTGCACTGCAGACGATTTCCACTCAAACTAATGAATGCAGCACTGTCAGCTGATGTTTCTGGACTCTTTATATATTTTTTTTTTTCCATTCCTTGTCCTCCCATCTCTTTCTCACTGTCTGTCTCATCCTGATGAAGTAGAACCTTTTAAGTTGTCAGATTAGTTTAAGTCACAAACTTAAAACTCAATTCTGCAGTCCACTAAAGAGAGTTGCACAGTCACCGGCTTTGGCATGGCGGGGCAAGTGTCTTTGGGTGGAGCATGAGCTTGACTATCTTAATGCTAACCATTAAAGACACGCATGGAGAGCTGAGGAAGCTCACTCTGAGCTTATTTTGCTGTTTTCCTTTTCCTTTCCTCTACAGGCCTGCTCAGAACATCTATCTTATGGATATTTGCACCAGATTCATCAATTTAACATAGAAACAGGTTGCACCGATTAGCGTGGACAGTATGGGATGTTATTTCAGAAAAAGAAACAAAAAACACATGTACAGTAGTCAGTGATGAGAGAAACGATGATCCCATTTGAATTGTGCCATGAATTCCACGTGATCCATGTGATGAGACATAGTTCAAAGAGCCTTTTCAAACTAAGCTAAATCCTCCTTCAAACTGTGACTTTTTTTGTCTTTTAAACTGCCACTATACTATAAGTCATGACACACTTCAAACTGCTGTTGTGTGGCGGGAATTCTCTCTATTACACTAAAAATAAAATAAAAACATTCCATCTTCCATTTCTAATTTCTCTGCTTTGTTATGATGTCTTCACCCTGTTGCCTTCGCTATAATCTAATTCTCCTGGCCGTGTTGTTCTTTTCAGAAATGATTCACGTTACGCAGAGCGACAGAGTGACGGTCGGCCTCGATGGGAACTTGTACTTTGCCAATCTCCTGAAGACTGACAGCAGAGACGACTACATCTGCCATGCCCAGTACACAGCGGCCATGACTATTCTCCCTGCGACTGCCGTTAAACTCACTGTGATGTCCAGTGAGTGCACACACGGGACGGCAAACTCATGAACACAGATTTATATAACTAACAGGACTCTCGGAAGAACATTCATTGAACTGGATGAAAGTCAACATGCATTGGATGCAATGTTTCTTCCTTACTGTTAAAAAACAGTAGTAGTTGCCGCCTGGATAGTGAATGATTCAGCTCTCTAACTGAGCTGCTGTCCTACTTTAATTAAACTGTTTTAACACTAGTAGATACAAATGAGAAGAGCTTCGGTTCTCTTTGTCATTGCTTTTGCAAATGTAAAGAACTAAAGACAGAACAAACACTTCTTCTTAAACATGTTATTACTTAAAGAGAAAGAGACAAAAGATAGAAAGTTGAAGCTTCAAAGGCAGCTACTGTATATCCTTACTAACAGGTACAACTGCATACTCAATACACAGGCTCCTACATTTCCCATGATGCAACTTACTTTAATTAATTAGACCTTTCCTGCTTCCTGCACACCCACTTCTGTCAAACCTCACATCTCCGGTTAATAGTGAAGTCTGTTTTAAAACCGTCAATGCTCAATTTATAGAATGTTAATAAAAGTTAAACATGTATCAGTTTTATGTGCGCCGTACATTACAGTTCAGCAGGTATTGATTTCATAAGCGCTCTCTCTCTCTCTATGTCTCTCTCTCTCTCTCTCTCTCTCTCTCTTTTCTCCTAACCAGATAGGGATGTCAGTCACGGCAGAAAACCCCACTTTATGCGTCCTGTCAACCCGTCCCACACCTCGCTGTTGGCCCTCAGGGGTCACAGCGTCATCCTTGAATGCATCCCCAAAGGCCTGTAAGGATCTCAGTGTGTCTTTGTTTACAAGTGTGTGCAGCACACGCTGTTCATGATTGTATGTGCGCTCCTCCACCTTTTATACATTTTGAGTCATGCACTTTCCTGCACGTTGTTGGTGTACGTGAAGAACTTATAGAAATCCGTAAACCAAGAGGTCGAATGGCAAGTGAGCAGCTGCTAATCCTTTTCATGAAAACATTTTCTCTCTCCTGTGTTGCATTGCTCCTTAGTGTTTCCTCTTCCCCTGAGAGTCCTTCTCCATGACAACAAATGGACTCTCCTTATAATTTTCTCTTAGCTCTGAAACAAGATTTCACATCGTTAGCAATATCGTCTGCAATCATTCAACTCTAATTTCCTCCGTAGCGCCTCAATCACTTATTGCCTGATCAATCCTCTCTCTGCCTGTTTCTCTGCTTTTCTTTTCCATCTCTGCAGACCAACGCCCAAGGTGGAATGGAGAAAGAAGAATGGTAGTCTGGAAGAGACAAGCGGCAAGATGGATAACCACAACCACTGGCTTCGCTTTGACCACATCACCCAGGATGACGACGGGGAGTACGGATGTGAAGCCAGCAACATATACGGCAGCATCACACACTCCTTCACGGTCACCGTGGAAGGTAGGCTGCTCAGCATAAAGAGACATGCTCCTCTGTTCTGAGTGATCATCTGAGTTTTGGATGTTCAATGGCAGAAAATAGAAAGAGGACACTGTTGCTGCGAGAGGCCATAAAACAGTGAACTTTGAACATGTTCAGACTAAAATTAAGGCCAGGAAGTTTTCACTGCTGGAAAATGGCAATCCACCAATTAAATGGGCTATTTATTAAGTTGAGAGACTTCCAAAAGGTTTTAATAAAAATTTGTCAAAACCGATATTGCATCCTTCAATTCCCATAATGTAACTTCATAGCATTTTTAATACAGTTGTGAACTGGGAGTCAAAATCACATTTTCACTTATGCTCTATGCTTTACAGAATCTGGTGTTTATGAATTCCTCAATTACAAAATGTGCATTTTGACGAGAAACTGTCACGTGAGCTGCCAGTGGTGCTAAAGAGCTAAAGACGTAGAGAAAACTTAAGATGGAATCAGCAGCTTCAATCACCATTCAGATTTATGTCAGTGGTTACGTTTACATGGACCATAGTTCTTCAACCTGACTGAAAACTAAATGAAATGATACGATAAGATGTGTGTTTACATGCCAGGAAACATCTATCAGAAGAAGCTTTTCTGTCCACTTTGGAGCATCAAATCTGCCAAGAAACACGGAAATCATTCAGTAGAGGAAGATGACTGAGATGGACCTATGTTCAGCATTGCTGTCCACATGGATTCTTGCTTTGTTCATATTTTCAAACACCATCAGGGTTAATTTCTAACTGAGCTCCCCTCAGAACTCACTGCAGGCATTGAACATAAGGCAGTTCTACCACTAACCAGTGAAACTCCTTGCATTTTTTTCTGGCAGACACATCTGGCATGACATAGCTAGAAAAAAGGCTTAGTGGAACACTCAATCGAATTATTGTTAGACTAATTATTTTCAGCTGTATGACAAGTCAAATTGTCTGCCAGGAAAAGGCCTAGTCATGATGATATACTTAAAACATCCTACGTTTACAGCTACATATCTGCGCTGATGCTCCAACATCGGTGAAAGATGTATTACTGATGCAGCTGACTGCTTTAAGTTCATGCCTTTGCTTGAGTTTTGTTGTTTTCATTGCTGATTTTATTTTAAAAAATAATAAAATATAATTATAATATAATTAAACTTTATGATTATGTGAAATTCTTTTTGTGTTTGTTTTTGTAGCGGCTCCTTATTGGGTGAAGGAGCCCCAGAACCTGCAGTATGCCCTTGGGGAAACAGTTCGACTGGACTGTCAGGCTGAAGGCATCCCGACCCCCACCATCACCTGGAGTATCAACGGCCAGCTGCTCTCAGGTATGCCAAGTTCCTCAGTGAACTGTGATCTCTGTTGAACGCTGAGGATGTTACTGCTTTTCACATTTTGTATCTTTAAATAACTTAAATAGTTGGGCCACTCAACTCCATCCACCCTTCCCTTTAATTCACTCGTAGCTTTATTGGATCATTATATTAAAGCTTGATAGCCACAGATAGATTTCAGGGAAGAAGAGAGTGACCATTTCCTGGCTCCGGGTAGTCCATCTGTCCACTATAGCAGAGAGCCTCTTAGCTCAGATGAATTAAGGAGGAAACTTTTGTTCAGATGGACTCAGATACTTGATTGACTCCCAGGGAAAGGGAAAGAGAGAGTGAACAAAGACGTTTAAGAAGGGAGAAAGGATTAAGCAGAGGAAGGAAGGTAGCAGTAATGAAGGAAATAGGAAGGAAAGTTAAAGAAAGAAAGAAAGAGGCTGAAAAAGACGCTGAAAAGTTCATCGTTGCCTCCTTCGAGTTCCAGATCTAGTCTGAAACAGGAAGTGGACAGAGGTCAGTGTGTGGACCAGCTGCTGTTTCTTGGTTAAACATTTGTCTCAGTTTGTTTCTGTTTGACAAACTCACAGTATTGTCCGACTGTTCAGCTCCAAACTCCTTTTGTGACCCTCTTCACCTCCTCCCCGCCTCCCCCTCTTCTTTCTCACCCTCGATGCAGACGTTGACGACGAGCCTCGTCGGAGCATATCAGGCGGCGTGTTGATAATGAGGGACGTCGAACTGGCGGACAACGCCGTGTATCAGTGCGAAGCCAGCAACGTGCACGGCTCCATCCTCCTCAACACCTTCCTCCACGTCGTCGGTACGTACGCCGTCCGGTGTCTTGCCGTCCTCTCTGTCTGCCCCAGACTGCTTCTACTTCTAACGTGTGACTGATTAGTGATCAGCGGTGTCTGTGCCTGTCAGAGCTCCCTCCTCAGATCCTGTCCTCTGACGCGGTGGTGTACAATGTCATTGAGGGCGGAGACATCCAGCTGCACTGTGAATCTTTCGGTTCGCCGCGACCACACATTACATGGTGAGACACACACAGTATGAATGTCTGAAAACACTGTCACGATGGAAAGTACATTCACTGAAATAAATGTCACCTTTCTCTCCTATGAATCATATAATGTGTAGGTTGGGAACCACAGGACTGAAGTACCAAAATATTTGTGATATTTGTTCACTAATAATAATCTAGTAATAATCTAAAAATGTGAAAGGACATTTCTCCACAGAAAAGGGGCTTTCACTTCATTGTCCTACTAGTGTTTTGAAAACTTTGTAGCAGAGGATAATATCAGGATTTGAAACTTCAAATTTAAGGTTTGTTTGCACAGTCAGTTTAGTTTTGCACATGAGATGTGTCTGGAATGATCCTGTACTGAACAACGGTAACTCGTTTCTCGACCTTGATCCCTACTTTGGATGAAGCAGCGCCCCCGTGTGGTTGCATTGACAGAAAACACTGTGTAGCTCTTGCAGTGTCCCATGCAGGACCTGACCACACCCAAATCTGGCCTCACAGAGCAGCAAGCAGGACATCAGATGGCTGAAGTCAGCCGTAAAGCACCTCCATGTGTGTTTTTATGCATAAATGTATACACTTTCCCTCCAGGAGATGTGTGAAAGCAAAGGGGTAACAAAACAAAACCTTTAGGTTCGCTTTGATGACAAACTCCTCAGACATAAAAGATACAAAATCATTCCTGTGTGCAGCCACCACTAACAGCACAGATATGGCTTCTTTCACATCGGCAAATCTTTGGGGCAGTTGTGAAAAAAGTGTGATGGTCTTTTACTAAATGAAAGCGGCTAATTCTCGTTTACTACTGTCCTGCATTCGAAATCTTACTGAAGCAAATGCACAGAGGTAAAATGTACCCAAAGTCAAAGTGTTCTGCTCTTAAGGTTTATTTTGAAATTTTGTGACATTCATTTTTAATACTTAAGGATATAAATTTGAGTCTGGAGCTTTCTTTACACTGTTCACTATATAGATTGTGAGAGAGTGAGAGAGTGTAAGTTTTACAGTCTTATCCATTACTCCAAATTGATATTGCCTTTTTCCCTCCTGTCTCATCATTTATTGATCTCCTTCAGTCTATCATCCATTCACTAATCGGCCAGGAAACACTCTTGCATTGATCGAGTTGTTCTGCTTTTGTTGTGGTATTCATTTCTGTGTGTCTGACGTTGCAATGAACCCTGAGAGACTCAGGAGAGCCAGAGGTGCGTCGATACTGATTAATGTATGTAAGGATCTATATGTTTACCGTCTTCGTGTGTGTGTGTTGTCTGCAGGGAGAATGTGGACATGGTTCCTCTGCTGTCGGACCCTCGTGTCTCCCTGCTGACCAACGGGACAGTTGTGCTGTCCAACGTCAGCTACGCTGACAGCGGAGAGTACACCTGCTCTATCAGAAACTCCAACATCTCTATCACTGCCAACCTGGAAGTCTTCAGTGAGTCACACATGTAGCTTTGTGCCAAGCAATCACCAGGAAAAATCTGTGAATAGAATACAAAACATCAAAAGTTTATTCAGGTGTGAGGTGCTTTCCAATATGCCTGGACTGTATTCTCCTGTTCCATCAGATCGGACTGTTATAGTGACGGATCCTCAGGACATTCGTGTTGTCAGAGGAACCAGCGCTCTGCTGGACTGCCACTTCTACCGAGATCCTCGGCTGCAGAACTACCAGGTTGTGTGGAAGAAAGACGGACACAAACTGCTGGAGTCGTCATCAGATGACAAGTAAACTCACACTGTGACGTTTCACTCCACCCCAGAGCTAAAGCACATTTATATAGAACAACATCACCACCTCTGTCCTTTTGTTTTCCCTAAAAGCTTTTAATGGGGTATTGGGTGCATCAAATATAAATCACACACACTGTTCAAGTAACACAAGATACACTAGGTTTGCTATTGATTCTCCTTAAACTTCTGTGTGTGTGTAGGTACACTATGTTGGAGAATAGCACGTTGAAAGTGACAAACATCCAGTTGGACGACACCGCACGGTACTCCTGCGAGGTCATCACTGAACTGGACCATGTGAATGCCGTTGGCTCCATCACTGTGGAAGGTATGTCACTGTGTGTGTGTTTGTGGGGGTGTGTGTGTGTGTGTGTGTGTTTGTGTTTAGCAATAATAGTTTTCTGTTGGACCCCCAGCACCACCGGATCCTCCCAGCCATTTATCTCTGTCTAATGTTGAGGACCACAGTCTGACTCTCAGCTGGGCCCCAGGATCCTCACACAACAGCCCCATCACAGGTACTAACTGCACATACACACGTACAGAAACACAAAACACACTGTGTGGCCATGCTTTGAATTTGTATGTCTAAATGTCCGCTTTTGAAATTGCTGGTTTGAAATCCCCTGCATTAACAAGGAACTACTTCAGAACTAATTTGGGAATGTCTTCAGCTGAGAAGGTTTACACTGGCACAAAACATAAACTCTGTGGGAGAAAAGCTGTCAGATAAAAGTATTATAGACATTTCTTGGACAGCTGGGTTCATGCACAAAAGAGCTGACACATGGTTCAGAGCTGACGGAGAATTGCCTTTTAAAACAGATGAAGAGGAGCAGTTAGGCAGGACAGAGTTAAGATCAGTTAGGAAGATATGACAGATAGCTAAGTTGACAAAGCTGTTTTATTCATTGTCACGGATTTTTCGCAACTTCTAATAGAAAGATCTCAAATCAAAGGTTATGTCTTTGTGAGTTTTATTGCATCAAACAAAGGTATACCATTCGCGAAGGGGAAGAGAATTATGCACAGAACAACACAGGCTGGTTCTTGTTCTCTCATATAATATTATAATTTCTGTTAGTCTGCCCAGCAACAGTGTAACCCTGAGAAGGTTGTCGTATATCAATTGTCATCTGGGATGCTCGCGTGAGAGCAAAAGCAGAAACAAACACACAGAGAGGTCCGAGCCATCTCTGCATCCCTAAATCTTACTCCCTAAACTGTCACAGTCGCAGACACCTTCCCCCCTACACACATACCAGTCAGCAATCAGTATTTTTCCACTACATCATTCATAACAAAATTCATAAAGAAGAAAAAACGCTAACAAGCTGAAAGAAAATAAAATCTTCTCCAGGGGGGAGGAAGAAATGTTTATGATCAGAAGGTCAGTAGATTCAGCTCAATGTGCAAACTCCTGCTAAACCTCAGAAACTCAGAGACCAGGCTGCAGTTCACAAACACAACCAAACAAGCTGAAGAACCAGCAGTCAAAAGCTATCAACGGGAAGAGTGGAGAATAAAAATGCAACTCTTGAGCCAAAGGCACCACTTCGGCTGGTAAGCATGGTGGAGCTTGTGGTGTGGTTTGGGCATGCTAATGGAACTAAATGCCCTGGCACTTATTGACGACTCCACCGCGCTGATGGAAGCGGCTGGATGAGCGCAGAGATATACGAGAGTGTTCTGTGAGTCTCATCTCAGGGCAGTGGTGTTTCTTCCTGACTAGTTTCCATTCAAAACTATCAACCTGCATATTTAAATAGCTAACTCTGCACTCTGAGGAAATACAGAGGATTCCCTCTTAGGATAATAGCCTTGTTTGTCATATTTATTCAATTTAATGCACAAACATAACAAGTTATTCTGGTTTGTTCAGAAACTATACATAACTAATGTCCTTCCAGAGTTCATCGTGGAGGCCCGGGAGGAGCAGCAGCACACGGAGTCAGGGAAATCAAGGTGGGAGGAATTGAAGAGAGTGCCCGGGGACTTCAACCATGCGCAGCTGACCCTTCGCCCCTTCTCCATCTACCATTTCCGTGTCATCGCTGTCAACAAGCTTGGCCAGAGCAACCCCAGCAATCACTCAGAAAGACACAGAACACCACAAGCTGGTAAGTTGCACTGTAAATAAAAGAAAAATATCCAAAGCAATGCAGTGAATTTATGGTTGTGCAGGCAGAGTGGGTTCAAGTTCCACCTAGGGAATGTAGCAGAGTAGCGCAGTGGAAGTGTGCTGGGCCCATAACCCAGAGGTCAAAGGTTATGCTATGTTACCAGCTTTTGGAGAGCTGTGGTTAGAGAAGCAGCTTTGGAGCCAAAGGGTCACAGGTTTGCATCCCCCCACATCCATGGCACTGGTTCCTTGAGCAAGCACCTAACTCCCAAACTGCTTCCCCGGCGCTACACAGATGGCCGCCCACTGATCAGAGTGTACATACTACTGAGTGAAGAAATGGATGGGTTAAAAGTAAAGAAAGAATTTCCCCATGTGGGATCAGTACTGTTCAAATTATCATTATTTATTATTATGAACCCAACGCAGATGTGTCAAAAACTGCTATTCCCCAAATGACCACTTGAGGCTGTCTCCAAAAGCCAGTCAATCTCCATAGACCTCCAAGTTAAAACGTCCAACATAAATACACATGTTCCTCGCTGGGTAGAAAAAAAAAAAACATACCTCATGCCACCACTCGTGACAACCTTACGGGGAACATTATAACATAACTCACAGGTTTAAAGTTTATCAAAGCTTGAATTTATGCAGAATTAGGGTGTGACGGCTTTGAGTTATCTGCCTCTGAGTCACCTCTCCACTTCAGCTCAACTCATGCTTCTTTTCGTTGACCAGTTTTGAAAGCAGGAGTTAGGTGGGGTAAGACACGGTCAGGATGGAGACCGACAGAGCCACCACAATGAGCTTTAAAATGATCTTCGAGATACTTATGGGGGACGTATGGAAGATGTGTCGTATACAGTCAAATGTTCCTGTGGATGAGTAAGCATGTTAGACCTTAATGCAAAACACATTGTAGGTGAAGGCAAACAACAAAATCCAACCATGGTGGCGCTGCAGTTGCATAAATATTTAGATTTGCTTCACATTGAGGCATTCTGGTCCGCACTAAGATAACTATTTCTGTGTTTGGGGAAATTCATTTGCAAAGTGAATTCCTGCAAAAACCTGAGCTGGTGAACAATGTGTTGTTTATCGATTAAACAAAAGTTGAGGTGTTGTTATAATGATTTTGTTAGCTTTGGACATCTCTACTCCACGCTTCTCGTCTACATGCTAAACTAAGTTAACCAGCTGTTGGTTGTAATTTCATAGTGATGGGCAATCAAAAAACACATTTAAGCGTTTTATGTCTTTCTCCCACTTCATCTTTCTCCAGCTCCCGACCTCAGCCCCACTGGTGTTCGCAGCATCACCTCAGACCCAGGGACACTGATCATTACATGGGATGTGAGTACTTCAGTCTGCATGCATGTGTATGTGAGCATCCTCTAAAATGTGCTCAAGTCTGATCCAAACGAATTTTTTTGTTGCCTCTGCAGGAGATGGACAAGCGTTTCCACAATGGCGAGGGCTTCTATTACAAGGTGTTGTATCGGGAGGCCGATGGAGCCAGTCTACAGTGGTTGACTGGCAACGCACAGTCTCCACCGTTCATTGTGAACGACACAGGAACGTACAAACCATTCGAGATCAGAGTCCAGGCTGCCAATGGAATCGGAGCTGGACCGGAACCAGACGTCACGACTGGACACTCCGGAGAAGACAGTACGTCTGCTTTGTTGTGTTGTGATTTGGTTTGTGGCTGAGAGCAGACTGTACAGTTACTTAGTGAGATAACTGCTCTCAGTATCTGAATTATGTGGGGGAAAAAAGTCAAACTCATAGGAGAAAAAATATAGTAATGAAGCTAACTAACTTGTCTTAGGGCCAAACACTTCACTGTCCATATATTGGAAGGACAAGCCTGTCTGTGTGTACGCTTCTATATGTAGACACAAACACATTCATAGAAATACAGCTTAGAAGGCAACAAGGGCAAATACAAATGCTGTTATGTTAAATCCTTGCTTATTGTTATTATTACTGCAGCCTTGATGATGTGTTGCTTGCTTCTCCATCTCCATCCAGAGTAATCCTCTCTGTGTTTCTTCTCTCAGCACCAGAGGAGGGTCCCACTGGAGTTTCAACCACTGTGATGAACAGCACAGTCATAGTGAGGTGGAACGAAGCCCAGAAGGTCCGAGGTCTGCTGCTAGGATACAGGGTACCAGTTATTATTCATTTGGTGGGGAGTTCAACTACAACTGTAGATAGCGCCACCACAAGGCTGCTTTTAGGGCATTTTACTCTTGCTTTTCAACAATGAGGCCTGGATGCAAAATTCATTTGCATTTCTCACTTCAAGACAATCTATCAGGGAAAGTTCTGGAAGAAAAATATTTAAAATGATATCCATTTTTCCCAGTTCATTCTGGTGCAAAGCTAGAAATATCTGGAGGAGATTTGGGTGTCCTCCAAAATCTGTATTTTGTCATTCTGTAATAACAAATGGTTAAAACAACAAAAATCCCATTTAGGAAACTGGAACAAGAAGATAAAAGCTCATTACTTGTTTCTTTGCCTTCAACAGATCTACATCAGGTGGCTGGGTCTTCAGGAAAGACGGAGCCAGAGGTCACTCAGATCACAGCACGACGAGGAGGAGAGAGGCCGCAGAGGGACAAAGGAGTACAAGGACAACTGGGTGGTGGAGGTTGATGGCTCCAAGACCTCAGAGGAATTGACTGGTCTGCGCCTCTTTTCTAAATATGACGTGGTGATGACTGCCTTCAACAGCAAGGGGGAGAGCCCTCCCTCCGCGCATCACGTCTTTGACACCCCAGAAGGAGGTGGGTCTATAATAGTGACTTGATGTTAGTTTAGATTATGCAACACATACTCCAAATTCCTTCAACCTTAACTAGTTGTTAACATGGTAATTTTGGTTATAGTTATTAAGTTAATTATTAATCCGAACTCCAAATTGACAATTTAGTATAATTTATGAGACTGTTTTGATTAATTGGCTATCTTTTCCCTTCCTAGAAGGGTGGTGCCCCGAGGTGATCTAGTAATTCAGATCCAATTATTTAATAATAAATAATTATTTTTGATAATTATTAATTATTCATGATAGCCAAACCCCAATACTGAGTGCCTTAGTACCCAGGCCCAACAGCTGTATGAAAGAATGTCATGAGAGATGTACTGTAGGTGCACACGTCTTAATCTGTCTCAACACTATAACCATTTGCTATCATATCGCCAATCATGGGAAGCACTAAAACCATTTTATAAAATCTTCTGCTCTGGAGCACTTTTGTACATCATCCAAATATCTTTATTTTCTTCATGATAACTGTCTTTGATTCAAGAAATTCATGGGATATAAAGAAATAATGTGAAAACTTAGCCTGGAAGCCAGAACAGCTTCCCTACCCATGATTTATTTCATGGCGGAAAGTTGGTCTGGAACCCCTCTGTTGGGAACTGATTATGATTCTGCAAAGATCTCCTGGGGCAGTCAAACCGCTTTGGTGGGCTTTATGTGGTAATGAGCAGAAAAGTAGCAGTGGCATAGTTGTACATGTCATCTGAGTGCCATGGCGTTGAATTTGGGTTCGGGTAAGACTATCCATCCATACATTCATACACCGTACATACATTCATAAAGAAGAAACAGCAGAAGAATAAAATATATATATATATATTTAAAAAAAAAAGAAAAGAAAAATGTCTGCTATATATATATGTCTGCTAAGTGTACTTTCTATCATAAACCTTTGATACAGGTGGTAAGTTCATTCATTTAGAACTTTCATTTAGTGCATGTTTCATAGTACCATGCTTATTGTAAAAAAATCCCAAGACAATGTTTTCTTTGTTTTTTGACTGCACAAACAAAAGTTAGCTTCTTTTATAATAATACAACCTTAATAAAAAGATGAAAGTGAACAATGTTTCAGTCTTTTGTTTTCTCTTTCTTCTTGGTCTATGTATCCATGCCATGTTCCAGCCTGTTGTGGACATTATTTATAGGATCTGATTTAGCCTCACATAGATCCAAATAGGG